>NC_090408.1:26482920-27084939 GCF_036365525.1 Heterodontus francisci | reverse complement strand
TTCAATGCCTGTTTCTCGTTAGAACCCTTGAAGTCAACTTGCACCGGCAATTTGTACATATACTCAGAAAAAATATATGATAACTTTGCATTTTGCAGTAGGGCACTTTTGAGTATAGCACTAAACATATAGGACCATTAGTGAGTGAGTGATTATTTCACAACGGCTGTGACTCGATTAAATTTTATGGATTAATGTTTTTTGTTTTAACCAACAGGAATATTCTGAAGACAGTAACTCTGAGCCGAATGTGGATTTGGAAAATCAGTACTACAATTCCAAAGCGTTGAAGGAAGATGATCCTAAAGCAGCACTGAGCAGCTTCCAGAAGGTTCTATATTACATTTCATCTATTGGAATACATGTTATGATATGAAAAGAAGAGCATCTTTCATAAATAGTTTTTTTTTAAATCTGACCTGAGGGTGGCTATTTTATGTACCTATTGAGGGAATCTGAGGGAAACTGCATCAATCACCAATCTGCCATTCTGCTTATCTATCCATGTCCTCCTGTAATCTTTCACAATCCTTGTCGTGATAGTCATATCTCCTTCCCCGATTTGGTGGTGTTTAGTATATCTTTGAGATTCCCTCACTAGATGCTTTCCTCCAAGAATCATACAGTCAAATATGTGGAAATTGGAGTTAGTTTCTACTTTGGCCTCATTTTGGAGAGCAGTAATACAGCAGCAACAAGAACTTATATTTATATAACACTTTTAATGTAAAAAAAAAAGTCCCAAGGTGCTTTATAGGAGCATTATGAAACAAAATATGAGCAGGGAGTGAGAAATGGATCAGTCTAAATGTATATTTTGCTACTCTTAATTTACACATTTTAACAGGTTCATGCCAATTAACAAAAAACGGGTGGCAACAACACAGTCCAAAATATTGGTCCGGAATTTGTGGTTGTAATAGTCAAACTGTTAGCGCTTGCCGTTAGTGCTGGGTAAAACTGACAGCAACCTCTGGCATCCGCGCATGGCACAGTTAAATGCAGAAATCAAGAAATTGCTTTTACTGATACCCTGGTCCTCCACAGTCTTTGCAGATGCAATCAACCCAGCAATGTGAACTTCAACCTTTTACCCACTTTGACCTTCTCAAGGGTAATTAGGGATGGGCAATAAACGCTGGCCTTGCCAGCAATGCTCGCATCCCATGAATGAATAATATTGAATGAGGTGTGACAGCTTTTAACAGCATGCTAAATCATAATTACTGCTGAACAACCTCTCTGGCCCTGAAAAATGAATTTTCCATTCCCTTACAATAACAATTAAAATTAATTCTTTAATTTTTGTTTTTTATGTTTGATATTTCAGCTTCTACCTTAATCCCATGTGACTATCCCAATCTTTATTTTGCTTACTGTAAAATGATTAAAAAGTAAAGTATAATCCATGATTTTTACTTTCTGTTTTGGTGTCTGTGAGAATTCTTCAGTCTGATTGGCTGATCACCCTGCTTGATGACTTCACTGTTGTTGGATGCCACAGATCCCCTATAAGTGGCACCAGATTCAAAGTCATGTTGGAGTAGGGGAATTCACTGCTGACCACAAAATCCAAGCCATTATCTAGTAATTTAAGTAGGATTATCATCTTATCCTTGTTTGCTTGTTTCCTCGCTGTTGTTTTTGTTAATTTGGCTAGATTTGTGGTTTTTAATTTATGATCACCCAGCTTCAAATTTGGTTTGAACTTTGTTCTAGATTTGGTTGTGGTCTAATTCAAGGAAACTTGTTCTTGTGCAGAATATTAGCCTGGTGCTAGTCTTTCAGACTAGTTTCTAATCCTCTTTGGATCAAAGAGTTTTATTCACAAATCACCAAGTGAAAGTTTTTTTTATGAAGATATGGAATCGCAGTTTCTTCTGTTGACGATTTCTTAAATCCTGCCCTCTTCCATAACATTCATGAGACTCATCTTATTGAGAATTTTTACTTGTCATCAGCAATTTTTTCAAATGCATTGTTATAGATTGTTAAGTCAAACAATAGCTAATTGGATTTAAATGGCTCTGGATGGAGCTCTTACTTCGTGTTCAAGTTTTCAAACCCTTTGATGCATTTCAACTGACAAGCTGCTTGCTTGACTCCCCAGCAGTGGTAAATGTGTTGTGGCTGGTTGGGGTGGTATAATTTGTACAATTAAAAGTGTAGAAAAGTTATTTCATAACTTCGTTTTTTCTTAAATGTCTTTGTTCTTTTGTGGTATCATATTACTGTGAATGAATAGATAATTCAAATAAACCTCCCGATTATGCTGATGTTTGTCTGCATGCACAGGAAATGCTGCCTTCTTCGATTTAATACCTTTTTCATCTTAAAACGTAGTTTGTTTCAAATTATTAAAACTGCACTTTATTACAAATGGGAGTGTAAAAGTCAAGTGCTTGCCAAAATTCCCACAAATCATTATCCAGATCTGCCTAGCTTAGGAGGTATATCCAAATGTTCATCTTTCATTGGAAAATAATCACTGTTAACAGCAGTGTTGTCTAGGATGTATCATTGACAAGGTTGAGACATGGTATGATAAGATACATTTACACGAAAAAGTGTTGTGTTGGTGCTAAGCAGTTATAGTGTAAAATCAGCTGGAATCTGGACTTGGGGTTTGACCTAAAACTGGAGAAAAGTGGAGGGTGTGTCTCACTGCTTTACTTCAACTTCAGTTCAGGCCATGAAGCTTGATTTACATTACAACAGTTCAGCATCAGTACAGAAAGCTAAACCTATAATGTAACCCATAGTCCCACTGAAAAGAGGTTACAGATAAAATAGCATGTTCAACATTTTGTACAAGTAAACACTTAGTTCACCATGACTGCATGCTACAAATCCTGTACTTCAGTGTGCAGGCTACTACTAAACATTTTGAACCTTGAGCTCTGCATTTTTTTGAGATGAAAACAGCTCTGATACAAATCGCTTCATAAAAAAATACGTTTAAACACCTGATATTTTTTCTGGTTCAAGTAATTTTGAACTGTAAGACTCGAGGAATAACAATTTAAGGAATAAATGGCTATCTTTGACAAATGTTTGAAATAGCAATACTTAAAACTTTTTTCCCCACAGGTATTGGAACTGGAAGGTGAAAAGGGAGAATGGGGATTTAAAGCACTCAAACAGATGATTAAAATCAACTTTAAGTTGGTAAGAACACCCATAGTTTGTAATGTTAAAAGAACTTTAATAGAAACTCATTGTAATCATAGTGATTGTATATATATTTACAAACAGAATAATTTCTTTTTGAATATCAAGGTGGTAAAATAATAATCAATGCAATCACTAAATTATCATTTGTTTTTTTTAAAAAAAATCTCAAGCCTTTGAGGTTAATATTGTTCTTTAGATGACTTATTTTCTTGTATGTGTTTGACTGCTGAACACTGAAAAACTACATATAATTTCGATGTATAAAGTAATATTCAACAAAAGCCACAAATGGAAGATAATTGAGGCTTGTCCCACAGGGTAACTATCCAGAAATGATGAACAGATATAAGCAGCTGCTAACATACATCCGAAGTGCAGTCACAAGGAATTATTCAGAAAAATCCATCAACTCCATCCTTGATTATATATCCACTTCTAAACAGGTATGCATTTAAAATTAATCTGCTGGAATTTTGCTATTTGCTATTGGGTAGTGACATTTAATTTACTATTTCATAACAGTTCATTGAAGTCATGCTCTGCCACAATTGTGGAGGGGGGAGAAATTGTGAAAAATCGACAATTGAAATATGATGCTGCTTAAAAATTAAATCCATTCTCTTTTCAAGCAATGAATGAAAATTTAAACATTCACAAATGCACTCACCGTCTTTTTACATTGGGTCTGTAAGACTGGAAGTCAATTGTGGATCACTCAGTATAACTAGACAATGAGAAACTGAGAATGGCCATAATGTGAAGTTATTTGAGATAAGGCGAACAAACTTGCAGGATTCACCATATATCATTAACACAATCTAAACTACCAAATAAAGGAATTAAACCCAGAATTCAACAGCTTGCAGCTAAACGCACCTTTGATCTAGAAAAAATATCCCAAGGCACTTCACAAAAGCAAAATCAAACAAAAAGAAATCACCAAGCCAAAGAAAGCTATATTAGGAAGAGTTAGTAAAAGTTTTACAAATAGGTGTGTCTTAAAGAAGGAGAGGGAAATGGAGAGGAGAGTTTAGTGCACAGATGGTTGAAGGTATGGTAACCAGTGTTTGTTTGAAAGGAGTCAGTAATGCACAAGAGGCTAGATTTGGAGGAAGTGCAGGATTCTCAATGTCGGACTGGAGAAGATTACAGACATTGGAAGGGACAGGCCGTGAGGGATTTAAACACAAAGGTGAGAATTTTAAATTGGAGGCTTTCAGAGCTGGGAGACAATGGAGATCAGCAAGTACAAGAGTAATTGAGTGGGACTTGGTCCGGAATAGGGTACACAGAGTAAAGTTTTGGATGTGCTGATGTGATGAAGGATGAGAGGCTAGCCAGGAGAGCATCAAAATAGTCAAGACCAGAGCTAAGAAAAGTATGGATGAGAGTTTCAGCAACAGATGGGCTGATGCAGAGGTGGGCGTAAGTGCTGTTTCTAATGAATGGAAAATTCGGGTCCAGGATTGTGAACAGTGTTATTTAGCCTGAGATGGTGGCTGGGGGAAGGTGGATGGAATTGGTGGCAAGCTTATTGAGTTTGAAGCAGTTGCTAAAGACGATAGTTCCTGTCTTAGCGGTGTTTAGTTGAAGGCATTTGAGCCTCAACCAAGGCTGGATGTCAGACAAGCAACCCAACAGAACAGTTTATTTGAGAATGGTATTGTGCACTTGCAAATGCAAAGATGTAGAATGGACTTGTTTCATCCCCCTAATATTATTATACTTCACATAAAATTTTGACCTCTGCACCACCTAACAATAACATGCATTACAAAAACTTTTATTTTGTTACATTGTGTAATTTTTCCTAAATTTAGGAAAAATAGTGAAATCAGATACGAGCAAATACATAATTTTTCCAAGTCAAAAATAAATTTTGTAATCAGAAAACTTTGGTTTTAATCAGAAAATAACACTTGCACCTGACTCAAAAGTATATGTCTAAATTAGTTGACTTATTTTCTCCCCCGTGGAACTTTGTTCGCCATCAACCATCAAGATAGAGTGAAGATGAAGTGTCTTCTCTGCAAATATGGAAAGTGACTATGTTTTCCTCTCGATTTTTCTCTGTTTAATCCTAATTTAAGAATTAAATTTTTGGATTTAATTTAGGAATGCTTGAGTATAAGTAGATAACTAAAGGGATTGAGTTTATTTTCATAACAAGAAGAATGGAGTCAGGAATTTTATTTCTGGATTTCAGGTCCTGATTGCCATCCAGTGATGCCTGCTGTAAGATGTGCGTGTCTAGTCAGGGTCAGCTGTGATGTTTTTCACTGTTGACAGCCTGCCAATGTTTACCTTCTCAGTTCTCATAAAGAGAAGCTATTTGGGTGAAGTTCTGGATGACTGTTGCCGCCTGGGGAACTGTATGCGAGCATGAGTTACCATCGTCACAGGACAAGGAATATAAATTCAATTTTCACACATTTTAAAAATCGAATGATAATTTAAATTATAAAAATACCATAAATGTATCAGATGTACTTATGTAGTGTTCATATATGTCCCTACTTTTAGTATGCTTTCCTTTTTGTGAACTTCATATGTGTCCAATTATGTTTATTTTATTCTTCTGCACTCTGTCGGTGGTAAAGGTAAATGTGAGGATCTAGGATAATCAAGCACTTCAGCTTGTCAGTGGAATGCCAACTTTTCTGTGATCTTCTGCCTCTTTTAAAACTTAATTCTTCACTATGATAAATGTTCTAGTGCTTTTTGAAACTTGTCCTTTTTCTATGATACTTATCACTTAAAGGTCAAAAGAGCAAAACTAACTTCTTGGAAGATGGTAATTTCAAGGATCCTGACAGTAATGAGTTTGAGGTGCATTTCCATTTTTGCAATCCATTATGCCACAGAAGTAATGCACTATGTAACAGGCAAATTTTATATAAGGAAAAGAAAGAACTTGCATTTATATAGTGTCTTTCACAGTGCTTTGCAGTCAATTAAGAAATTTTGAAGTGTAGTCACTGTAGTAATGTAGTGTAATGCAGTAGCCAATTTCTTACAGCAAGGTCCCACAAACAGAAATGAAATACAGTGATGCTAATAGAGGGATAAATATTGGCCAGAACACCAGGAGAACTCCTCTGCGGTTCTTCGAATAGTGCTCTGGGATCTGGAAGGACAGATGGGGCCTCTTTTAAATGTCTCATCAGAAAACACCACCTCCCACAAAACTGCACTGAAATTTCAACCTGGAATATCTGCTCAAATCCTAGAGCGGGACTTAAACCGACGCACCTCCTTACTTCAAGCTGCATTTCCTACCACTGAATCTAGATGAGTAGAATTCAGATCTCCAAAACAGCGCACCAGCTCATGATCAGTCATTTTGCAAAAGGTTTCTTGGTGTTCTTCTATACATTGTGAAACTAAACAGACAAAAAGTATGGAAACCGTGATAGATGCTGGATTAGTAAATAAATCAAATTTATTAATATTTCATAAACAGTAGATCAGTTAAGTTACATGGCAAAATTATGAATATAACACAGCCCAGTACAAATGATCTGTAACAGTAAAATTAAAAATGTTAATACTCTGCTAGTTCAGTACCCCTTCCCTCTTTCTGAAAATAAATTAATGTAAGTTGAGTTATTTTAACCATCGATATTAATGGGCAGTATTTGAGGCCCCAGATATCAGAACACCTGTGAGGGGCTGGGTGCCTGTCTTTTGAAAATTTACTCTTCATGGTGACTCAAAAGGAATTGAAAACAGAGCTTTTTATATAGCCAGTGGGAAAACAAAATAATTGCTTATCCACAACGTTCCTCAGTATGTCCTTAGTCACATCTTCTATTCACTGCAGAATATCCCCCACTACATTCTGTTCTTTTCCTTGGTACACCACTCACGTTTAACAGCAGGTTACAATGATGTAGGACAAGGAAATGCTACTCTGGTTTCATTTGGCATTCATTGTCGAGTCAGAATAGAGAGCTTTTAACCTACATTTATATTCTATTGATTGTGAGATTATTTGACATTGCTGGCCTTGAAAGCATACATGTTCACTACTATTCCATTTGCTTCCGCATTCTTGCCCACTAAAAGCTACAAGTGCCATAATTTGCTGTGACAAGAGTACTGATAATTTCTCATCACATGTCAGAAGCATTCATACATTCTCTCTCCTAAACAAGAATAGGAGGGAGAGTATAGTGAAGGGAAGTATTTTAGGAGACTTTAAAATACTTTTCCAATCTTATTATTTCTTTCAGTTTTGTTTTGCCTACTTTTTATGCTTTATTTACTTTTCATTTTTATTTCTGAACTTGTGTTTTTTGTGATGTTCCCCTTTTCTGAACCTACTTTCTTTAACTTTTTCTCTTTTTGTCACATTACTTTTTCTTCCCATTTTAACATCTTTCTGTCCTTTTCACATTTTTATTTCTATCTCCTCCTACCCCTTCCCTTTTTTTTTCTCCCTCACCTGCCCTCTCCGGAACCTGTTACATCTACCTTGGTCAAGCAGCAGAAGTCGATGAAGAGGCAGGGTAGCAGCGGGGGAATCGCAGAAACGGACCTGAAAGCTTGCTTTGGCGGGGAAGCTGAATCAAAGGTCAGAAAAAGATTTGCATAATGTTAGGAGACAAAGATATGGACCAGAATCTAACTTCAGTGCTTGCTGTTTGCTTTTTCTTACTGATGGTGGAGGGGTGAAGTAAAATCAGAGCTACTTTAATCTTCAATCAATCATTTAGTTGGCCTCATTGTGTGTATAGGTGCAGACATCTGGGACTTGTGGAAATAGCAAGTGAGTAAGCACAATTGAACTTTTCAGTTTCAAGATTATGTAAATCCTTCATAATTCCCAAGATTTGTGTAGCCATGTAAACCACTTAATGATTCAGACACCTAGTCCCTTTGTATAAAAGCAAAATACTGCAGATGCTGGAAATCTGAAATAAAAACAAGAAATGCTGGAACCACTCAGCAGGTCTGGCAGCATCTGTGGAAAGAGAAGCAGAGTTAACGTTTCGGGTCAGTGACCCTTCTTCGGAACTGACAAATATTAAAAATGTCACAGGTTATAAGCAAGTGAGGTGGGGGTGGGGCAAGAGATAACAAAGGAGGTGTAGCTCAGTCCGCAAGCAGGACCCTGAGCTTCCGGTTGCTTGCCATTTCAACACTCCCCTCTGCTGTCATGCTCACATCTCTGTCCTGGGATTGCTGCAGTGTTCCAGTGAACATCAATGCAAGCTCAAGGAACAGCATCTCATCTACCGATTAGGCACACTACAGCCTGCCGGACTGAACATTGAGTTCAATAATTTCAGAGCATGACAGCCCCCCATTTTACTTTCATTTTTAGTTATTTTTTCTTTTTTACATTTTTTACAACCTTTTTTTGCATTTATTTCATTTCATCTTAGTTTGTTCAGTTTGCTTACCCACTTTTTTTTCATGTTTGCACTTGCTTCTGTTCAATATTCAGTCCGTTAACACCTTTTCTGTACTAATGCTTTGTCTTTCAACACACCATTAACACATTGTTTGCCTTTGCTCCATGACCTTTCGGTCAGCTATGTGGCCTTGTCCAATCTACACCTTCTCCTTTGTTATCTCTTGCCCCACCCCCACCTCACTTGCTTATAACCTGTGACTTTTCTAATATTTGTCAGTTCCGAAGAAGGGTCACTGACCCGAAATGTTAACTCTGCTTCTCTTTCCACAGATGCTGCCAGACCTGCTGAGTGGTTCCAGCATTTCTTGTTTTTATACCTAGTCCCTTTGTGTTCTGTGTGTAGAAATGGTGGGGGAAAGGAAGTTTCATACTTTTCCTGCCATCAGAAAGGCAAGATAATTGTCTGAATGGTCAACACATAAATTAAACTCGACAGTAAGTTCCATGGGGATAGTGTGTAGTGCTTATTGATGGGAACAGATTATGTAAATTGAAATGCAACAATACGTGTTTTCTGCCTCTAGCATTGCACATCATATTCTCATGATGCAATATATGTTCGAGTAAACAGTAGATCCTTACAAAATGCCTTAGGAATTGAATATTTTGTCACTGAGTCAGTCTGAAAATGGCCACAAACATTTTTGTACTGCTGTAGACGCTGTCTATAATTTTTAAAATCAGAAGTTAATAAAAAATTGGTTTTAAAAATTTAACAATTGATTTTAGCGCTCTTTCCAGATGAGAGGAACTTTTTCTAGTGCACAATAAGCTGTCATTAAGTGTAGGATTTTTTTTTAAATTTAAGAATGACAATAGATTCTTCACTGAAGGCTATTAATGGGTGTAAGGTTAAATCTTGGGCAACATGGTGATAGATGATGTGGTTTTAAGACTGAGGGAATCTGAGCATAGCAACAAGTGAGAGCTAGCTGCAGCACCAGTGGACAAGATTGAATGGGTTTGATGAAGAAATGGCCTTTTCTCACTTTTTACAGACCCAATGTGAACAATTGGTCCGTGCTTACAGCTACAAACATTGGCATTTCAGCTCATGATCCAAATCTGAACTCTCCCACTTTTAATTTGGATCATGGTCCATGCTTAAAAAACAATATGCAGTGCAATTGTTGGGGGGAATGCAATTCTTTTAACATTTCTTTTTCAGATGGATTTGTTGCAAGAATTTTACGAAACTACCCTTGAAGCTTTAAAAGATGCAAAGAATGATCGGTTATGGTTTAAGACAAACACAAAGGTAATTACACTCTTCCTGTTATAGTCAAAATTCTATGGGCTGAATTTTACTAGCCCTCTGAAGTCGGGGGTTGGGGGGGGGTGCCTGGAAAATTCTTCCAGGGGAGGCTTGCCACAGCCCCTGCGCCATGAAGGCCTGCCACATTTTACCAGCAGCAGCGGGGCCTTCATTTTAATATTAAAATGAATTGAAATTAATGCAGATCAACTTGCCTTGTCCCGGCGGCCGTCCCATGCCGATATTCCGGCCGCCAGCGGGGTCTCCAGTGGCTTTGGAACTCTGTTCGGCGTTCGGAAGTGAGACACTGGTGGGGAGGGGGGGAGGAGTGAAATTATCAAGGTGGGATTGGGGGGGGAGCGGGGAAAACACTTTGTATTGGCTGTGGGGGTGGTGGCAAGGGGTTGAAGGGCAAAAGTAACGCGTTGCAGGGGGCGAAGTGCAGGTTGGGAATAAAGTTAATTTTGGAGTGATGGGCCCTAAAACAAACATTGGGGGAGGGGGGTGGGAAAGGGCCTTCAGCTTTTATTTAATATTTTAATGACAATGTTAAACACTGTGCTTTTAAAAATTCAAATGTCTTCTAAGGGCTTGAAACCCTTTCTTTAAAACTGGCGTCAGTGTCTGCGTGGTGGCAATCTATGTCATCGGCGGTAGCTGCTCCACCCCCTCCACTTAAATGAGCTCTTGCGAGAAATATTGCAGGGGCTCAACGACGACCGCTCTGCGCGGGCGGACCACTGAGATCAAAGCGCACTGCCATGATTTGCAACACACTAGTAAAATTCAAGCCTGTGTGTCATTCTGAACCCCAATCGGTTTAATACCCTGGGCCTAGCGACTGTTTGTGATATCCGATTTGAATATAATGTGTTTGTTTCCAGCTTGGCAAACTCTATTTGGAAAGAGAAGAGTTTGGGAAACTACAGAAAATATTACGCCAACTCCACCAGTCATGTCAGGTAGTCTGATTTCACTTGGTAAAATATTGTGTTTATGTCCAGAATAAAATAGTATCTCGAGAACAATAAAGATGTGGATTAATTATCAGAGTTTTGATAGCACTGACTTTTTGACCTGGTACATGTGCAGAAATGTTAACTAGTGACTGGTCACTAAGATATGCAATATTGACTTCAGGTGACTTGCCCTCTTAGGCTTCTTTTGGTAGTTGTTACGGCCAGGTGAGGAGGTGGTCACAGGCTCCCCTCTTGCCCTTCCTCTTATTTGGCCGCATCCTTTTTAACAGTGATTATGCTTACCACCTCGGTGAGTGTTTTACCTTTACCTTTAATGTGGTTGTGAAAGAATCAATCCTACAGGTTTTCTTGAGTTTAAACAAGAAAGAAGTGAGTTTATTATACTTTGCAATCTAAACCAGGTCTAAAAAAAAATTAAAATACGCTGCACATTCACGCACACATTTACATGAGAATCTCACACACAAGTAGATTACAGAGTGAAAAGTAGATTCTGTGGTTGGATTAGAGTCCAGAATAAATGGAAATTAAATACACAGTCTGTGAGGTTGGATGATTTGGTGATCTTCTGGCTGAAGTTGTATTCTTGAAGTCTTAGGCTGGTCAAAGTGCACTTTGTGGCTGGCCCACTTGGCTCAGCACTTTCTTGGAGGCAGACTTGTAGGTCGCTCTCTTTTTTTCCCCTGGTCTCTGTCTGTAGCAATTTGTAGGCTTGACTGGTCCACAGTCGCAGACGGTTTTCAAACTTATGGCATTATCTGGGGGAAGAGAGAGAGGGAGGCACACAAGAGTGCTGCAAAGTGTGAGGCTTGATGCCATTTGTTCAAGGAAACTCCCAGCTTTCACAGAGATGGACAGGTGGTCACATGACTGCCTCAGTGTATTCTCTGGAACCTTCTAATGAGATTCAAAGTTCAGAATTGGTTCCCCAGGATGCCAATATTTAAACTTAGAGGGGTTTGTTCTTTCAAAGTCAAGGTATTGGGATTGCCTTGAAGGCTGTGCTAATGAAGCAGTCTCAGGCAATTCACTCACTTAGAGCAAACCATTGTTCTGGGTCCATGCTCCTCAGACACCTGTCTCTGGTTAGGCCTTGGAATGTGAAAAGGTATTTCAGATGCAAATTGCGGTGGCCATCTTAGCTGCCAGTTTTTTACAAGTTAACTGCAGGATTTTTTCCATTAAAAGTTTGATGTAAGTTTCCAACCGATGAATTCCTTATTTGGCATATCGTTTTTCTTGACATAGTACATCCAATATTGTGAACAAGCCAAATTGAGAATCTTGGGTTTGAACCTGCACATGGTTGTAGATGTTATGCAGGCAAAAATATGTGTTATTTATCGCTTCATGCACTATAAGAACATTTTTATTTATTTTAATTCCCTTGTTTCACTAGAAGTGAGGAAAGGAGTTGTTAGTATTATCTTTCTGCTTGTCACATATAATTTACCACCTCTGAACTGAATGCTGCTTCTGGTTTTAAACTTAAATGTTTTCCACTCCTTTGACACATGGAATTCCTGTTTTAAAAAAATTAGCAGGTAAGAATCATTCGCATACCTAACAAACTATATCATCCCAGTAGCCAAATTTAATATGCAAAATGTACCAATCTGCCTAATTAATAGTTTTGCTTTTAATGTTATCTGTTGCTTTATGAGTTTCAAAGATGTTGCACCTCAGAAGTATCATAAAATTTAGAGGTAGTCTGAATAAGCACTGAGCTATTAAAACAAAAAATAACTTGTATTTATATATTGCTTTTTACAACCTCTGGATGCCCCGAAGCGCTTCACAGCCAATTAAGTACCTTTAAAGTGTAGTCACTGTTGCAATATAACATGGAGGCCAGTTTACACACAGAAAAGTCCCAAAAACAGTAATGAGATAATCTGTTTTGCTGCTGTTGGTTGAAGATTTTGCATGTTAGTTTAGACAATGGGAGAACTCTCCTTTTTTTCTTCCAATATTGCCATTAGCTGTTATTCACCAGGGTATAGTTGAAATTTCATCCAAAAGAGAGCAGCTCCAAAAATGCAACATTCCATTGATCTAGACTTGACACCTCAGTGAAATACTGTGTGCTGAAGTATTTGGAATGGAGCTGAATCCATGACCTGATGGAGGAAAGAGTTGTTACCCTGAGCCAAGACTGACACCGAGTTAAATTATCGATCAAATATCCAATTGACTAAATGTGAAAAAATGAAAAAGTACCAATGAGAAATCCGGTTCCCAATTTTTTTTAAAATCACCGTCAGACTAACAACTAACACAAAACCAGCCAATCAAATTGCCCACATTTCTTAACAGTTTTCAGGTACCATATTTCTTCTTCCAGAGAGTGTTAACAGCTTGAAATAAAAGTTTTTTTTTTCTGTGTAGCAGTAGTAACTGCACTTCAAATCAATTAAATATATGTGAAGTATTTGGGATACCCTGAGAGCTATGATGCAAGATAATTTAAATTCAAATTCTTTCTAATGACACACAAATCCATTTTTTAAAAAAAGTAGAGCTCTTGGGTGGGGGGGAAGTAAATGACTAATGTTCTGTTTCGACCAGGTGAGAAAGGTGTCTAGGGGTCTTGTACTGTCTTCACTTGATCTTATTGTAACAGGGTTTTATTTTTAAACACACTGTGTTTTGAGCTCCCCCTTTGGTGAATCCTTGTTCACAGCTTTCCAATTATAATGAGCACACCAGGTTTTCTTAGGTTTAAAGAAGAAAAGTGAAATTTATTAAAACTTCAAGTCTAATTCAGTCAACGCCTACAGATATACGACACACCCATGCTAGCACGCACACGCGATACACGCATGCAAATAGGGACAGAAAAGAGCAGAAGAAAAATAAAATGGAGAGGTTTGAGGCAATCTCTGAAGAGGTTTTATTTTTTACTATGCTTCGAGCTCACTAGGGTCCTTGATTGTAGGTAGTCTTGCTTTTCGTTGGGGCCCAGTATTGATCTTAAATCTTCTTCACTGTAAGAGACTTTTCTCTCTTGGGGTTCATATGTCTTCAGTTGTTTCCGAAGCTGTTGAGAGCGAGATGAGAGCAGACAGGAGAGAAATTCTTTCCAGTCCAGGAGCAAACAGCTTTCTGAGTTCAAATTCCCTGTTGGAAGTTCAAATTCAAAAAACTCCAAGTCAGTTAGTTATGTGACTAAACTTGTCTGACCACATCTGTTTGTATATTCGGCCATCTTAGCAGTTAACCTGGAATGCTCGCCTTTCCACCTTCATCATCTGGTAATCAAAAGTCCATTGTGGATTAAATTGGAGCAAGGAATAGCCCCTTGTCCTTTGAAGTACTGTCTGTTGATATGCTAATGTCTCTTTCTAGTCAAAGACTCCAATTGTTTTTTCAAACAAGTTCTTTCTTCAACAACTGGAAGGGTGTGTGGGAAGGGGTTGAGGGAAAGTTCATTATTTGAAAAATTGGTTTTCCGGGGGTAGAGGTAATGTTATTTATTGAGGACTCATTGAGGGGGTGGGAGAGGGGAGCAAAGTTTGAATAAAATTTTATTTTAAAGATTTGTGCGGTGGGACCTTTTAAACATTTAAATTTACATGAAGGGCTTGAAGCCCTTTAAAAATGGGGCCGGCGCCTGCACGGTGGTGCCGGACACCGTTGCCAGGGATGGAGCGGCCGCCCCCTCTACATCATCGGTGGCGGCTGCTCTGCCCCCTCTATTTAAATGAGCCCCCGCGCGAAATATCGCGGGGGTTCAGCAACGGCACATACGCGCGAGTAGTGCGCCGCTGCAAAATGCAGCCCGCTCATAAAAATCAGCCCCACATCTGGGGTACTGTGTCTCCTTATTTAAGGAAGGATGTAAATGGGTAAATGATCTTATTGAATGGCGGAGCAGACTCGGGCCAAGTGGCCTTCTCCTGCTCCTAATTTCTTATGTTCATATATACACATCAGCCAATTTACACACAGCAAGCTCCCACAAACATAAGTGAAATAGATAGTCAGATCATTGGTTTTAGGATTTGGTTGAGGGGTAAATGCTAGCAGGAACACTGGGAAAACTCCACTTCTGTTCTTTGAATAGTTCTTTCGGATCTTTTACATTCGCCTGAGAGGACAGCCAGAGCCTCATTTTAATGTCTTATCTGAAGGATGGCACAGTAATGCCAGCCTGGATTAAAATGTACTCAGGTCTTTGGAGTGGGGCTTGCCTCAGAGTCTGATCTTTTGGGGTTTGAGAATCAAAGTAGACAACTCATCACTTTGAAAACATAATTGTACCTTGAACCAGATTTTGTAACATGGCATGCAAATAGTATTAGAAATGTATTTGTGATTTCTTGCATCTTGCACTGTCTGTAAGGTGTATAACATTTTCAATTTTGTGTTAGTTGTAATATATTTCATCAGTAAATTTGCAGCATTTTAGCAATAGGCAAAGCACTGTTGTATTTAGACTGCCATAACATCAAACTGATTTATTCTTGTCCACTGTTTCCTTTTTAGTGTAAAAGTTCGCAGAACAGAAGCCTCATCACCATCTTGTGTTTATGCCACCCTTTGCAACAACAATCCAAAATTAATCCCACTCCATTACTCTCTCCCCAATGGCCCTGTATCTTCCTCTGCTTCAATTATTTATCCAATTTTATTTTAAAACATTGGTTTATGTCTGAATCAGTCTCTGTAACAATGCAGTCAATGCTGCAATAGCTTGCCATGTTTAAAAACAAAAATCTCCCAGCCATTCTGCATGACAGTTTTAAATTGATGACCTCTTCGGCACTCACTCCCCACTCAGCAGAAATAGTATTTCTATATCTAACTTATCAAAACCCTAATTTCACGACACCTTCAATTAAATGTTACCTTCCTCTGGTCCAGTCAAAATAGTCCCAGGTTTCTTCTGATAATTATAGATTTCCACTCTGATATCATTCTATTGAACCTATGTTGTACAGTCTTTATGGATTTAATTGCCATTCTATAATGGGATGCCCAAAACTACACACAGCACTACAGTATGTTATTGGTAAAAATTCATGATTACTTTTCTGTAATTGTTATTGTCCCAATTTATAAAACTCTATGTTTTTATCCTTTTTTTCAATGGCTTTATGAATCTGTACTCAAATTTTCTGGAAATAAGTTCCCAACACTGCATGTCCAAGGACCCTGGGCCCCATACCTCCACATCCCAACACTTCTCCATTCCTCCCACATCTCTAGTCTACCTTCCAAACACCATTAACACCAAGACACTCCTCTCCCTTCACCCGTATACTTCTGCACACTTGCTACCAAAGCATCTATGTACCTCGCTGCATTCATTGACTTATTATCTTTTAATAAATTTTCATTTTACCCCCAAATGAACCAAAATACTATTACTCTGTGGTTCTCTTCTACATTCCCTTTTTTGTCATAATTGCATATTTTACCCTTCAAAGCTGTAATTAATCTTATATTTACCTTCCACTTATCAATACAATAGACCTCTCCTATAAGCAGCATATCAGAGAGTAATGCCAGGGAGATCTTCTAATAATTAACAAATAAAAATGAGCATGATGCACATTATTAGCAAACGCTCGTTCTATTGTGGGATTGTTGCCCTATTTTGTATAATTGGTTAAATCTTTTGTATTTGATTAATTCTACGCAGTAAATTTACTGTACATTTTCCAAGATTGTTTTTGTTATTTTATAGACTGATGATGGTGAGGACGATTTGAAGAAAGGAACACAATTATTAGAAATTTATGCTCTAGAGATCCAGATGTATACTGCACAAAAGAACAACAAGAAATTAAAAGCATTATATGAGCAGTCTTTACACATCAAATCTGCCATCCCTCATCCACTTATCATGGGAGTCATCAGAGGTGAGAATCGAAATAACAAAGTTATTGGAATTAACCATTGTTGTTTTGTTTGGATGTTGAGTACATGTTAAACTGTGATTTCCAGGACATATACACATGGGCTTTGTTTTCTTTTGCTGTTTTGTGAAATGCTGTACAAGATGTACATATGAGAAATATAAGTAAAGCATTTAAACTAATAACACTACTAGATCTTTGGGATATATTTCAGTTTTTAACCAGATTTAATATACCAGCAAATCTCCTGTCGTGTTGTTCAGGCTAAGCCAGATAATATGTTGTTTTATAATGACGGACAGTTGTACATTATGAGGTGGCTTGTACTGTGCTGCTGCTAAATTTGCTTATTATTTTTTAAAGGCAGCGAGCCTAATTTCTGTAGGTAAGCAGAAGCCTGAGGTCACTTAAAATTGAAATGCTGAGGCAAATTTTCAGATTTCCAAATACTGAGCATGAATGAATATGTACTTTTTTTTTAAAGAGATTGTTCGGTTGTAATCTTTTTGTGCTTTCTCCGCAATGAGATGGGTACTTTCAAAAGTTTTCTATATTTTTTTTAATGATCTTGCATGATAATCACACGCAGTCTAAAACATGGTTGTGATGCTTAACTCTTAGGCAGGCTGGTCCCTTTTAAGGCCAGTGCTCACATATTGACTGTGGGCAAGTGGCCTCCATAGGTTCTGAGGTCAATCAGAGTGGATTCATTGTTTGATAAAGGTAATTTGCACATTGCCAGGCATGTTGAAATTTTTAACTTTAGGTCAGAAAAAAACATTCTGGACTGGTGACTGGAGTATAACTAGTCTTTAATTTTGTTATAACAAAGTGACTCCTGACAACGCATCCCACGCCCAACGTCGTCAGAGCACTCTCAGCTGCGCACGTGCACAGAATAGTTTCTTGCTGTCAGTAAGGTGCTGCACATGCACAGCCTATGTTCTTGCCAGGACTAATTTGCACCTGCACACGAAAACGTCAAAACATCATCATTGCCCTTCGCTGCTTCATCCCCATTAGCTTCTCACTTCGCTCACCGCTTCAAACCCCAACTCCGCCATCCACTTGTTACCGCTCGCCGTTTTATCCCCATCAGCCTCTCACCGCTTCAAACCACCCACTCCCCCCCCATCATCAACCACTCGCTCCAGGCCTTGCTGCTTCATTCCCCCCCACCCCCGCTCCCTCCCACTTCTCTCCCACTTCCTCCTCTCTCCCCCAGTCTCTCGCTCGCAGTCTCCTTCCCCCTCCCCTGCCTATCCCTATATTGCCTCTCTGTCTCTCTCTCTTTTTTTCCCCCCCCCCCCCCCTTTATGGGGTGGGGGTGGGGGGAGGGATTAAGCGGCGAGGCCTGGAGTGAGTGGCCTACGAGGGAGTTGGTGGGGGATTTGAAGCGGTGAGAGGGAGCAAGTGGACGACAGAGTCGGGGTTTGAAGCAGTGAGCGGAGCGTGTGGACGACGTGGTTGGGGTTTGAAGCAGTGAGAGGAGTGAGCCGCTGATGGGGTTGAAATTGTCGACAGGTGGGGTGGGAGGGTTGAAGCAGGGAGCGTGCGGCTAAGGGAAGGCAGCAGCACAGCCACAAGTGAGCAGACGGGCGCGGGAGGCTGCGTCGGGGAAGAGATGCGGGATATTGTTGGGGGTGGAGGGGAGGTCGCAGCGATTGAATTTACTTTTTTGTGATAAATTGAGCAGTGCCATCTTTAATCCTGGCAGCTGCCTAAAACGACGCAGTCAGTGACATTTCAGTGCATGAGGCTGCATTTGTGCACATGCAAGTAGTGTGCCACCTAGTAGTTGTATTGTCAGCAAATGCAGCCTTCTTATAAATAGACTGCCATTCCCCACCCAAGAGTGCATGCAGTCTGCTCCGAAGGTTTCTACCAATGCACTCTAAAACTAGTGACATTGGTTGTGCAAGAGTTAATTATATTCCTTCTTACTGGAATCTCATTTTGCTGCACTATTGGCCTATTAATTTCAGTTTTTAACTTCATTGGCAAATTGGAGATTTTCCAGTGTCTGATTGTGTGTCAGCGCTTATTTTATTTGATGTGAATTGTTGGGATTTGTTATCACAACATGTGTGAATTTCAGTGTCACTGTAACAAAGCACAACATGCAGTAGGTGACAACTGAGGCATTGACTGGGTAGATGCTGATGAGCTGTGAAAATCTAATCTTCAGATCCTAAAAACAAAATTCCAACCGGGAATCAGTCTCTTTTTAAAAAAAAAAGATGTGTTTTACTTGAAAACTTTGAACTTATGTAGCCTACATAAATCCAAATAAAGTGAGCAATATGTCAAGAGCACACATATTTTCAGAGCAATTGCTGTGAGAGACCATTCAGTTACATATTGATTTTTACCTGTAGGACCTGAATTAATGCAACCCATTTTCATCTGTTGGCATTAAAACTGTCTCTAATATTTTGCAGAATGTGGAGGTAAGATGCATTTAAGAGAAGGAGAGTTTGAAAAGGCACATACTGATTTCTTTGAGGCATTCAAGAATTATGATGAATCAGGAAGCCCGAGACGTACCACTTGCCTGAAGTATTTGGTATTGGCTAACATGTTGATGAAGTCAGGAATTAATCCTTTTGACTCTCAGGAGGTAAAGTTACAAATTAAATTTTAATTATCTTCAATTTTGTTGCAGCATTTTATTACAATCCTTACTAATTCTATTCTGTTTAGGCCAAACCTTACAAGAATGATCCAGAAATTCTTGCAATGACAAATTTAGTAAGGTAAGTCACTCTGTTGAGAAGTGTGTGAAAATAATATTCTATTTCCTGTGTGCTGTGTGTAAATTACAAACCACAACAAGATTGAATAATTTTAGATACGAGGCCTGATTTATAGTTTAGAATGTGCTCCTTTTTCTCCTAATTTGAGAGAAAGCTAATGATTAGTAAGTTAGTGCTTTCATTGTTGTTGTGTTGGAAGCACTAAGTTGGAGGAAATTGTTGCTGTCCAAGTCTGCAGTTGAAGACTTCATTTGGAAGAGTTGGAGGAAAATGAAATTGCTGCAATTAAGCAAAACCTATCCAGCTTGAATAATACATTAAGAATAAACTAGTGCCTGAGAAAATGTCTTGAAGAAGCATCTAATCACAAGGTAGATATAATTAAGGAAGGCTATTTGGCTGATCTTGGCTCATCTATTTAGAAAGACCTAGTTCCTTTCTCCGAATCATTGCATCCATTTGTTTCTTAATTGGTTACAGGGCTTTTGCCTCCTATCATACCCAAAAGCCCACTCTCTGCCCGAAGATAAACTTCCTGACAGCATTCCTAAATTGACTTTTAGTGGTTTGAGGCCAAAGAGACATAGGTTTAATATATTGGCCTGTATTGATATAATACACTAATACTTGAATATCTGACAGTGTTTTACTGAATCGCTCTGTCGTGCAATCTTTTTGAATAGCGTTGAGGTTTGACGATTACGTTCTGAAGGCTGTTCAGAAAGCATTTGACATTCCTTAGTAACTGGCAGCTGATAAAACATTTAGTCTGCCCAATCTCTAACAAGTTAAAAATGATACAATTCTAATCAACTGGATCTTCTATAGAATGTTGCATAAGCTTTGTGAAAATGATCATTTATTGATTAAATGAAAAACAGGATAGTAAATCTTGCATACCAGAATGTGTAATTGCATGCCTGCAGTTAGAGTTCTAGGTGAAGAAAATGTGTTGTAACCTGCTTGGCCTCAAATAGGAATTTAAATTTAACTTGCACTTGACGATAAAGATTCCAGTATAAAAATTGATTCTGGCAAAAAAAAAAGCCAGAATATTTAGTAGAAAATGCAAACTTTATAATTTTACTTAAAACTATAATTCAGAAAATCTGGCATTTTGAATAGTATATAGTTACATCTGTTTCAGTTTAGTGAACTATGGCTGACTTTTAAATAAAACTAAAAGCAGATATGATTAAATGAGCTTAAAGTCATGATTGAGATCTGGATATTTATCAAAAAATAAATTTGAGAGTACTTGCCTTCAGTTTGATGAAGTTATTTAAGTAGTCCTGTTAATGAACACTGGAGAACAGTTTAATTATAGTCATTTAGAAGTTGAAGATAAATTTGCTGTTTTCGATGGCGTGTGTTGATTTGCAATGTGAACCACTTGTAGTGGCCTGATCCTTGTGACCTGATTTGACTTGTCTTAATTAAAGTCCATTATAACCACTGCCTAATGACTGCTATTCTGAATCCTTAAAATTGTATTAACATAGCTACTCATCAGTTCTTTAATCAATGATTTATGTGAATGAATACTGGGTTCAGGCACTGTTTAAGAGCTAAAATTCTAGTATTTACAACATCTCTTATCAGGAAAATAGAGCAGTGATGCACGATACCCTTAAAGTCTGACTAATTTATATTTACTGCAGCCATAATTAATTTATATAACAAACAAAATATGGATTACTCTTAATGCATTTGATTTGGGAAAATGGTCTTGTTCAGTTAATTATCTAGGCAAGCTGCAAACATGGTAAATGGGATACACTGTATTAATAGCTGTACTGCAGACTGGCAGGGTAAAGGATCTGCTTCTAGTAGAAAAACAAAGTTCTGAAGAGGGGAAACTGAAATTAAAGCATGCTGTTTTCTTAGTGCCTATCAAAATAATGACATCACTGAATTTGAGAAGATTCTGAAAACCAATCACAGTAACATCATGGATGATCCCTTCATAAGGGAACACATAGAAGGTATGGCTCAAATCTCTATTTAACTTATTAAGCAAAGTGTTTTTGTGTGCATGCATTTCAAAAATCTATGCAGTGATCTGTTTGGCTTCCAACATTACTTTTTCAAAATGTTTATGCTACAATGACTGTCATGGCACTGTTTCACATTATTACAAAGAATTTAACATATTAAGGACATTTCTGGAAACAGGACTCCCTTTAGTGTCCTGCAGTCTACACTTAGAAAAAAATCTCTCTCCCAGTATTTCATTGGCATTCTTTCCTGCAAATTCCTGCAAATTAATATGTTTTGCACACATACAAATATAAGTAATGTAACTGTTTAAATCTTATGCTGATCAAATAGAGCTGTAAAGATTAGGAATAACACTTTCAGTATTAATAGATTTTTGACTTCTTATACAGTATAAAATGTATATTGTTCTTTCTGCTATCCTTCACACCTTGACCAAACTGGATTACTTCTGGAAAAACCGTATGATAAACATTCTTTGAAAAATGTGAATCATGACATCATGGTGGGAGGTGACACATATGACTTACTACACCCTCCTTGTATAATGCTTAGAAAGCTTTGCAATTGCACATTTCATATTTCCATCCTGCCACTACCCCCTTCCCACCATTCCCAAACTTTTGGAAAGTTCTCTGTTATTAGTGTCAGAATTCTTTGACTTTTACAGTTGGGGCCCTGTAACTTTGTGTTTTTAAGGACGTGTAATCCTAGTTTTTGGCCTTTTTTAAATTCACATCTAGTGCATTTAAGCTTTTTCAAATGTATTTTAATTAAATTTTATTTTAATCAAATCACCTCCCTTTTCAGGGTGGGCTGATTTGAATCTGCTTAAACTTAAGGACATTCAAATAAGTTAATAGGGTTTTTATGCACCAAAACTAACAACAACTTGCATATATGTAGCACCTTTTAACACGGAAAACATCCCAAGACATTTCACAGAAGCAGAATCAGACTAAGAGCCACACTATGCCAAAGAAGGAGCTATTGCGTGGGGTGGACAGGAAAGCATTGGAATAGTCAAGTCTGGAGATCAAAAAAAAGAAAGGCTTGCATTTCTAAAGTGTCTCTCACAACCACCAGATGTCTCAAAGCACTTTGCAGCCAATGAAGTATTTTTGAAGTGTTGTGAACCCGGAGGCCAATTTGCGCACAACAAGCTCCAACAAACAGCAATGTAATATCCACTGATAATCTGTTTTTGTGATGCTGATTGAGGGATAAATATTGACTGGGACATTGGGGATAATTTCCCTGTTCTTCAAAATAGTGCCATGGAATCTTTTATATCCATCTGAGAGAGTAGGCAGGGCTTTTTGGTTTAACCTAAATAAAAGCAAAATACTGTGGATGCTGGAAATCTGAAATAAAAACAAGAAATGCTGGAACCACTCAGCAGGTGGAAAGAGAAGCAGAGTTAACGGTTTGGGTCAGTGACCCTTCTTCGGAACTCTGGTTTAACCTCTTGGCTGAAAGACGGCACCTCCAACAGTGCGGCACTCCCTCAGTACTGCACTGGAACGCAGTACCAAGGATCAGCCTTGAATTTTGTGCTCAAGTTCTGGAGTGGGACTTGAACCCAGAACCTTCTGACTCAGAGGTGAGAGTGCTACCAAATGAGTCACAGCTGGCACAAAAAGGCATGGATGAAGGTTTCAGCAGCAGATGCACAGAGGCAAGCAATGAAATAAAGGTGGAGTAAGCAGTCTTTGTGATGAGAGAATATTGGCTTGAAAGCATAGATCAGAGTCAAGAAGGACAGAGGTTGTGAAAAGTCTGGTTCAATCTATTATTAAGGAGGTTATGGCAGGTCATTTTAAAAATCTCAGTGCAATCAAGCAGAGTCAACATAGTTTTGTGAAAGATAAATCATGTTTGACTAATTTATTAGAGTTCTTTGAGGAAGTAACAAGCAACATGGATAAAGGGGAACATGTGGATGTGGTGTACTTGGATTTCCAGAAGGCATTTGACAAGGTTCCGCATCAAATGTTACTAAACAAAATAAGAGGCCATGGCATAGGGGGTAACATATTTGCATAGATAAAGGATTGGTCAGCTAACAGGAAACAGAGAGTAGGCATAAATGGGTCATTTTCAGGTTGGCAAGTTGTAACTAGTAGAATGCCAAAGGGATCAGTGCTGAGGCCTCAACTATTTACAATCTATATTAATGACTCGGATGAAGGGACAGAATGTATGGTTGCTAAATTTGCTGATGACAGAAAGATAGGCAGGAGAGTAAGTTATGAAGAAGACATAAGGAGTCTACCAAGGGATATAGATAGGTTAAGTGAGTAGGCAAAGATTAGGCAGATGGAGTATAATGTGGGAAAGTGTGAACTTGTCCACTTTGGCCAGAAGAATGTAAAAGCAATATATTATTTAAATGGAGAGAGGTTGTAGTACTTTGAGATGCAGAGGTGTCCTAGTTTACGAAACACAAAAAGTGCAATGTTGTCATTTATTGCAAGGGGAATGGAATATAAAAGTAGAGATGTTTTGCGACGGTTGTACATGACATCGGTGAGACCATCTAGAGTATTGTGTACAGTTTTGCTCTCCTTACTTAAGAAAGGGAACTCCTCTTTGCTGACGATGCTGCATTAACATCTCACACTGAAGAGTGTCTGCAGAGACTCATCGACAGGTTTGCGGCTGCCTACACTGAATTTGGCCTAACCATCAGCCTCAAGAAAACGAACATCATGGGACAGGACGTCAGAAATGCCCCATCCATAAATATCGGCGACCACACTCTGGAAGTGGTTCAAGAGTTCACCTACCTAGGCTCAACTATCACCAATAACCTGTCTCGATGCAGAAATCAACAAGCGCATGGGAAAGGCTTCCACTGCTATGTCCAGACGGCCAAGAGAGTGTGGGAAAATGGCGCACTGACACAGAACACAAAAGTCCAAGTGTATCAAGCCTGTGTCCTCAGTACCTTGCTCTACGGCAGCGAGGCCTGGACAACGTGCGTCAGCCAAGAGCGACGTCGCAATTCATTCCATCTTCGCTGCCTCCGGAGAATCCTTGGCATCAGGTGGCAGGACTGAATCTCCAACACTGAAGTCCTCGAGGCGGCCAACATCCCCAGCATATACACCCTACTAAGCCAGCGGCGCTTGAGATGGCTTGGCCGTGTGAGTCGCATGGAAGAGGGCAGGATCCCCAAGGACACATTGTACAGCGAGCTCGTCACTGGTATCAGACCCACCGGCTGTCCTTGTCTCCACTTTAAAGATGTCTGCAAATGCGACATGAAGTCCTGTAACATTGATCACAAGTCGTGGGAATCAGTTGCCAGCGATTGCCAGAGCTGGCGGGCATCCATAAAGGTGGGGCTGAAGTGTGGCGAGTCGAAGAGACTTAGCAGTTGGCAGGAAAAAAGACAAGCGCAAGGAGAGAGCCAACTGCGTAACAGCCCTGTCAACCAATTTTATCTGCAGCACCTGTGGAAGAGTCTGCCACTCTAGAATTGGCCTTTATAGCCACTCCAGGCGCTGCTTCACAAACCACTGACCACCTCCAGGCGCTTACCCATTGTCTCTCAAGACAAGGAGGCCAAAGAAGAAGAAAGAAGACTTAAGAAAGGATATAATTGCATGGAAGCAGTTCGGAGAAGGTTCACTCGACTGATTCCTGAGATGAGAGGGTTATCTTAGGAAAGGTTAGACAGGTTCGGTCTGTATTCATTGAAGTTTAGAAGGATGAGAGGTGATCTGATTGAAACATATAAGATCCTGAGGGGACTTGACAGGGTGGATGTGGAAAAGATGTTTCCCCTTGTGTGAGAGACTAAAACTAGGGGACACAGTTTAAAAATAAAGGGTCTCCCATTTAGGAAAGAGATGAGGAGAATTTTTCCTCTCAGAGGGTCATGAGTCTGTGGAACTGTCTTCCCTGGAGAGCAGTGGAGGCAGGTTCATTGAATGTTTTTAAGGCAGAGGTAGACAGATTCTTGCAAAGGGTGTTGGGGATAGGTAGGAAAGTGGAATTGAATCCACAACAGTACTGCCATGATCGTATGGAATGGCGGAGCAGGCATGAGGAGCCGAATGGCCTACTCCTGCTCCTAGTTCATACGTTTCTATGTAACCTGAGATCGTGGCCGAGGAGAGGATTGGAACTGATAGGAGGGAACAGAGCTCGGGGGCGCGTGAGTGGTGAAGAAGACAAGGTCTTCAATCCTAACTGGAGAAAATTGAGATTCATCAAGCATTGGATGTCAACAAGCAACCTGAAAACAGGGAGGCAGTGGAGGAGTTGAGAAAGGTGGTGGAAAGTAGAGCTAGGTGCCATCAGTGTACATGTGGAAGCTTGATGATGTCACCAAGGGCGTGCATGTACATGAAGAGGAATAGGTGGGGCCACGGATAGATCCTTGGGTGTCTCCAGGTCTGCAGGACCATAAGATGCTCTGGCATTGGCTTGGACAGGTTTGAGTGGGACTAACCGCAAGCAGTTTCACTGAGCTGGACAATGGAGGAAAGGTTTTGGAGGAGGATAATGTGATTGACCATGTCAGAGGCTGCAGAGAGGTCAAGGGCAAGGACAAAGGATACACCACAGTTACAGAAGATTTAATTTGGTGATTTTGAACATGGCCATTACAGTGTTCTGGTGGGGTAGAAACGTGATTGGAGAGATTGAAACGTGGAGTTGCAAGTAAGATGGGGATTTGGGAAGCATTAACATATTCAAGAATTTTAGAAAGGAAAGGAAGATTGGAGATGGGAAGGTGGTTTTCAAGGACAAAGGGGTCGAGAGGGGCCTTGATCACAGTTTTGAAAGGAAGGACGAGGGAGCCATTTGCAATGTTAGCCTGCATGGGAGCCAAAAAAGGGAAGTTAGGTGGTCAGCTTTTTAGTGAGAATGGGGTCAGGAGCAGAAAGCGTGTCTCTCGGACAAGGTAAATTCCATAACACCAGGGATAATGGGAGATATACTAGAGAAAGGCACTAGTTCAGGGTTAGGTCGAGGTTAACCACGCAGGGGTTTGGATTCGTGGGCAAGGGGAAGGGGCGATGCAGCGGGGCAGCTGAACAGGTGGTCTCGATCTTGGTGGCAAGGAGGTCCATAAGCTCCTGTACTTACTGTTGGAGGGGGCAACAGAGAAGGATCTAAGGAGATGGTTGGTACTGCAGAAAATAAGCCAAGCATTATCTTTGCCTTATAAGATGAGAAACAAGAGGTTTTGGCAGAGGAAAACAAGGTCCAATATTAGTTGATGTGATCCAGACAGATCTGGCGATATATGAGTAAAATAATTGTGTGCCAGCTTTACTCAAGTCTCTGTCCCTTGGACTTGATGGGGCTAATATGGATTTTCTGAAGCTTCATGCCATTTTAAGTGGTTGAAACCCTACTTCAGGGCTGTTATCGGCACACATCTGTAAAGGCGTTTTCCATCGTTGTTTGGTCACATTTGCTGCTACACTTTTGGAAGGGAGGTGCACATCCTTTCATAATGATGATGCCCCTTTCCTACCTTCAAAGAAAAATACTATGTTTCCTGTACAAGTCTTATAAAGAAGCAGTTGATGATTGCACTGCAAAATTGAAGATTGTTCCATGGCAGCTGGGCCAGTCTCCACTTCATGCCCAAGTGAATGAGGTTCAGTGAAGAGTGCAGGAGAGCATGCCAGGAGCAGCACCAGCCATACCTAAAAATGAGGTGCCAACCCGGTGAAGCTACAACGCGGGACGACTGTATGCCAAACAATGGAAATAGCATGCAATAGACAGAGCTAAGCAATTCCACAACCAACGGATCAGATCAAAGCTCTACAGTCCTGCCACATCCAGTCGTGAATGGTGGTGGACAATTAAACAACTAACTGGAGGAGGAGGCTCCACAAATCCTCAATGATGGGAGAGCCCAGCACATCAGTGCAAAAGAAAAGGCTGAAGTATTTGCACCCATCTTCAGCCAGCAGCACCAAGTGGATGATCCATCTCGGCCTCGTCCTGAGGTTCCCAGCATCACAGATGCCAGTCTTCAGCCAATCCGATTCACTCCACGTGATATCAAGAAACAGCTGAAGGCACTGGATACAGAAAAGGCTATGGATCCTGACAACATCCCGGCTATAGTACTGAAAACTTGGGCAGCAGAGCTATCCGCACCCCCGAGCCAAGCTGTTGTAGTACAGCTGTAACACTGGCATTTACCCAACAATGTGGAAAATTGCCCAGATATGTCCCAGCCACAAAAAGCAGGATAAATCCAACCCAGCCAATTATTGCCCATCCGTCTACTCTCCGCTATCAGCAAAGTGATGGAAGGTGTCATCAACAGTGCTTTCAAGCGCAACTTGCTTACCGATGCTCAGTTTGGGTCCACCAGGGCCACTCCGTTCCTGTCCTCATTACAGCCCAGGTCCAAACATGGACACGAGCTGAACTTGAGGTGAAATGAACGTGATTGCCTGGATATCAAGTCAGCATTTGACTGAGTGTGGCCCTAGCCAAACTGAAGTTAGTTGGAATCAAGGGAAAAACTCTCCACTGGTTGGAGTCACACCTAGCACAAAGGAAGATGGTTGTGGTTGTTGGAAGCCAATCATCTTAGTCTCAGGACATTGCTGCAGGAGTTCCTTGGGGTTGTGTCCTAGGCCCAACCATCTTCAGCTGCTTCATGATTGTCAGTACCATTCACAATTCCTCATACTGAAGCAGTCCCTGATCAGCAAGACCTGGACAATATTCAGGCTTGGGCTGATAACTGACAAGTAACATTCACGCCACACAAGTGTCAGGCAATGACGATCTCCAATAAGAGAGAATTTAACCGTCTTCCCTTGACATTCAATGGCATTACCATTGCTGAATTCCACACTATCAACATCCTGGGGGTTACCATTGACCAGAAACTGAACTGGAGCAGCCACATAAATACTGTGATGACAAGAACAGATCAAAGGCTGGAAATTCTACGGCAAATAACTCACCTCCTGACTCCCCAAAGTCTGTCCACCATTTACAAGGCACAGGTCAGGAGTGTGATAGAATACTCTCCACTTGCCTGGATGAGTGCGGCTCCAACAACAATCAAAAAGCTCAACACCATGCAGGACAAAGCAGCCCGCTTGATCGTCACCCCATCCACCACCTTCAACGTTCACTCCCTCTACCACCGATGCACAGTGGCAGCAGTGTGTACCATCTACAAGATGCACTGCAGGAACTCACTATGCCTCTTTCAACAGCACCTTCCAAACCCATGACCTCTTCCACCTAGAAGAGCACATATAGCAGATGCGTGGGAACGCCACCATCTGCAAACTCCTCTCCAAATCTCACACCAGCCTGACTTAGAAATGTATCGCCATTCCTTCACTGTCACTGGGTCAAAATCCTGGAGCTCTCAAACACCCGCCCCCCCCCCCAAAAAAAGTGCTGTGTGTGTACCCGCACTGGATGGACTGCAGCGGTTCGTGAAGGTAGCTCACCACCACCTTCTCAAGGGCAATTAGGGATGGCCAACAAATCCTGGCCTTGCCAGCGATGTTCCTATCCCATGAAAGAATTTTTAAAAATGGAACTTATGATCACAATTCTTGCTGATTACACCAGGAATTAAGTGCCCAGGCACTTGAGAAATAAACAGAAGTTCACACATCATGAACAATTTATGTTTCATTGTGTTTTAAATTTAAGCTTTTCTAATTCTCCTATAGCTAAATTAGTTAATGCACTTCTATATGGAACTGAGCCTCATAGGCTAAGATGATCCAATGTTTGGTCCTAGTTTTTGCTCAGTCAGATCAGCAATGCGGGTGTTAAAATTAGTCTCAATATCACAGGAATAATAACCAAAAATGCTGGAAATACAGCAGTAACGACGGGTTATCAAATCTGAATTGTTAACCCTACCTTCCTCTCTCCACAAATGTTGCCTGACCTGCTGAGTGCATCCAGTATTTTCTGTTTTTATTTCTGATTTCCAGCATTTGCAGTTTCTTGTTTTATTCAACATCCCAGAGCTAGCAAGGGGAATTTTTCTTTTCTGATCAGTGCACCATATGACTACTGGATTTAACGTATACACTTTATTTTTGGTTCCTTGTTTTGCAGCACTTGCCCACTATATCTGCCATCTATTTGCCCAGCAGTCTTGTAAAACCCAAATTTTATTTTTGTATTAAAATCATATACATGCAGAGAACTTACTCTTAAATGTGTGAAAATATAGTCTAGAATATGTATTATCCAGAACAAAGGCATATGATAAAATGCAGCCATTTTGTTAACTATAATAAATTATAACATTATACAGTGTAACATGGAGCTCAGAGGCCAATGTCCAATAGCCTGTTGGCTGTTAATAGTGAGACTGTACTTCCCAAATAAGTGCAATTGCTAATGTGTTTTCTTCCTTTTAACACTTGGGACTGTTCTGTGATAATGGATTTTTTTTCCACAGAGCTATTGAGGAACATCAGAACTCAAGTCCTGATAAAATTAATAAAGCCTTACACTAGGATACATATACCATTTATTTCAAAGGTGAGATCACATTTTACTGTTAATATTGTTCACTTTAATTCACCTGGGGCTCATTTAAATGGAGGGCGCGGAACGGCTTCCCCCGATGACGTAGTGGGGCGGCCGCCTCATCCCCAGCAATGGCGTCCAGCGTCGTCGCACAAGCTTCAAGCCCTTCAGGAGAAATTTAAATATTTAAAGGTGGCAGTGTCATAAAGTCAATTAAAGTTTAATTTAACTTTGAATCCCCTCTCCCACCCCCCCACTGAGTCCTCAATACATAAATTGGCCTATTCCACCCCCCCCCCCCCGCCCTCAAGAAAAACACTTCAAGATTCCAAACTTCCCGCCCCCACCCACCCCAAACTTCAGTATCTTTGACTGTCAACCCCTTTCCACCATGCCCACAACCAATAGGAATAGTTTTTCCCACTCTTTTCTCCCCCCTGACCCTGATAATTTTATTCCTCCCCCCACTCCCCACCAGTGTCTCGCCTCGGAATTCCAACAGAGTTCCGAAGGCGCACGAGTTGCAGCCAGTTGAGCGTAAAATTGGCATGGGATGGCTGCCAGCAGAAAGTAAGTTCATTTGCATGTTAATGTATCTGATTTCAATATTTTAATGAAGGCCCCCCCCCCCCCCCTGCCACTAATATCCGGTGGGGCCATCTCGGCGTCATGGGTTGCGACGGGCTGCTCCCGCTAGCATTTTATGGGCCTCCCCACCACGACCCACGGCGTTAAGGGGCTGGTAAAATTCGGCCTCCAGAGTTGAATATTTTCAGATTTGGCATTCCATCATTCATATTTCAATCTTTGAGCTAATCATCCCTGGTAAGAAGTAGTTGAACTATGGCCTTTTATTAGACCAGTATAAATTTTTTGCTAGTCAATTTAAAATAAATGGGTGCTAAACAAAGTTAAAGCATCTATATGGAGACTGGAAGTTTGATGTCTAATTTTGTAATTGGCCAACTGGACAATTGAGTGATGACGAGACTACAAAGATCACCCTTTCTATTTAGAATGTGCCGGCTGATCTTGAAGCAGCATTAATGGCAGCACTGGAAAGTATTTGGATCATCCCTTATTCTCTGGTCATAGAGCAGCTTTGGGAGAGGGTGTTAAAATGTTTACATGCTCTCTGAATTGGAGTCCTCATGGCTATTAACAGGATAAAAAAATGAGTTGAATGAGTATCTGCTCATATTCACTCAACCTTTATTGCCCTGTTTGACTCTTCACACTTTTCACTTATTTTATTCACTTCCAGCGTTGCTGCTTTCAGTGAATTCTACAGTCCTTGTGTGCTTTACATTTGCTCATGTATGAATTACACTTGATTGATCAGAGAATTGCATCTTTAGTGATGTCCAATTTATTTTCATTGGCAAGTTTTAACATTTTCTATAATCCCGTATTCCCTTTTATCAATCCTGTTTTTGCCCCAGGAGTTGAACATAGATGTAGCTGATGTAGAGAGCTTGTTGGTGCAGTGCATATTGGACAAGTAAGTACTATTTTTGGAGATAATGTCTATTTTATTTGAATTTTCTTGAGCAAGTTGTGAAAGACTGCTATGGCAGTCTATCAGTTACAGCAAGAACGTGATAATGTTTTCTCTGTTTTCAAATTGGTAACATTTTATTTACACCTATGTTAAGCATTGATTGCCTGGAAATTAACATGTTCATTAAATGATGCATAATTGTTCAAATTAATTTATTTATTAACTTGCAATTTTAACATTCTACATACAACGATCAATAAATAAGTTATCTGTAATCTTGAAAATGTTCAATTCAATCTACTGAAAAAGTGTAAAACTTTATTTCTAGTACTATTCATGGCCGGATCGATCAAGTCAACCAACTGCTTGAATTGGATCATCAGAAAAGAGGCGGGGCTCGGTACTCTGCATTAGATAAATGGACCAATCAGCTTAATACACTCAACCAAGCAGTTGTCAGCAAATTGGCTTGATACAATTTAGGCTTCTACAATAATACAATAAGGAAAATATGCAGTGATGTAAACCTTAAAAACTGAGAATGGCTGAACTGCTGTTGGTTGGCCCTGAAAACTACCAGAGATATGGCAGAAGTGCTTTTTGATCAACTGGTTTGTGTTCTGTTGCTGCATTTGTCCCAAGACACAGCTTTAATCTGAAGAAAACCAAACTGCTACAGGATTTGTGGTATATTGACAATGTGCCCTCCATCATATGGGAAATGACAGTCAGAGAGCTGTTTGTGTCAAAATTTAAAAACAGACTCTTCACTTTGGTGACATCTAAATATTTTAGCAGTAGAAAACCTCTCACTGAAATGTTAAACAAAATCTGCAATAATTTGAAACGTGTACCAGTTTTTGAAGATTCATTCTTTCATGTACGATTTGGCATGGTTGCGTCATTCTGCAAAATGTTTTGTCAACTTCCAAATTATGTGGCCCATGAGTTCTCTGTACCTGCAGTGTAGTAAAACTTTAGACAGGAACCTTCATCTGTGGCACACTGTCACATTAGGTTTGAAGCAGCAAAATAAAATACAGCTCAAAAATTGGAAATGCTGTAATTTTGGAGTGCTTCCATTTGTTTTTTGTTCTTTCTCAACAATTCAAATGAAAACATGCACATGTTCCACCTCTTTGGCCCCAGTAGATCTGCTGCACATACTTTGAAAAATAGTGTTTATTCAGACAAGTCAGCAATTCAATTGGTTTCTCAACAGAAAAAAAGCTTTTAAGTTTACAATTTTTGACTACTTTCAATGTAATATGTTAACTAGCCTAGTGCACAGAACTGAAAGCACATCATTTGATAGTTTATACTCTTACAATGCCAAACGTATGGGTGTTGTGTGCCATAGTACACGCTCAACCTTTGCTAAGCTTTAATTGGCTGAAGCTATTTAACTGCAATTATTCTTGAGGTTGCTACCTGTGTGAATAGTCAAAATACAGCACTTTGATTTTGGAATTTGAGTATGGCTTTTTTTAATTTGTCTTATTACTGATAAATCATAAAAATAAACTAGTTATCACAAACTTCCAGTACTCAACATTTTCCCCCGAATTTCATGGTCGGATCTTAAATTCTTCTGTTTCCTAGTTAACATTCTTGCCTGTGGTGTCAGGTTAAAAAATAATTCTTACTGATCTTAACGTGCCCATTTGTTCCTTGGTTGTGTGTCTTGCATGAAAAACGAGCTTAATTTTTTATATTCACATTTGAAGTTTTCATTTTTAATTCCTTTCCTGAACATTTCTCTATTTCCATTGCATGCTTTGACCAATTTAAAATTTGGGGTCCTTTTCAAAAGCAAGGTTTAACTCTTATGTTGAACAGTGCTAAGCATGATGTATGCTGCTGTTAATTTTGTTTATGCAATTAGCATTCCTGTTCTAATGATTTGACAGAAGATAAATGTAAATGATTATAAATTCAGAGTTTATATATGATGTGGTAAAGTTGCAAATGAATTTATTATACTTAATGTATTTCGGAAGATGCTTGAAAGTGAACTTTCTATAAAGACAGCAGAGTACTGATCTGGAACTATCTAAGCATTCCAGATGTAGGTCACTACGTTTATATTTTGTATTTAAAAGTTTTAATTTATAGTTTGCAACAAAAAGGAATATGCCCAAGCTGAAAGTTTTTCTAATCTTTTCAGCAACATTAAAATTTATAATTTTATATTGAATGTTTAGCTTTGTATTAATATTCCAGCTAAATAACAGTTTTTTTTACACGAAGTATCAGGGTAGTGGTATGCTGTGGACTCGACCACAAGAAACTGAATTTAATCTCCCACAATTTTATTTTAAAACCTTGATTTTCATTAAATCAAAGTCACAAGAATGGGTTTTGTTACCTTTTTGCCTTTTGCAAGCTTTGCTTATTTTTAGGTGAGAACCAGAATTTGCAAAATCAAAGCAAAAAGTTACAGCAACTGGCATCTTTGAAATAGATGGGCATGCAGTCAAGAACTTACAAATCTGGAAACGATCAGCCAACCTATCAGTTACTCCAGAAGAAAGACTGAAATGTTTCATCCTGCCTTCAGTTCTGCTCCCAACTCTCTCTGAACAGAGTGCTTATCTATGATTTCATGGGCAAGTTTTGAGTGAAAAGCCTCAAGACCTACACCTTGTTCCACATCTTGGCAGAGCAGCATATATGATTAGTCTAGAACAATCCATAAATCCAGCCTTTTTAGTGTAGAAGCGTAACATTTGTTTTGCTAATGCCTCATTTTTTGATAGTGCACCATTTTCTGCTTTGAAAAATGACCAAAAAAATATAGGTTTTGGGTAGCTTGCAGGGTAAATTTATGGCTGATTCAACAGTAAGTAGTTCTTTCAGCTTTGTCCGGGAAAGGAAAGTGAAAATTTTTTTAGGAAAATCTTACTAAGAAAAATGGCAGAAAGCATCTGATTGTAATGTAATACTACACAGGGCTTCTGTTTTAATGCATGGCACTTGAAACAAGGATTTGTCATTTTTTTGTTCTTAAGTAAATTGTATTTCTCACCCATACAAGCAAGAATGAAGGAAAAGAGGGAACTTTAGTTTATAATACTTTTGTCAGTTTTATGTGCATAAACTTGTTACAGTTAGACATGATAAATAAATATTTTCTATTCCTCAATCAGTAAGTTTCTTGAAACTTTGAGATCAAGCATTCATAGATTTATTAAGAATACAGTACATGCAATATCATGGATTTGTCAGAACCATCTTTGAAGTGTATTACACATGACAAAAAAAAAACAGAGCTCAGTATTTCGGGCTTGATATATCCAAATGTTCATTGCGAACTACCACTTTTTATACATTACTCTCGCCCTGGCTACAAACAATTTTTACGTTTCTCCATTGCATAGTTACATCAGAAGATGTTTTTGATATGCATCATTCAAAACTGGGGTGTTAAACTTGGTGCCCTGGCCAATATTTATCCCTCCATCAACATCACAAAAATAGATCATCTGGTCATTATCACATTGCTATTTGTGGGAGCTTGCCGTATGCAAATTGGCTGCTGTGTTTACAACAGTGCCTACACTTCAAAAGTACTTCATTGGCTGTAAAGTGCTTTGGCATATTCTGTGGTCATGAAAGGTGCTATATAAATGCAAATTTTTCTTTCACTGATTTTGATTATGTTCTGCCCACGCAGCCACAAATCTACTGCAATGTGACATGAGTAAAAATAACTCCACCTTCAAAACACCTTTCTAACTCCTCTCTTGACTACACAAAGCACACACACTTTTCCAGTTCCAGGCTGTGGTCTTTCTAGGGCATGTGCTTTTTTAAAGCAAAGTTTCAAGGCCTCGTTTCTAATAAATAAAATCTCTCTCTCTTTTGGTAAGGAGATATTTTCTGCCTATCCTGACTGTGCTGCTGTAGTTAGAAACTCTTTCTTGCCCATGTGTCCTGTTAACCACTTGCTTAATGAGAAAAGTTGCTATCTTAGAATTGCTGTACATTTGTAATTAGTTTAAGATAGTACAATTTAAGAATCATATTTACCTACTTAAAGACTAAAAGCTAATATAAAGAATGAAATAGCAGTATTGTATTAGAATACATAGTCTAATTAAGTCTTTCCTTACATTGCCTGCATTGGTTTAAAAAAAGGATTTATCAGCTTTCAGCAGTCTCTTCCTTTCAAGTGCCAAGCTTTAATTTAAATGGAGATGCACTGCTTCTTCGTATTTTATGTGAAGTGCCTCTAATATTTCATCAGATTTTAGATCAACTTCAGTGTTTTACACTCAATTACTCCAATTCGCAAATGTTTTTATGCATGTTTCATTGATAATTTTAATTAAATTTATATCTACACAATTATCACTCATCATTTTAGAGCTTATTTTCTTTTCTATAAATAGTAAATGAAATGTGAAAGAACACAACACTGACCATTGAAATCAAGCATGCCTAAGAAAACCAATATTTTTGTAATCTGTCATTCAGATGCAAGATCGATAACCAAGTACTTTGTGAGCCCATGGTCAGCCATGTAAAAAGACATGGAAGAATTGGGAAAAGCTAACCCTTAAAAGCAATGAAGATGGATTTATTTGCCTACAATGAATAAGAGAACTGAGAACATGTAGATTCAGGAATCCTTTCTGCTCGCTGTAAAGGTTCTGTATGAAATGAGTTTGGCCAGTTTCAGTTCAGTTCACAAAACTGTCCTTAAACACTCATTCAGAAGTTTCGAATAATTTGGTGCTGCACATTTGAAGTTGTGTTGAAGGTTATATGGTGGCAAAGTACAGCCTTATCCTGAACCAATCCTATTGTATGACTAATCTGAAGTATTTGCAGACAGTGGGAGCCTGAAATGAGAATGTTCTAGACCTGGTCCTAATACTCAAAAATATTAGAAGTAAAATAATGTTGCATGTGGTAAAGGATTTGATTGAAGCAGTCAAATCAATCCTGACTGCAGAAAATACAGCAATTGTGTTTTTCAAAAGTGTGTGATACAGACTGCAGGATTGAAAAAAAAATGTTAAAGCTGTTATTCATTTTATGAAGGCATCAAGATGAAAGAGCTGATGAACCAATGATGGGAAATAATTTAAGCCACAAATAGTATTAGTTATTACTTGTGGCAGAGGTTCCTAAACTATTTTTGCTGAGCCCCACTTTGAAGTTTCATGCCTCATATTACCTCCTTTCCATCCCCCAACCAACTTTTCAGAAGCCATGGGGGTGAAATTAACATTCTGCAGTAACAAAAAATGGGCAATTGTGAATTAATCGCCTATTTTACACCATTTTCTATTGAAGTCAATGGACAGGGTGTAAAATGGGCTGTCAATTTGCAATGAACCCATTTCACTATCGGTAAAGATTAATTTCACCCCCGCCCCCTATTTTTTTGTAAAAAATAGGATTTCATTTTCTTGGCTACTTGTATATTCCTTAAGGCATAAAGCAACATTAGTAGCACAATGCTAGTACAATGCAGCTGAATAAACATAAAACCTAAAAGAACACTTGATGACCCACCCTTTCCTCAGTGACTAGGATGAGCCTTTTTGTTATCGCACAATTTGTGGAACCTTGGTCTCTAAATTCAAACTGCTTTCAAGCTGTGTTTGCTGGCCTACGTTGGCTTCTGGTTCAGCAATGCCTCAATTTTAAAATTCTCATCCTTGTTTTCAACTTGCTTCCTGGCCTTGTCCCTCCATTCTCTGGGAAACTTCCTGCAGCCCGACAACCCTTGGAGATCTCTACACTCCTCCAATTCTGGCCCCTTGCTCATACCTGATTTTTATCGCTCCACCATCAGCCGTTGTGCCTTCAGCTGTTTTGGCCTTAAACTCTGGAATTCCCACCCTAACCTATCCATCTCTCTATCTCTCCTCCTTTAAGATGGTCCTTCAAACCTGCTTGTTGACCAAGATTTTGTCTTGCATGGCGTGACTCTATAACAACAATGTTTGGGAAAGCCTATTTTTTGGGCATGAAGAAAATGTTACACTTGTAAATGTGTCAGTCAAGTAGCCCAGAAGGCCTGGAAATTTGAGGAAATTGTGCCAAAGTGATGATTTAGAGTCGTTCAAAAACACGAGATGAAATTAGCTTTAAGTAATGCAGACTAACTAAATCGTGCTAGGCAGTAATTATGTTGGGTCCCCTGCTGATGCATGCAGCCAGTGAACAGCAAGGGGGAGTGCTGGTTGCATGCAGAAATCATTATACAGAGCAGGCAGCACAGTGTTGGCATGCTGCCTGGATTCCACTAATCAGTGCAGGTTAATTGCACATCATGATCTCTGTGCCTGTTGTCAGGGGCTATCTGGCTTAACACCCAGAATGTTTTGAGAACCAGGAATTGAATAAAAGTTATTTAAAGGATTACTAACATGAGTGATAGAAAGTACACTCTCCATGGTCAAATGTTCCTGTGCTTTTTCCATCTTTCAAGGATGCATATATATAATTTAGCAAAATTCAACATTTTATGCACTCCAAATTAAAATTGGACTTGACCTCACGGTCCCAGGAGTAAAAGGATTGTGGTAAAACCTCTCTGAATTACCCAGCTGTGGCTTGCACCCTCTACCAAACAACCAATGCATTTGTACAAATGATCGGCCAATCTTTATTATTCTTCTGGAAGTATTGTCATAATAAACATATTTGTCATATTTTCCTTTATATTTGCAATATTACCTTAACTTATTCACACAATTTTAATCAACAGCAATATAAGATGCCTTTGTATAAATGGTGTAACAGGAATGAATGTTGTGTTTTACCATTTAGTATCACTTATTTAGAAGGAAATTTGCTCAAAAGGGTATCAAATCTTACTTCTTCCAAAGTTTTGTTATAATACAAAAAACTTTTGCCTTTTGCTGTGTGTTACAACCACAGCGGGAGCAACGCACTGTCAATTCAGGCCCGTCACTCCACAGGTCGCAGCATATTATTAAGCTTTCACACCCAATCGGAAAACAGCCAAATTAAACACTCTAGTAACCCCAGAATGAAACAGACCAAACCAGGTATCTTTAGACAACAAATTAACTATTGATTTTAAAAAACAAAATCTTAAACACTATTAAGATAAACCTAAGTCTAAAGACCTTATAACTTCTTATTTTAATCTAACTCCCCCATTCTCACACACACTCAAAAATAAGATAGTTAACCAGTTTTAAAAGAGGAGTTTTTTAAAAATTAGCTGTCTCTTAAGAATAAAGAAAATAGGTAAGTTTTATTAGATTACATTCCTGGTGGATGAGGTATTCTAAAGTGGAAATAGTCAAAGGCCACTCGAAGTCCTCAGGTGAATTTGATGAAAATAGTCCTTCAGTAGATAGGCATTCAACTCTTCGGCTGCAGTAGGCATTAAACAGTTCTTTGAACGATGAGCGCAGCAATACAAACCGTTTCTTGAAAAAGAAGGCTTTTCTCCTTTATTCAGGGAATTAACCTGGCTTTTAGCTCCTTGTAGAATTTCTGCTGAGAGGAAATAGCTTTCTTCTCTTCAGTACATTATGCTGGAAAGTCTCTCAAAACTAACTGGCTTCAGCTGGTTTCTGCCAGTTCCACACACAGCCAAGTGGAAACATTACCATGTGACCTCTCTCCTGCTGTTGCCCAGGGTAAGAAAAATGCATCTGTGGCACACTGTCTCTCCAGAACTTTCCCTTAAAGGTGCACTGTTTTTAACAGAGTCTTAAAGGCACATACACTGTTTTTAATCCGAGGAGAAAAAATAATTACAGGTCCGTGACATGTGTTTTCCCTTTTATAATGTTCTTACTTTATTCCTATGGGACATTGACATTAAGAAAGTTCTGAGGGTCATATTTTCAAACCACTCTTCAACAACATTGAATTTATATCGCGCCTTTAATTTAATAAGATGTCCCAAGGCGCTTCACAGGAACGTTGTAATACAAAGTTTTGACACCAAGCGACATAATGAGGGCAGATAACCAAAAGCTTGGTCAAGGAGGTAGGTTTTAAAGAGTATCTTAAAGGAGAAAAGTGATATAGAGAGTTTGAGAGGCTTAGGCAGAGAATTAAAGAGCTTAGGCTCTTGGCAGCTGAAGGCACAGCCACTGATGGTGGAGTGATTAAAATTGGGGATGCTCAAGGGACCAGAATTACATAAGCGCAGATATCTCGGGGGTTCAGGCTGCTGGAGGAAATTACAGAAATAAGCAGGGGTGAAGCTATGGAGGGATTTGAAAATGGATGAGAATTTTAAAATTGAGGCATTGCTTAACTGGGAGCCAATGTAGGTCAGCAAGCACAGGGGTGTTGGGTGAACAGGATGTGGTGCAAGTTAGGACACAGGCAGCAGAGTTTTGGATGATCACGTGTCTATGGAAGGTAAAATGTGGGAGGCCAGCCAGAAGTGCATTGGAATAGTCAAGTTTCGAAGTAACATAGGCATGGATGAGGGTTTCAGCAGCAGAGGAGCTGAGGTAGGGGTTGAGTTGGGCAATGTTACAGAGGCGAAAATAGGCGGTTCTTAGTGCTGGGACGGATATGTGGTCGGAAGCTCATTTTAAGGTCAGATATGACACCAAGGTTGTGAACAGTGTGGTTCAGCCTCAGACAGTTGCAAGGGAAAGGGATGGAGAGATGGCTCGAGGATGCAGTTTGTGGTGATGACCGAAGACAATGGCTCCAATCTTCACAACATATATTGGAGGAAATTCCTGCTCATTCAGTACTGAATGCTGGACAATCAGTATGACAATTTAGAGGCAATGGAGGAGTCGAGAGAGATGGTGGTGAGGTAGAGCTTGGTGTTGTTAGTGTACAGGTGGAAACTGAATCTTTGTTTTCGGATGGTGTTGCCTAGGGACAGCATGTAGATGAGAAATAAAAGGGTGCCAAGGATAGATTGCACATATTTTCCCATTTTTTGTGCTTTCAGCAAGCTATCTACATGTACATATGCACACATATGCATATACATATGCACACAAATACATTAACAGTAATGTCTGCAGTCATCACTGGACCTGGTTTCAGGCATAAAAGGTGATTCACACCATTACAGTACATTAAAATTGAAAATTTACCATCCAGTGTGAAGTCAATGCAATACAATGTCAGTGAGTGGGTTGAAACATTTGGTATAATTAGTCTCCCATTATGCAAGACATAATGGACTCTTCATTCAGCTATGACCTCTGGCAGTGGTATGTATCCCTTATTAGAAGTCTGGAATTACCAGTTATTCCACATTACTTGATGCAAATTCAGAACTCATCATTAATTAATGTGTCTTACAAGCATGCAATATATATTACATAATATAAACATATTTCAAACTATTGCAGTAGTACATTACTCAGAGGAGCAGCTCAAATATAAAGCATTGACACTTGAAGGAGGTCGCAATGTAGCTGTGGATTGATATTGTGACATACTATTTAGGATTCTTGCAATCAACAAAGAAAATTTATTATTTTGAGAATTTAACCTTTCTTAGTATATCACTTAGATTGCAACCTAAATGTTGGGAAATTATCTCCAATTGGTTGAATTCTAATCAATTAGATTTCTAACTGAGAAGATTGTTAGATTGGTTTCAAATACATTTAATGTGTATAGAAATTTCAATCATTCTCATTGACAGTGCAACATTTGTAATAGAATTTGTTTACAACTATTGAAAGATTCTGGGTAATATTCTGTCCCTTAATTCCATTTAGACTGCCATTTTCCTTTCAGCTTTTATTTCCCTCTTCTGAAGCTGCTGACTGTGACTTGTTCCGCCATGACCAATTCCCCTCACCCACCTGATTAAACATCTTCATGTGTGAGGTCAGGTAATTAATATAGGCAGGGTATTCAATTACTGAGGGCCTTACAGCAGCAGTCAATCATGTTCTCACTCAATATCTATGAATGCACAGTTCACCAGGGGTAACCAAGATAGCAATCAAGACTGGGAATATGGGTTGCTTTTTCCCTCCCTACCCTAGGGCACTGAAGCAAATAGCAGCACTCTTAACTGTTGCCATTGAATTAACTCAGCAGAACTGTAAATCAAACCTGAGATCTTCTCATCTGTATAGCTTCCTATTTTGTTTCAATCAATAAGGGGCTTTTGCACAAAACACCCTCAATTACTGACAAGTGCCTCTTTTATAAGGAGGGCACCACTAAACAATTCAGCTCACAACAAATAAAGATCTTTGCAAGTTTGAGATATTATTTTGTTTTGACAATCAATGAAAACCAGGATGTCCAGCGGTGCCGACAAATTCCTAGTGGGTTGAGTAAGGAACAAAAGCAAGGGTGCCTTTAGATGTTTTGTGGACTGTCCCATCCTCCAAACAAAAATGAATGTAAAATAAACTCTCGAAACATCCTCAAAAGAATAATTTATGAATGCATGAAAAATGTGTGTGAAAATTTGTAGTTTTGAAAAACAAGATAAAAAGACACTTTGAAAACTGAAGTTACTTTAAATGCACATATTTTAAGGTATAATTCTTTTACTGAGATATGAGCTTTATCAAGTAACTTTTTGGTTTTATACAGAGCTCAATTATTTTGTACCAGCATGAATGTAGCCAGGCGTATGATCACTTTTACCCCTGGACTGCAACTTGATGAGCCTCCAATGCGACAGCTGATCTCCTGCCCCAAAGGATATGGCCAAGAAATCATTGCTGTTCCTTGATGATAATCTCACGGCTGGTACGCCTGCAGTTCATAGATGACACAGTTGCTTTGTTCTGCTCTGTGCTGCAGACTGAGGAATTCCTGATCTTCCAGTAGAAATGCCAGAAAATCATAACCTGCCAGTCCTCAATTTCTTAACTAACAGTCCCTAAAAGTTCTGGGAATGCCCTTCCATTCCTGAGGATTGAGTTAACTTGATTGATACAATGCAGGAGACCAGCAACAGAAATTTCAGTGTGAGAATGGAAGGATGAATTAAAGTCATCATTATCACAGATTGGAGGTGTTCTGCTAAAACGTCACATAATCTGGCAGAGACAGAGCTAAGGCCAAAGGATTGTTTGGTGGGGGGAGGTGATGGTGTCAATCCACAGCTGGGCAACTTGAGACAGTACAGACACGCCAACGTCCTCCAGTGCCATGTTGCCACTTGTGTCAGACACAAAACGGCAAGGCAATTGTGATTGTGAATTTAAAAGATGATTGTGCAAATTATTTGAAGTCAATTTAGACCAAGTCCTGACATACAAAATTGGCTGATCTCAGGTAACTGCTATTTTTGGTTGTCAAGTCAAGATTTTTGAACCACGCAACAGTGCTGCTATTGTAGGTTTGATGGCAATGCCATGGTTGGAAATTTATGGGGACACATATTAGAGTGAGTAAATTCAGCTGCAGCTGAACTTATCAATTTAATGAAAAAATAAGGGGCCAGAGGAAGGATCAGAAAGGCTGGAGCCAAAACTGCTCAGAATCACAAAAGGAGATTCCCCCAAAAAAACAAAACATGGAAGAGAAGGCAGCAGAAGAACTCAGTGCCATGTTGAGCTTGGAAATCATTCAGGTGAGGTTGTAGGGGAATGAAGATAGTACTCTTGCTGAAGATAGATCATTCAGAATCAGAAAGGGGGAGTTAGAGATGATAGTGAAGGCCCAGAAAACACTTACTGGGAGTCAGGAGAAAAATAAGGTGGATCTGGGGATTGACTGGCATCCAGCAGCTGCTTCAGTTAATTGAAGATAAGAAGTTGTTTGTTGAAGTGACAGTCGAGATGAAGGATGGTGAAAAGGGAAACTAGGAGCTGGGAGACAGGAGCTAGCAGCTGGAAAACAGATTCAAGTGAAGATGCTGCAGAAAGAATTTGAAATAAAGAGTGCAACTAAACTTAGAGGGACTTAGTTACATAAATTGGTGACAGCATTGATCAAAGAGGTGTTGAATGTTACAGAGCTATCAGTGATTATCAATACCTAAGTCATCTGGCAGATACAACATCTTCTAACAAAACTTGCAAATTTATATTCTTACTGCATTAAGTACAATTGGCCATCTGTGTACCACAGTATTCCATAAAAAGTGTTAGAGACAGTGAAAATACTGGTTTCTGGTTGGATCTCACTGATAGCAAAATACATTATCCAATTATGAGGAGACCCAAAGAACATAGGGTGAATTTTCAGCTGGAACTCATGGGCACTGGGTCAAAACTGTCGCCAGGTGCTGGGAAAAGAAATATGGCTGGCAATGTGCATTGGCAAATACATTGTGACAAACACAATAGAAAGTGACGACAACGCCAGTGATTGGGACAAAGAAATAGACAGAAATAATGACAATGAGACAGAAATAGAAATTTTTTCAGGGGTAACATTCCTGGAAGAGAAGAGGTTATGAATCAAATAGCAAAGATAAAATGACAAAAGCTACAAATGTTGGAAATCTGAAATAACAATAGGTAAAGTAGTAATTGTACAGCTTATCTGTCAGCAGCTGATAAAAGAGTATAATGTTAACATTTTGATGCATCATAAAATTTGCACAGCAAGAAATACAGTTTGCTTTTAGTTCTTACACTATTAGAGATAAAAGGAGATCAGGAGTGCTACTCAGATATTTACTGTTGAATATTCCCCACTGGGTATGCAAAAAAACACTGAAGCTATTTTGGAAGTGCATCCATAATGAACAATTATGTGTGTGTTCTTATTTAAATTCATTGTGAACAATTGGGCATATACCCTCATTTGCAACAAAGCTTGTTGTGTTCACTAGCATAAAACATTAGCATTGGCTCCGATAAAGTTTAATTAGAATTGTTAGGATAAAAATGCCCATTGTATTTTAGTTTAGATGCTTTAGAAGCATTTTTAGAAGCATGCTTTTAGAAGACGAAAGTTAAAGGGGACATACATTTTTTTGCCAAAGTTCTCCTTTGTCCCCTACTTTCCTGCTGAAGTGCAGTTTTAAAGGCATCTGATGCCTTTACGCAAGTGGATTTTCTTCATATGTGAGTCTTGATGGTGAGAGCTGGCAAGACGTTTGAGTATGGACAAGGGAGGCTCCACAGCCAAACATGATTGTGTCCTCAGCTGGTATCCATAGTGATTAGGAGAGATCATTTTCACTAAGGTGTAGCACCCTGACTGCCATTCCAGCTGAGATCAGTTAACACAACACAGAACAAAAACTGAACCTGGGATCTTCTGTTCTATTTGGCATAGCTACAACAACAAAAACAACAGCCTCAACTTGTATTCATATAGCTCCTCTACTGTAATAAAGCATCCCAAGGCACTTCACAGGAGCATTATAAAACAAAGTATGACACCAAGCTACAAAAGAAGACAGTAGTTCAGATGATAAAAAACTTGGTCAAAGAGGTAGGTTTTAAGGAGTGTCTTAAAGGAAGAAAGAGAGGTGGAGAGGTGTAGGGAGGTTATTCAAGAGCTTGGGGCCTAGGTAACCGAAGGTGTGGCCACCAATAGTGGAGTGATTAAAATCAGAGATGCACAAGAGGCCATAATTAGAGGAGCACTGATATCTTGGAGGGTTGTGGGTCTGGAGGAGATTACAGAGATAGGGAGGGGTGAGGCCATGGAGGGATTTGAAAACAAGGATAAGAATTTTAAAATCAAGACATTTCTTGACTAGGTGTCAATGTAGGTCAGCGAGCACAGGGGTGAAAGGGGAACAGGACTTGGTGCAAGTTGAGCCATGGGCAGCAGAGTTTGGATGACCTCAAGTTTATGGAGTGTAGAATGTGGGAGACCAGTCAGAAGTGCATTGGAATTGTCAAGTCTAGAGGTAACGAAGGCATGAATGAGGAGGGCTTGAGCAGCAGATGAGATGAGAAAGGGGCAAAGTGGAGCAATGTTATGGAGGTGGAAATAGGTGATCTTACTGATGGCACAAATATGAGCTTATCTCAAGGTCAAATGTGACACCATAGTTGTGAATAGGCTGGTTTAATGTCAGACTGTTGCCCAGAAGACCTGCTCAGGTCAGGAAAAAGAACCCGATCCAAACCCAACTGATCCACAGCGGGCCTGAGCCCGACCCGGCCCGAGTCCCTCCAATTTCGCCCCAAGCCCGACCCGACCCGACCCGAGCCTGACCCCGACTCAACCTGACCCGAGCCCGACCTGACCATCCCTTTTCATAACTTCTGACTGGGAAGCTCCACGAAGCTGCAGCGCATGCGTGATGACGTCATAGTGACGTCACTCGCTTACTGCGCAGACTCAGTTTTGTCCCGGACTCCCAGCTCAGGGAAGCTTTTTAATTTCAACACTTACTGGCAGAGCACTTACCGTATGTGTCCGGCCCGAACCGAACCCGGCCCGACCTGGCCCCAGCCCGACCAGACCCCAGCCTGAAAGCCGGACCTGGAAGAAGGGCCCAACCCGACCCGAACCCGACGGGTCGTTGGGTCCCGTCGGGTTCGGTTCGGGTAGCAGGCATTTAGTATTCAGTAGCTAGGGAACAGACTTTGGAGCGGGGACCGAAATCAAGAGCCTCAGTCTTCCCAATATTTAATTAGAGGAAATTTCTGCCCATCCAGTACTCATCAGCAGGATCCGCAATAGCTTTTAAAAGGGAAGTGGATAAATACCATTACAAAAGCAAAATATTGTGAATGCTGGAAATCTGAAATAAAAACAGAAAATGCTGGAAATACTCAGCAGGTCTGGCAACATCTGTGGAGAAAGAAGCAGAGTTTACATTTCAGGTCTGTGACCTTTTAATAAGAGCTGGGAAAAATTAGAAACGCAAGAGGTTTCTAACTTTCTAACTTTTCTCAATTCTGATTAAAATGTCACAGACCTGAAACGTTAACTGTTTCTCTCTTCACAGATGCTGCCAGACTTGTGTATAAATGCTGTACTTGACAAGAAAAAAATATATAAAAGGATGAGGAAATGGCACTGGAGCTGTGCATTTTTGCATGGGTCTCTGCCATGAATCGGCTGGTCTGTTAAACAGTCACAGGAGGGGATCTCTGACCCACTTTGGATTGAAATGTGTGACCTATTTGCCACATCTAACACCAATCACAGAGCCAGTTGTTTAAATGCTGATGCAATTTTAAAAAATCTTTGTGAAGTTAAATCTCAACTGCCATGTCGTCTAATCTTTGATGCAGACGGCAGTGCAAATACATAAAGGGATACTTAAAAATACACAGCACTTGCTTCCCTGCACCCTCTGTTTATGTCTCTCCTCAGCTTTTGTGACTGACAGATTCTGTTTCGAGGGTGGATCGCGTTTGGTGCGTCCTGATCTGCTCGGCTTGCCGTGTGCTGATGAAGCGGGGCGGGGCACGTTCCCTGAAGAGGGCGGGGTTAGTCGAGGGGCGGGGCTTCCTCGGGTGGCGCGGCGGAGCAGGGCGGGGCTTCCTCGAGGGGCGACGCGGTTTGCGCGACGGTGACAACAGCCCCAACCCTGGCCGACAACATGAAGCTCGGAGTCAGCCTGGCAGTGTCGGCGAGCGTCTGACAGCGCCTGGACTCACCGGGGGGCAGTCTCGCGGCTTAGCGGGGATGGCGAAGAAGGAGGCGGCGAAGGTAAACGAATAAATCGGCGGGCGGGTGGGTGGGTGTGTTGATATGTTTTTAGCTGGTTGGTTTGTGTTGAGGAGGCGGCCAGGCCTTGTAGCGGCCCTGGAGTGGAAAATTTCACCCGGATCTGAGGTTGCAGAGTAACCGAGTCCCAACTCCCCTTCAGCAGACAGATTTACAAGCCTGCGTTGATAACATTGTTTGTACTTTGGTGGACTTTAATAGGAGTTTGCTCATCTGTCACTTCGATTCTTCCACTTTCTCAAAATCACCCTTTTGTTTCTCAGTAGGAAATGTTAATGGCATTTTTGCAAAACGTAACATACAAATGGGCATTTTTAAAAATCACTCAATTTGTACTATGTTGGGCTTTAATGTTTTAATATGCTATAATTCTTGAAAATTAGGGCAAACACAATTTAGATACTTGGCTTCCATAACGATAATTGAGAAAAAACACTTGGTTCGTGGATAAACAATCAAAATGTCACTTGCCTGGTATATTTTTAGTTCCGGGTGCAACAAAAATAGAACACTTTTTTGTAAATTCACTGGTCACTGCCCACTTGAGTTATAATATTAGTTTTTCCTTTTGCAACATTGAATCCCATGTATTTATCACAAATGATAAACTTGTTATCTTAGGTTAGTTTATCAGTAGCACTTGTTAGGAATGTGGCATAACTGGTGCTGCAGGAGTTAAATTCACTGGGAATGTGTGAGTAAATAATGAAAAATATTTTATAATGTGGTGGAACCTGATTGAAGTCTTACATATAATGAAGCTATTTCATAGTGAGACAAATGTCATTGTGAAGTTTAAATTGTAAACATTAGTATAATTGAAACTCTTGTCTGCTAGTAAAGATATAAATACTTTTCAGTTGCATAACCTGAGAATGTCAAAAAGCATACCGGAGATTCAATTTAAAAAAATTTGTGCCTCTAGTTGTCCCCTAACTTTTGTATTAGTATTCAATCATTTTATCACTCAGTACTTCAGTACTATAGAAAATTTATAAACTGTTCCAGTTTAAAATGTTAAAACATTTTCTCCTGTTGGAATTGGGGATTTTAATTCCTTGCCTTATCATAGTATATGGCGGCGCAGTGGTTAGCACCGCAGCCTCATAGCTGCAGCGACCCGGGTTCAATTCTGGGTACTGCCTGTGGGGAGTTTGCAAGTTCTCCCTGTGTCTGCGTGGGTTTCCTCCGGGTGCTCTGGTTTCCTCCCACATGCCAAAGACTTGCAGGTTGATGGGTAAATTGGCCATTATAAATTGCCCCTAGTATAGGTAGGTGGTAGGGAAATATAGGGACAGGTGGGGATGTGGTAGGAATATGGAATTAGTGTAGGATTAGCACAAATGGGTGGTTGATGGTCGGCACAGACTTGGTGGGCCGAAGGGCCTGTTTCAGTGCTGTATCTCTAAATAAAATAAAATAAATTTAAAAAAAATATATATTTATACTCATTATTTATAGATTAGAATTTGGATGGTTCGTGTTTTGTTTGTATTAGTGTAATATTTTCACTACTCTGATCAATTCTTTACATTCTGTTTATTTTTATCATGGTGACCAGAGAACATCTCAAATAAAATACAATGCATTTTTAAACTGAATAATGGAAGAGTAAGTAGAATATTCTACCATCTTTGTGTAATATTCCAAACCACTTTAATCTACCATTTTACATTGGTACAAAGGGCAATACTTTGACAAACAAAATTGAAATGACCCCTAGTTGTAAATATACTTACTAAAGAAGCAAGGAAGGTTAAATGGAGAATGGAACATGATTATAGATAGTGACGTCAAATTGTGATACTAAATATAGTAATACAATAACCCTTTGAAATTTTCATGTATATTACAAGCTGCATTTTATAGTATGGGTGTTGCCTATGGTTTCTGGATTAATTTTCAAGTTGTAAATATGAAGCAACAGAGGCTAAGAGAGGATATTGACCTTTTGAGAGCTGCAGATGAATCATCTCATCTGGAGCATTTGGACTGCTGTTGCCACAGACAAGGTATTTTGTTCAGTAGTATAAAAGCAAAATACTGCGGGCTGCAAATCTGAAATACAAACAAAAAGTGCTGGAAATACACAGCAGGTCTGGCAGAATCTGTGGAGAGAGAAACGGTTAATGATTCAGGTCTGTGACATTTAGTTGCACTTTTGGTTTGACTCTTAAATGATGTGAGAAATGTACTTGGTTGCATCGATGACTGTGTCTGCTCACAACACCAACACTGTCCTGGTCAAAGTCATGGAATAATATCCTTCGTGACTGCGCACGCATTGAGCAGGTCAGGGAGTAACAATCTGTCCATAGTATTTGATACAGTTGGTCATGCAATGCTCTGACACAACCTCCTCCATAGTCAAGATTGCCCTTGCATGATTCCACTTCCGATCCCCATGCAGCCAGTGCATCTCCAGCATTGGTTTCTCCTCCTGCCCTGACATAGTTGTCTTCTGGAGTGCACAAGGTTTCATTCTTAGCCCTTTTGTCATCCCTCATCAATATGCTGATCCTTGATTTTCTCAAAGGCATGGGTTACCTTCCATTTAAGGTGTAAACATCGTAACTTAGTTGTTCCATGGATCATCTCTTTTATTTGTTCTTGGGATGTGAGCATCGCTGGCATTGCCCATCCCTAATTGCCCTTGAGAAGGTGGTGGTGGTGACCCACCTTCTTGACGATGTGTGGTTTGGATGGGAACTTGCAGGTGGTGGTGTTCCCATGTGTTTTCTGCCCTTGTCCTTCTAGGTGGTGTAAGTCGCAGGTTTGAAAGGTGCTATTGAAGGAGCTTTGGTGAGTTGCTGCAGTGCATCTTGCAGATGGTATTCACTATTGCCACTATGCACCAGTGGTGAGTGGGGTGGCGAATAAGCAGGTTGCTTTGTCCTAGATGGTGTCGAGTTTATTGAGTGCTGTTGGAGCTGTACTCATCCAGACAAATGGAGAATATTCCATCAGACTCCTGATTTGTGCCTTGCAGATGGTGGGCAGGCTTTGGGGAATCAGGAGGCGAGTTACTCGCAGAGCTTTCAGCCTTTGACCTCCTCTTGTGGCCACAGTATTTATATGGCTGGTCCAGTTAATGGATGATGGTAGGGGATTCAGCGATAGTAATGCTCTTAAACGTCAAAGGGAGATGGTTAGATTCTCTCTCGTTGGATATGGTCATTGCCTGGTACTTGTGTGGCACGAATGTTACTTTTCACTTATCTGTCCAAGACTGAATGTTGTCCAGGCCTTGCTGCATGCAGGTACAGGCTGCTTCATTATCTGAGGAGCTGTGAGTGGAACTGAATGCTGTACAATCATCAAGCATCCCCACTTCTGACCTTATGGAGGGAAGGTCATTGACCATCTAAAGTGGGTTGGGCCTAGGACACTCTCCTGAAGCACTCCTTCAGTGATATCTTGGGGCTGACATGATGGGCCTCCAACATCTGCAACCATCTTCCTTTTATATGGAGTTACAGCCAGCAGTGTGTTTGCCCCTGATTCTCATTGACTTCAATTTTGCTGGGGCTCCTTGATGCTACACTTGGTCAAATGCTGCTTTGATGACCAGATTAATCACTCTCACTTCACTGCTGGCGTTCAGCTCTTTTGTCTGTGGTTGGACCAAGGATGTAATAAAGTCTGGAACAGAGTGGATCTGGCAGAAATCAAACTGAGCATCAGTCAGCAGGCTGTTGGTGAGTAAGTGCCACTTACTAGCACTGTTTGACGATGCCTTTCTTCATTTTTGCTGATAATTGAGAGTTGTGGTACGACCTCAGTGAGACCATTAATGTTAAAGTATGAGATATGAACTGTCAGACCAGTTAAAAGAATTGCACAACAAGATTTCACATGAAGATTTTTACCATAACAACTGAACTAAAAGAAATTCCCATTAACCAAATGGTACTTTGAAAGTAGTTGATACCCCAGATTACAAGGAAAGGTGTTTTATTATTAAAATACTTGAAAACTTCACACCACACATGTATGTTACACAGTCCTCTTTGATGGCAAAATCTTTGCTGATAGAAGTCCCAAACTCCTCCCAGTTGCAGTGGGTTGGATCTCCCAGACCTTTTCAAAAATCACTGTCCGCTTTGCTCACTTTTCTGAGCACTTTCGACCTGGGCGTCCACGAATAAAGCGATTTCCTGGTGATCCTGCTGGTCGTCTTTTCTGCAAGCTTCAACTTTCAAAACAGGTTTGAGTCTTTTTTTAGCCTCTTACCGTATCAGGCTTCCAAGAGCAGGTGTCCCCTCTCTCTTGGGGCTGCAACGGCTGGGTTCCCTTCTTACTGCCTGCCTTGAGACCACAACCGCTGGTTTCTGCTCTTACAGCCTGTCTGCTTTCAGAAAATCTGTTTAAATTTATCTGGACTCAAAACTCAATAGCTTATTGCCCTATTCCAATATGCAGAGTCCAGAAGTCTGGTTTCACAGTCACCTGGGCCTTCCATTGTTCCCAGGTATTAATAGCTGCTTGGTACATTTGCATCTTCAGAATCACTGACCCCCTTGTTTATGACTTGAAAGTCTGGGAGGGTGAAACTCATAGTTACTGATGCTAGCTTTTTATTCCGATGTGCACTCAAATTGGAAGGAAGTGACTCATGATATCCCGCAGGAATCTATGCTGTGGCCCCAACTATTCTCTGTATTTATTAATAACTTTGGTAAACACAATAGAGAGCCATATATCCAAGTTTGCTGATGACACAAAGATTGGTGATACTAGGGTAGGTGGAAGCATAAAATTGCAAAGAGATGTTGATAGATAAGTGAATGGGGGAAAACTGTGGCTGATGGATTTCAGCGCACCCAAGTGTGAAGTCATCCATTTTGAACCAAAATAGATGAATATTTTTTAAAATAGTGAAAAGCTAGGAACTGTCCATGTAACACATCACCAAAATGTAGTAGTCAGGTACAAAAAATGAAAAAGACAAATTGAATGTTAGCATCTATAACTAGAGGGCTACAATTTAAAGAAGTAGTTTTGCTACAGCTATACAAAGCCCCTGGTTGAACCAAATCTGGAGTACTGTGTTCAGTTCTGGCCACACCTTTGAAAGGATATAAAAACAAGAAATGCTGGAACCACTCAGCAGGTCTGGCAGCATCTGTGAAAAGAGAAGCGGAGTTAACGTTTCGGGTCAGTGACCCTTCTTCGGAACTGACAAATATTAGAAAAGTCACAGGTTATAAGCAAGTGAGGTGGGGGTGGGGCAAGAGATAACAAAGGAGAAGGTGTAGATTGGACAAGGCCACATAGCTGACCAAAAGGTCATGGAGCAAAGGCAAACAATATGTTAATGGTGTGTTGAAAGACAAAGCATTAGTACAGATTAGGTGTTAATACACGGAATATTGAACAGCAGCAAGTGCAAACCTGAAAAAAAAGCAGTGGGTAAGCAAACTGAACAAACTAAGATGAAATGAAATAAATGCAAAAAAAAGATTGTAAAAAAGAATGTAAGAAAAAATAACTAAAAATGAAAGTAAAATGGGGGGCTGTCATGCTCTGAAATTATTGAACTCAATGTTCAGTCCGGTAGGCTGCAGTGTGCCTAATCGGTAGATGAGATGCTGTTCCTCGAGCTTGTGTTGATGTTCACTGGAACACTGCAGCAATCCCAGGACAGAGACGTGAGCATGAGAGCAGGGGGGAGTGTTGAAATGGCAAGCAACCGGAAGCTCAGGGTCCTGCTTGCGGACTGAGCGGAGATGTTCCGCAAAGCAGTCACCCAGTCTATGCTTGGTCTCCCCAATGTAGAGGAGACCACACTGTGAGCAGCGAATACAGTATACTACATTGAAAGAAGTACAAGTAAATCACTGCTTCACCTGAAAGGAGTGTTTGGGGCCTGGGATAGTGAGGAGAGAGGAGGTAAATGGGCAGGTATTACACCTCCTGCGATTGCAAGGGAAGGTGCCCTGGGACGGGGGTAATGGAGGAGTGGACCAGGGTGTCGCGGAGGGAACGATCCCTTCGGAATGCTGACAGGGGAAGGGAGGGGAAGATGCGACTGGTAGTGGCATCACGCTGGAGGTGGCGGAAATGGCGGAGGATGATCCTTTGGATATGGAGGCTGATGGGGTGGAAAGTGCGGACAAGGGGAACCCTGTCACGGTTCTGGGAGGGAGGGGAAGGGGTGAGGGTAGAGGTGCGGGGAATAGGCCGGACACGGTTGAGGGCCCTGTCAACCACAGTGGGGGGAAATCCTCGGTTGAGGAAAAAGGAGGTCATATCAGAAGCACCATCATGAAAGGATATATTGACATTGGAAGGAGTGCAGTGCATATTGACTAGAATGTTGCCAGGACTCCAAGGGTTAGATTATAAGGATAGATTATGTGAATTAGGCTTGAATGGACTGTGTCTGCAGGGACACAATATACAAATTTCTAGGTGGGAGGGGTTGGGGAATGTACCCAATGTCACCTTCGTCCTGATGGCCACCTTTGTGTGCGGCTGCACCAAGTTGTGTGTAGACCCTTGGTACACAAAGACCAAGTTTCGCTGTTTACTGAGGTTCTATCTGTCCCCAGTGTTGCGAAGGATGGGTCTGGCCACAGTGCTGCAGACGCAGAACATTGCATTCAATTGGACAGTGCTATACCACCTGTCCCTTGTGGAAAAGGTTTTTTTCAGAAAAACTCCTTTGACATGAAGTCCAACAGGCAGTGGTCCGCACGTAACTTCCTCGAGGCCTTGCGGGAAAAGAAGATGGTGGATCCTGTCAGATGGTTCCCTGACCAGACTGTCAAATTCATTTGGAAGAATGTCTCATTTGCCAGAGCTTTCAAATAAGCACCAAGACATTGCTTGGCTGGTGGTGAGAAGGGTGCTCTTCATCAGATTCTTCCTGCATGCCCAAAGTCACAGCGCCACCACGTGCTGCCCTTAAAGCGGGGGTGAAAAGACCCTCACCCACCTCCTTCTGAAATGTGCCTTTGCAAAGCAGATCCAAAAAGAAATGCAGCGGTGTTTGTTCAGGTACATCCCGAGCAGCTCGATAACACAGGACTCCATGTTCTACGGATGTACGCTAAGATGCACATTGAGATAAACATCAACTGTTGGCGGAGGGACATTGATGAGTTGAAAGACATTCTTTGGTCTGCCCGAAACTTGCTGGTCTTCCATTGCAAAGCGCTGTCGATGACCAGGTGTTGCAGACTGGCACGTTTCAAGGTCCAGGACTACGTACTGAGGGAAGCACTAAAGCTTGGGGCACAAAAGCTTTATAGGGAAGGTTTAAGGCTCTCCCTCCATAGTATATTGAGGCGCTGGAAATTGTGAAAGAGCCCTCAGGCTGTATGCACCAGAGAATATTTGATATGAAATGTAAATTTTATAAATATAATCTGTAGTGGCAAATGTAGTGAGGCAGCTCTGATCTGTATTGCACTTTATGAAATGTCAAATTTGAACTAACGTAATGTAGTACTACAAATTTTATGAATAAAGTACATTTTAAAAAATATGAACAAGGCTTGAATTCCCAGGAGTAAAGAAGGTTAAGGGGTGATTTGACTGAGGTTTTTAGGATTTTGAAAGCAATTGATAGGGTCGATAAAGATGAGCTTTTTCTGCTGTTGGAGGAGTCTAGGGCAAGGGGAGATAACCTTAAAATCAGAGCCAGGCCATTCAGGAGAGAAGTTAGGAAATGTTTCTTCATGCAAAAAGTGATAGCTTGAAACACTCCCTCAAAAAGCAGTCGATGCTGACTCAATTCATAATTTTAAATCTGAGTGATCGATTTTTGCTAGTCACTAGTATTAAGGGATATGGGGGCAAGGTGGCTGAATAGTTTGGGATACAGATCAGCCATAATCATCATCAAATGGTGGAACAGGCTTGTGTTGCTGAATGGTCTGCTCATGTTCCTTACGCGTTCAATTTAAAATGCTCTCCATCACCTACAAATTGCTGTGGGGCCCCACCCTGTTTCTGCAGTGTTCCACAGCTTTACATCCTTTCTGTGCTTTGGAAATTAACTGCGGAAGATAGAGCAAGGAAATTGCAGATGCATTGATCATTGTTTTCCAGAGCACTCTGGATTCAGGAATTGGGCCTTTGGATTGAAAAATTGCAAATGTTGCTCCATTATTTAAGCAGGGAGGGAAGGAGAAACCAAGTAACTACAGATCTGCCAGTTTAATATCCACTTGTGGGGAAATTATTGGAATCTATCCTGGCCAAGTGCTCAGTCACTCTGTTGAAGTGGCAACATGGATTTGAGAAGGAGAGATTGTATCTGACCAATCTAGTTGAATTTTTTTTTGAAGTGATCACTAATCTGGTGGTCAAGAGAGTGCCTGTGTGGACTTGCAGAAGGCATTTGGTAAGGTTGCACGCAAGTGATTAGAAAAAAATAAGTGCACACAAAATTGGATTTAACCTTGTGATGTGGGTTGGTAATTGATTGGGAGCTAGGAGACAGTAAGGATAATAGCAATATTTTCTGGGATATGATGTGGTTTTCCTTGGATATTTGCTGGACCTCATTTTTTCACTATAAATGACTTTGAAGGAATAGAGGGTTGTATATCAAAGTTTGTAGATGACACTAAGTTAGGAGGTGCAGTAAGGTGTGTAGATGGGAGCAGCAAGTTACAAAGGTACATAGACTGAGTGCGCAGAACAGTAGCAGCTGGGCCTTAATGGAGAAGTGTAAGGTCATCTTGGCCCTGAGACAAATTGGAATATTTTCTTATTTACAAACACTAGGAACTGTGGAGATGCAAAAGCATTTAGGTGTCTATATGAACTAAAAGGTATGTGCAAAAAGTAATACAAAAAAATGATGATCTGTTGGCCTTTTTCTCAAGGGGACTGAAATACAAAGCGGAGGAAGTGATGCTTCAATTGTACAGAGCCTTGGTCAGACCCCATCTGGAGTACTGTGTTCATTTCTGGGTACCAAACCAAAGGAACGATCTATGTCCTTGGCGATAATACAGCACCGATTCAGTAGGATGATACCAGAACTTAAAAGGGTTAAATTGAGGACCAGTTATGTAAACTTGGCTTGTATTGCCATGTGTTTAGAAGGTTGAGGGGTGACCTAATCAAGGTGTTTAGCTTATTGAATTCCTTTATCAATTTAGATACAGAGAAATTAGAATGTCAGTGTAGCTCAATTTAGATTTGGATGTTTTTCATTCTTTGTTGGATTGAGACTCCTGATCTTTTTGTTTAATGTAGAAATAGTATATCCCCACACAAGGTACAAAAACATGATACTCAATGCTAAATTCGTGTTTGTGATGGTGTTTTTCGAGATAGTTTGGCTTTTCAGTGTTCAACCAATTTGTTTGCTCTTCCTGCTATCTTTAATCCCCCTAATTAGTTTTGTGAGGGGCTCGCAATCTGGAATTCACAGAAACCTTCAGATTGTTGTGATTCTTGTAAGATTTGGGGTTCTTTTCAGTGGCACGTGAGGTTGGGTCTGCTGTGGTATTTGTCCCCCTCCCTGATTTTTTTTTTGTCCCACTGGGCATTGTCTCGAAGAGTTACTCCTGTGAATGATAATTATTGATTTACGTCAGTGAGATGCCCAGAGTTCTCCTCGACTGGAGTTTCTGGTTTTTCCAGACTCTTCTGTCTCTTCAATTTTTGCATTTTTTAAATATCCCTGATAAATCCCTAGCCTTTCACTGTGCAAGTGGTCTTGCACTGCCTTGATCTGATTCAAAAGTAATGCTCTGAAGATTACCAGGGTTCAGATCCCCTATTATAATGGGAACTCTTTCAAAATAAACTACAATGAACAGAGAAATCAGCCATGATATTATTGAATAGTGGAGCAGGCTCAAGTGGTTGTATGGCCTACTGCTCCTATTTCTTGTGTTTTTGTGTTAACAGAAGCTGTTCACTTTAAATACAAATTCTTATTTGTACAGTTTCTATTTTTGTTTTGTTTAAAATTGTAGTATTAAAGATACTGTAAAACCAGTAACAGAAATTAAATAAATCATTGCAAAAATTAATTTAAGCTGAAATTTTTAACTTTCCACTCACACAATATAATTGTTTCTCAGTTTTTACTTGAAATGAATTTTTAAATACAAAAAGTTTGCAATTTTAAGACTCAAGCTAAAATCCTATTTCCTCTAGGTCTATACTATACTGTCGTTGAGCTGGAAAGTTTGCAGGATGTCATTAGAAATGTAATCTTTCCCCAACACTGAACTAGTTGTGTAACAATTCACTCTGTGACTCTCTGCCTTCTCTTTTCCCAACATTCCACTGTCCCCCCTCCCACCCCCCAACCAACCTAAAGAAATGCATCAGTATTTCTCACCAGGGAAGATTTTGATTTGGTCTGATTTATATAGTAACAAATAACATTTCTAGACAGCACAGCACTTGTTCATGGCAAAGAGAAATGTGATTTTTGCACTTCTGTAAGCTGGTATGTTTAATAGTTGAATATTATTGCAGGCCTGCTTAGTGGCATAATGCCGTCTGAGTGGAGTCATGTTGGTAGGTGGCTGCCATAATACTTCACAAGCAAAAGGCTTCGTCCACCACTTGAAAATCCATAACTGAGAATCTGTTCGTGTGAGCAGAGATGACAGACCATATCCAATATTGTAAAAACAAAATACTGCGGATGCTGGAAATCTGAAATAAAAACAAGAAATGCTGGAAGTACTCCAGTCTGGCAGCAACTGAGTTCTGAAGAAGGGTCACTGACCTGAAGCATTCACTCTGCTTCTCTCTCCACAGATGCTGCCAGACCTGCTGAGTATTTCCAGTATTTCTTGTGTTTATATCAAATAATGTTCTTGTCTGCAGCCTAGAAAATAAGATTCCTGTGTGACTTCCCACCTGATCATGAAAGGATAGGCTTTAGCCAGATTGATTTAGTTTCTCTATTTGGTCATGAAAGCTAGTTATATAATACTGTACCTGGTTTTAAGCAATAACAAAATATATTTCTTCAGCAAAAATCTACTGTTCAGTGCCAGGTTAATACTTTTTACTTAAAGAATCTTGATTGAAGATGCAGTCTAGTCTGCCCTATTCTAGGAGATTGGCTGATGCCCTGCAGGCTTCCTCACTGATGCTATTTATTGCCATTCCTTTACTGACCCACTGAGAAGTATGCTTGAACAATGCAGGGAGGGAACTCCATTCCAGTCAACTTGACAATGTTACATAAATGCTCATCTAAAGGGAAAATGTGAATCACTCAAGCACTGGTAACAAAGCTCCAGTCTCCAAAGTCGCAAATTCTGTCAATATCTTGTTGTAGCTTCTCTGTCCCAAGCCCAAAATTTGTATATTTTTAAGAAAAATCTTTGCAGAGACTACTGAAATGTAGATGTAATAATTTTTATTGTGTTTCTGTAAATTGAAGTTTTTAAGTTTTTTTCAAATCAGTGTTGTCTAATTGAAATCACTGACCTGACAGGTGTGGCTATGGTGACATTGTTTTAGTCACATGCACTAATTTTAGTAAAATACACCTTCCAGACACTCACACAGTACCAGTAAATGTATTTTGTGTTACATTTTAAATAAAATATACACCATTCAGTAACCAAGGAAATGAAGCACTCAAACAATCAGCACTCTGCTTTTTGTTTTGCCCTTCTTACCAACGAAAGCACAAAAAAGCTTAAAGAATGCATGCAGACAGAATCCAAGTAGGAGTATTGTGATTACATGTGCAATGACTTTTTTTTTAACTTACTGATCAGAAATGCAATTAGCTACTTCTGGCTTTCCAGTTGGCCACGTGGTTATTAGTTAATGTATTGGATAACATTGTTTTAAAGGACTTGGAACCTTGATTCTAATTGAAAGAATGGGATGTGACACTTTTCTTAGCAACGCTGAAAGGAGTGATTTGTTTGTAAATACTTTTAGTTTTGCTTGGGAAAATGCATCATGATATTTGAATATGCACCTATTGCTTCTCTCCCTGTGGTGTTGCCTTCAAGATGGTGTTACTGCTTAGAGTGCTTTATATCATTTGTAGAAATTCAGACTTGCTTATCACTTGCTCAACCAGGGCTGCTGGGGCATGCCTGATAAGACTACATTAAATTTGTCACTGCCTGTTAATGGCCTCTTAATACAATTTTTGCAAGTCGTTTTGTGCTCCAGCAATAACCAGGCTGATCTTTGTTACACTTCTGGCAATGTCTGTTGTGCCACTTGATAGCCGTATAAAATACCTTTCTAGGAAATTGAACGAACAGCATGGATTTAGCAGTGCATCATTTGTAGGGATCAAAATGAAGGATTGGATGTTAAAACAGTTTTACTACAGTACTTAACATTACCTTGCTTCAAGCAGCTGTGCAGGTGTGTGTTTTTAAAGAAAATGAATTTTCCTGGGTAGGGAATGTGCCCTATTTCTATTATAGTCCATTGAGTGTGATGCCCTCTGAATTTATTTTCACTTTGACCTTGATGTAAAAATATTGTATGCACTGTAATTTTACATGGCTCTATTTCAGTTGGCAACACGTACCTGTTTGTAAATGCATGAATGTGCATGTACAGTGCATTATAAGTGAAGATGTAGCTGGAAAGTTCAGGAAACAGAGCCTCCAACTCATTTCTCACATGTGACTACTTTATAATTTGGTACTATAATCACTGATGAAAGGTCAGCTGCACAATCTTTGATTTTAAAATAACCTTGCCTGCAAATGCTCCTTGCTTCTGTTGTATTCTTCACCCTTCTTCATCCTCAGTAAAACCTAGGAAAGAATAAGTGGCCTTAGCCAACATCTAGTAATTTATCTGATTTCTGTTTGTTGGACCTTACTGTGTACAAATCAACTACTATGTTTCCTTCATTTCTAACAATAAGCATACTTTCAAATGTACTTAATTAGTTGGGAAGTGTTTTGGTATGTTCTGAAACCCTGAAAGTTATTATGTAAATGCAAGTTTGTTATTTACTTTCTAGGGAAAACCCTATTCCAAAAGCCATTTTTCAAAAATAACCAACAGCAGCAGGTAGCTGAGGCTAATTGCAGCGCCATTTGCTGTTTCCATTGAGCTAACTCGGCACAGAACAGGGGTGAAATTAGGGTTTCCTGGTCTATGGCTCTGCTTCACACGGCAGTGTATTTACCAATTTAGCCATCGAGGCAGCCACCTTGTTAGTCTAGATAGTATTTATATGGAAAATCAATGGTGCAAGAATTTAATGTTTGAAATGTGTGCATATGTGGTGGGGAGGCAGTGCACAAAACTGTAGGACAGACTTGCTTTTGAAGCCAATACGTTTCCTCCAGAATATTTGGAGTTGTATTTAAAAGATTATTTATCATCCATAAACATGACATTTTTGCCATGTATCTTGTAATTACATTTTGACCATGAGTGTTTTTGAGGGTTTATACCATCTAATAGCATACATCTTTCGATAGCTCCCTGTGTATGGTTAGGTCCCTCTGTTGCAAGGAGGGAATGTGATCTTCGCAATCTATCCAGTCCTTTGCCAATTCCCTCTTTGTAGGCTACTGGTCATAAATTTTCCTGTCCACATTTTCTAAACCCTGCTGACGGCAGGAAGATATATGGTTTCTTCCTTCTCAGTGTAGCACAGGTTGAGCACTAGGAAATCAAAACTGTACGTTCCTAATTGAGATTTTACAAGTTACTGTTTAGCCACTACATCAACATAACATAATCCATGTTTCTGTTGTGTCTACTAATGTGTAGATCTCAGTTTCAAGTTACTATTGTGGGCGTTGTGCAAATATGTTTTATTTTCTCTTAGAGTAAAGTTAGAGTTGTACTGGAACACATCTGACTTATGAGAGAATTGTATGTCGACGTTTTGAAAAGGTGCAATGACACCACTGGCAGTGTCTTGATGCACAAGTTTTAGAGATTACTGTTCCCTTGCCAATTTCAAGGTTAACATTCATAAAGTATGTATGTAAGCGAAAGCAACAGGACTTTAATCTGTTTGCCTACAGATAAATAATTCACATGGCTGTGCTGATTTAAAGTTGTAAACAAGTGATTTTAATGTAAGTCACATCTATACAATATACTTATTTTTTGACGTGTACGTTAACGCTACAAATGTTAATAATACAACAAATTTCATTTCTGTAGTGCTGGTATAGAAAAATGTATGAGCACTTTACAGGCAGAAGATAATAATGGACACCCAAGCAGGAGGAAGAACATAAAGTTTGGGCAGGGCCGGTGGATTGTGAGAGCAGGTTGAAGGAGTTTAGGACTTCGCTTGACATTTTGTCAGCACATCTGTAAAGATAACTTTTTTTGTCTTGTCTGTCTCACTTCTGAGGATCTTCATAATTCATTTGAAACTTTTGTTTACAGTCTGTTTATATGTTACAGCTGAGTTGTTTGAGAAGACTAGAAAACTTGAAAGTTGCACAGTTCACATATCTTTGCTAATATTAAGGACCTTGCTCAATTGACCACACACCAACTCTGTTAATCTTGGGCCCTGCATGACTCATTTTGAACATCTTGCTGTACTCTGAACATTTATTTAAAGCTGAAAAGTAAAGTTTGTTACAGCCGAGTTCTTGCACAAAAAATTAAAGTTTTGCAATTCAACACTTTTTTGGCAATATCTTTTATTTATGGCCTAAAATAATAGTGAAATGGTTTTGATATGTGCCAGGTTCTTATTGGATGGATATTTCATTGATGCAGAGAACAAACAGCGACACATCATAGTGCCATGCCGAGGCAGTGGGATTTGCAACTAGGTGCTTTGCTGTGGTTTTTGTAATGAACAGAGAGCTGTTGTGCCTTGGCAACAAACCAGTTTGACTAGCATTCGCCAGAGCTGGCGGGCAGCCATAAAGACAGGGCTAAATTGTGGCGAGTCGAAGAGACTTAGTAGTTGGCAGGAAAAAAGACAGAGGCGCAAGGGGAGAGCCAACTGTGCAACAGCCCCAACAAACAAATTTCTCTGCAGCACCTGTGGAAGAGCCTGTCACTCCAGAATTGGCCTTTATAGCCACTCCAGGCGCTGCTTCACAAACCACTGACCACCTCCAGGCGCGTATCCATTGTCTCTCGAGATAAGGAGGCCCAAAAGAAGTTTGACTACCTACATCTTTGAGTAAATTTCTTTGCATTAAGTAAGGAAGGTTCAATGTTGTCACCCTCCCTCTGCTGGTGCAGCATTTCTTCCTGCTTTGTTCTTGCAATTACAAAGAACCAAACACATTGTTGTTTCATGTTGGTTCTTAGTCCATCATTGCACTCTTCTGCCGCTGTATCTGATTTGCCCCGCCATCCCCATAGGTCCTACAATGACCATTTCAGCGTGGCACAAGCATGCCTTTCTTTAACAATGTGCCCATTAATAAACATTGCTTAAAGCAATTTTCATGGAATGAACGGGCCTGTCTTTACCAATTGTTTTCTTTTTTTATATATATATTTTTGTTCTGTGCATCTGCTAATGACTTCAGTGTTTTAAAATCTTCTAGTACAATAGTGCCTTTTATATATGTTTTGGCATTAAAACAGGTGCTGTAAAATTAATGCTTGAGAATCTTGTTTAAAGGTCAGCATGTACAGCTAATAAATAGTGACTCCTGCTAAAATGGTTTCAACAGTTGGTAGATAAGGTTGCAATATTTTGTGTACAATAAATTTTTAACGTATTAGAATTTGCTGTTTTGTACATGAATTTTGATTGAATGTAATGTCTGTATTTTCAATCAAAATTGATCTGTACAGTTATCTATTTCTCTAGTTTTAAAACTAGATCGTTGATTACACAATTTAAATTTAATTCTCAACTGCTAAAGATGAATGGAAGCTTCTTTTAAATGCCTTCCACTGTTCTTGGTTCAGCCTCTTGTGGGGATCGCAACTTAAACGTTGATCAGAGATTGCTTTAATTTATTTCAAAGAATCCAAATGTTTGAAATTTTCTGTAGTTGCAGCATGTGGGAGGTGTGTGTAATCCATTAAACATGGAATTCCATGGTGGTGGGGGTTGGGTGAGAAGTAGCAAAGTAATACATGGCAATAGAGTTGTGTAGGTCCCACTCACTAGTGGGCTGATTGCCACATTCATTGGATTGCAGTAGAGCATTCATTCTGTATTGCAAATGTGGTAGAATTAAATATTTTGTTATTGGGTTTTAATTTCTGTAAATGTGAAAGGCACTTTAGATCTTCCATGAAATGGTTTTCATTGTAGTGAAAGTATCAATATTTGCCTGCTATTGTACAGCTCCTGGCAGAAACATATGGACAAGTTGCTGGCCTTCCTCCTTGACTTGTTTGAATAAGATACATTTGTTAGCACATGTTAATTTTAAAGTTAAAAGATTACTGACCCATCCCTCAAGCAATTAGATCCAAGAAGTACATAAAACAGATGATGAACACTGTAATATGCAAAAATATTTTTAAAATACTATCTTTGCTACTGCAAAGAGGTAGCTTAGCTCAGTTGGTAGTGCACTTGCCTCCTAAGTCAGCACGAATCTCATAAGCTTGTCTCTGTGATGTTCTTTAAAAACAGGTTAAGCTGTGTTCACAATTACGCATCCTTTTGAAGTTCCTTTATAATTGTTCAAGTATCCATTGTTTTGTGACTATAAAAATCTACAGAAAAGCATTGAATAGGAATTCTCTCAAATTTGTTTTGTTATTACACTAAAAATGTATATTTTCATTTTTTAAATCAGTCGCTTACAAAAGGTTGCTCTGAAATCTTTCTAGTAAAAATGAATATGTGAAGTATTGCAAAATGTATTAAAAGCATAGTTAGAGTCATAGAATTATACAGCACAGAAACAGGCCCTTCAGCCCATCATGTCCGTGCCGGCCATCAAGCACCTAATTATTCTAATCCCATTTTCTAGCACTTGTTAAATTGTGGCATTTCATATCCATTTTCTGCTAATTTGATTTTTAATTTAAAATAGTTCTTGTTTGAAAATATTTCTCCTTTCAAGCCTGATGCTACCTTTTACTACTGCAAAGAGGCAGCTTGGCTCAGTTGGTAGTGCACTTGCCTCCAGAGTCAGCAGGAATCTCAGCGTGCCTCTGACGCTCTTTAGTTGAATGTTTTAATTACGTATTCCTATTGATGCATGCTGATTGCCAGATATTGTTAATTGTGTTTAATTGTATGCAGGTGGTGGGCATTAACTGTGGATTCACTTGAACCCCTAAAAAGGACACAGATTATAATTGTGGTTGTGGGGTTAGGAGGTAAAGCCTGGCTCGGATATAAAATTAACATCCGACCCTGGCCCGAGCCCTTTAATTTTTTCAAATGCCCAACCCAACCCGACACATGTAGTTGGGTTTGGTCGGGTAGCTAGGCTTTACTGCAGAGTCAGGACTGCACGTTTCCCACCTTGACATCCTGAATGTTCATTTGAAGATTACTTCCTGGAGCAAGGCAGTACTGTCCGCGTCCAGCCCGAATGCTGGACCTGGAAGAGAGACCCGACCTGAACCCAACATAGGTCGTGGTTCTGGTCGGGTAGCCATGCTTTATTAGGTGCAGTTTGCTTATAATGTGTAACTCTGTAAATAAATATAAAAGTGTGTAAAGATTGCTCCAATTCTATCCTTCACCAACTGACTTTCTGGATTAGAACACTGTTGAGGTTCTCATTGGTGTTAATTTATTGCTGAAAGGTTGTGAGGTTCTATTATTGACCTAAACAGTGTTATGGAAAGTTTTTAAAGTTGAACATACTTGAATAAATTGTCAGATAGTAGATTTTTAGCAGCTTCTGTCTTTACTCTTTCTTCCAACCTTCAAAACAGGAGTTACCCTGTAAAACTTGCAAAATGTCTAAGGGTATTAAAGCCATAAAAAGGAACTTGCATTTATATAGTGCCTTATTATGTCCCCCAAAATGCTCCAAAGCACTTCGCGCAAAATGACATAATTTATATGGCCACGTGCAGCAGTTGTTTTGTGCACAGCAAGACCCCATAAATGTAATGAAATGAATAATGAGTTAACATGTTACTGTGCTGATTTGAAGGAGAAATATGTCAGCTCACTGGCATTTCTGCTTCTTTGAAAAGATCCTCTGGGATCTTTAGTGTCCTTTTGAACCACCAAACTAGGCTGAGAGGGCCTCCATTTAATGCCTCATTTGAAGTGCAGAATTTATGAGAATGCAGCAATCCCAGAGTACAAAGGTTTCAGCACTGTACTGAAGTTTCAACCTTGACTGTGAGCTGATGGTGTGTGTTAGGGGCGTAAACCCATCATCTTCTAGCTTGGAGGTGCGAGTTCTACCAGACTGCATCAGTATAATAGTTATTGGCATGGTTTAATTGTTGATCTGTGCTTGTTGTTTCCTCACTTTTTTTTCTATTGGCCAGTCATTAAAAGGGGGCTTTCCCACTCTCACTGCACCATTTCTGAACAGCTTCACCCGAAACATTAACTTGTATTTTTAATTTATATGCTGACTAATCTGTCCAATACCATTTTCTGTTTTTATTTCAAATTGATGTGCTTAGTTTTGAATCATGATATAAAAGTTGACTAAGATTCCCTTATTCATGTGATAATGGAAGTTGTAAATGGAATCTTAAGTGTATACTATTAATTATAGTATGTTTCTGCCAGTAAAACAAAAACAAAAAGCTGCAAGTTCTGGAAATCTGAAATAAATACAGAAAATACTGAAAATAAAATGATCATTCAGCTTTTTTAAAGAGAAAAGGCATGTTGTGATAAAGAGTACATACCCAAACCAAGACTAAATGCTCAGAGGTAAATGGATATTTTAATGAGATTAGAAAAAACAGAGAGGAATGGGGGCTGGGAGAAGCAGCAGCTGCACCCTTCACAGAGTTAATGTGTTAAATGATCTTCAAACTGCTGGATAGACACAAATGATGTAAAATATAATGCTGACCTGCAGAAAGTACAAATATTACTGAGATGGGTGAAAAGACATGGGGTCCATGTACATAAGCATGAGAAAGAGGGGGGAAAAAAGCTGGAGATGTAACAGACACGAAATTAAATGAGACAATGCAAGCAAAGCATGAATTGTTGATCAAACGAAGAATGAAAAGAACTCTCATTTGTATAGCTCTTTTTTTGTGTGTTAAAGCTATTGAAGTATAGTTACTTTCTTAATGTAGAGAAATACAACAACCAATTTGCACGCAACAAGGTCACACACAAGATGCTGAGATAAATGACCAGATAATCTATATTAGTTGTGTGGTTGACCAGGATACCAGACAAACTTGCTGCTCCTCTTTGAATACTGCCATGGGATATTTTATGCCCAGCTGAGAGGACAGATAAGCATCAGTTTAATGTCTCATCTGAATTATGGTACCTCAGACAGTCTAGCACTCCCCACTACTGCACTGAATTATCAACCTAGATTCTGGGCTCACATCTCTGTTGGGGCTTGAACCCATGACTTTGTGACTCTGGTGAAAGTGCTACCACTGAGTCAAAGCTGACATTGGAAGAGAAAAACAATGGATCCACACTGTTTCTTCGACCTTCACCAAGGTAAAGCAAATAGGGCAGCAAGATCTCTCAAACGCCAGTGAAATAAAGGATCAGTTAATTTTGTTTTTAATGATGTTGGTTGAGGGATAAATGTTGATCTGGACCTGGATAGCTCCTCTACTTTTATTCGGAAGTTAGAATAAAGCCAGTGTTCATACTAAAGGGCTAAAAAGTGTCCAGCTTTCTGTTCTTGAAACTTGCTTTTTATATGCCAGTGACTTTCAAACCTTTCTTTGTGGAGGACTCCCTGCAAATACTGACTCTCCTCGGACCTTCATCCCAATTTCTTAAAGACAGTGCCAGCAACCCAAAATAAAATTGCCAGCATTGCATAAAATCTTCATTAGGATATAGTAATTGAAATAACATTCTACAAAAAGGTCAGGAATTCAATGAACTTGGGAATCACCTGGTATTCCCTCATTGATTCTCTACAGTTTGTCGCACCAGTACAACAAAATGTACAGCAAATTGAGAACAATTCAACCTTCAAATTGGAAACTAAATTAGTGTGCAGATTTTGTGTGGTTTACTATGCCCCATTCTTACATGTGACATCTCCTTGAAATGTAAAACATTTTCCAAGAGATGATATGTGTGATATGACTATTCATTAATAATTGACAGGATTACAAAGAAGGGTCATTGGTGTATTAGGGAAGCCAGTTCTGAAAACAATGAGTGTAGGTTTAAAGAAGCTTTAAATGACAGATTATTTTGTAACAGTGCAAAACTACAGTATCAGAAAAAGACTAATGTTTTGTTTTTGTTTTGTTTTTATTTACAGAAACTAGTAATCCAATGTGCCAACATGTGCTAATATATAGTGAATTAGCCAACTTGATAATAGGAAGCTGGAAGGATTGTTTTGTAAATTACAGGTAAAGATGATTTAGTTCCCCGAGACTCTGCCACTGATCTCTTTCGTTACATTTGGTTTCTTATCAAGAAATAGACATTGTGTATGGATAAAAATACAGTAAGAAATTTGGTTGCATTTGTAGCTAATGAAAGATCACATATGTGCATTTCACATTAGCCGGCAAATACATAAATTAACAAAGAACAGCACAGCACAGGAACAGGCCATTCGGCCCTCCAAGCCTGCGCCGATCTTGATGCCTGCCTAAACTAACACCTTCTGCACTTCCGGAGTCCGTATCCCTCTATTCCCATCCTATTCATGTATTTGTCAAGATGCCTCTTAAACGTCGCTATTGTACCTGCTTCCACCACCTCCTCTGGCAGCAAGTTCCAGGCACTCCCCACCCTCTGTGTAAAGAATTTGCCTCGCACATCCCCTCTAAACTTTGCCCCTCTCACCTTAAACCTATGTCCCCTAGTAACTGACTCTTCCACCCTGGGAAAAAGCTTCTGACTATCCACTCTGTCCATGCTGTTCATAACTTTGTAAACCTCTATCATGTCGCCCCTCCACCTCCGTCATTCCAGTGAAAACAATCCGAGTTTATCCAACCTCTCCTCATAGCTACTGCCCTCCAGACCAGGCAACATCCTGGTAAACCTCTTCTGTACCCTCTCCAAAGCCTCCACGTCCTTCTGGTAGTGTGACGACCAGAATTGCATGCAATATTCTAAATGTGGCCTAACTAAAGTTCTGTACAGCTGCAGCATGACTTGCCAATTTTTATACTCTATGCCCCGACTGATGAAGGCAAGCATGTCGTATGCCTTCTTGACTACCTTACCCACCTGCGTTGCCACTTTTTGTGACCTGTGGACCTGTACGCCCAGATCTCTCTGCCTGTCAATACTCCTAAGGGTTCTGCCATTTACTGTATACTTCCCACCTGCATTAGACCTTCCAAAATGCATTACCTCACATTTGTCCGGGTTAAACTCCATCTGCCATTTCTCCGCCCAAGTCTCCAACCGATCTATATCCTGCTGTATCCTCTGACAATCCTCATCACTATCCGCAACTCCACCAACCTTTGTGCCATCCGCAAACTTAATCAGACCAGCTACATTTTCCTCCAAATCATTTATATATACGACAAATAGCAAAGGTCCCAGCACTGATTCCTGCGGAACACCACTAGTCACATCCCTCCATTCAGAAAAGCACCCTTCCACTGCATTGTTCGTAGCATGTCCTGATGTATTCAGTAATAGGTTTGGTTTCACAACATAAAACTGATACATGGTAGCTTTACTGCAGGAAATCATTTTTTTGCAACTTTTTGTTGTTTGCCAATATTGAAATGTCACCTGTCAACTTGAAGTTTTTGTTGTAAAAATTTGTACTTGATAGCTGTTCATTATACATTTTTGCTGCAAAAATTTTGGCTCTAGTTTTTTGTAGCTTCCTGGACTGTGATTCTTCCACCTACAATGTGTTAAGTTAACAATGCCTCAAATACCCATATTTTATGAAATCATTGTACGTTTCTGCTGTAATGGCAGTGCTAAAATTTAAGCTTAATTATACAGCGAGTATATTCTGCACGGTGCAGCAGTAGTATACTGCATTATACTGCAAACCTCTAAGTTTTCTGTTTTCAAGATTGCATTATTTGTTATGGTTCCTGTAGAACTGTTCGCCATTTGTCAAGTCGCCAACTTCTGCAGCTGCTTTTAAACTTTAAATTTTAAGTAATATCTTTTAAGATCTCATTGGCAAGATTTCAGGCTGATTTTGGTCAGGAACCCAAAATATTTTTCGGATGTAAACTTATTATTTTTCTTGAATTAAAAAGTGCAAAATTGAAGGGAAAAAGTACAGTTGTGAAAATCTAATATTCACATATCAATATTGGGCGGCTAGTTTTTTCAACTGGCGCAGACATGATGGGCTGAACCTTTCTCTCTCTCTATGGTTAGGCATTAGTATTCTTGACTAAGTCTACACAATTTATAGAGTTGATTACTATTTAATGTAGTAAATACTGAATTGAAATATATTCAGAAGGGGATTGGATCAATTCCAATTCTGCAGGGAGTAGATACAATAAGAATGCTTAGAGTAGATAGCTAAGCAGGACTTGAATGATGACCCAAGTTGAATGACTGATGGACCACACTGTTAAATTGTCCTGGGTTCCGTTTTACATTGTGCATGGCTAACCCATGCAGAAGCTGCACTTTGCTGCAAATTAATTTCTCTAATTCACCAGCTAGACATGTCTTTCAGCCCACAGTTAAATAATCCCCGTAAAGATGATGATTGGTGATCTGTTTTCTTTCTGTAATCGATGATTCACCCATCTCTCTTTTTGGTAGCTGCTCCCATGAATGCCCTTTTGTTGCAGATGATGCAGTAATGCAATAAGAACAAATTGTGGCTGTTCCACTAAAATAAAACATCCAAGAGATTCTTTCGAGGGTAAGACTGCATTTATTTCCTATCATTGGTTGTTCTAAGAAGCTGGTGGGCTTCTCCTTGAACCACTGCAGTCCTTGAGCTGCTTATTAGGCCATTTTAGAGGGCATTAAGAGTCAATCACGGATAATGGGACTGAATTCACGCCCAAACCGGTTCACTCAGGAATGGAGGTTCCCGTCCAATATGGCAGCTTTTTTCTTCAGTGCTTGCCCACAACTTACTAATTTGTTGAACTCAATTTCACGACTTGTGGGATTTGCTGAACTAATAGCGTAATCACAAAATTACCCTTGAACTTTCTTTAAAAAAAAAAGAAACACCCTGTGCAGATTGTAACCTGAAAGCATTTGCCATTCTGTGGATTTTGCTCGATTTCCAAGTGGGTGTTCAATATTCCAGCGGTAGGATCCTAATGTCCAATGTGTTAATGTGTATGCTAATTCAGTAACACTAGTAACATGCCATTTATTTGGAGAGATGTACTATAAATGTAACTACACAATCTGCTGTGTGCTTATTTATTGACTGACCTTATTTTTGTCTCTTGTTAAAAACGATAACTTTCATAGTCTTTTTTGCTGCATTGCTTGCAAATATAGCAACTTATAGCAGATAATTGCATTTCTTTTTTGCCTGTTTCTACAAAAACTTTTTTGAGTATATATCACTGTATATCGGGTAGTACTAGAAATGAAAAGCTGTAGTTATGCAGAGAGCTTTCATGTACTGAGACGATTTATACTGAAACACAGTCAAGAGAAACATAAATAACGGTTTTTAAAATTATGAAAGGTTTTGATGGATTGAAGAGAGAATTACTATTCTGTCTGGTTGGGAAGTCAATGGTGCAGCATCATCAATTCTATTAAAAAAAAAGTTGCTAGCAGAGTAAGAGGTGACTTGATAAATTTCTTTTATGCATCAATTTGCCGGAGCATTGAATGTTGAGGCAGAGATAATTACATCTTTTATTGGAAGAGAAGAAAAACATTTGAAGCAGAGGAATCTACAGGACTTTGGGGAGGGTGACTAGTTTTGGATTGCTGTAGCAAAGTCCCAGCACAGAGATTGGGCCAAGTTGCCACCTCCTTGCTTTAAACTACAATAATGTAATGTCCTCAGTACCTTGCTCTACGGCAGCGAGGCCTGGACAACGTATGCCAGCCAAGAGCGACGTCTCAATTCATTCCATCTTCGCTGCCTTCGGAGAATACTTGGCATCAGGTGGCAGGACTATATCTCCAACACAGAAGTCCTTGAAGCGGCCAACACCCCCAGCTTATACACACTACTGAGTCAGCGGCGCTTGAGATGGCTTGGCCATGTGAGCCGCATGGAAGATGGCAGGATCCCCAAAGACACATTGTACAGCGAGCTCGCCACTGGTATCAGACCCACCGGCCGTCCATGTCTCCGTTATAAAGACGTCTGCAAACGCGACATGAAATCGTGTGACATTGATCACAAGTCGTGGGAGTCAGTTGCCAGCATTCGCCAGAGCTGGCGGGCAGCCATAAAGACAGGGCTAAATTGTGGCGAGTCGAAGAGACTTAGTAGTTGGCAGGAAAAAAGACAGAGGCGCAAGGGGAGAGCCAACTGTGCAACAGCCCCAACAAACAAATTTCTCTGCAGCACCTGTGGAAGAGCCTGTCACTCCAGAATTGGCCTTTATAGCCACTCCAGGCGCTGCTTCACAAACCACTGACCACCTCCAGGCGCGTATCCATTGTCTCTCGAGATAAGGAGGCCCAAAAGAAAGAATGTAATGTCATGTTTGCCTTGCAGTCATGACTTGAAGCTATTTTAAGAGCACCAACTTGTTGGACAATTTGTATAATTAAAGGTTTGGCCGAGTATATCTTTTTAAACTGAATAAGTAACCAAGTTCAGACCATGCATAGCTCAGTATTGGAACTATAAATATTAAGTTATATAAAATACAGTTTCTATTATACTATGGAAACAAGTTTTAAATTGTAACCTGAGCCCATTTGTACGTGAATTCTCAACATCAGATTTGCATTAACGCACAGAATTAAACTTGATTAATTGTCATTCTACAAGTTGGGAACTCTCTATATCCCAGTTTGTACTTGTCAGTTTTATTCGCATCCATATTTCATTGGAAAATCCATCAATCCAATTGTGACTTAATGTCATTATTATTTTGCATTTAATGTCACCAAATGTAACCTCGGATGTCCATGTGGAGCATATTTAATTTTTAGTGTTGGGAGATTGAATACTGCACTCCACTCTGCCTCAACAATGTGCCTCAGCCCAAATGCCGTTGAGTGTCCCTAACTGCATCAGTGTGACATTTATTCCAGGCCACACTGTTGGAGAAATCTACAAGTCTGTTTGTGAAGACACAGACTAGGATGCTTTGGTGTAGATTGTTTATTGCTGTCACAGAGCTTACTACTTTTCTCCAAACAACACCAACACCTGTTCACCCTATTATCTTGAACTACCAGGTATTTATCATCCATTAACAGAACTTCAGACCTGAACAGATTCCCCTTTTTTTCTTTAAACTGAATACATATAAGAAAAAAGAAATAAAACACAAATACACATTTTTCTTTACATTATTTACCATTAACTTTCAACAGCACCAGCCATTAACATGCTGTATATTCCCCCCCCTTAAAAAAAACTTGTTTCAAGAAAAAGCAATCTTATTGTTAATGTTTCCACGTTTTCCTAACTTATCATAACAGAAGACAGCCCTCTTCAAGGACATCCAACAATTTTTTCGAGCAAGCACCTCTTAGTAAAATGATCCGAAAACCGATGACTTGCGTCAACCCATTTTATTTTGGAAATTTCTTTAGTTCCAACATTTCTTTTATACTCACGAGCTCAATCCTCAATCTCTTTTCTGCAACACTTTTTGTCGAATGGGCATCTATGTAGCATTCTCTTGGAAAACTTTTCTGATTGCCCCTTATACAAGAGTTCCTTTAAAATACTCAATAAATACATACTCATATCAGTTGCTTCTATCAATGCAAGTGTCTCAGCAGCTAAGGTGCTTTTAACTACCCTCTTTATTTTCTTTGATTCCCAAGCTAACAGACAACATTTATTATTTCTTCCCACCAAAAATATAATGAACCCTGCTGCGCTTGAATAACCATCGGGAAGATTAGCGTGTGAGGCATCACTAAAAATGACCAATTTCATCTCTTCTGGGTCACCCAATACTGGAAGCTTGAGTGTACATTTATCAAAACTCAATCGCTTCAATTTCAGCACTTCCCCAAAAGAAGCATGTTTCAGCATGGTGCTCAATTCTAAAATATCCTAGCAAGCATCCGGCCTAGTTTGTGTGCACAACCAGTTCAGCTGCCCAGTTAAGCTCCTTAACTGGTCTGCGTCTTCCTTGGTTGCGGTGTCTTCCTTTTGTGAGGATCTGGCCCAATTTATTGAGATCCTATTAACATTCTGTAGGTAAGACTGTTGATTTAGGGTTATCCCCAACTTAGTCTGTCTAATATTCAACCCTATATATTTAAAAGCTCTGGAAGCCTGACTTCCAATTTTAAATTCCTGCAGAGCTTAATCTACCGCAAATTTCTCACATGCTTCAGATCCTCCCCACAGAAAATCTTCCACATACATCAAGAAAATGCCTGCTAGTTATTCTTAATAGTACCAATAAAACATTGTCGGATCCACTTTTAGTTGAATACAACCAGCTTTTAGTAGGATGGACCTAACTGAAAAATACCACACCCTGGATGCATCATTTAGCCCATAAACACACTTGTTTAGCTTCCATGATTTCCCTTCTATATCTCTAGCTTTTTTTGGTGGCTTTAAAAATACTTCCCTTTTAAAGTTCTCCCCTTGCAAAAATGCTGCTTTGATGTCAATGGACTTGCATTCCCATGAGTGTAACGCTAGAAGGGCTAGGAAAATCCTCAAACTTGCTTTTCCTGCTGTTGGGGAGTCCTCTCTAACTTCCTGGTCACCGAGTAATTCCTCAAATCCCTGAGCTACAAGTCTAGCCTTCGCTTTATACGTACCATCGGGAACTACTTTCTCTGTACAGATCCATCTTTGGACAATGCCGGTTGTCCTCTATCTGGCACCTCCGTATATATGCCGAACTCTCTCCAACTGTCAAGCTTTTTTTGCTTGGCATCCTTTATCAATTTACCATCTAACTTGTTAGTAGTCACTAGAGCTTCTCTATCGTAAGGGCTCCTACTTTTTGTGGTGCCCCTCGCCTGCTCTCTGGTCCTTGCTCTAGTGAAACCCCTATTCCTCTACTAGAGTTCCTATTAAAGGCCTGCTTGGGTTCTGCAAATCAAACCCAACCCAAGCCCGACAGAACCACATCCGGCCCGAGTCCTTTCATTTTTTTCTCGCACCTGACGACCAGAATGTTCAGTTAACCTAGCTTCTGTTTTTTTCACTTTTTAAGCTGATGCAGATAAGCAACAAAAACTGTAACTGGACTTGAAAGGTTGTTTAACAAGTACATTAAGATTGGAGCCACGCACTGGAGGTGGTGATAGAGTGTGTCTGGGTCGGCCCGACCCCGAATGCCACACCCAGAAGAGCGACCCTACCCAACCCGAACCCGACACATGTCGTCTGTTCCCGTCGGGTTCGGGTCGGGTAGCTATGCTGTAGTTCCTATCCCTTTCTGGACGACGACTACTTCTCGACCTGTCCCTCCTACAACCAGACTTCCTTTCACAAGTTCGTGACCTTTTCCTTGGACAATGATCATCTTCAGGCCCACTGTCTGAACTTTATACTATGTTTTCTGGCCTTCCATATTTTCACTTCCTTCTGCCAATCTATCAGTCTGATATCCTGTCCCTTGTCTTGCACGTTCAGCCAATGTTTGTATTTCCCTGTGGTCTTTCCTGCCCTTCCTGGGGAAGTCCTGGGGAAAATTGATGTACAGAGAGATTTGGGTGTTCAGGTCCATTGTTCCCTGAAGGTGGCAACGCAGGTCAATAGAGTGGTCAAGAAGGCATACGGCATGCTTTCCTTCATCGGACGGGGTATTGAGTACAAGGGTTGGCAGGTCATGTTACAGTTGTATAAGACTTTGGTTCGGCCACACTTGGAATACTGCGTGCAGTTCTGGTCGCCACATTACCAAAAGGATGTAGATGCTTTGGAGAGGGTGCAGAGGAGGTTCACCAGGATGTTGTCTGGTATGGAGGGCGCTAGCTATGAAGAGAGGTTGAGTAGATTAGGATTATTTTCATTAGAAAGACGGAGGTTGAGGGGGGACCTGATTGAGGTGTACAAAATCATGAGGGGTATAGACAGGGTGGATAGCAAGAAGCTTTTTCCTAGAGTGGGGGATTCAATTACTAGGGGTCACGAGTTCAAAGTGAGAGGGGAAAAGTTTAGGGGGGGATATGCGTGGAAAGTTCTTTACGCAGAGGGTGGTGGGTGCCTGGAACGCGTTGCCAGCGGAGGTGGTAGACGCGGGCACGATAGCGTCTTTTAAGATGTATCGAGACAGATACATGAATGGGCAGGAAGCAAAGAGATACAGACCCTTAGAAAATAGACGACATGTTTAGATAGAGGATCTGGATCGGCGCAGGCTTGGAGGGCCGAAGGGCCTGTTCCTGTGCTGTAATTTTCTTTGTTCTTTGTTCCTATAATGGTGGCTTCCCTCCATTCACTAGTCCCTTCTGGCATATATGTCACTGTAGTCCTAACTTTCCATAGTTGACCTTTGGAATAAATGGCCTTATTTGGATCTTCACTATCACTTGGTTGCCATGTTGCAATGTCACTGATTTGCCATCAGTACCTATAATTTTTCCTGGGTGTCTCCATTCTTTCTGCCCTTCTCTTTTGTAATACACTATATCCCCGAATTAAAATTCTTTTCTGATGTCCTGATCCGATACCTCAAAGCTCTCCTGATTTTTTTCTGAAACCTCCGCCTTAATAAATGCTCTTCTCCCTGCATGCAATTCAAAGGTTCCTCAAAAATTGAACTAATTGTTGTCCCCTCTGAAGCTGGGGGATGATCCTACATTATCGAAGGTATTTACAGATTCCTGCCATAAACTAATTGATATGGGTTGTAGCCCCCAACCATTTGAAGCGTGTTTTTCGCATGTACCGCCCATGCCAGAGCAACAGTCAATTTACAATTTGGCTGGTCTGCTAAAATTTTAGTCAATCACGGCATGACTTCTCTCTCAAATCTCATTACTAAAAGGACTTTCTGCTTCCTTGTGCATTGCTACAATATTCATATTTTCACACATACTCCCAAACTCATCATTGGCAAATTCTCCTCCATTGTCAGTTAGAAATCTAGCTAGTGCTCCCAGTCCTGTTACTATCCACTTTTCCATTATCTTGTCCACTATTTTCTTTTTCTTGACTATAAATTATCGTCGACAGACTGAATCTAATCACTACGTCTATAAAGTGTAGTATAAAAATGTATTTTTCTTTATCCCATACCTTCAAGTCCATCGCTATGGTTTCATTAAAGTCCCGTGCTAATGGGGCACTCACTTTGGGTCACGATGATGTCGTCGTCTTTGTTTACAGATATCACATTTTCCACTGATATCTTCGATAAAAGTTTAATGTAGTCATCTATCACCCCTGCATTTTTCAACAGAATCTTCAACCCATGACAAAATGGATGTGCAAACTGTCCATGTAGTTTTGAAATAATTTACCTTTTCTCCTTTAAATCCTTACCCCCAGATGCCATTAATACTACTATAACATCCTGCTTCGAAATGTTAGGTTGCGCTAAAGGAATACAATAATGTCCTGACTGAACACCGCAAAGCTACAGATTTCCCAAAGACAATTGCCTTATCGTGTTCCATATCCAATTTCATCCCAGCCTTTTCCATAGAAGGTTTACTTAACAGCAAACAACTGGATGCTACATCCATACTAATAAAATGGTATACCCCTGCTATTTTGCAAGGAATTGCCACTCTTTAGTGATTTCAACATGTTGTCATCCCCAAACCTGAAACAGGTAGAATTGTCATATTCTTTGACCTTATTTCGGTCTTCCTTACTTAAAGAATCCATGTAACAACTTAACCAGTCCATGGAACAGACTGTGGATGTACACCCCACTGTCTAGTACTGCGCAGTTGAACGAACCTGCGATTAGGATACTCATTACCGGACTGAAAATTCTCGTGACTGGTACAGTTCCTTCTGATTGATCAATAGTGTCATCCTTTCCTACCAAACCTTACACGTCATGCGTCATCTCTAAAACCCTGTTATTTCTTTTTGGACAATGCAACGCATAGTGATACTTTGAGTCACATCGGAAACACCTGTTGACCACCCATTGGTTATTCCTGGGGTTCATCCTTCTGCCATAATTAGCCAGTTCTTGCCATCTGTTTATAGCTGCCAAAAGGGTCTCTATCGTCATTCGTTTTGTGTGTGTTTCTCCTTTCGTGCTGATGTCTGGGCCCCATACTTGAATGGCCTCGAAATGCTGCTAGCATTGTATCCTCCACCTTCGGTAATACTGCTAAAGAGCCATCTGTGCCGTGAAAGCAGCTGGAAAGGAATGTTTTCCCCAAAAAACTTTTAGGGCGCAGATATCTGATCAAATTGCATATCTTTTTCATTGAATCTAACTCCGGTTAATACCAAGAGCCTATCCATGTTTGATATCCTAGCGCAATCCAACAATTTGAAGGAAAATTCAAATTTGAAGACAAATGCTTCCGATATGACCTTTTTCCACAACCGAAGATTCCCCCCCCCCCCCCACTATTGTTGACAGGGCCCTCAACTGTGTCCGGCCCATTTCCCACACCTCTACCCTCACCTCTTCCCCTCCCTCCCAGAACCTTGACAGGGTTCCCCTTGTCCTCACTTTCCACCCCATCAGCCTCCATATCCAAAGGATCATCCTCCGCCATTTCCGCCACTTCCAGCGTGATGCCACTACCAAATGCATCTTCCCCTGTCAGCATTCCGAAGGGATCGTTCCCTCCGCGACACCCTGGTCCACTCCTCCATTACCCCCACCACCTCGTCCCCATCCCATGGCACCTTCCCCTGCAATCGCAGGAGGTGTAATCCCTGCCCATTTACCTCCTCTCTCCTCACTATCCCAGGCCCCAAACACTCCTTTCAGGTGAAGCAGCGATTTACTTGTACTTTCAATGTAGTATACTGTATTCGCTGCTCGCAATGTGGTCTCCTCTACATTGGGGAGACCAAACGCAGACTGGGTGACCGCTTTGCGGAACACCTCCGCTCAGTCCGCAAGCAGGACCCTGAGCTTCTGGTTGCTTGCCATTTCAACACTCCCCCCTGCTCTCATGCTCACATCTCTATCCTGGGATTGCTGCAATGTTCCAGTGAACATCAATGCAAGCTTGAGGAACAGCATCTCATTTACCGATTAGGCACACTACAGCCTGCCGGACTGAACATTGAGTTCAATCATTTCAGAGCATGATGGGGCCCCCCATTTTACTTTAAATTTTAGTTCTTTTTTTCTTTTTTACATTTTTTTACTACTTTTTTTTCATGTTTATTTCATTTCATCTTAGTTTGTTCAGTTTGCTTGCCCACTGTCTTTTTTCATGTTTGTACTTGCTGCTGTTCAACCCTCAGTCTGTTAACACCCTATTTGTACTAATGCTTTGTCTTTCAACACACCATTAACATATTGTTTGCCTTTGCTCCATGACCTTTTGGTCAGCTATGTGGCCTTGTCCAATCTACACCTTCTCCTTTGTTATCTCTTGCCCCACCCCCGCCTCACTTGCTTATAACCTTTGACATTTCTAATATTTGCTAGTTCCGAAGAAGAATCACTGACCCGAAACGTTAACTCTGCTTCTCTTTCCACAGATGCTGCCAGACCTGCTGAGTGGTTCCAGCATTTCTTGTTTTTATTTCAGATTTCCAGCATCCACAGTATTTTGCTTTTATCAATTTGAAGGCAAGTACTAATCTCGGAATTTCCAAGCAGAACCGCTGCAATAGTCAGTTAATTTCCATAATATATTGATCTATGGAAGAACCATCCATCTTTCGAAATTTATCAAAATCCAATCACGCCTCATAGGCACTCAATAAGTCATTCATATGAATTTTATCCATCTATTTCAAGAGTTTGTCCAAACCTTGCTCATCGTCCAAATGATGAGCCTATATCTCCGAGAACACTTTGCCCCTGATCTTGCTTCTGGCAGGAAGCAAAAGTGCAAGGGCCATTCCTTGCTTCCTTTTAGGTAACGACTTAACCCGTGTCCATATATCAACTTCATTCTTCCATTGATTGTAAGGTTCGGCTTCACAAAACAGCGGTGGAAAATCATATCCTGACACCTTACACTTGGTTTCAGTCATCTTTCTTAAAAATAAAAACTCCAATTCTGATCTCCTGTCTGAAAACAAATCTTCGTCTCTGATCTTCACTTTCAGGCAACCATCCTCTGCTACCAATGTTGGAGAAATTTCCAAGCCTGTTTGTGAAGAAGACACTGAGACTAGGATGCTTTGGTGTAGATTGTTTATTGCTTGTCACAGAGTTTACTTCTGCTCTCCAAACAACACCACCAGCCAGTGCTGACTTATATACACACTTGAATACAATTAACTAACACCCAACACCCTGTTCACCCTATTATCTTGAACTATCGGGTATTTCTCTTCCATTAACAGAACTTCAGACCCGAACACACACACCAGCTATTCTGTAAGTGTGATTGCTAATCATGTCAAAAGAGAGGCAATTTTTTGTGTTGTAAGCACTAGAAATCCTACAGGCAGCAGATAGAGATTTTCATCCCATCAGTCCAGAATTGAATACAAGACTCTGGTGAAAGCCCATGGTCTATTCCACTGTGCCACTCAGTTCCCCCTCCACATAGAAGGTTTCATTAGGCAGCTCCTCAGTGTTTTCCACAGCCTGTGTAACAATGGAACAAAATTTCTGATGAATGCTAGAACATAAAGAGTAAATGAATGCTGATAGTCAGTTGGGTTTAATTTGTTTCATCTTTTAGGATTGGACAGTTATGCCATACTGGATAGAAATAAATTGAAAATGACAGCAGAAGTTCAGTGCAATGAAACTTAATGCGCACTCTGGTGAAAGAAAGTTTCTGTCGCCAAAATTAAAGTTGATAACTATCTCTTTTGGATGAGTACTGAGATGCAGGCTTTAAATTTTCCTCCTTGTCCAGTGCTGTACCACTTCAGTTGCAATTGCTCCTATCTTGTTCATTTAAAAAAAATCTAAGTAGCCTGCTGATTTTTTTTTTTCCTGCACAGCATTGACATTTTCAGGGACTTTGTGCAGCCATAAGGAAAGAACACTTGAATATGAAAAGGTTACAACTGTGATTCTGTTTTACAGTCTAGTAAATAGTTTGTGTTTTGAAACTCTTATGATGGCTGAACTTAACAAAGCAATAATTAGCTGTTTTGTTTTGCACATTGAAATTAAGTGGATAGTCAGTGTGTTGACAGGGTTGTGCATGATATGGTTGGAAGTTTAGTAATACAGGTGGGATTTGGTTTTGCAGTTTAAGAGTGCACATTGCTTTGCAAACAAAGCTTTTGAAAAAAACTTGTTACAATTACTTGATCGTTGTTTCAGAAATATTAGCATTCCGTTTTGTGCTTGACATGAATTTATATTATCAGTTCATTTTAGAATTCTGTTTGAATAACTACTGAAAACAGCAGTGTATATTTAGCAGATTGTTTGGACACTGAGTGCTTACTGAACTTGACTGTGGCAAACAGAACAGAAATGTACATCTTTTGAGTTCATTTTTTTCACCGTGCTTCGATTTCCTTGGTATCCAATAAAACCAAACACCCAAAGTTTAAAAAAGAAAGTAATCTTAAAACAACAAAAAGCTATTATCCAGTACAACAGGTAGCAATTTCTATATATTAAATCTTGCACCTAGCACATAGTTCTAGTTTGTCACCTATTTGCTGATTCAAAACTTGGCCATGCTTGGGCATTTTAACTATCAAGTATGTAGGCTTCCAATATTGTATCCTTTCAGTCCTTCTATTTCAATGTGCTGCTATTCTCCCATTGATCTAGGTAGCACTGCAGAGTTTTTCTTCCAAGTTTATTTAGCTTTTATTATTTGCCACCAGGTAAAGTTTATTTAAATTTATATTTAACTATTTTTTTAAAAAGTTTTTATTTTAATTATAATTTCTTTCAACCACATTCACTGCCCTATTCATGCTGGTTACAAAGTCTTGGGACTTGGGCTACCCACCCTCCGATCCTGATCATTGGGTTTGGTGCATACTTCCTGTCCAGTAACCTATCAATCCAGCTGCTGCCCAGCTTTCCCATTGCAGCAGCTGACCACTTGTCCATCAGCCATGGAGTCATCTGGCTTCCTCTTAATAACTGCTGACCCAGCTGTCGATTGGTCTGCTACATTTGTTTGTCTTGCAGTCCCATTAAATGCACCTCATTTTGGTTTACAGTTTTATCATCTGTTGCCCAATAGCAAGTTGGAAACTAGCAATTTTTTTAAGCTACTTGTAATGCACTGTTCTATATATAGGTCTATAATTTTAAGGTTGTAAACTGCCTTGGCACTGAGCTTAAAGGAGGGGACAGTGTTTTTTTTTTAATGTATTTGCTCTTTGCATGCGAGTATTGCTGGCAAAGCACACGCTTAATTGCCCTTGAGAAGGTGGTGGTAAGCTGCTGCCTTGAACCACTGCAGTCCATGTGATGGTATACCCACAGTGCTTTTGATGTACCCACCGTGCAGTTGGCGATGGTGTTGCAGGATTCTGACCCAGCGACAGTGAAGGAACAGCAATTATAGTTCCAAGTCAGTATGGTGTGTGACTTGGAGGGGAACTTAAGGTGATGGTCTGTTGCCTTTCTTGTTCTAGTTGGTAGAGTTTGCAGGTTTGGAAGGTGCTGTTGAAGGAGCCTTGGCGAATTGCTGTAGTGCATCTTGTAGATGTTACACACTGCAGCCACCTGTGTGCCAGTGGTGGAGGGAGTGAATGTTTAAGCTGATTGACGTGGAGCCAGTCAAGTGGGCTGCTTTGTCCTGTCAGGTGTTGTGTTGTTGGAGCTGCACTCATCCAGGCAAATGGAGAGTATTCCATCACACTCCAGACTTGTGCCTTGTAGATGGTGGACAGGCGTTGGGGAGTCAGGAGATGAATTACTCGCTGCAGCATTCCCTGCCTCTGACCTGCTCTTGTAGCCGCAGTATTTATGTAGCTGGTCCAGTTCTGTTTCTGGTCAATGGTAACCACAAGGATGTTGGTGCGGGATTTGGTGATTGTAATGTCATTGAACATCAAGGGGTAATGGTTAGGTTCTCTCTTTTTGGAGAAGGTCATTGCCTGGTACTTGTGTGTCACGAATATTACTTGGCACTTATTAGCTCAAACCTGAATGTTGTCCAAGTTTTACTGTATGTGGGCATGGACTACTTCATTATCTGAGGAGTTGCAAATGGTACCGAACACCATACAATCATCAGCAAATATCCCCACTTCTGACCTTATGGAGGAAAAGTCATTGATGAAGTAGCTGAAGATGGTTCGGCTTAGGACACTACCCTGAGGAACTCGTGCCGTTTTATCCTGGGGCTGAGTTGATTGACCTCCAACAGCCAAAACCATCTTTCTTTTGTGCTCAGTATGACGTCAACCAATGGCGAGTTTTCCCCGATTCCCATTGATTTGAATTTTGCTAGAACTCCTTGATGACACAGTCGGTCAAATCATGCCTTCTCATCACTGCCTTCTCATCACTACTTTCTCGAGGAAAATTAGGGATAGTAACAATGCTGGCGTTGCCGGTGATGCTTACATCCCATGAGCAAACTTAAAACAAAACTGCTATTACCTGAACGGAAAGAAGAAAAAGAGGGAGAACTAAAAAAAATAAGCAGGAAAGAAGCACCAAAAGAGGGTGACCAGTTAGATGAGACACCAAGTGCTTTGACTTACTAAGTCAGGAATGTCTCTGGCAATTAAAGCATCTTTTTCATCCCTCTCCGTCTGCCTTGCCATATGGAACAACTGAAATTGAGATCTCCCTGTGGAGGAAAATTAATTGTTGTAAGTCATAATTTCTCAGCTAAACAGGAAATCTAGTGACATAATTTGGTCCTCCATTATGTTGGAACTAACTTTTCTATATTGGCAGTTTTGCCACAAAGGAACTTTGGTCTCAAAATAGACTTGCACTTAAAGGCCTGCTACCCGACCCGAGACTGACGGGACCTGACGACATGCGTCGGGTTCGGGTTGGGTCGCTCTTCCGGGCTCGGGTCGGGCCGCGCCGGGTCCACTTTGGACACGCACAGCAAGAAGTGTTAAAAGTAAAAAACCTACCTGAGCTGGGAGTCCAGGACATCAAAGAGGGAAACTCTGAATCTGCGCAGTGAGCATCTCTATGACGTCGTCATGTTCGTGCTGCAGATTCAGAGTCGCAAGGTAGGTAAAGGGAACATTCCGGTGGTCGGGTCGGGAGCGGGAAAAAAATGGAGGGACTTGGGTCGGGCTCGGGTCCGATGTGGTTCTGTCGGGTTCAGGTCGGGGTTTTTTCCGTGACCTGAGCAGGCCTTAACTTGCACTGTGCAGTATGTCACAGCTACACTTAACTGCGGTAGCTACAGACTTAACATAAAATCTGTTTGAAGTACTATATAATTACACAGGTGAATAAAATGTGAGATAGTAAGTTCAATATATCTCAATTGTTTTCTATTGATTCTGTTTACTGCTCAAAAATTAAGCTTTGAATTCAAAGATGTAAAAGATAAATATTTTACATTTGGAAATGAAAGATGTCAGCCGTTTCAGCTAATCTCCCCAGTGAGTCTTTTCCAGTCAATATTAGTATACCCATGTCTTTACAAAAGTTGGACACATCATGCTTTTGCTTCCTTGTGAGATGAGTTTCTGATCTCAATGGGGCAATTTGGGAGAAAAACCAAATGGTTCTAGACCTCAATCTGTGAAATGGACTTGTTGCAACAAGGGAAGCATTGCAGGGAGAAAAGACTCCAGTTTATTGCTACCTTGGAGGGTGATTCAGCCTCACGAGCCTAGATTAAGCAGTTGGCGACAAGTAAGTATGATTGGTATAAGCTATTGGTTTTTGACATACAGTGCATCTGGTGATTGACACAGCACAAAAGTCTCTTGCCTATGTCCTTCCATGACACTGAAGACTTGGGATGACTTACTGGAAGATACTGCTGTTAACATATTAGAACATATACTCGTGTATTCAGTGCTCACTACCTACTACGTGAGGTTTTAGAGAGGCAGGCAGCTGCTGTTGAAGCTTTGCATCTCCAAATGATTGAACTATTACATGAAGTATGATTTATGTCTATGTTGTGGTCAGGAGGATGGTGGAATTGTACTCATTTTCTGGTCAGTTGTGCTGGTCGCCACGTCACTGGAGGAACTTCTGGTTTCATTTAGAAATTTAGAAAAGCCTCAAACCATGCTTTTCAGTTGTCTTAACGAACTAATGACCATCGAAGGGAAGAAGGGTTGAAAAAAAATGGAAATTCAGAGCTAAATCAAACTTCTATAACAAGCTTGGTAATCTGTTAACTGAATCAAGCAGGTCTAAGGTACTCCAGTGCACTGAGAATTGACTATTCAATTTGGTTTACTGATGGAACTTTTGAGGACTGGGCTTGTCATTTGAGGCCAGTGCTTTGTATGTGGTAATACTCCTGCACCCACTTGGAGTCTCTAAGCTCTTTGGGGTTGGTTAAGTGGGGTGTGTTCCTATGACTAGATGTGTCCCCTCTTTGTTGAGCAAATAGAACAATTATTGGAATTTTACATGACCTGTAGTTTATTTCTACCCTTAATGATCCTGTTCGCTTGCAGCTTTATTGCTTGCATGTTCACGTATAGAAATGGAAATTGGATTATAGACATTAATAAAGTAACTTTTTGGTGTACAAATGTTTTCCTTTTTGTAAAACTGTACCCTTGAACAGTATTAAGTGCTTCCTTTAATAAAACTAACTATAAATGAATACTCCATGTGCAAAAGTTTTTAAAGCCATACTAATCTTCGTTTGGTGTAGTTAACATGCCTATATAAAATAGATGTTGAAAAACATTCTTTTCTACTGTTGACCTTATGAAGGCCGCTGTGAGAGAGCGGGATATTCAAATCTGCATTTTTATGGAACAAACTCAATTTTTGTCTGTATAATTTTGTGAATTTTTTGCTGCTGATTTATTTTTGAAAAATGGGTTTGCTCACTATTTTATTCAGGATATCCAGCTTTCAGCAGAGGTAGAGCCATTTATACCCCAGAAGAAGGGTAGCGACACACTTGTTCCTATGGCTCTTCCTAATGATGGAAATGGTAGTGGTGTCGAAGCTCCTCCTATTCCTAGCTACTTGATAACCTGTTATCCCTTTGTACAAGAAAATCAAGCTAATAGGTGAGTAGAGGTGCAAGAACCAACATGTGTAGCAATGTATAATTTTAGTAATACTTGTTGATGCTCAAGCTTTAAAGTCAATTTTTCTTAGCATTACACCTGTTTTAGTTAATTGTGGTACATGTTGTAAACCTTGGTATAAACCTTAGATAACAGTTGGAATGCATGTGTTTCAGTAAGCATGCTGAGAAGATGTGTTTGCACGAATCCAAGTACAAAGTCACACTTGGGTCATAAATCAGTTTTTCTGCACTGACCCTCCCAAAATTATGCTGTTAATATGTAACCTTGCCCGTCTAAGAGCAAAGACCAAAGTACGGAAAGTCTTCATCAGGGAACTCCTCTTTGCTGACGATGCTGCTTTAACATCTCACACTGAAGAGTGTCTGCAGAGTCTCATCGATAGGTTTGCGGCTGCCTGCAACGAATTTGCCTAACCATCAGCCTCAAGAAAACGAACATCATGGGACAGGACGTCAGAAATGCTCCATCCATCAATATCGGCGACCACGCTCTGGAAGTGGTTCAAGAGTTAACCTACCTAGGCTCAACTATCACCAGTAACCTGCCTCTCGATGCAGAAATCAACAAGCGCATGGGAAAGGCTTCCACTGCTATGTCCAGACTGGCCAAGAGAGTGTGGGAAAATGGCGCACTGACACGGAACACAAAAGTCTGAGTGTATCAAGCCTGTGTCCTCAGTACCTTGCTCTATGGCAGCGAGGCCTGGACAACATATGTCAGCCAAGAGCAACATCTCAATTCATTCCATCTTCGCTGCCGCTGGAGAATACTTGGCATCAGGTGGCAGGACCGTATCTCCAACACAGAAGTCCTCGAGGCGGCCAACATCCCCAGCTTATACACACTACTGAGTCAGCGGTGCTTGAGATGGCTTGGCCATGTGAGCCGCATGGAAGATGGCAGGATCCCCAAAGACACGTTGTACAGTGAGCTCGCCACTGGTATCAGCCACTGGCGGTCCATTTCTCCGCTTTAAAGACGTTTGCAAACGCGACATGAAGTCCTGTGACATTGATCACAAGTCGTGGGAGTCAGTTGCCAGCGATAGCCAGAGCTGGCGGGCAGCCATAAAGGCGGGGCTAAAGTGTGGCGAGTCGAAGAGACTTAGCAGTTGGCAGGAGAAAAGACAGAAGTGCAAGGAGAGAACCAACTGTGTAACAGCCCCGACAACCAATTTTATCTGCAGCACCTGTGGAAGAGTCTGTCACTCTAGAATTGGCCTTTATAGCCACTCCAGGCACTGCTCCACAAACCACTGACCACCTCCAGGCGCTTACCCATAGTTCTTTGGCCTCCTTGTCTCGAGAGACAAAGAACTAAAGAACTAGTATGTAAGTACAGCAAGTGATTAGGAAGGCACATGGAATGTTGGTGTTTATTGCAGGGGGAATAGAGTATAAAACTGGGAAGTTTTACTGCAGCTGTACAGGACCTTGGTGAGACTACTTCTGGAGTTTTGGTCTCCTTATTTGAAAAATAATATAATTTGTTAGAAGCAGTTCAGAGAAGGCTCACTTGAATAATTCTGGGGATGAAGGGCTTATCTTATGAAGAAATGTTGAACAGGTTCGGCCTATACCCATTGGAGTTTAGAAGAATGAGGGGTGATCTTATTGAAACATGTAAGATCCTGAGGGGACTTGATAGAGTGGATACTGGGAGGATGTTTCCTCTTGTGATGGAGACTAGAACTAGGGGATACACTTTAAGAATAAAAGGTCTCCGTTTTAAGACTGACATGAGAATTTTTTTTTCTCAAAAGTGTCATTAGTCTGTGCAATTCTCTTTCCCAGAAAGCAGTGGAGGCTGGGTCATTGAATTAAGCCAAAGCTTAGTTGTATAGATTTTTGATGAGATGAGGAAGTCGAGGGCTATGGATGGGGGGAGGGGAGGCAGACAGGAAAGTGGAGTTGAGACCACGACCAGATCAGCTATGATTTATCAAATGACTGAGCAGACTCGAAGGGCCGCATGGCCACCTCCTGCTCCCAAGTCCTATGTTCCTTTGTAAAAGGTAAAGCCAGGCAGCAAATGTCAGAAATTGTCAGTACCTGCCTTTTTTCTGTTTGGGCGAGGAAGAACACCAGTCTGACGCTAAGGTCTTGAGAGTTGGAAGGTCCTACAACTGTTGAGCTGCAAAAATTTCAGAAGGAGGATGTTCACAGGCTCCCAGTGGGATAATTTGTTTGGAACATACCAGTATCTTACAATAAGTTGAAGCTTAAGACAACCAATATTTGTTACTGTTTCTCAGTGCTACAACGGAATCAATGATTTCATACTGAATTCAAACAAAGATTAGCATGTCTTTCGGCACAGCATGCAAAATATCCCCGGACTCCAAAATGGAATGTAAATGACTGAATTTTATGTCGTACAAATTTAAACATCTTCAGGCCTGCAAAGGTGGGCGTGCTTTCTCTGTGAAAAATAGGTCACCTGAATAGCATAAACCTGTGGTGCAGAATAATTTAGAGCATAGGCCAGAACATTGGGGCTCAACTAGTGAGTTAACTAGACAAAAATACATTACTTTTAAGTCAGAAAAATCAGCTTTATATGCTACACAATAGACTCAGCTCAGACAAAAATGTGCCCTAGTGTATTCATTATGCATTATTTTTAAATCTCGACTAACTATACTTCTGATGTTTGCAATTTTTGTATCCGGAACTGTGACACACCCTAATGTTTCTGTGGAAACTGATTAATCTTTACTTCAACCTGTTGACCACTTTTGTTTAAAGAGACAATTTTGGTTGTATTTCAATGTTAGTGGCATCTTTGGTGTGAGGAAAAAAAATTGATGGGAAATGGTCATTTCCAACATTCCCACCTGAAACACGCATACAAATATGACCGTCTATGAGGAGAGAACCCTGGCAGCTAAAGAGGCTGTTACCAGGGAGCAGTATGGCACCAATTACTAGGAGACTTGTGAGCATCGGCAATCTGTTTCACGCTACCTGTGCTAATATGTTCACTAAGTAATTATGGTTCACCACTGTCAAAATACTGCCCAACTATATGCATGTTGCTGTAAAGGCAGAGGGGACTTGGGTTACTGCACTTGAAGGGGAACAGGATATGGATTACTGGTAGGGTTATGAATTTTGTGGAGGCTGGGATGTGCATCAACCTTCTTGGTGGCAGTGGAACTGCTGAAAAAAGCTATCGAGTCCAACTATCACACTATTAAATGTGATGTGATCCTGGAAGAACAGCAACTACTGATGGTGCAATTAGAATAACAAAGGATTGGTGGAGATGAGCAAAATTGAAGTCACTGAAATGTTTGACGGTATTACCAGCATAAGTACTGTGTTCAGTTTATGCAACATATGGGCCTGACACATGACGTGCAGCAAGCTATTGACTCTTACCTTTGTGAGGAGGAGAATGAAAACATGTAGATGAACTGTATGTCCCGTTTTTGGGTAGGGGTAAGGGAAAGAGGAATGCAGAGGAGAGAAGCCTTGTAAAAATTAATCTCTGGTTCTGCTGGGACCAGAGGGATCATTGTTGCCGAGGCTTAATGACCTCATGTTAGAATACTGCTTGCCTTCCAACTCACTGCAACAATGCCATGGGAGGTCGAGTAGTGATTGACAAAATGATTGACCAGATGTGCTGTAGCTTATTTGTATGTATTGTTTTAAAATTAAATCTATGTATATAAATGTTTTTCTTTGTATTTATATTGCAGACAGTTGCCTGTATATAATGGTGATATTCGGTGGCAGCAAGCGAATCCAAACTCAACAGGACCATACCTTGCCTACCCCTTATTGTCAACTCCACAACCTCCTGTTTCTACAGATTATGCTTACTACCAGCTCATGCCAGCACCATGCACACCAATGGTAGGCTTTTATTCTCCTTTTCCTACACCTTACACTGCACCCTTCCAGCCAGCCAATGTGGTGAATGCAGTGTCTGAGTGTAGTGAAAGACCTGTTCCTGCCGGACAAGTCTGCCAAGCTGCAGCTCAGAGAAGCAGAAGCAACAGAGGTCCAGTGCCGAAGGTAAGATTTGCAGCTCTGTTTGCTCTTTGCATCTATCTACTGAAGTTTAATGGCCCTTTTCCTCCTTGCTCCAAATAAAAATCAAACTCTTAGCTTTGTTCTAAAGCCTGAGACACACTTTTGTTGAAAGACTTGTAAAAAGACAATGGGTTGAGCAGTTTGTTACCAATGGGACATTTATAGCTGCACAGCTATACCTGGAGTGAAGCCAAAACCAAGAAATGCTGGAGTCACTCAGCAGGTCTGGCAGCATCTGTGGAAAGAGAAGCAGAGTTAACGTTTCGGGTCAGTGACCCTTCTTCGGAAGCCGTTTGTTTTGTATACCATGCATGATCTAGGTTGAGTAAATTTAACATAAAGGTCTTGATTTTGTATAAATATATTTTTCCCTCTTTCCCCCTCCATCCTTTTTGGAAAATATTGACTTTGTGTAAGTGTTGGGCCTTAGCACTAAGCATTAAATACCCTCAGATACCTTGCCCAAGCAACCATTACTTTTGAATAAGCCTAGTTAATGGTCAATAAGCTATTAAATTCTGCTGAGGGTCACCAAATGTCCTCAAAGTCTTCCAGCGGGAATCACTGGATAATGATCAGGAGCAGAAGAACTGAGCTTTTTTGTTCTCACTTTACTAGCCCAGAATGCTGGTGCCAAATCTAATGTTTCTGATAAAATCAATTATGCCAAATTATATGATTGTGGTGATCCAGTAAATATTGGGCTGGAACTTTGGCTGGACAAGTGGGCAGTCATGCCTGACGCATGCATCTGGTATTCCATTTGAAGGGATGAATGAGCAGTAATGTCAGCTATCTTCATTAAGGAGGTATCGCAAAATTGCTTCATTTTGATGAAAAATAATTTATTGCACATGATCAAGTCCAATGTGGGCAAATATCTTGGTGATCTACTCATGCCACTCATTTGTCTGTCACTGCTAGAATCTGGGTTGAGTATTTTTAGCTATGAGCTCTCTTGCTTGTATTTCTCAATGGGTTGATAGAAGCCATGAATAACACTGCTGTATAATCACATGCATAGAATGTGAAAGAGGGGGATATAAGTGACTTGCATATTAATTTGAGATGGTTGCCAGCTAAGTTTGCAACTTGCTAATGTAGCAGAGGTTCTAGTGATCTTGTGAACACTTGTTTAAAAGAAAAAATATTTGTTCCACCAGTTTTCTCCTCTTTCATTCCTTCTGAAGGTATAGACTGCTTGCTACAGTATGATTCCACTAGTTCCAGGCACCCTCCAGTATCTGCCCAAATACCCTTTAATTATGTGTAACCCTCAGTGATGACTCTAATCATAGCCAAATCTGAACCTGTTCTCACCAGATGTTCCACGTATCTACACTTCGAGCAAGAATGGCTGGAGAACAATCATGGTGTGGACTCCCAGCTATTTTTTTTCCCCCCCTAAGAAGCACCAAAGTCACTTGCAGCATCCTACTGCTGACCCAACTGAGATAACCTAATCCTGCATGGATTTAGGATTAAACCCTAGCCGTCCTAATCTCTGTAATTCAACCACTCGATGGGTAAACTTGCTGAACCATAGGGGTAGCTAATTGTTCACTTTGTGTTTGCACAAATACCAACTTCAATTTTTTTTGAACACTGAGTGACATTTCTTGTATTTGTGCAGGTTTTGAGAACCAGCAAGCCTCTGGTGAGAAGTGTAGCTGTTCAAAAGGAAAGCAGTGCCTCAGGTCCTGAAAATAGATCAAAGATTGTACTGCTAGTGGATGCCAGTCAGCAAACAGGTAAGACATCTGATAGTGATACTCATTCAAAAGTTTAATTTGGTAAAATCCTACATTTCCAGACTATCAGATTCTGATTAAATTTAACCAAATCAAAAAATTTTCTTTAGATTTGGTTATCCTGAACACTAATAAAGTAACAAATCTGATCAAGATTTTATTTAGCAGTAGCAATTATTTTGTACTTAATCATTTACCTTGCCAGTATTACATCTTTGTCCCAGTAGCAGTGAGCTTTTGGCACTGATAAATCCAAAAGTAGCACTTCATTGTTACTTTGTGACTGATTTAAAACTGACTAGGACTGACTGTAAAGTTCAATAATACGTTTTAATGCTTGCAGTACAAGAACATTTTCTTTATGTAGCAGATTGTGGAAGGCAGAGAGAGGAGAAAAGATAGAAATTGTTGCATTGTTGAGTTCTTTAGTTGAGAGGGACTACAAAAATGTTAACAGTTAAGTGGTATTTGAGTATCTTGTAGAATGGCAGGAAGTGGATTTATCTCCAGGATTCCCGGTGCTGTGGTCTCCAATACAAGCTGTACTGTTGGGATGAAATCAGAGCAGAGGTTAGCAACTTTCCACAGAAAAGGGAAAACATCACTAATAAACCCAAGTGCTCAGATACAGACCTAATTGCGAATGGGGTTATTTAAATGAGGAAAGATCTTTTGCATTTAAAAATGTCCAAAATATGGCCAGTATTTTTGAATTTGTTAAATTATACTTGGAAACCCAGTTATTGCCTGTGATATTCCCAAATCCACCAGGAGAACCTGCCAGACTTCTTAGCTGCTTTGGCGCATCCTGATAATTATTGTAACATATATGAAAAATATTTATGGTTTTCAGATGCAATGCCATAAATTCATCCTGTTACCTTGTCAAGTCGTGAGATTTTTATCGGTCATTAAATAAATGAAGTCCTGTTTGCAACTTTGCACATTATCAACTTTCTACTAATGAAAATCTGATGAACATCATCTCCAATTGCTTAGATCAGTGAGGAAGTATTTTATACTTTATTGCAGAAGATTTAACAAAAGTTTTTGTTTTTTTGAACAGACCTGGTTGTTACCACGTTGTGACTAATGTCCAGTTATCTTTCCCAGAGTGTAGTTTTGAAATTGTAGCATGTGTAGAATAAATGGATGGTACTAAAATAAGATGTGAAGCTATTTGAAGGCTTAGTTATAATTTGTATCTTTAATTGTAAATATGTTTGTCTTTACATTGAAAGACTTTCCTGGAGATGTAGCCAATAAATCTCTGTCCGAGAGGGCCAGCCCCTTGCTGTGGAAATCAAAAGTCAGGAGAAGAAGAGCATCTCACCCTGCTGCTGAATCTTCCAGTGAACAAGGAGCTAGTGAAGCTGATATTGACAGTGATAGTGGCTATTGCAGTCCCAAGCACAGTCACAGTCAGACCACATCAGCTACCACAAGGAGTACAGAATGCAAAGTATGTAAATCTACATAGTTCACGTAATCAAAATAAACTGTGATATTGAAATGTGCCAGAATAGAAAGTGCTGATAGCTTGAATCATAATGTTCATGGTTTAAAACATCTGGCATTTAAATAATTCTTTAGGGAATTCCTGTTATAAGGTAGCTTGAAACTTTCTATTTGGTAATATATGACCCAGCATGAGTAGTGACTACAATTTCATTATGGATTTACAATAAAATGTTAAATGCTATATGTTTAAAAGGAAGAATAGGTGGCTTTATTGGTAAAAGCTTTGAGTGGAACTGTCTTATCTGATAAATTGCCATTAAATTTTTTTTATTTTTTTTAAATTTAGAGATACAGCACTGAAACAGGCCCTTCGGCCCACCAAGTCTGTGCCGACCAACAACCACCCATTTATACTAACCCTACAGTAATCCCATATTCCCTATCACCTCCCTACACTAGGGGCAATTTACAACGACCAATTTACCTATCACCTGCAAGTCTTTTGGATGTGGGAGGAAACCGGAGCACCCGGCAAAAACCCACGCAGACACAGGGAGAACTTGCAAACTCCACACAGGCAGTACCCAGAATCGAACCCGGGTCCCTGGAGCTGTGAGGCTGCAGTGCTAGCCACTGTGCCGCCCATTTAATCTGAAATGCTGTCAAAAGTTCTTGAAGAAAACAGGTCGAGACTGAGCAACTCGTATAGCATTCTTAGTTTTATAATTTTGGTTCAAAAGTGTTAAGCTTGTTTGAGTTGGTAACATATTCCTCTAGATCAAAAGGTTGTGCTTATACATCCAGTGATGGAATATACATTATTAGAGGTGCTGTCCTTCGAATGACATTAAGCTGAGGTCCTGCTTGTTCACATGGATTATAAAAGCTGTAATGACATGATTAGTTTGGTATCTGGGGAGGCTGAGATTGGTTCAGATGGAAGTCAGCCCTTTGGTGCATCAACCATGGGGAAGACTTCTAGCTATGCATTATGGGTTACAAAATCAAAGATCAGTTCTCAAAGAACTAGTTTACAAATTGGTTGCACATAACATTATCGTGAGTAGCATAAAAATCATAAAACTTAAATTCACCTCCACTATTTGGTACATTAATAAAAATTTAAATTTTCAAACTGTTAAAAAAATGAACTTTTTAAAAATTAAGGGTGCAAATATTCGCACTTTCATCCAGTCATTGAAAACTAGACTTTTATTTCACTGCATTCCAAAGAAAGCTCTTGTATTTAAGTAGTCAGAATAAAACTGACAAAGGCCAGGTAGTAAAACCTGGAATAAAAACAATAAATGCTGGAAATACTCAGCCGGTCTGGCAACATGTGTGGAGAGAGAAGCAGAGTTAACGTTTCAGGTCAATGACCCTTCTTCAGAACTGGCAAATATTAGAAATGTAAAAGGTTATAAGTAAGTAAAGTGGGGGTGGGGCAAGAGATAACAAAGGAGAAGGTGTAGATAGGACAGGGTCACAAAATAGCTGACCAGAAGGTCATGGAGCAAAGACAAACAATATGTTAATGTGTTGAAAGACAAAGCATTAGTACAGATAGGGTGTTAACGGACTGAAAATTGAACAGCCGCAAGTACAAACATGAAAAAAAACAGTGGGTAAGCAAACTGAACAAACTAAGATGAAATAAAATAAAATAAACACAAAAAAATTTTAAAAAGAAAAAGAAAAAAATAACTAAAAATAAAAGTAAAATGGGGGGGCCCCGTCATGCTCTGAAATGATTGAACTCAGTGTTCAATCCGGCAGGCTGTAGTGTGCCTAATCGGTAAATGAGATGCTGTTCCTCGAGCTTGCGTTGATGTTCACAAGAACATTGCAGCAATCTCAGGACAGAGATGTGAGCAGGGGGGAGTGTTGAAATGGCAAGCAACCAGAAGCTCGGGGTCCTGCTTGCGGACTGAGCGGAGGTGTTCTGCAAAGCGTTCTCCCAGTCTGTGTTTGGTCTCCCCAGTGTAGAGCAGACCACATTGTGAGCAGCGAATACAGTACACTACATTGAAAGAAGTACAAGTAAATCGCTGCTTCACCTGAAAGGAGTGTTTGGGCCTGGGATAGTGAGGAGAGAGGAAGTAAATGGGCAGGTATTGCACCTCCTGCGATTGCAGGGGAAGGTGCCGTGGGAAGAGGATGAGGTGGTGGGGGTAATGGAGCAGTGGACCAGGGTGTCACGGAGGGAACGATCCCTTCGGAATGCTGACTGGGAAGATGCGTTTGGTAGTGGCATCACGCTGGAGGTGACGGAAATGGCGGAGGATGATCCTTTGGATATGGAGTCTGATGGGCTGGAAAATGAGGACAAGGGGAACCCTGTCACGGTTCTGGGAGGGAGGGGAAGGGGTGAGGGTAGAGGTGCGGGAAATGGGCCAGACACAGTTGAGGGCCCTGTCTACCACAGTGGGGGGGGAATCCTCGGTTGAGGAAAAAGGAAGACATATATGAAGCGCTGTCATGGAAGGTAGCATCATCAGAGCAGATGCGTCGGAGACGGAGAAACTGGAATGGAATGGAGTCCTTACAGGAGGCAGGGTGTGAAGAAGTGTAGTCGAGGTAGCTGTGGGAGTCGGTAGGTTTATATTGGATATTAGTAGACAGCCTATCCCCAGAGATGGAGACAGAGAAGTCGAGGAAGGGAAGGGAAGTGTTGGAGATGGACCATGTAAAGGTGAGAGGTGGGTAGAAATTAGAAGCAAAATTGATAAAGTTTTCTTGTTCGGGGCTGGAACAGGAAACGGCACCGAAACAGCTATCAGTGTACTGGAAAGAGAGTTGGAAGAGGGGGCCTGAGTAGGACTGGAACAAGGAATGTTCGACATATCCCACAAAAAGACAGGCATAACTGGGACCCATTCGGGTACCCATAGCAATGCCTTTTACTTGAAGGAAGTGAGTGGAGTTGAAGGAGAAGTTGTTCAATGTGAGAACAAGTTCAGTCAGGCGGAGGAGGGTGGTGGTGGATGGGGACTGGTTGGGCCTCTGTTCAATGAAGAAGCAGAGAGCCCTCAAACTGTCCTGGTGGGGGATGGAGGTGTAGAGAGATTGGACGTCCATAGTGAAGAGGAGGCAGTTGTGGCCAGGAAACTGGAAACTGTCAAAATGACGTAGGGCGTCAGTAAAACCTGGCATGGGCTCTGCTCTGGAATAAATATTCTGTGGTAATTGTCCATTTATATTCATTTTGAAATAATTGTTTTGTTTCTAATGGAATATCGTGAATGTGGATATACGGCATTAGATTAAGTTGTTTGTTTTATTTCAGGTGGACGATTTAACAGGGATCGCAGGTAATTAAAAATAATTGCTCAATATTTGTGCAGTAAAATTTTCACAGCGGTGGTGAGAATATGGAAGTCACTGCCTCATGGGAGTGGTTGAAGCATAAAGCATTGATGCATTTGAGGGGAAGCTTGGTGCATATATATGGGAGAAGAGAATACTGGGTACGGGAGCAGTGTGGGAAGAAGTAAATAGAGGGGGAGAGAACTCATGTGCAGTATAAACATTGGCATAGACCTCTTGGACCAGATAGCCTATTTCTGTCCTGTATATTGTAAGTAATTAAAATTATATAAGGAAGAATAGAATAAATCATAGAATGGTTACAACACAGGAGGAGGTTATTCGGTCCGTCAAGCCTGTGCCAGCACACTCCAAGAGCAATTTAGCTGGTCCCGCTCCCCTGCCTTATCTCCGTGGCCCTGCAAAAAATAAATAAATAAAATTACAAATTTCTTCGGCCTAAAAATAAGACTTTCTCTTACTTTTAGATGAAAATATAGGCTGTTAAAATTAAGATTTATTTTATCAATCACAGAAATAAACAGGATATTCCTCAAAAAATATAGAATCATTACTTAAGTCTTGATTGACACCTTATCTTCACATCCTACCTGTGCGATACATATCCTCATCTTAGCTTTCCCCTTTATTTCTTTGCCTCCCATTGGGAGCAATTCACTGCACATTAAGGAAACTATTCTACATTTTTTGGAGTCTACAGTTAAGATGTTTTCAAATTTAAGCTTTAAATTTTTTTCGCAGTTTTTTGTTTGAATCTGTTCTGCAGATCTTAAGTGTTCATTTGCTGGTTTCAATGTATGTTTTGTTTTTTCTAATTAAAATTCTTTGGTTTGAGACACAATTTGGTCAGGTGAGTCACTATTAATCAAGATCATGCTGGTTCCCTTTGTGTTGGTTTATTGTCAGGTGTTACTCTGGTGACCGTCTTGCTGGCACTTTTGATATGTCCTCATCACATAACTTCTGTAACAGGTGGCGTGTTCATGTATTTGAGGGCTTAGTGGAAAACTAGAAATGATGGAATGTGATCTTGCAACAACGGATGACATTCAGTTCTCCATGTTATCAATAGACTTTGAAGGAGTAGTTTGAAGCATGAGCATTTCACGAGGAGAGAATTGAGGGAACTCACAGTAGCTATGCAGCAGCAGCTTGTATTTAGGCAAGGTGTTTCACAGGAGCATTATAAAGCAAAATATGACACTGAGCTACATAAGGAAATATTGGGTCAGATGACCAAAAGCATGGTCAAAGAGGTAGGTTTTAAGGAGTGCCTTAAATGAGGTCCCGACACAACAAGTGAGCACGCCACAAAACCAGTGTCTTCACCCACCCCTCCAACAGTGATTTTTAATATATAATATCTGCAATATGATCTGCAAATCAAGATTTGGTTTAGTTTCACATATGAGACAATACCAACCTAGATGGTGAACAACCAGTCTCCGTGCTGAACACTCATCTGTCAAAGCGATTGGACAATTCATCTTAAAAGAGGAAAGCTAGGAAGAGCGGTGTAGGGAGGGTATTCCAGAGCTTAGGGCCGAGGCAACTGAAGGCACAGCCACCAATGGTGGAGCAATTAAAATCGGGGATGCTCGAGGCCAGAATTGGAGGAGCGCAGGTATCTGAGGATTGTGGAGTTGGAGGAGATTACGAAGATAAGGAGGAGAGGCTGTGGCGGGATTTGAAAACAAGGATGAGAATTTTAAAATCAAGATGTTGCTTAAATGGGAACCATTGTAGGTCAGCGAGCACAAGGGTAAAAGTTGAACGGGAATTGGTGCAAGTTAAGGCATGGACAGTTTTGGATGACCCTCAAGTTAACATAGGGTAGAATGTGGGAGGCCAGCCGGAAGAGAGTTTGGTATAGTCAAGTTAAGAGGTAATGAGGGCACGAATGAAGATTTCAGCAGCAGGTGATCGGTGACGGGGCAGAAACGGGTGAAGTTGGGTGACGTTTCAGAGGTGGAAATAGACGGCCTATATTAAAAAAACTTATTGCAAAGGTTCTGTCCAGACTTCAGCAAAGACTCCTTTTAATGAATATAGAAGCAAAATACTGCAGATGCTGGAAATCTGAAATAAAAACAAGAAATGCTGGAAATACTCAGGTCGGCAGCATCTGCGGAGAGAGAAGCAGAGTTAATGTTTCAGGTCAGTGACCCTTCATCAGAACTGGCAGCTATTAGAAATGTGAAAGATTTTAAGCAAGTAAAGCGGGGGTGGAGCAAGAGATAATAAAGGAGAAGGTGTTGACAGGACAGGGTCACAGAGAATAACTGACCAGAAGGTCATGGAACAAAGGTGAACGGTATGTTAATGGTGTGCTGAAAGACAAAGCATTAGTACAGAGAGAGTGTGAATTTACTCTAAAGCACTCCAAGCACTGCTATGTCCAGACTGGCCAAGAGAGTGTGGGAAAATGGTGCACTGACACGGAACACAAAAGTCCGAGTGTATCAAGCCTGTGTCCTCAGTACCTTGCTCTACTGCAGCGAGGGCTGGACAACGTATGTCAGCCATGAGTGACGTCTCAATTCATTCCATCTTCACTGCCTCCGGAGAATCCTTGGCATCAGGTGGCAGGACAGTATCTCCAACACAGAAGTCCTTGAGACGGCCACCATCCCCAGCATATACACCCTACTGAGCCAGCAGCGCTTGAGATGGCTTGGCCATGTGAGCCGCATGGAAGATGGCAGGATCCCCAAGGACACATTGTACAGCGAGCTCATCACTGGTATCAGACCCACTGGCTGTCCATGTTTCCACTTTGAAGATGTCTACAAACGCGACATGAAGTCCTGTGACATTGATCACAAGTCGTGGGAGTCAGTTGCCAGTGGGCAGCCACAAAGGCAGGGCTAAAGTGTGGCGAGTCGAAGAGACTGAGCGGTTGGCAGGAAAAAAGACAGAAGCGCAAGGGGAGAGCCAACTGTGTAACAGCCCCGACAACCAATTTTATCTGCAGCACCTGTGGAAGAGTTTGTCACTCTAGAATTGACCTTTATAGCCACTCCAGGCGCTGCTTCACAAACCACTGACCACCTCTAGACGCTTACCCATTGTCTCTCGAGACAAGGAAGCCAAAGAAGAAGACTCCAAGTACAAACATTAAAAAAAACAAAACCGGTAGGCAAAGTAGAAGCCAGCTAAATAAACTAAAAGACCTAAAGTAAAATAACCAAATAAAAAGGAAAAAGAAAAAATAATGTAACAAGGGGGGCCCCGTCATGCTCTGAAATTATTGAACTCAATGTTCAGTCTGGCAGGCTGTAGCGTGCCTAATCGGTAAATGAGGAGCTGCTCCTCGAGCTTGCATTGATGTTCGCTCGAACACTGCAGCAATCCCAGGACAGAGATGTGAGCGGGGGTGGGGGGGGGGGGGCGGTGGTGTTGAAATGTCCAGCATGATGAATATGGACACTGCTGTTGAGTTGTAGGGTTTTCATCTCCACTCCTCTACCTGGAACTCCATTTCAGGTGTTTACTGTCAGTAAAAAGAACTTACTGACATCAATCCTAAATTTGCCTTTATCTAGTTTGAATCTTAGATCTTATTCCTGCAATTTAGTTTTATTTAATTTTCCAATCTACCTTATCAATACTATTTACTATCCTGTAATTCTCTTAAAATCATTTTTCACCTTTTGAAGCTGGAAAGCCCATATTTCTTCCCTTTTTCTCATAGAAACAAGGAAGAACTTGCATTTATATCGCATGTTTCATGACCTCATGACAAAACACTTCACATCCAATGAGGTATTTTTGAAGCATAGTTATTGTGTTAGGCAAATGTGCGCAGCATAGTCTCATAAACATCAATAAAATCACTGACCAGATAATCTATGTTTTGGCAGTTTTGATCGAGGGATCAGTGTTTGCCTGCACACCGGAAGAACATCCCTGCTCTTGGAATAATCCACCTGAGAGGGCATGCAGGGCCTCTGTTTAAGGTCAAGTCAGATAGACAGCACCTCCAGTGCAATACTGGCCCATATGGTCTACTCCTGCTCCTGTTTCTTATGTTCAGTACTGGGAGAGCACAGCACTGAAAGTGTCAGCCTAGATTGTGCTAGGCTCTGGAATGGGCTTATATCCACAATCTTCTGACCCCAAAGCGAGAATGCTACCACTGAGCCATCGCTAATATTTCTCAGTTTTCTGATGCTAAGGATAAGTGCTGGCTCTTTAAACCACATTGCATGCTTGAATGTCTCCCTTGTGTGCATGTGACCAGAACTGGACACGTTATGTAAGGTGTGGTCTGAACAGAGCATATCTTCCTCTGATTTTTATAAGGGGGCACTGTCAAGGCTGCTTTTATTGGTCATCCCTCGCTGACCTGGGGTGTTGCAGGAAGTCTGATTAAATTTAGCTTTTTTGGGTTTTTGGCAGTTACGTCTATCATAGTCGAAGAACTTACCTGCATTTTATGATTAATGTAAAATCAATTTAGAATCTTTAAAACTTATAACCTAAAATGTACTTTCTTTATGATTGCGCATCTTTTTTTGTTTTCTTCTTCTTCTTTGGCCTCCTTGTCTCGGGAGACAATGGGTAAGTGCCTGCAGGTGGTCAGTGGTTTGTGGAGCAGCGCCTGGAGTGGCTATAGAGGCCAATACTAGTGATAGACTCTTCCACAGGTGCTGCAGATAAAATTGGTCGTCAGGGCTGTTTCGCAGTTGGCTCTCTCCTTGCACTTCTGTCTTTTTTCCTGCCAACTGCTAAGTCTCTTCGACTAGCCACACTTTTGCCCCGCCTTTATGGCTGCCCGCCAGCTCTGGCGATCGCTGGCAACTGACTCCCACGACTTGTGATCAATGTCACAGGACTTCATGTCGCGTTTGCAGACGTCTTTAAAGCGGAGACCTGGATGGCCGGAGGGTCTGATAACAGTGGCGAGCTCGCTGTACAATGTGTCCTTGGGGATCCTGCCATCTTCCATGCGGCTCACATGGCCAAGCCATCTCAAGCGCCGCTGACTCAGTAGGGTGTATAAGCTGGGGATGTTGGCCGCCTCTAGGACTTCTGTGTTGGAGATACAGTCCTGCCACCTGATGCCAAGTATTCTCCGGAGGCAGCGAAGATGGAATGAATTGAGACGTCGCTCTTGGCTGACGTACGTTGTCCAGGCCTCGCTGCCATAGAGCAAGGTATTGAGGACACAGGCTTGATGCACTCTGACTTTTGTGTTCCGTGTCAGTGCGCCATTTTCCCACTCTCTCTTGGCCAGTCTGGACATAGCAGTGGAAGCCTTTCCCATGCGCTTGTTGATTTCTGCATCTAGAGACAGGTTATTGGTGGTAGTTGAGTCTAGGTAGGTGAACTCTTGAACCACTTCCAGAGCGTGGTCGCCGATATTGATGGATGGAGCATTACTGACGTCATGTCCCATGATGTTCGTTTTCTTGAGGCTGATGGTTAGGCCAAATTCGTTGCAGGCAGCCGCAAACATGTCGATGAGATTCTGCAGACACTCTTCAGTGTGAGTTGTTAATGCAGCATCGTCAGTAAAGAGGAGTTCCCTGATGAGGACTTTCCGTACTATGGTCTTTGCTCTTAGACGCATATCCAAGTGTTAATTAATTATTCATAAAGTTTAAAATCATGCAGATAGGAACATTGGAGCAGGATTAGGTCTTTTGCCCCATCGAGCCTGCTCCACCATTCAAACAGATCTTGGCTGATCATCTACTTCGATCCCATTTTTCCCCGCTATCCCCATATCACTTGGTGTCATTAGTAGCCAGAAAGCTATCGATTTCTGTCTTGAACGTGCTCAATGATTGAACTTCCACAACCCTCTGGGGTAGAGAATTCCACAGATTCACCACTCTCTGAAGTAAAGAAATTCCTCCTCATATCAGTCTAAAATGGCCATCCCCTTATTCTGAGATTGTGTCCCCTGGTACTAGACTCACCAACCAGAGGAAATATCCTATCCACATCTACCCTGTTAACGCCCTGTAAGAATTTTGTATGTTTCAATAGGATCACCTCTCATTCTTAGAATCTCTAGAGGCCCAGTTTCTGTAATCTCTGCTCATAAGACAATCCTGCCATCCCAGGGGTTAGTCTGGTGGACCTCCAGTGCACTCCCTCTTATGGCAAGTATATCCTTCCTTAGTAAAGGAGATAAAAAATGTACTCAGTACTCCAGGTGTGGTCTCTCCAAGGCTTTATACAATTGCAGCAAGACTTTTTTTTATTCGTTTGGTGGATGTGGGTGTCACTGGCCATGCTGGCATTTATTGCCCACCCCTAATTGCCCTTGAGAAAGTGGTGGTGTGCTGTGTTCTTGAATCGCTGCAGTCTTTGGGGTGTAAGTACGCCAAAGGTGCTGTTCGGAAGGGAGTTCAGGATTTTGACCCGGCGATATAGTTCCAAGTAAGGATGGTGTGTAGCTTGAAGGGAAACTTGCAGGTGGTGGTGTTCCCATGAATCTGCTGCCCTTGTCCTTCTAGGTGGTAGAGGTCGCAGGTTTGGAATGTGCTGTCAAAGGAGTCTTGGTGTGTTGCTACAGTGCATCTTGTAGATGGTACACACTGCTGCCACTGTGCATCGGTGATGAAGGGAGTGAATGTTTGTGGATGGGGTGCCAATCAAGCAGGTGGCTTGGGCCTGGATGGTGTCTAGCTTCTTGAGTGTTGCCACAAATGTTACTTGCCAGTTACCAGCTCAAGCCTGGATGTTGTCCAGGTCTTGCATATGCACACGGGCTGCTTCGGTATCTGAGGAGTTGTGCAATCATTAGCGAACATCCCCTCTTCTAACCTTATGATGGAGGGAAGGTCACTGATAAAGCAGCTGAAGATGGTTGGGCCTAGGACACTACCCTGAGGAACTCCTGCAGTGATGTCCTGGGACTGAGATGATTGGCTTCAACAACCGCAACCATCTTCCTTTGTGCTAGGTATGACTTCAACCAGTGAAGAGTTTTCCCCCGGTTCCCCTTGACTCCAGCTTTGCTAGGGCTCCTTGATGCCATATTCAGTCAAGAGCTATCTTGATGTCAAGGGCAGTCACTTTCACCTCACCTCTGCAGTTCAGATCTTTTGTCCATGGGCTTAATGGCCTTGGCCAATCCAAACTGAGCGTCACTGAGCAGGTTATTGCTGAACAAGTGCTGCTTGATAGCTGCTGTTGATGACCCCTTCCATCACTTTGCTGATGATCGGGTGTAGACCGATAGGGCAGTATTTGGCTGGGTTGGATTTCTCCTGCTTTTTGTGCACAGGACATACCTGGGCAATTTTCCACATTGCAGGGTAGATACCAGTGTTGTAGCTGTACTGGAACAGCTTGGCTAGGGGCGCGGCTAGTTCTGGAGCTCACGTCTTCAGTACAACTGCTGGAATGTTGTCAGGGTCCATAGCCTTTGCAGTATCCAGTGCCTTCAGTCGTTTCTTCATCTTTTCTCCTGTACTCCAATCCCATTGCAATAAAGGTCAACATACCATTTACCTTCCTAATTGCTCATGAACAAGAACACCCAGGTCCCTTTGGACATCAACACTTCCCAACCTCTCACCATTTAAGAAATACTCTGCCTTTCTATTTTTTCTACTAAAGTGGATCTCTTTGGCCTCCTTATCTCGAGAGACAATGGATACGCGCCTGGAGGTGGTCAGTGGTTTGTGAAGCAGCGCCTGGAGTAGCTATAAAGGCCAATTCTAGAGTGACAGGCTCTTCCACAGGTGCTGCAGAGAAATTTGTTTGTCGGGGCTGTTGCACAGTTGGCTCTCCCCTTGCGTCTCTGTCTTTTTTCCTCTCAACTACTCAGTCTCTTCGACTCGCCACATTTTAGCCCCGTCTTTATGGCTGCCCGCCAGCTCTGGCGATCGCTGGCAACTGACTCCCACGACTTGTGATCAATGTCACAGGATTTCATGTCGCGTTTGCAGACGTCTTTAAAGCGGAGACATGGACGGCTGGTGGGTCTGATACCAGTGGCGAGCTCGCTGTACAATGTGTCTTTGGGGATTCTGCCATCTTCCTTGCGGCTCACATGACCAAGCCATCTCAAGCGCCGCTGACTCAGTAGTGTGTACAAGCTGGGGATGTTGGCCGCCTCGAGGACTTCTGTGTTGGAGATACGGTCCTGCCACCTGATGCCAAGTATTCTCCGGAGGCAGCGAAGATGGAATGAATTAAGGCGTCGCTCTTGGCTGACATACGTTGTCCAGGCCTCGCTGCCATAGAGCAAGGTACTGAGGACACAGGCCTGATACACTCGGACTTTTGTGTTCCGTGTCAGTGCGCCATTTTCCCACACACTCTTGGCCAGTCTGGACATAGCAGTGGAAGCCTTTCCCATGCGTTTGTTGATTTCTGCATCTAGAGACAGGTTACTGGTGATAGTTGAGCCTAGGTAGGTGAACTCTTGAACCACTTCCAGAGCGTGGTCGCCAATATTGATGGATGGAGCATTTCTGACGTCCTGCCCCATGATGTTCGTTTTCTTGAGGCTGATGGTTAGGCCAAATTCATTGCAGGCAGCCGCAAACCTGTCGATGAGACTCTGCAGGCATTCTTCAGTGTGAGATGTTAAAGCAGCATCGTCAGCAAAGAGGAGTTCCCTGATGAGGACTTTCCGTACTTTGGACTTTGCTCTTAGACGGGCAAGGTTGAACAACCTGCCCCCTGATCTTGTGTGGAGGAAAATTCCTTCTTCAGAGGATTTGAACGCATGTGAAAGCAGCAGGGAGAAGAAAATCCCAAAAAGTGTGGGTGTGAGAACACAGCCCTGTTTCACGCCGCTCAGGATAGGAATGGGGTCTGATGAGGAGCCACCATGTTGAATTGTGCCTTTCATATTGTCACGGAATGAGGTGATGATACTTAGTAGCTTTGGTGGGCATCCGATCTTTTCTAGTAGTCTGAAGAGACCACGTCTGCTGACGAGGTCAAAGGCTTTGGTGAGATCAATGAAAGCAATGTAGAGGGGCATCTGTTGTTCACAGCATTTCTCCTGTATCTGACAAAGGGAGAACAGCATGTCAACGGTCGATCTCTCTGCACGAAAGCCACACTGTGCCTCAGGGTAGACGCGCTCGGCCAGCTTCTGGAGCCTGTGTAGAGCGACTTGAGCAAAGACTTTCCCCACTATGCTGAGCAGGGAGATTCCACGGTAGTTGTTGCAGTCACCACGGTCACCTTTGTTTTTATAGAGGGTGATGATATTGGCATCGTGCATGTCCTGGGGTACTGCTCCCTCGTCCCAGCACAGGCACCACAAGTGGATCACCTCACACTTATTGACATTATATTCCACTGCCATGTTCTTGCTCATTCACGAAGCCTCCCTGCATCCTCCTCGCAATTTCCATTCCCACCTAGTTTTGTGTCATCAGCAAATTTGGAAATATTGCATTTGGTCCCCACATCCAAATCATTTATATAAATTGTGAACCGCTGTGGCCCAAGCACTAATCCTGGCGGTGGCAGTTACTCACCAACCAATCAATCCTGTGCTGTCACTGTTAGGTTTTTTTTTTCAAACCCACATGCGCTGACCAGCCAGCCAGCCTGCCTCTCCAGTCTCCCAGCTAAGTGCAGGCCCTGAGCACAGGCTGGATTTATAGCTTCCTCTCGGGTGTGATTCCTCACAGGTCCACTGCCTCTCCGGTCTCCCAGGTAAGTTTCTCTGGTCTTCCAGTTAGATGAGCTAACTGCTGATAATTATAAAAGTCTCCGTCATCTGATTGTACGCATTTAGTAGTATGTTTTTAATCAAAATTTGTTAGTTCATCCTTTAATTGAAGTGTTTGTTTATAGTTATCAATAAAGGTGGAATGGTCTTTTTGTCAGGAGGCCCCAGCTGGGCGAATGTAGCTTCCCAAGCTCCACAGAGATTTGGGATGGACAGAATCCAGACATTTTCTTGTCGAGGTGGCAGACCAACAGATCTACGAAATGCACAGGTATGTGTGTAAACCTGCTATGATTGTTTTGAATTTAGACTATTCAAGGTTGAATTGTTGTAAAATCTAGAAAATTGCTGCCTTCCAGTTAATATGCTAAATCCATTTTTGTACTCTGTGCTATTGTGAACCACCCTAGCACTACATCGCAAGAACATTGTTTCAAGTGGCTCAATCAAGAATTTTGCTCTGTTTCTGTAAATTGAAATTTGCATTCTTTATCTTTTTCTGATAATTGGGTAAGATGAGGATTTTTTATTTTTTTTTACAAGTAAAGCTTGTTCTGCTGTGCTTTCCATCAGGGTCCCTTCACTGAGCGGGTGTGCCCTAATTAACCTTACAGGTTTTCCCTTTAGTTTCCAGCAGTCAGCTCTTTAAATACCCTGCTTTATTACAATGGAAGCACCCAGGTCTCTGGGTCTCACTGCTGTTTACAGCACCTTCCTTTTTGGTTGGAGGAGGGCCCCCTGTGTCTCCTGCTTTTCTTACCCTCCCAGGACTGCATGGGCTTCTATCACCTTCCCACCCTTTGTCCTTTTCTGATTTGTGGGGGTGATTAGTAAAGGTTTTCACTTGGGAAACCAACATGTAAATGAGAGCAAACTCGTCAGCCAGAACTGCTGCCTGCCAGGCTCTGAGCCTTTTGTTCCTCCACCTGTGTCTTTATGGAGAGTGAAAGAGAGTTTTTAAATTCTTCGAGCAAAATTACTTCTGAGATTTTCGTAGCTGAGTTGCACTTCTAGAGCCCTCCGCCAATGGTCAAAAGCTTATTTCTCTCAAACAAGAGGTAAGTTTGATCAGCTTGCTTTTTGAGGGTTCTAAACTTTTAGCGATAGGCTTCGGGTACTAATTCATAAACCCTGAGGATAGCATTTTTTGCCAGTTCATAATCTGGTGAACTCATCTGGTGACATGGAATAAACATCATGGGCTTTTCCTACTAATTTGCTTTGTAACAACAGAGTCCAAGCCTCAGCTGGCCACTTTAACTACCTTGCCAGATTTTCAAAAGACACAAAAAATGCTTCCACGTCTCCCTCATTGAATTTTGGGATCAGTTGGGAGAGTCTTGTACCCAGCCCTGAATTATGCTCCTCCTTATTGCCCATGCTTTCACTGGTGTTAGTCTGTCTCCCCCTAGTTAACTCAAGCCGCCTTAGCTCTCTCTCTCCGCATTCTTTCTGGAAGGTTCTTTCTCCTCTCTTGCTTTCTCTGTCTCCCCTCTTTTTCTTCACCTTCCTTCTGGAAGGCCCTTTCTCTTTCTCCTGTCTCTTGCTCTCTCTGTTTTTCCCTGTCTTCTAATTCATGTTCCCTCTGTTCCATTTGTGGCTTTGCTGGCCTGTCAGGGTCTGCTTCTTCAGATTCAAGGGAAAAGTGGTTGGCCAGTAGTCTTAGGAGTTCAGACTTCCTAGCCTTGCCACGGACAGTGATCCCACACTGCTCAGCCATTTTCCTCAACTCCTCCATAGACAGTGCTTTTAACTTATCCCAAGTTGCTTTGCCCTGGCTTGGGGAGCTACTAGCTTCAGTCACAGACATGTTAGTATTCAAATTTCTGTTATGTCCAGGTGAGAAGGATGTCTAGGGGTTTCCTCTCCACATTTGCCTGTAACTGTAACGGGGTTTAATTTTAGAAACACTGTTTTTAACTCCCCTCAGTGAATCCTTGTTCACTTCTCCAATTGTAAGGCAAAGAAATCAAACCAGTTTCCTTCGATTTTAAATAAGAAAGGTAGAAGTTTATTAATCTTAAACTCTAATTTACTGACGCGACCACGCTAGCATGTATACGCGATACACACGCAAATAGAGACAGAAAGAGTATAAAGAGGAAAAGTTTGAGGCAATATCTGTTAGAACTTAAAAGACAGTAAATAACTATATGGAGTTTTTGGTTGCCGTTAAGTCCTGCTATTCGTTGGGGCCCAGTTCATGCTTCAACTTGTTTTGATGTCAAAGTCTTTTCTCTCTTGAGATGTATGTCTTCCGTGGTTCCGGGGACTTGGGAGAAGGCGAGAGAGACAGTCAGGAGAGGGGCTTCCTTGTTGCAGCTACAGTTGCAAACTGTCTTCTGTTCCTTTCTGTGTGGCACAAATAAAAAAAAAAACCAAGTTGGCCAGCAGATCAGTCATGTGACTAACTAACTGGCTTAACCACATCTGTGTTTGTGGATTGTATTATCCTAGCAGGCCCTGGAATGTGTTTCGTTGCACCTTCAATGGCTGGTGATCAAAATGGGTTAATTGGATCAGGGAATAGTCCTTTGTCTCCATAAGCAGCGTCTCTTAGTATGCAAATGTCCTTCCAGCCCAAATGTCTGGTTAACTCTTCAAGTAATTTCTTCACTCCAGCAACAGTTGAAAATTAATGTTCATATGGCAGGTGGGGTTTGGCATGGCACCATTTTTTGACTGAAGGCTGAGAAGAAACGTGTCTCTTGCATATGTATCATTGCCAGTGTTGCAAAGTATTTGACCCTATAAAATATACAAAGGCTAGTGCAACTTCCTTCCTCATCCCCTGTGCGTGTCACACATTTACTCTCGCTCGCTGGCTGTCCTGCTCTCTCTTTCGCTCTGGACTGCCCCTCGCGCGCTCTGGTCTGCCCACTCGCCCTGTCCGCCCGCCCTCCCCATTTTTCCCCTACCTCCCGGTTCCTATTAACGATGGAGCAACATGTTGCCTTGTCAAGTGGCCCTAATGTTAAGCTTGTAGTGAATTACTTATGCAGACCAATGGTCTATTTTGGGCCATAGAATCCTGGCATGCTATGTTCTGCTACTGTCTCATGCTGCCCTGATGCTTCTTAATGGCCTAGATTTTCCAGCAACAGCGCGATCATCAGTGTACCTGGTAAAATCCATAGTCTCGTTTGTCGATCTCACCATCCATAACTTCCTCCATGTTTTTCTGAATGTCTAATTCGAATACACTGCGGTAAGCATGGTGGTGACTTAGAAGCAGCACAGCTGATGGCTAATGTTGCTGCATTTCAATCAGTGACTACTAAATCTTTCTAGTTTTACGTAAAACTCACCAAATCAAAGTGTCCTCATTTCTCCCTTTTGACCTCTGTGTTGATGCATACCAATGAAAGAATTTTATATCACCACATACACATTTGAAGCAATGAACTGGAAAATATGAGGGGATGAAACTAGCAAAAGTTGCTGTCAGTTGTATTATGCTTCATGATTGTGCTTCATAAATTTTAACTTGGAGTTAACTGCCCTGTGAACATCATTCAGACTCTGTAATCTCAGTGATAAACGACCATTAACTATGATCATAATTCGTCCAGTTATTAAGCTAACATGACTAATGTCTCTGCAGCTTTACGTACAACAATTCATTGACCCCTAAAAATACACATTTTCTTTAAATAAAATATTGAAACCCTACTAGAATGTTCCTTTTGCCCGAATTGTTTCCTTATTGGGGCGGCGCAGTGGTTAGCACCGCAGCCTCACAGCTCCAGGGACCCGGGTTTGATTCCGGGTACTACCTGTGTGGAGTTTGCAAGTTCTCCCTGTATCTGCGTAGGTTTTCTCCGGGTGCTCCGGTTTCCTCCCACAAGCCAACAGACTTGCAGGTTGATAGGTAAATTGGCCATTATAAATTGTCACTAGTATAGGTAGGTGGTAGGGAAATATAGGGACAGGTGGGGATGTTTGGTAGGAATATGGGATTAGTGTAGGATTAGTATAAATGGGTGGTTGATGTTCGGCACAGACTCGGTGGGCCGAAGGGCCTGTTTCAGTGCTGTATCTCTAATCTAATCTTACGGATGCATGCTTTGGCACAGTGTCCATTTCAATCACATTTTGACTATTTCTGGGAGTTTTGTTGAGATTTCAGATTTAATTTTATTGTGAAATCAAATTCAGAACATCTTCAATGGACTTTAATGTACAGTAAATCATGCAGTCAAGCTGTCGTTCTAAGATTTAAGAAAGTGCTAGCGATAATTCTACAAATATATATAGAGTTTAAATGAACAGCTCTCCATTTTCTTTTCCATCTTGGAAAAGGCAGGTCACTGCCATGTCACCATCATTACCTTCAAATCTAAGTAACAGCAGCAAGAAAATGGGTTTCCATTAAGGAAAGTCACGATCACCATTGGATTTTAATGGGGGGATGAAGCTATGAAAATTAACTTAGTTTTGGTGATGGTAACAGCAGAGGTGTGCAAATAGCCCAGGAAACTTTGGTAAGTAATACACATTATTTATGCCAACTTTCTGGAAAATCTGTGGTCACATAATGGGGTATGCCATAAATGCAGCATTACTACAGTGCAGGTTTTCAGAAAAATCTGGGTGGTTTACAAAATAATCAGTTGTTATTGCTCGACCTCCTTGATGTACAGGATAGCTCCAGAGGGAAGATGCAGAGTTTGTATTCACAGAGAATGCCAAGCCAGCAGAAGAATCGTGATTGGACTGCCGGCCAGTCTTCTGAAACACAACAGTTTGTCGGTGGGCGGATGACTGGAGCTGATCAAAAGCCTGATTCCTTATATTTTGAGGTATTCAGGGTTTCGTATAACTACACTATAAAATGTTTAATCATCTCGGTTGCATCTTAGGTTGTTGCTGTTACTCTGATGCTTCATTGAATGAGTGGCACCACGTTGTGCGGCTCTGTGCCGTGCAAATCAGGAAGTACTTGAGTTCAATCTCTAGCTTTTTTATTTGGTGCATGGGTGGCACTGGCCAGACCAGCATTTATTTCCCATCCCTAATTGCCCATGAGAAGGTGATGGTTGGTGAGCTGCTTTCTTGAACCGCTGCAGTCCAAATTGTACCATTTAAGCCAGGAAGATATTGAATGAAAAATATCAATAATTTTGATTGGTGAAAAGTAAAGGACTAACTCCTGCTTCCTACCATCTTCTGACAGTCTATTTTCATGCAGAGTTGAAACCAAAGGAATATTACGCGATTGCATTTAATTCCCATTTTCAAAATCCTGGGTCTGTTCTGCTTTGTTGAAATTTAATTTGCTGTGAAGGTTTTATTTTATACAGTACCACATTAGAAGAACCTACCATGGTCAAAACAGTCTGCAGTTCAGTGACTTCTGTATTAATAACTGATTGCTGTTTTGGTTCAGTGACAACCTCCAGTAACCTGTAAATAGACATATAAAAATTTGAAAGTGTCTTTTTGCTGTTTTTACCAGTGTATAAATCTCTTGTATAGGATGACAGTGAGTTTCCAGAATTGATTATTGGAGCTGGGGTTTCCAAGAGCAAAGCTGTAGCCCATGATAATGCTCAGAATAAAAATTCTTCCATTTGTCAACTCACTAAAAAACAACCGGGGGTGAGTGTTGTACTGGATCTCATTTATGTGTGTACATTTGGCAAAATGTTAAAAATTTGTGTGTTTTCACTAAAATAAAATTTAGAACAGAAATGTGTGTCATTTTGTAGAAGATAATCAAATATAATTTGGTTTTACCTTCAAATATTTTGTTTGGCAAATATTTTTGTTTGGAGTATTGCTGAAAATAGAGATATGTTGTCGAAGCTTTTCGTCTTGCACTCATCAGGACAATTCGCAAGAATACCAATGTAAAGGAAGCAACAAATTTATACCTAATAAGAGAGTGCTGGTTGGTTGGCAAGTGGACTCTGGTACAGGCGTTGTCATGGAGAACACACAAGTTTATGGTGACTGACCGTTAACTGCCAAGCTTTGTTTGAATGTTAAACCAGGCAGCTTGACTCTGGTCAAGGCATGGCCCTGAGGAATGAACCAGCGAATGGCTGTCACTTATTCTGCTCAGCTGATGCAAGTGCAATGTGTGTACATGTTCGTTATGTCTGCAAAGAACAGGGCCCTGTGTATTATATGTAGCTTCCAGTACATGCAAATATGCCACACTGCGAACCCGGCTGACTATCTTAAATTGGTTATCAGCGTAATTCTTAGCACGCTGAGGATTATTTAGCAAACGTTGTCCAATCGCGGAATCACATCTAGTGTTGGACGCTATGTTTTGAGTTTTGCAAGCACGTGCTGATTGGGTACAACCTGTACCTTGCCCATTGCGAACAGCAGAAGGGACATGTTGTTTGATACAATCCGCCAGTCTTTGGAATGTACGGCCTATATACCTAGCATCACACTGGCATTGAAATTCATATATCCAGTTACCCATCTGCGATAGGCAGAACGTCTTTTTGGCTTGATAGCAGCATCCTATTAGTGGCGAGCACCACACGTGTTGCTACTGCATAGTAGCAGCGTGAAACAGCTAGCTTCACCTGTTGCTCAAATTTTTGGGATACATTACTCTTCCAGGGTAATCTGAGGTAAACTGGGCACTTTTCAGGGCCGGAAATGATGGCCTTAGGCCCGTTCATAAGTTTGCATGATATACAGCGAGAGATGATCTGATCAGGGTGGCCATTGTCACGCAGGATGCCTTTGATTCGCCCTATTTCAGCATAAAGCTTGCATGGTGAGCAAATGGCTCGGGCCCTATTTAGGGGGTTGCCGATAAGGCCAATTTTATAGCACGTGGAACTGTAAGAATCCTAATAAGTGTATTGACCGGTGAAGATAGGCTTGTGGTAGACCATGGTCAAGAACCCCTTAGCAGATTTCTCAACTATTACGTCAAGGAAAGCTTGGCAGTTAACTGTCAGTCACTATAAACTGGTGCATTCTCCATGGCAACACCTCTACCAATGAGTCCACTTGCTAACCAATCAGCATTCTCTTCTCATAGTATAAATTTGTTGCTTCCCTTACATTGGTATTCTTCCGAGTTGTTCTGATGAGTGCAAGACGAAAAGCTTCAACAAAATGTCTGTTTTCAGCAATATTCAAATATTTGGTATTTGGATAAATTGCTTTTTATAAAATAGATGAATAAGGATGAAGAATCTTGCAATGTTAATTATTTGCACAAATTTTTTATGCCTCGTTTTAGCTGAGCGATCTGCCAGAAACCTCTCCAATCAATATAGTGCAGACACCTATTCCAATAACAACAGCTATTCCAAAACGTGCTAAAAGTCAAAGGAAAAAAGCATTAGCTGCAGCTCTTGCTACTGCTCAGGAGTATTCCGAGATTAGCATGGAGCAGAAAAAACTCCAGGTCAGTTTCTTTTTTAATCTTAAAAGGAATTTCTAAAATATAAACTCTCTATTTTGGATAGTGTTGTAAGTGATGCAACAGACAAAGTATATGATGAGTTAAAGTTATTAGCATGGTTTGTAGTTTCTAATTTACTTAGTTTGGGTGAATTTTGATATCTGTAAGCTTCTTAAATAATTTAATGCTTGGTTTGTTATTTAGCAGGGGCAAGGGCAGATCAGGCAAGTTTGATTGTTACATACTTGCATTTTGTTAAGAATTTCATGACTTTCACTTTTTGTGGTAGTATCCCAGTGCCTGCTTGCATTCCATCTTCCTACCATGAAAAACAATAAACTCTAGCCCTAAATAACTTGCTGCTCTACATAATACAGCTTTGCGGTTATAACCTGTTAGTATACTGACAGGACTAAATTCAGGTAGTGTAAAATGTTGTGCAGTACAATAAAAGACTATCTTTGTTATCTGCTGTAAAATGTAGAGAAATGTATTAGGGAACAGTTGTTGAGAGCATATTGTACAAAAGCTTTGTGCCTGGTCTCGTTATGTTTTGTATTTTCCCAAGGAGGCTCTGAATAAGGCAGCAGGAAGGAAGAGTAAAGCCCCGGTACAACTGGACCTTGGTGACATGTTAGCAGCACTAGAGAAACAGCAACAAGCCATGAAAGCAAAGCAACTGACTAACACAAAACCGCTATCATACTCTGGTATGGTAAATTCCACTGTTGTACTTGGGATTTAATTTTGTTTTCTTAGGCAATTCTGTTCAATGTTTCTGTAATTAAAGTGGGAAAGCATTTACGAACCATGCTTTTGGATTCACCAAAGTGAACACACAAAGGGCAACACTGGGCTGGTCCTTTTTTGTTTAGCGAGGTTATACAGCAGAGAAACAGTCCCTTTAGCCCATCATGTCCATGCCGGCCATCAAGCACCTATCTATTCTAATCCCATTTTCCAGTACTTGGCTCGTAGTCTTGTATACTATGGCGTTTCAAGTGCTCATCTAAATACTACTTAAATGTTGAGGGTTCCTGCCTCTACCACCCCTTCAGGCAGTGTGTTCCAGATTCCAACCAAAATAATTGTCCTCAAATCCCCTCTAAACCTCTTGCCCTTCCCTTAAATTTCAAGTTGAAATTATATTTATACTCACTGATTTATTTTTCTGTACCACAGGCCATTCTTTGTTTGGTACCCCCTCCCCTCCCCTCCCCTCCCCATACCTGCCATATTAAAAAGAAATGCAGGCTACTTCTCATATGCTTTTGTACTTAATGCCATCTTTTTAGAGCTAATGGAGAACAAGTTGCCACGTAGAATATATCCATCCATTCCTGTAAAGAACACATTGCCTCGCGTGTCTACCTTACAGTCCAGTTTTTCCTATTCTGTGACGTCTGTAACGTCTCTTCTACATAAACTGTTGCTGCTAATTGACAGAACGGTGTACCTGTATTACTGAGCCAGCCAGTATGGGGCTTTGTTATTCTTGACTAATCTGAATCATGGCACTGTATTTTATTTTTGTACCGCTAGGAGCGGCAGCAGGCGAAAAAAATGGCAGCCCGCACGACAGGCTGCGTGCCGTCACGCTGCAGCGATCTTCAGCCCAGCGGCTCATTATAATATGCAGGGCAGCTAGCCCACCCCCCCCCCCCCCCCCCCCCCACCCACCCAAAATCGTGTTAGGGGCGGCGTCGATGACGTTGCCTGTTTCTGCTCGGGCGCTGTTGCCATTTTTAAAGGACTGCCAGGCCTGCGATGACGGATCAAAGTTGACCCCAGCACCCCCCGCGCCAACTGCAACAAAAAATAGACCCACACCACACACCCAACTACACCAGAAAAGCCCAGATTACGCCTTTTCCCTCCCAAATGTACTAATTGCAGAGTTGACCCCTCACCACCCCCCACCACCCAACTGACCTAGTGCAGAGTTCAACCCTTCCCATTTCTCTCTTTTCCCCCCCCCCCAACCACTACAAATGCAGAGCTCCCTCCTTCCCCACCTCAGTGGCACCAGCTTTCCCTGGACAGGAAAGTAGTGAAGGCGCGGGAGTGCCACATGTCACTCGGAAGATCCGGAACTGTAAGATCATTCCGATTTCCATTTAAAAAGCTGGTTTGAATATTGAAATTTGGGTCCCACTAAGGAGTGGTGGATGTGCCGCCACGGAGCTTCCCTGTTGCTGGTAAGATTGGGCCTGGCATTCCTGTCATCGGGCTCCGTGGCGGGCCGCTCCAATCTTCCAGCCCCCTGCCACGGAACCTAATGCCAGAAGCTCAAAATCCTGCCTACTGTGTGTATTTTTAAATTAAATGTTGAAGTAGAGGCTGTGAAGAGCAGAGTCGGGCAGTCAGCTTGCAGAGGGATTCAGGCTGCTCCACAGAGGTCTGTGAAAAAAAATCCCGGTCCAGTGATCACAAGCTTTGAGTTGGAGAACCAACCAACGGTCGGGGATCTGGTGAGGAGCCCTTAAAAAAGGGTAGAAAATTGTTTCTAATGGTGCACTATACAAGCAGCACCGGGAAAACCAAACAAATCCTTAGCAAAGGCAGATCGAAGGTTGGTGGCATTACATGAGGCTACTGTGAGGCTGAAAAACACGGGAAAACTTCCAAAAAGCACAGGAAAACTTCCAGTACAGGAAGGAAAATTTAAAATAGAAAGAAAACTACATAGAAAGTTTAGAGAAGCTATGGTTCTTACATTTCCCAAAGCCCTTTATTCATATATAAGGAGCAAGAGGGTAACTAGAGAAAGGATTGGCCCACTCAAGGACAAAGGAGGAAAGTTATGCGTGGAGTCAGAGAAAATGGGTGAGATTCTAAACGAGTACTTTGCATCGGTATTCACCGAGGAGAGGGACATGACGGATGTTGAGGTTAGGGACAGATATTTGATTACTCTAGGTCAAGTCGGCATAAGGAGGGAGGAAGTGTTGGGTATTCTAAAAGGCATTAAGGTGGACAAGTCCCCAGGTCCGGATGCGATCTATCCCAGGTTACTGAGGGAAGCGAGAGAGGAAATAGCTGGGGCCTTAACAGATATCTTTGCAGCATCCTTAAACACGGATGAGGTCCCGGAGGACTGGAGAATTGCTAATGTTGTCCCCTTGTTTAAGAAGGGTAGCAGGGATAATCCAGGTAATTATAGACCGGTGAGCCTGACGTCAGTGGTAGGGAAGCTGCTGGAGAAGATACTGAGGGATAGGATCTATTCCCATTTGGAAGAAAATGGGCTTATCCGTGATAGACAACATGGTTTTGTGCAGGGAAGGCCATGTCTTACCAACTTAATAGAATTCTTTGAGGAAGTGACAAAGTTGATTGATGAGGGAAGGGCTGTAGATGTCATATACATGGACTTCAGTAAGGCATTTGATAAGGTTCCCCATGGTAGGCTGATGGAGAAAGTGAAGTCGCATGGGATCCAGGGTGCACTAGCTAGATGGATAAAGAACTGGCTGGGCAACAGGAGACAGAGAGTAGCAGTGGAAGGGAGTTTCTCAAAAAGGAGACGTGTGACCAGTGGTGTTCCACAGGGATCCGTGCTGGGACCACTGTTGTTTGTGATATACATAAATGATTTGGAGGAAAGTATAGGTGGTCTGATTAGCAAGTTTGCAGACGACACTAAGATTGGTGGAGTAGCAGATAGTGAAGGGGACTGTCAGAGAATACAGCAGAATATAGATAGATTGGAGAGTTGGGCAGAAAAATGGCAGATGGAGTTCAATCAGGGTAAATGCGAGGTGATGCATTTTGGAAGATCCAATTCAAGAGTGAACTATACAGTAAATGGAAAAGTCCTGGGGAAAATTGATGTCCAGAGAGATTTGGGTGTTCAGGTCCCTTGTTCCCTGAAGGTGGCAACGCAGGTAAATAGAGTGGTCAAGAAGGCATACGGCATGCTTTCCTTCATCGGACGGGGTATTGGGTACAAGAGTTGGCAGGTCATGTTACAGTTGTATAGGACTTTGGTTCGGCCACATTTGGAATACTGCGTGCAGTTCTGGTCGCCACGTTACCAAAAGGATGTGGATGCTTTGGAGAGGGTGCAGAGGAGGTTCACCAGGATGTTGCCTGGTATGGAGGGCGCTAGCTATGAAGAGAGGTTGAGCAGATTAGGATTATTTTCATTAGAAAGGCGGAGGTTGAGGGGGGACCTGATTGAGGTGTACAAAATCATGAGAGGTATAGACAGGGTGGATAGCAAGAAGCTTTTTCCCAGAGTGGGGGATTCAAATACTAGGGGTCACGAGTTCAAAGTGAGAGGGGAAAAGTTTAGGGGGGATATGCGTGGAAAGTTCTTTACGCAGAGGGTGGTGGGTGCCTGGAATGCGTTGCCAGCGGAGGTGGTAGATGCGAACATGATAGCATCTTTTAAGATGTATCTAGACAGATACATGAATGGGCAGGAAGCAAAGAGATACAGACCCTTAGAAAATAGGCGACATGTTAAAGTAGAGGATCTGGATCGGCGCAGGCTTGGAGGGCCGAAGGGCCTCTTCCTGTGCTGTAATTTTCTTTGTTCTTTGTACTGTTGATACATATATGTGAGCTGTGTAGCGCTTATTTTGAAAAGTTGTATGGAAAAGTAAAACACATTTTAAATTCTATTTAATACTATATAATTTTATCTGTTACAAAAGGTAACTTGAGCATATTTTCCTGTCATTTTTAATATTTTTGTATTAATGTGGACTATTTTTTAGGAAATGGAGCATTGCCACTTTTGGCAGACATTGTTAATATGTCACACACCTAGGTCTGGTCTGCAGTAAAGCACCTGTATTGAACCAGTGTCAATCCCTTCTAATATCTACTTGTGCTGAATTGTGTGCTTTCTTTTGTGCAGTGGAGTTGGGTTGACTCCTCAAATGAGGATCATTGCAACTAGCAGAAAGATAAGCCTTTCATTCTGTAAATCTGGACTGGATTCAAGCTCCGGTCTCGGACAAAAATTATCATATGCTGACCGATCACATGAACATGTATCCCAAGTTTTGCAGTTTAAATTCTTATTTTCTATGCCATCTCGTTACTTGACTTTTTTGAAAATACAGAAATTGTTCTTTTGATTAAATCTGAGAAGACACTTTTGTAGTATGATGGAATGGATTTTGTGATTTAAATATTTTGCTAATTGAGATTTTCTTTTTTTGCCAGTTGGTACAACTACACTTTTATCTGTCAAAGACTGTGGGAGCATGAAAACTTTACATAAAAATCAGCAGTTTATTGGATTTCATAATCCATTGGATTCTGGTGCCCCAAGGATGAAGAGAGGAAAGGAAAGGGAGATTCCAAAAGCGAAGCGTCCGACAGCACTTAAAAAGGTAAAAACTTGGTTGAGTAGTGCTGCACATTGAGAAAATTATCACTCTAAATGAAATAAAAAGAATATATCCAGTGTTTTTAGTTGAATAGAAAGTAACTGCAATCTAAAACAGATTTTCAATCTTCCCATGAGCTTGAGGATGAAAACTTAGTTTATAAATTTCTGTGAACAGCTTCAGTCCCACCTAAAAATGTTTGCTTTTAATGGAATTTACTTGTAGTAAATGAAATATTTTTGATGATTAAGAACGGTTGTGTTAGAATAGAAATTAGTTGACTTACTGACCAACTATGTGTTACTTGAGTGACATTAGAACATGAATATTTCTAATTAGTGAATTTTGTTGGGATGGCTTGTAGTTACTAAGTGGGAAGAAGGGGTCAAGTAAAGAATTGTACACAAGGACTCCATTCTTCAACTGTGGACTGTAGCTTCTAGCAAAACATTGAACATCCTTTGTCCCGCTAACTAAATGGAAAGTGTTGAGGCAGGAAATCAGCAGAGAAGATGACAACTGCTGTGGAGGGATTTGAAAGATGTATAAGTTTTAAGATCATTTGTACATGAAATGTAAATTTTGTTTTAGGCTGTCCTATTTAATGCAGTGATTTGACATTCTCAGATGGGGGAAGTTATGATACTGTATCCCAGTTACTGTTCCAGTTGTTAAATTAAAGCTTTTTCCCCTTGTGTACAGATTATTCTGAAAGAAAGAGAAGAGAAGAAAAATAGATTTTCAATAGAACCAACAGTTGTAGGATCAGAGGAGCAAGGGGACGTACAGCTGAATTTTCCAGAGGAGCAGCCGATAACCCAGGAAGTGGTTTCTCAGGAAGGCAAGTCTTGAGCGGGTGGGGCGGGGGGGTTATTTTCCTTACACTACCATTTGGACTGTCTTTACATTTTTATAATTCTAGTTTATGAATGGCATTGGCTTGTTTCTATGTACTGACTTTTTAACTGTTTGAATGCCTTCCACAATTTTTTTGTGTGCTGGTGACTGACTACTTTGTTAAAAATGTGTAACTGGACTGTGTGATGCTTACTGGCTGCTATTAATGAGGCTTCCTGATTAACCAGTAGGAAATTAGGCCATTAAGTAATGTCGCTTTTTCTCTTATAAAAGCCCTCAAAGTAACTGCCTCACATTGTAAAGGGTTCTGTGCAGCAGCCCAGCTGACAACTGAGAAACTTATTTAGAAGTCATGCTGGAATTGGCTAAATGCTGCACATATCTTCATCTAAATCTCAATGTGAAGCAGACAGGTTTTCTGCAGCTGCTACCGCACCATTTAAACTGTTATCTTTTAAAGTTGTGAGAGCTGTAGTGTTGGACTTTAATATTTTAAATGAGCACAAAAGTAAGTTCTTTTTTAAAGAAAATACTCACTTAGCTGTCTAGTCTAGATTTTAAAGACATATTTTTGGATTTTCATAGGGACAGCAATGTGCGCAGTTCTTTTGCTCCCATAATAAAATGATCATCATTTACATTTTCTTTGGTCTCCCTTCACAAAGATTTGATTGGAATATGTAACCATTTTCATCAAGTGATCTTTCTCCACTGAATTCCATATATATAAGGCTCTGTTCTGGCTTCCAACTGTAGTTTCTCACTTACCCCCAAAAAGCCAGGAAGGTTCCAGGTTCAGTGCCTGGTCTGTGCCAAGTTAACCAGTATCAAATGAGCAACCAAGGAACATTACAGTTGCCTTCAGCTTCCAGAGGCAATGTTCTCACTCAAATGCTATCCAGCTGAAATGATTTGTCTATGGATGGAGGCAAAAGATCAAGTTCAGCTGTGATGCCAATCACTCTTAAATAGCTGGCACAGTTGATGCTTATGCTTGTTGAATGACCACTTGGACAAGGTACAGAGGGTGCCCAAAATCCTTGGAAGCATCCCTCAGCAAGAAATTGAGTTTAGGAATTGAGCAGAAAAAAAATTAAAGGAAAAATTGTGCTTTCTGCTAGCCCAAGAAGTGATGGTCAGCTGGCTTTGTGGTGGCAGTGTGAAGAGACAAATGCACAATGCACATTGTGGTTGCAGTCTCAGTACCCCTCAATGGGCAATGCTTTTTATAGGGTGAGGGCAGAACAAACCACACATGAATAAGCTTAAGATGCAAGTAGCTTATTTAATCCTATTTATCAAAAAGCAAATCTGCAAGACAGTAAGGTCTAGATAGGGTTATCCAACATCAAGCCCGAAGGCCAGAATCCGGCCCGCCGAAGGTTTCCATCTGGCCCATCAATCTGCACCACGGCTTGGCTCTGATTGACGGCTCCCCTGTATGTCAGACGAAGTGGGTAGGTGGGACCTGCGTCTGACGGGCTGTCCGGGCGGCGTTAGTTCTGTTTGGTGGAATGCGGCGCAGGTGGACTGGAATTGGTTGCCCCTGCTGCTTTTGGCAATTCATCAAATGTCCTGTATCCTGCACACTAGGAAGGGTCCTCCACTCGCCCCAACTTAAATAAAACAGGCATGGTAAGCATCCAGCTGTGGGAATGACTGCTGCAGGGAGTGAGGAGCACGGAGCCGGGAACATGGGAAACACTGGAGACGAGGGGTGAGGGGAGAGAGAGAGAGGAGAAAGGGGTGGGGAGAGAGCCAGACAGTCATAGTCATTTACTTACAGCACAGAAGAAGGCCATTCGGCCTATTGAGCCCATGCTGGCTCCATGGAGCTATGCAGTCAGTCCCACTTCCTGGCCCGATCCTTGTAGCCCTGAAAGTCTATTTCTGTCTGGCCATCCAACTTCCTTTTGAAGTCATTGATCACCACCCTTGTGGGTAGCGAGTTCCAGGTCATTGCCACCCGCTGCGTAAAAAAAGTGCTTCCTCATATTCCCCCTGCATTTTTTGCCCAAAACCTTTAATCTATGTCTCCTAGTTCTAGAAGGGGGAGGTGGGGGTGGGCGGGGCGGGTATTAGGTGGAAGAGAGAATGAGATGCACACGCACACGCACTCACACATACATGGAGAGAGATCAAGGTCACTCCTGTACAGATGAAAATCTATCCAGAATACTCTACATCGCCGCATCAAGTGTGCGGGCAGAGATTTACTACTTGTGCAAGGAAAAACAATGCCAGGTATGTCAGTAAATCAGTTTTCAATATAGTGACTAGACAGTAAGTCAATAAATTAGTCTTCTCATTTAAAGTTTCTTCACAAAAATGCACATTAGTTATTATTTTGATAGTGTGATATATATTTTTTAATGCCTTTATCTTTCTGAAATTTACTCACTGGCCCCCTATGTCAGGCAAAAATTGTAATATGGCCCCCCCACATGAAAAGCTTGCACAACCCTGGTCTAGATAGACTGCATAACGTTTGAGGGCCCTAAACAAGGATGGACTTTATATCTTAACACCAAACAGTTCTGACACTGGTGTCATCAAAACTTCAGTCATGTCTATCTCCTGAGGCAAAAGATTCCTCTATGCATTTTCTTTGTTTCCATGGTCATTTCTAAGATTGGCTCAGGAAATCCTAGTTATTCTAGCACCTAACTCCTAGCAAAGGAATCTCTTTCTTGAAACTTGAGCATCAATCAACTTTTTTTAGCATACATTATTGGTAGCTGGTCAAATGTGCCATAATTAAATTTGCTGTCTCAATTTGAAAGCTTAGCTTCCTAGAAGACCAGTCTGAGGGGAAAAATGACCACCTTTGGCAAATCTGTCACTAAATCCAGACTAACAGATTCTAACCTCCCAGGAAATAACAGTTTGAAAAGGTTACAGCTTTTTTGCCTTGTAGTTACTTCATGCCCAATGTGTATCTGAGGCATGCTTCCATCAAGCATGATGTCTTAATCTGGCATTTGAGGAAGACAGTTTGGAAATGCACTGCTCCAAGTTACGTCTGAATGTTTACATATTCAGAGTTCTGTTGCCAGTTTCTAAACTGCTTTGGTAGTGTGATTAAAGATTAAACCAAAGAGAATTTTTTTTTGCTGTAGATATGGTCCTCATTCTTCAACAAGAAGTTTACACTTTGAGCTTTAACCAACTCACCCTTCAGTTCCCCATTTGACCTCCTGATTCTTGAGCTATTACTTTGAAGTTTTATGTTGTATTGCTTATTTTATCATTTGAAATATCTGCTGACTTCTGTGGTCAACTAACTGATGATATAATCCAGAATAAGACTGAATATATTGAAGTGGGGAAGATGACCACCAAAATAGCTGCGTAAGTTCTTTCAGGACAATGTTTATTTTGTTGTACCACCTTGCATGCCCCAAATGGGATGTATATGGAGGCTGAACATCTTCAAAGTTTGAAGACCATGTGTATAGTAGGTAATTTTAACATTGTAGCATATGTTGTTGAAATGAACAGATGTTAACGATGAATGCAGTAGCTGTAATAAAAAAAAATGAAGCAAATTAACTTAGTTAGTTTTCTTATTTTCAGACATTGGATTGAGTGTTCCCAGTGACACATCTCTGTCTCCTGCAAGCCAGAATTCCCCATACAGTATGACTCCAGTTTCACAAGGGTCCCCAGTCAGCTCAGGAGTTGGCAGTCCAATGGCTTCTTCAAGCATCACAAAAATTCATAGCAGGCGTTTCAGAGAGTAAGCTTTTTAGGAGAATTTATAAAAAGCTATCTTTTTCTCACTTGAAATTTTGTGACAACTTTGTTTTTCTGCAATGAAGAAAGTAAAAATCTTCATTTGGAATTATAAAGCTTTATTGAAAATCTTTGCTGTTTTGATTCTTCCAGTTTCATCTCTGGTTTTGGCAGTTTACACATTTTGAAGTTGAGACTTGACCCCTCAGAACTTACCTGAAGGGGAAGCTTGTTCGATAGAATTGTCTTGCACCCCTCAATATTATATAGGGTGATATCTGTATTGCTGCTGTCTTCCTGTTGCCTTTTGCATTGGAACTGTGTATAGTACTGCCCCCAGCCATCTTAATCCATTCTGTCTCATTATGAATAGGAGCATTGGGCAGAGAAGTGCTTGCAATTCGTAATGCTGTATAAGATGGGATGAGTTCTGTGTAAAATGTCTGCTTCCAGAATTGTATAGATGTATAGATAGTTCTATTTGATATTGAAGGATCATGGAACAATTCAGCAGTATATACCAATACTATCAGACTGTAAACTGATCTTTTATTTAAAGCTGTGAAATGTAATTGGATGCATGTGGAGAATTAAATATAGGCTGAAGATTGGCATTAAACCCCTATATTTTCAATATGAATTAGCTGACCAAATTGGAAATAGGAAAGAGTTAAAGGTGCTGTGATCACAACATTATGGAAATAATCTTGGTGCATTCCATTATATTCTTTTAAGTATTGTTCGAACAAGCTATTGCTATTTGTAGAACTGAATTGTTCTGCATTTAAGCAGTCGGTTAAAGCATTTTTAAGCTCCCCCACCCACCCCCCGTTTTAATATCTTGAATGCCTAGCTTCTATATGATCACATTCAGGATCATTTAGTAACTGCAAAGAGTGGTATTCCAAGAATTTTATTTATTGATGATATGCAAAATCTTAGTGCCAAGATATGTGTGTGTATTTACAAAAGACTTCTGTTTCTGTAGCCTAAAGATTCCGTACAAGTTTTCCTTTGCTGTTAAACACTAAAATCATGAGAAATGTCAGCTACATGCTGCTGCTTAAGTAACTGAAGTGAAGGTTGAGTAAAGACCCTTTGCGACATTTTTGAATGAATGATAAATATTGGTTTTAATTTCCTGACTGGCCATTACAGGAGGGAAGGAAGAATTTTTATTTAAAGCATTTTATTTATTTTTTATTTAGCGATACAGCACTGAAACAGGCCCTTCGGCCCACCGAGTCTGTGCCGACCAACAACCACCCATTTATACTAACCCTGCAGTAATCCCATATTCCCTATCACCTCCCTACACTAGGGGCAATTTACAATGGCTGTAGGAGGAAACCGGAGCACCCGGCGGAAACCCACGCAGTCACAGGGAGAATTTGCAAACTCCGCACAGGCAGTACCCAGAATTGAACCCGGGTCCCTGGAGCTGTGAGGCTACGGTGCTAACCACTGTGCCGTCCTGTTTTGTTTATCCACCTTTTTTTTTGTCAATGTCCACCGCTTGCCAACTTGCCACCAGTTTTGAGAAGGAATAGAAACTTCTAATGGAGCATTTTTGATACCATTGATTGCACACTAGTGTACAAATGTATGAGAGTGTAAAGTTTTGAATAAAGGGAGAAATAACTTCAAAATAACTAGTAACCAAATCTATGATTTCTCGTCAAACTGTGGATTCCATCAAAAATGGGCCTATTTGAAGCCATTTGTTTTCCATTCACACTGAAGGAAGAAACGTAGTGCCAGAAGCACTGGTATTGGATGGAAAACATTTCTCTCCGAGCTACAGAATAATGTCATTACTACAAAAATAACAATTGTCTTGTTTGTACCTCTTGATGGTACTCTAACAGGCGATATATGGCTTAATCTATTGGAAAAAATTAAAACTAATGTCAGTTTTGTGACTTTATTTTTTACTTTCCCATTGGTGTAACAGTTTTCTTATCATTGGGCAAGTACTTTAAGTACTCTTAACCTAGTTATACTGCACATTTGACATGGTATGGTGAAATCATTTACATCCTATAGATGTGAAGCATGAAATATAATGCTCCCAATTTCTTAAAAATAGGCAGTTTAGCATCAGTTGTGAGATTGCCATAAAGAGGTATCTAGTTCTGCACTTAAGTTGCTGTATAACTTAAAGCAACATGTTGCCAAATTTTTTAAGTTTCAAATGAGCCACCTTTAAAGCCACCTTCAGCACTGTAGGTGTACTTACCCACATGGACTGCAGCGGTTCAAGAAGGCAGTTCACCATCACCTTCTCGAGGGCAATTAGGGATGGGCAATAAATGTTGACCTAGCCAGCGATGCCCACATCCCATGAATGAATAAAAAAAAAAAAATTCTGATGTAGAAAGGAGCTGATTTTGTACAGTTCACTGGCATCCCCAGGCTGACCAGAACTTCACACATGTATGTTTTTTTAAAAAATGCATACACAGAGCCATGCTTTTTCATTTGTGTGCATTGCGAATGGACAGTATAACCATTGGCTGCCTGTTCATTCTGGTATCAGAAAAGACTCTGTACTGCTTGATGATAAATGGAGACATTTGGCTATAAACTGCCAGTTAATGTTCAGCCTTGTTTTGTTAGTCAGTATTTGGTTAATGGGAAAGATAATTTAAGAATATTTGGACTGAAGCAGTTTCCTTTTGAAATACTTTGTACAGTGTTTGCTTAATAGAAATACTTCGATGAATGGAACATTATACTTGCCATGGAAACATTTCAACTAAGAAGAGTATAGTAGGTTGGATTGAAGATATTTGTGTTAATTTTTATTAAGAAACAGTTTATTTATGCTGTCCAATAAAGATTACTAACCAGTTAATGACCATTCAAATATTAATAAAGTTCTCGAGTGTGTGCTGATAGACCCCTAACCTTCAATTGTTTGTGAATGCCCTACAAATTGAAATATCTCTAACTTTAGCATTGTCAAATGAACAATTGTAAGTCGTTTGAAAAAAGTCACAAGATTTTTTTATGTAACTTTATCAGCACTGCAGTTGCTAACATGAAAAACCTGTTTAGAAATAATTTGGTTTTCATTTTAATTTTTTCCCTTTACCAGATATTGTAACCAAGTGCTTAGTAAAGATATTGATGAATGTGTGACGCTATTGTTGCAAGAACTTGTTCGCTTTCAAGAACGAATTTACCAGAAAGATCCAGTCAAAGCTAAAATGAAGAGAAGACTTGTCATGGGTCTGCGTGAAGTGACCAAGCATATGAAATTAAAAAAGATTAAATGTGTGATCATCTCTCCAAACTGTGAGAAAATTCAGTCAAAAGGTATAGTAGGCAGTATTTTCTTAAAGTAGTGTAGGCATGCAATGCTGAAATAATACTATGTCTAATTTATCCTTTATTTTGTTCGTCCCTCAGGTGGACTAGATGAAGCTTTATACAATGTGATTGCCATGGCGCGAGAGCAAGAAATTCCTTTTGTTTTTGCTCTTGGACGTAAAGCTCTTGGGCGTTGTGTGAATAAACTTGTTCCTGTAAGTGTTGTGGGGATCTTCAACTACAGTGGTGCTGAGGTATGTTTTTGGGTTTTCAACTATGCCACTGCCATTGTAATGTTAGCACAAAAGCCAAACAGTGGAATTCAGTTCTAATTGACTTAGGCAGTGTTCTTTGCTTGTTAGTTCCAGCCAGATGATTGCCACATGTGGATCCAGGTAACTGTGCACTTTTGCTAATCGGAAAGTCAAAGGGAACAGATTTTCTTTCCTGGGAAAGAGCAGTACACTGCTATAAAAACTAAATACAAGGCAAATGTGTTCGGCATGAAATAAAAACATTGTTAAAGTGTTCATATCTAAAGTAACTTACTGTCCAGCAAGCAATGTGCAGTTAACGTCTGTCTCTTTCCCATCTGCGTTTAGATTGTTCAGCCAGTTATTCAAGATTTTATCTTTTTTTAAATTATATATCAGGTTAAACAGTATGGACTGTGGGATTTTCAAGTTTTTGATGTCTCAATGCCCTCAAAATGTAATTTTTGTTAATGAAGGATAGAGCAAGTTGTGCCAGGCATTTTATATCTGTAGCAAATAATGTACAAAGTACATTCGGTAATAAGAGGAAAGAAACTAACTCCACACCAGTTGACAAGACAAGTCAATACAGTTCTAATTGGCATTCCCAGAAGTTATTGCCGAATTGTACTCCATTAGCTGCAAAGTTCTTCCTTGCCCATGAAGCATCAAAGAAAGTCACTCGATCTGATCCTTGCAACCAAAGGGCTATGGATCATTATATGCAAGTGGGGAAAAAACAGCACAATTGGCAAAAGGTTTTGGAGAGTAAGATTTGATCTGTATAGCCTAATGAACACTATAAGCATTAAAACTGAATTTCACTTGTATTTGGATATAATTGCATTGCTAATGTGATTGGGAGGGATTTAGCTCAATAGGTTTAATTTAAATATTAAATCCATTTCTTGAATGTTTGTGCACTCTAAAGCTCTTCCTGTTATGTCAACTTAAAAGAAAAATTGGTGCATAATTTTGCTAAAAGCCAGTTCTGGAGTTTGACTTCAGAGTCAGAAATCTCAGTATTAAAGTTTGACCTGCCCATGTTATTCCAGTCACCTGGTTAAACTTTGACATCCCTTTCAGGACCACTTTTGAGGCCTGAAAAGGCTGATATAACTCATTTGCAGCATTGAAGTGCCACAGGAACAAACTTTCATTGGCAGTGCTGGAAGAGGTGTGAACAGCAGCGGTCATAGAACTGACTCCTAACATATTCCACTGGTCACAGTTGTCCAGTTTGAGCTCCTTACATTTATTGATGTACTTTGTTGCCTATTATTTAGCAAATTTGTTCAGTTTATTATTTTTATCCCAGGAGTTTTAATTTTAGCAAAGGCATTTGTGACAGACATCTTTTTGGATGCTTTCTTTGTATCCATCATATTACTCTCATCCAACAAAATACTTAAATCTTCAAAATAATTCACACTTGTTTGAATGACTTGCCTTTTTTTATATACCTCTACTGGCTTGGAATGACTGCCATTAATGGCAATGTGCTTGAAATTCTTCTTTAATGCACTAATATTTTTCGTAGCAAACGTTAAACTAATAGACCAATAATTCTCAGGGTGATATTTCTGACCTTTGTTCTTAAAATTGGAACATGGCTAATCTTCTGGTACTGTTACGAATTGCAGAAATTCTCACCCACAATAATCCAAGCTGCCCTACTTTCCTATCTCTCTGCTGCTTGACCAGCTATCAGTTCTGGATGAGCCACAGTTTCCTCCTGTTCGACATTGGAAACACCAAAGCTATTATCATAGCAGCACCTCCCTCCATTCCTGCCTTGCTTCATGTTTTTTTAAACTCCTTTCCATGCCTTTTTCACCCCCTGGATTCAACTATTCCAGTGCTATCCTCGCCAACCTTCTATCCTCCATTCCAACTAAACTTTGCATCCATAACTCTGCTGTCTGTATCCTATCCTGCACCAAGCTCATCATCACTACTATCTTTGCTGACCTACATTAACTCCCTGGTCCTCCAGTGCCTCCAATTTAAAATTCTCATCTTTGTGTTTAATTCCCTTCATGCCTTTGCCCCTCCCTATCTCTGTAACCTCCCTGTGAGATGTCATGTGTTCAGCCACCCACGCGCTCTAATTCCCTTACGAAACTTTTCCAGCACCCTCTTCCTTAGCAACTCAGGGAAGGTAGCTTTATATGTCATGGAAGGGAAGAATCATTTTGGCTGTCAAAATGAATCAAAACAACAAACAAATCTATCTTAACTGAATTATGTCCTTCATGATTTTCCCTTTATCACCCTGGCTTATTGTAGTACGTGCAGGCTCCTTTTTGATGGGTAATGAAAGTTCAAATAAACAATTGTTGCATTTCCATATTTAGAACTTGTTTAATAAATTGGTGGCATTAACTGAGGAGGCCCGTAAGGCGTACCGTGATATGGTGACAGCTTTGGAGCAAGAGCAAGCTGAGGAGGCCTTGAAGCACACCAGAAAAGTACCGCACATGGGCCATTCTCGCAACCCCTCTGCAGCAAGTGCAATTTCATTCTGTAGTGTGATATCTGAACCCATTTCCGAAGTGAATGAAAAGGAATATGGTACGTAATCAATTTTCAGGTGTTTTTGTTTTTTGCCACCAAAGGTAACCTTGTGTAAGTACTTAAAAAAAAAAACTCTTGTGTAATGCACTTCACTTCTGACTTTATAAAACAATAATGGATTTATTTAATTATGCAGACACGTCTGATTAAATGTTAAGAATACCAAATTTTAAAAAGACATTTAATAACTCTGTTGGAAAATGCTAATTGCCTTCATTCGAAAGTAATTTGTCTTGATTTTTTTTTGATAAAAAGGCTTATTCTAGTACGTTTGAGTTTTACTTTATATTTAAAAAATGACAAATTTGTTATGCTTGCGTTTTCTTGGAACAGATCTGTATTGTAGCTTGTTTTTCCAAATGTAGCATGTAAAATAGTGATTGTAGTGGGTGGTTGAATTTGGATAATATTTGTACAGATTCATTTATAAATTTTTTTTTTTGATCGCACTTCTTTACATTGAGCTACAGGGAAAAGATTAAAATACTGGTTTTCTCTGGGAATATCTACCCGACTTCTGGTTTATCCCTATCTTTACGATCGTTCCATGGAATCTTTATTACCCATAAAGATTAGTCATTTGGATTCGCTAAGATTTTGCCCTAAGAATTAGGCTTATGTTGTGTGGTTTACAATATTTGTAAGAAATTTGTGTATAGTGAAAATACCACATTTATTGTCCTTATTCATTTCTGTGATGTATTATGTAAAGATGCACAGTTTTTGAGAATTGAAATGAAACTAATTCAAGAATGTTACCATTCTAGAGAATTTGGAGGATGTCTTGCAATGTCCACTTTTTTATGTACTTCAAAAATATCAATAATCTTAAAATGCCTTTTTTATTTAGAAACAAACTGGCGAAATATGGTAGAGGCCACTGATGCCCCTGAATGTTCTGAGAGTGAGAAACCTGCATCAAGTGCAACCACTGTTCTGGATAAGTCTACAAGTTCACCAGCAGTCACAAGCAGTGCCAACAAACCAATCTTGGGACTAACCACTAGCTCTTCTGTGAGTCAGACAACACATGCTGCAAAATCCTCTGGTTCAGATAAGGAAGAAGGTAAAACTGATGATATGTTAGAATGGGCCTCTCAGCAGAGCACTGAGACAGGATCGCTTGATGGTAGCTGCAGGGATGTTCTTAATTCCTCCATGATAAGCACCACTAGCACTCTTGTACCAGACATGCTTGAAGAGGAGGAAGATGATGATGATGATGATGAAGAGGAGGAAGAGGAAGATTATGTCCCTGAACCTGTTGCCATAGTGGTAACATTTAGCAGCAGAATTGATGATTGGGTATCAGAAGCACAAAAAACACTGGAAACATTGCAGCTTGGCAAAAATATTGATAGTACAGAGGAAGATCGCAATGGGCAAAGTGACATAGAAGAACTAGATACAGTGGAGCAGATAGATGCAACTACAGAGAGTGAAGGTTCTCAACCTGCAGAATCAGAGAGCCAAACCTGTTAATCATTCTAGACCCTGGACCAGCAGCTCTATTTATAGAGCACAATTTATTTTTAGGTAGACTCGTGGGATTACAAAAATCGTTTTGTCAATTTTTGCAGTGCTACACAAGCAACTTTTAAAAGCATTGTGACCCCATTTAAGGTTACACTTTATTTGAAACGGGTTAAATATCTGGTTTACTATATACTTTTCCAAGTCTGTATTTAAACATTGATGTGCAGACCTGAAAGCCATAGATACAAGCCACAAAATAATTGGAAGCTTTTCTTGAATGCATTTGTTGAATTTGTTTCTTCTCTTGCAGAGTCGGAATTTATTTTGGTCTTTGAAAATACTTCTCTCCTATTAACTTACCATTTTGTTAACATTTGATTTTGATCAAAACAATATTCAAATTTTGTTTGTAAATATATGTAATTCAGAAAACCTCTGGCTATTTTCAATCAAATTTCATAGCATATAATAAACAGCTAACTATACAAAACCTTTTTGTGAGCAATCATTCGAGTCTACCTAGAGGGTTACTGTAAACAAAATACATCAATGACCTCAGGAACATTTAAGAACGTATAGGAACAATTAATTTAAGAATTTGCTGTTTATAGCCATCATTTCAATCTTTCACTGATTTATGATCTGAATTAGTAGTTGTACAGGTAAATCATAAAATCACATGTTAACAAGTTTTGTGTCATCTCAAAACCTGTCCTCCATAGATCCAAATATTTTGGTGTATTTGTTGATCATAAAATGTCTATTTTCTAGATGATTTATGAAAGTCCTTTCAGAATCTTTGGAGAAAATGTAAAAATTGTTGGAGAAAAGCCAGTAGTTTTGTTTACAAGAAATTCAGTCTCTTCAGTGGCAGTAGTTTTATAGCAGAATTTAATTCGACTGATTTAAAAAGTTCTGTCTGTCTGAGATTTGTTAGCAATGATGGTGTTTTTAAGAGATCTGCTCCTTGTACAAACTACTACTTTTCATCTTCAAAGTCCAATGGTATCTAGTGTGCAATAGATTAAAACTGATAAAGATGCATGGAACCAGACTTGTATATAATAAAACTATCTACCATTACTGGCTGTAAAAAGAGCATTACTGGGACCTGATGGACATTACATGGAATTTGCTTATATCAGGGTTTCATAAGTGTAGACCTGACTTGTATTTAGAAAGTTGATTAAATGGGTAAACAAATGTTACGCAGCTCTTTATTCTCAATTTATATAATTCCTATTTCTTCCTTCTACCCACTCACCCAAAAAAAATAATTTTGGGATTTAACCTGAAACAATGTGAAGCATTTATATATTTATTAAATATATAAGTCTGTCCTTGTGTGTGCATGGGGCAGTACTAGAAAATACTATTTTAAGTAGATGAACAAGCAAAATTCTTTTTAATATTTTCCTCAACAGCATTGTGCTACACAGGTTTACAGAAACATCAACGATAACAATAGTGATTATATAGTTAATCAACTAATGGTTCCTTTTTATCTGATCAGGCTTGCAATTTCTGAGGATGCAAGTGTGTTTGTCGACAAAACTTCAATTTTGTAACTGTTTACTTGTAGTTACACACTGTACCTGTGGTGCTGTCACTTAAGGTAGCATGACAGCTACTGTAACCGAGTAATATGCTCAGTGGAACCTTTGTGAATCTAGTTACTGAGGTTATATACTTTTGTGTCTTAATAGCATTTGAAAATTGATCTCGCATTCAAAGGTAAAAATGAGTAGCCGAGATCCATTTAAGCTGAAGTTCATATACGCTTGACTGAGCATATCATACCTGTGACTTCACTTGCATCATGATCATTGTGCAAATTTATTTTACATTGAATTGTTGGCAGCAGTTTCAATAAATCCGCAGGATGCATTCTACCATTGTAAAAAACACAAGAAAGAGGGAAGCATATTTTTAATGTGTCATTAAAAAATATCAGATCTTCTGTTCTGCTTGAATATTTACCACGTAAATTTTTTTGCTTGTTGCAGTACTGAGTGCAAAGAAATTATGCTTTTATTACTGAGATGTTTTAAGCTGCGGGGCTTAAATTGTGTGTAGGTTTTCTTCATTGACCTTCCTCAACTAACGTAAGCTGATTCCTACAAGTATGTTTAAAAATGGGAAACACTGTAGGTTGCGCATCTGTCTGAGCTCAATTTTCAGATGGCTTATGATGGAAACCAAATTGGGATTGAATGTTGCATCTAATTCAAAATGGCATGGAACCCCTGATTGGTGGATCTTTCAGCCACTCACTTATGCAAAGAAGAAAACATTTTCACTATGAAAATTTTGTTGCTTTATGGAAATGATGGGAGAAAACTACTGGTGTTTGCTGATTTACATTGATGAGCTTGGAAGTCTGTACTTCCTAGTCGCACCAGTAGGTGGTGTAGAACTTGATCTATAGCAACATCTGGTGCTGTTGAGACTTAAGAAAATATTTTTAACCTTTATAGTGAGGCTTCCTTTATCTTTTTGTTTAAAATCGTTAATTACATTTGTAAATTTATACCTAAGATAGAACTTTTGGTATACAAAATGGTGGAGGCTTTTAAACAATCTCTGGTATTTAATTCTTAATAACAAAGAACTAATATATTAAGCAAAGCAACTTTCAAAATTATTTTGTTACCTTAGTAGTTCTTCTTGGCTCCTTTCTAACGTAAGCAGATGTCCTGAACAAGTTTAAATTCTGCTTTGTATTATTACTGTTCAAAAAGAACACTTATTCCATCAGGATAGTGGTTATAAAGCTAACTTAACAACACACCATCCATGTTGAATTTCAAAAAAATACCTGCAGTTTATACAGTACCAATAGTATGTGGATAATCCAGTGGATCTTCCTCGTATCCCAGTTAATAGGAACCAGGTTTTTTTTCCCATGTACATTGCTCGTGTTTTGAATAGCAAAAGATTGTGAGCCATAAACATTTCTGTTTGGACACATTCCCAGGTTTGTATCCTGATGAGTACAGGATTTATTAGGCTTCTAATGCTCACTGCTAAAGAAATTTCAATCAGGAGAAGTGATCTGATTATGAATTGTACTGTATGGAAATGTTAACCATACTTGCCTAATCAATCCTGTAAGTTAAGCCATGTGATTGTGCTTCCTTCTAAGAGGCAGAAAAAGATGAGATTATTAACGTTCAGTAAAATGCCTCTTGCATTGTTAAATAAGAAATACAATTAATACCTTTGTATTTTATTGTCTCAAGGTCTTTTAGAACATGAATCAAAACCGAAAAGCAGGTGCAAAGTGAAGATTTAAATATTAGTTATATGAAGGGTGATCTGTTTTATGCTTGAAATGACTAGCATATTGCATCGCATTGTAATGTACATAATTCAGTAATTAAAGAGGCTTACTTTGCACTATGTAAATATCAGTAAACTTTCCCTTCTGTAACTAATAAATTATGCAGATTATTAAAGATTTTCTTGCATTGTGTAATTCATTCATAATTTGATTTGTGCTGTCAGCATTGATAGAGGGATTCAAATGTCTAAAATTAAGCCTCAACTGCTCTGGTTCTACAACTTTACTTGGCTGTACAAATTCTTTTCTATAGCTTTAATAGGTGCACAAATTTGGAGTAATAGTGAAGCATTGTATGATACTGAAGAATCACAAATAGTACAGTTCTATAGTTTCTAGTATATTATACATTGCCCTCCCTTTTTGTTGGTTAAGTAACACCTATTGCTGAAAATAGAGACATTTTGTCGAAGCTTTTCGTCTTGCACTCATCAGGACAATTCACAAGAATACCAATGTAAGGGAAAGCATGACAGTTAACTGCCAAGCTGTGTTTGAAATTTAAACCAGGCAGCTTGACTGGACTGTCTCAAGTTCTCTGCTGCCAAAACGACTATTTAACACACCTATCTTGTACCTTGCCTTTCAGTTAAACATTAAAAAGTACTATAAGCCCCTCCATTTTATTATAATCGCTGCTAAAAATGAGAACATGGGTATTTTATCTGAATCCTTTGTTACACACATGTATGTTTAAATCCAGAATCATATTAACCAAGTGTAATTAGAACATATGTGAAGGAATAGTACCTTTTTAAAACTAGTTTTTAAATAAAAATCAAGCATTTAAAGAGTTTTTCCATACAGGTAATTTTAAATGTTGCAGTCCTTTTTATTATTTTGTCTATCCTTGCTATATGGTAACCACCTTCAACCACGAAGCCAAAGAACTTTGCAGAAACTATTTTTAATAGCATTCTATCAATATAAAGCCTAAAGGTTGTAAGATGCAATTATTGTCCCAGATGCAGCAGTGATGGGCTGGCAGCACCTTAATTTTAATATTCTCATTCTTGTGTTTGAATCCCTCCATGGTCTCACTCCTCCAATTAGTCCCATTCCCCTGTCCATTCCAATATTCCTGCAAATCTTTTGCCTGAAAGTCTTTTCAATTCCCCTTTAAAATTAACTGTTTGAAAAGGCACTGTTTGAAAATTAGGTGTCTCCCTTTTAGGTCAGAGATGAGGAGAAATTTTTGCTCTTCAAGGGTTGTGCGACTTTGGAATTCTCTGCCTCAGAAGATGGTGGAGGCGGGGTCATTGAATATTTTAAATACGGAGGTAGATAGATTATTGTAATGAAAGGTGATGGGGGTAGATGGGAGTGGGATTTGAGACAGAAATAGATCAGCCATGATCATCATAAATGGCAGAGCAGGCTTGATGGGCTGAATGGCCTACTTCTGCTCCAAATTCGTATGGTCGTTTTCAATTTTTGGTTTGCATCCTTTTGTGCTCCAATATAAACCGACTTTCTTGGTGCTTTGTTAATTTTCTCTCCTACTTCCTTGCCGGGGCATGATTCCCCAGCACTATCCCCTTTGTGGTTTTGCCTAAACCATTCATGTGCAAGCCTTAATGGTGAGTGTCATGTTATATGCCAACAGGGAGCATCACCACTAAATCCAAACTAATCCCTATGTGAAGTTGGCACATGTAACATTTTACATAAAATGTGATACCGGATGTTGCATGCAAATTGCTCTTCATTTTTGCATCTAGGATAGGGGTCATATCCAAGCCTTTTAAGTATTCACCTTGTTAGATGGGGTAGCTATTAATATTTCCCATATTAATATTCTTGAACTGCCTCATATTAATTACTATAATACTATAAACGTAACTGCTATGACAAAAATTTCAATTAACTAAGTAACCAACCATTTTTTCTTTAACTCCTCAATTTATGAAAACACTACAAGTTGACATAACCAAAATGTATCTGAGTATCATAAATCAGGAGTCCATTGTAGTTGCTGTTTCATCAGCTCAGTTTTTGCTGCAGTTTAACCATTTACCTGTTTCTTTTTTTCATTTCTAAATACATAACTGCAAAAGCAGTGATATGTCAAGTTTTAGTTTTTATGTTTAGTTTGCTCTCTATCATAAGAAATAGGAGCAGGAGTAGGCCATCCGACCCCTAGAGCCTGCTCCACCATTCAATAAGATCATGGCTGATCTGTTTGTAGCCTTAACTGCACTTTCCTGCCTGCAAACCCCGCCCCCCCCCCATAACCCTTGACTCCCATGCCCAGCCTCCACTGCTCTCGGGATGAAAATTCCAAAAATGAACAACCCTCAGAGAAGAAATTCCCCTTATCTGTCTTAAATGGAAGATCCCTTAATTTGAAACTGTGCCCCCTAGTTCTAGATTTCCCCCATGAGGGGGAACATCCTCTCAGCATCCACCCTGTCAAGCCCCCTCAGAATATTGTGCGTTTCAATAAGATCACCTCTCATGCTGTAAACTCCAATGAGTATAGGCCCAACCTGCTCAACCTTTCCTCATAAGATAACCCCTTCATCCCAGGAATCAGCCTAGTGAAACTTCTTTGAACTGCTTCCAATGCAAGTATATCCCTCAAAAAAGGAGACCAAAACTGTACACAGTACTCTAGGTGCGTTCTCGCCAATGCCCTGAACTGTTGTCACAACCTGTAACGAATTCAACTTTCTGATATCTCTTAATAATCTCGCTAAGAAATCTTAAGATTTACAATGACAAGATTATACATAAATCAGATGGTGCACCCATAAAATGTGATATATTGTCTCTTGTATATTGGTTTCACCAGTTATGCATGCAGAGCTTCAGCAGTAAATAATTGAGAGTTATGTGACTCATTGTTACTCGGAAGGATTTCCGATACCTGTTGTCTGTTAAGTGAAAGATATCTATCTTCCATGGCTGGATACACTAGAAAACCTTTCACATTAAAGAGATATATTACCAAGGGGAAGAGATGTGCTCTGTGATGTCTGGTGATTGCTTCACAACCATAAATTGGTATTCCAACAGTCTTGCTTTATTTGCAAAAGTTGTTGCCTGAAACTCAAAGCCCAGCAATGTGTGTGCAAACTTACACTGTCAGGAGGCCAGAAGAAATGCATTTTGTCTGATTCCTAACACAATTGTGGAATCTTAATCTTGTTTAATAAATGTTTCAGCTTATTACACTGTGACCTATTAATACTTTGAATGTCACTCCTGGTCTATTGATATGTTGAGTCAAAGTGACGAGGCTATTCAACATGTGTGTGTATCTATAAATTGTCAGTAATGTTGAAATTCAATTCATTCTTTCCACCATTGTATTACCCAAAATTTTAACAGATATATCTACATAGTTGCATTTGCAAGTATATGATATACCCAATAGCGCTTGCGATTTTAAAAGATTCTTTCACGGGATGTGGGTATTAGTGGCAATGCCAGCATTTACTTCCCATCCCGATTGTGGTGAGCTATTTGGAACTGCTGCAGTCCATGTGATGCAGGTACTCTGTGCTGAGCAGTAGAGTGTTTCAGGATTTTGACCCAATGATGACAATGGAATGGTGATGCATTTCCAAGAGAAGATGGTGTATGACTTGGAGGGAAACCTGAAGATGGTGGTGACCCTGTGTGCCTACTGCCTTGCTCTTCTGGGTCGTAAAGGTTAGTGGATTTGGGAGGTGCTGTCATAGAATACTGCAGCCACGTTGCACCTGTGACAGAGGAAGTGAACGCTTAAGGTGCTGGATGGGTGTCATTCAAGTGGGCTGCTTTGTACTGAGTTGGAGTTGCACTCATCCAGGCAAGTAGCGAGTATTCCATCACACTCTTGACTTGTGTCTTGGGGAGTCGGGAGATGAGTTTCTCACTACAGAATATCCTGTTCTTGTAGCCACAATATTTATGTGGCTGGTCCAGTTAAGTTTTTGGTCAATGATGACCCCCAGGATGTTGAAGGTGGAATAAATATCACCTAATGTAACTACATCATCGATGTATTCCTGAATGGATTACTATCTGCATTTTTGCTACAAGTTGATAAAAGCTCATTTAAGCTATGGTCACTTCATGAAAGCAATGTTAAATGTCACTGAGGGATTAGATGATACCATGGGTTAGCTTATTTTTTGGGACATGGATTTGGATCCAGCTCATTGAAAGTCCTTCTATATGATTTGAGTTTGGGTACTCAATCTACCTTCTAATGAAAACAGGCTCTTAGCCCAAAGTTTTCCACTGTGGTCCAAATGTGATTTGCCAAACTAAACGTGAGGATATCAAAAATTGCTTTTGTGTATTAGAGATATTCTTGTAAGTTTTTAGCTTTTTAGTGGTGTAGTGTTTTAAATAGTGTTGTGCATTAGTGCTTAAGGTACCTGTTAATATTAATCCAGAATTGTCCACTCCCATCTTTGGCACTGCTGTAACATTGTTATGTGATGAATAAACAAGTGAGAATTCTCATTCTTGTAATTTATTCCACCCCCTTTACCTCTTACTCTGTGCTTGGGAGTGTTGGACATGTTTTAATTTTAACTTTTTTTTTCTTTGCTGTGCACTCGTTAGAAAATGCTTCCATCAAAAAGAATTGGAAACTGGTCAGTAGTTTGGAAGCATAACGAGATTGGAAGAAAGTCATGTGATCCTGACTTCAGTGAGTTTCACATTTTCGAATGAGTGCTCAATAATTGAAGAGTAAAATACTCGCTCTGTTCTTGTGTTTCCTTAAAACTTCTTATCTTTTACATGTTTAAAATATGCATTATCCATTCACCAAAAAAACTCACGAGAAGGGATTACTGACGTATGTAATTCATTTTTTTCCCCATACTTTGTTTTATAGCTTCCTGCAGCTTCTTAACACAAAATAAATTTATTTAACTACACCCCCATCAACCTTTATTGGTCTGTATAACAGGTTTATTATTCAGGTTTAGTCCTCACTCATTAAATGAATGCTTTAACATTTCTTGTCAAACATAAGGGAGGGGGTTTTTTTTGTAAAAAAACAGCAAGGCACAAAAGAAGCTAGCACGGCATTAAATAGCAGTATTATAGCATTTTAACAATCAAATAAGTGCCTGAGAATGCTGGTAAGATATAACATTTCTATATCAATAACTTTTCTACACATATTAAAATTGCTAAAGCAGTTTCTTTGATATTGCACTTGGTTTGCTGAATGTTTCATCATCAAATATATTCAACAAATTTAAAGATCTGCTATATGAGTCCAGTTATCCTAAACTATGACATTATTATTTAGAATTAATGGGTAGAACAAATGATTTCATTTCTTTATACAACATAGTCCGCACTTCCTCCTCTTCCGAATTTTTGGATGTGTGGGAGATGGCGTCAACAAGCAGGTTTCATCTGTGAAAAATACAGAATAAAGAGTAAATCTTGGTTTTACCAAGAATTTAAAAAGTAATTAAGCACCAGTGCAACAACAACTTAGAGTGCCTTTAAAGTAATAAAACCTCCCAAGGTGCTTCACAGGAGAATTATAAAACAAAGTACACACTGAGCCACATAAGATCATCGGTTAGATGATCAAAAGCTCCATCAAACAGGTAGGTTTTAAGGAGTGTCTTAAAGGAGGAAAATGAGGCGGAGATGTTTAGGGAGGTATTCCAGAGCTTGGGCCTCAGGAGGCTGAAGGCACAGCCACCAAGTGTTTTTAGTAAGCCATCCAAAAAAACTTTCAGATAATTGACCAGATGTATGACTGAGTGGATTTGTGCACATATCTGATTCAAAAACATGTTCCCAGCCTACAGCTTTAACTGTATAAATGAAGGATGAAACACCTCCAAGTTATTAGTTCATCTCCTCTTGGATAATAGGATTCTGGAATACTCTATGTCTGGACAGCATTCCTGTTATGGAAAAATCAATTTGATGCTTCAATGCATTGCGTCATTAGGTGGTAGGATCTTAGGAACTGATTTTGGGTTACTCTTGTGCATTTCCTAATAGTTGCCTTGCACCAGGCAGCATTGCAGAGTCATGGGACCATGTAGGCTGCAAACAGTACAGAAACTGAAACTAGTGTAGTGCCCCATTGCCATAAACTTGATGCTTACTAATTTCAGTTCTTTCCAGGCCATTTTATTTCCATCATGGAGACTGCAGTATTGCTGCTGTGTGGTATTAAAAAGAATAACTTGTTTTATTGGGTCAAAATTGTCTTTGTTGTATTATTTGTGGCAAATCATGACGCCAATTAGTAATATTTAGCAGTATTGCCTACGTGTTTAGATGGGATAAAATAGTGTTTCTTTTTCCTCCCCTTCCCTCCCCACCAAACATTGGGAATATTCATATGGATTGAGTAAGAACCTGCAGCCCTCAAATGGATTGACTCCCACTTAACAAGCACAAAGGAATCGGTCAAGATAGTCATCAACCACTTCCCCACCCATTTAATGACCGTAATTAGCTCAGGGCTAATATGCATAATGCATGTCAGAGAAATAGTCATTCCAAGCCCTTTCCAGATTGATAGCTTCAGGCATATTAAGAAAGGGAGCTGCACAACTCAGCCAATACAACACTGCCATCTAGAGGTGCTGTGCAGGAACCTATGTGACCATTTGCTTTGTTGACATTGCCTCCTTGCCTTTAGCTCCAATGCTGCAGTCAACACCCTAAACAATTCACTTTAGCACTCCCAACCTGGCCCCACAATTTGGTTATACTCCAGCTTTCTGAGCTGCATAACATAACTAAGTCTTCTATCTGGTTAACAGCACAATCTCATGTTTGGACAATGCAGCCTGTTGTGCTAAATAAAAGCTTACAAATTTTTAGCATTGCTGCTTCATATAACTATATGGTGTAGGTTTTGTTTACATAGAATCATACAGCACAGAAGGAGACTATTTGTGTCTGTGCCAGCTCTTTGAAGGAACTATCCAATTAGTCGCACTCCCCTGCTCTTTGTCCATAGCCCTCAATCTTTCCTTTTCAATTATATATCCAACTCTCCCTTTGAAAGTTACTATTGAATCTGCTTGGGCCACCTTTTCAGAACAATCCCTGCCTCTCTAGTCTCCCCAAATAACTGAAGTTTTTCATCCCAGGTACCATTCTGGTAACTTTCTTCCACTCTTGAAAAATATCTACATACAAAACCATGTAGACTTTTTTTTTAAAGGAATAGTGATCTAACAAAGAGAAAGGTTACTTCTAAATTACAAGTATTGTGTGATGTAATATGCTAATGGTTAATTATGCCTGTATTGTACACTAGGGATAGATTGTACTGAAGTGTAGGAAGTAGTTGGATATTGTAATTCCGCTCCACAGACTCAAATTTAGAAAAATAATATATTTTGCCTAACCAATGATGGTAATTAGCATTTCACTGCTTGTGTTTTAAAGTTTACATGTGGAATAGATTTTTGAAAACCTTTTGAGAAAAAAGCAGAAGAAAATTAAAAGTTGTAAACATCACTGACTTTTATACAGTTGTTACTTTTGCCCAGCATACTGTCCCTCTTTGCTATATCACTCAGAAATTATGGGCAGAGTTTTCTGCAGGCAACAGATGTCCCGACGCCGAGCCAAGAAGGCAAGGGGAGCTCTGCCTCAGCTGTTCAGGTAACCCCGGCTGTATTTAATGGTGCTCGGGTAATCAACTGAACAACACTGGGGTTCTATCCCTTTAAGGATGGGGATCCTGCATCCCAGAACTGGCCAATAAGAGGGCTGGTAGCTCAGCAGCACCACTGGGAGTAGTGGCCATTGCTCAGATGGTAGGTAAGCCCAGGGCAAGGAGCAGCCTGGGAGCCCTGGGCTGGAGGTGAGTGGGGTGGGCTAGCCAGGGCCAGTCAGGCAGGCCCTAGGTTGGGGGGTTTGGGCTGTTGAACGCAGGGTGGCCTTTGCCACTGTGGCCTTCCGTGGGCCACAGATTGCCCACAGAGGAGGCCCCTTGCTACCCAACCAGCCACAAGGAGGCCACCTGGATTTACTGGGTGGCCTCCCCATGTGACGGAGGCTGTCCTTGCCTGCCATGGACTTAATCAAGGGAGTGGGAAGACAATGAGCACTCCAGCCCCATCACCCCCACCACCCTTTCCCTCCTGATTCAACGTCCACCCCCCGCCTCCCAGATCACTCCTTAGGGGGAATTAAATTCCGCCGGATGTATTTTGGTGCTATAACATTGTATTGCTGAGTCCTGACGTATGTTGTTTGTTTGGATTCAAAAACATAAGCATCTTCAAAGTATACGCACAAGTGGTACCCATTGAATAGAGCTGTTGCTTCCCAACCCACTTTTCATTCAAATCGCTTAACATTAGCCATTTTAAGCAGATATATTTATGCAGATTACTTCATATCAATGGAAAAAAGTAAAATTTACATTTTAATTGAACGGCATTTCATTAAAAATTGCCAAGATAGTTTTATGCTCATCAAGGCTAGATGTATTACTGCTGTAAGATGTAACACTTCTACATCTTTTGCACCCAGAGTCAGCAACAAGTATTCCCAAATGGGTCATAGAACAACCAGATACAGAGTAAAACTCCTTACTCTCAGTCTATATGAAACATTATTGGGATATCCGGAGTGGTCAGTAAAGTCTCAATTACATCCAGCAGAAGCTACCTTGTCAGTTTTTGTTTTGGCAGCCCATTCCCTAGAGTCCTTTCAAATCCTGCTCACTAGGTCTTTGGGATCTCACTTCCCAGCTCTATCATTCTCGTGCTGTTTCTTGCCGTTTCAAGCATAGCAGCTGTGATGCCATCAGAAGTAAAGGTAGGTGGGAAAGACTGCTGCATAGGCAGAGGTGAGAAAGTGAAGGAGATAAAAATGAGGGATGAAAGAAACAAAAGTGGAGGAGAAATTTAAGTGAGATGAATATATGGAGGAAAGTGGAAAAAGTGAGAGATGCAAGTAGAGGTGTGGGGAGAGAGAAAGGGGGAGCGGAAGGATTAAAAAAGTGGAAGGAAAACCAAAATAGAAGAGTTTATCATTGCATCAGAATTTTTTTTGATATTGTTGAGGATATGTGAATCAGAATCCCTGATTTACATTCAGATAAAATGTTGATGCACTCCTGGGAACATACTCTCCTGCACTTTTTTCTCTCTCTCCTCATTCACTTTTATTACACCTCCTCCATTCCTGTTTTTCCCACTCTTAGACCCATCCTCACAGCCACATTGCCCTAACTTCCAAAACAGAGAGTCAGATGCTCTGCTTTTTCATTGTGAAAAATGTGTTTTATTGGCATATCACCACAAAAAATAGCACATTAATAAGCTAGCAAATGCAGAAATGTTCATGAATCTCATGACCTCAGGATTCTTTCATGGACACTCTGGGTGCCGAAGAGCCCAGTTCAAAAATCTTTACCCTATTACACCATTGTGGTTTTCCCATTTCCCACATCAATCGTCCTTATACCCAAATAGTGTCAAATTATTTTTTGTTTTGTGTTGTGAATCTGCAACCCCTATGTACCAGGTTGAGATTCCCAAATAATGTTTCATTTTAGACCACCACAATGAGATGCAACTTGATCATTAGATTAAAACTCAGAGTCCCAAAGGTCTTGTAATCCACTGTGCCACCTAATTCATGTATTCTGTCTTTCTAAAGCTGCTGTTACAATCTGATCACTATTAAGATTTATGCTTTTAAATGAATGTAAGCATTTCAAGGTTATATGTTTAGTTTAGAGATACAGCACTGAAACAGGCCCTTCGGCCCACCGAGTCTGTGCCGGCCATCAACCACCCATTTTTACTAATCCTACACTAATTCCATATTCCTACCACATCCCCACCTGTCCCTATATTTCCCTGCCACCTACCTATACTAGGGGCAATTGCTAATGGCCAATTTACCTATCAACCTGCAAGTCTTTGGCTTGTGGGAGGAAACTGGAGCACCCGGAGGAAACCCACGCAGACACAGGGAGAACTTGCAAACTCCACACAGGCAGTACCCAGAATTGAACCTGGGTCGCTGGAGCTGTGAGGCTGCGGTGTTAACCACTGCGCCGCCCCTTTGTCTCTGCGTAGATCTGTTTAATGTCATGTAAATATAAATTTGAACATACTCCTCCAGAGGAACTTTTCAAACATGCAGTAGTTTTTTACATATGCTTACACTTAAATATGTCAAATACATACCTTGTATTTTAAGATATTGTGGTATGGATTCCCTGAGATTTCTCAGAAGGTACCTCATTTCCTGAATGTCACTGAAATAACAAATATAAGAAAGTGCTTAAATGCTTGTTAAAGTGTTTTTTTAATACATTGCTCGCAAGTTATGTGCTCTTTACTACTGGCGAGGTACTGTGTTTGAGTGGGTGTCTGATTACTATTAAACCCATAATAAACAGTTAAATTAATTATGAAACAGTTAAATAATTTGGACATATGAATTAGAATTCCTGTTTTCACTCAGGTAGTTCCATTCATAGCATATTTACGATTACAACCATAAAGTAGGATGTTGAAGGTATCAATAGTCAAAGATAAAACTAGTGTGCTGATTAAATTGAACTCAACAAAGCACAATGATTGTAAAGGCAGATACCAGCTTTTAATACACACACACACACACACACACACACACACACACACAATTAATTCCTAAAGGGCTATTTGTTACACACTCATTCTACACTAGGGAAACCTAACACAGATTGGCTGAATATAATGTCACATGTCTACGCATGTACTCAACCTCCCTGCACCTCATCAATTTAAGCTCCCTGCCCCAACTCAGTTTGACCTTTCTGTCTTTACTCTCGCAACTGCTCCCAATAACATAACACAAAGGAAGGTGCCTCATCTTCCTCCTGCCCATCTACAGTCCTCTGATCTCAATATTGACTTCAATAACTTCAGACATTAGCTGCTCCCATAACTTTCTTGTGAGAATCTTCCATTCCCTTTCTTGTCCTAACTGAGAGTTTTGATGATGGGTTCATCCAAAAGGTTCACCTAGTGCTATTTCCAGCATTCTTTTTGATTTTTACTATCTCTAGACCAGAGTTAAGGTTTCCTTTTTTATTCGTTCGGGGGATGTGGGCGTTGCTGGCTAGGCCCAGCATTTATTGCCCAGCCTTATTGCCCTTGACAAGATGGTGGTGAGCTACCTTCTTGAACCGCTGCAGTCCTTGGGGTGTAGGGACACCAACAGTGCTGTTAGGGAGTTCCAGAATTTTGACCCAGCAACAGTGAAGGAATGGTGATATAATTCCAAGTCAGGATGGTGTGTGGCTTGGAGAGGAACTTGCAGGTGGTGGTGTTCCCATTCATTTGTTCCCTTGTCCTTCTAGGTGGCAGAGGTCGTGGGTTTGGAAGGTACTGTTGAAGTAGCCTTGATGAGTTGCTGCAGTGCATCTTGTAGATGGTACACACTGCTGCCACTGTCCGTCGGTGGTGGAGGGACTGAATGTTGAAGGTGGTATTTGGGGTGCCAATCAATCAGGCTGCTTTGTCTTGGATGGTGTCGAGCTTCTAGAGTCTTGTTGGAGCTGCACCCATCCCGACAAGTGGAGAGCATTCCATCACACTCCTGTCTTGCGCCTTGTAGATGGTGGACAGGCATTGGGGAGTCAGGAGGTGAGTTACTTGCTGCAGAATTCCCAGCCTCTGATCTGCTCTTGTAGCCACAGTGTTTATGTGGCTACTCCAGTTAAGTTTCTGGTCCATGGTGACCCTCAGGGTGTTGATAGTGGGGGATTCAGTGATGGTAATGCCATTGAACGTCAAGGGGAGATAGTTAGATTCTCTCTTGTTTGAGATGGTTATTGCCTGGCACTTATGTGGCATGAATATTACTTGCCACTTATCAGCCCAAGCCTGGATATTGTCCAGGTCTTGCTGCATATGGACACGGGCTGCTTCAGTATTTGAGGAGTTGCGAATGGTGCTGAACATTGTGCAATCATCAGCGAACATCCCCTTTTCTGACCTTATGATTGAGGGTAAGTCATTGATGAAGCAGCTGAAGATGGTTAGGCCTAGGACACTTCCCTGAGGAACTCCTGTAGTAATGTCCTGGAGCTGAGATGATTGACCTACAACAACCACAACCATCTTCCCTTGTGCTAGGTATGACTCCAACCAGCGAGAGTTCTCCTCCTGATTCCCATTGACTTCAGTTTTGCTAGGACTCCTTGATGCCATGCTTAGTCAAATGCTGTCTTGATGTCCAGGGCAGTCACGCTCACCTCACCTGGAATTCAGCTCTTCTGTCCATGTTTCGACCGAGGCTGTAATGAGGTCAGGAGCTGAGTGACCCTAGCAGAACCCAAACTGAGTGTCAGTGAGCAGGTTATTGCTGAGCAAATGCCGCTTGATAGCACAGTAGATGACCCCTTCTATCACTTTGCTGATGATCGGGAGTAGACTGATAGGGCGGTAATTGGCCACGTCAGATTTGTCCTGCTTTTTGTGCACAGGACACACCTGGGCAATTCTCCACATTGCCAGGTAGATGCCAGTGTTGTAGCTGTACTGGAACAGCTTGGCTAGGGGCACGGCTAGTTCTGGAGCACAAGATCTCAGTACTATTACCGGAATGTTGTCAGGGCCCATAGCCTTTGCAGTATCCTTACTTAACTGTCCTCATCTCCTGTATAAATCATCATTAATATTGCTCGATATACAAAATATTGTAACATCTTTGCAAAACCAAAGCTCAAACTGTTTACCTTTCTGTGGATTCAATTTCCAGTGCCGTATCTATGTGACATGCCAATAAGTCCAGCTCTTGTGAAGACGATGAGCAAGTGACATCTTCTAGAAATGGGGCCTGTGAATGTTCCTCCTCTTTTTCATATGGGATTCCAGGAGCAGGACAAATAATTTGTTCTGAAGTGGAAAGACACTTTAAGAATTACAGGTTTCAAAAAAATCTAGTAGTATTTTTTAACATTTATGGAAATATTTGAGATGTTTTTCAAACCATTTTTCAATTAATTTCTTTTATTCATTTTGCCTTTCTTTTCCATTAACCATGTCTATTTATTCACTATATCTAACTGTATTTTTCCTAGAGATAATTTGTTGTGTATGTGTGCGCGTGCATACACAGTCATATGTCTGAATGTGTGAAGCTGTACGTATTGCTCTATCATTGTTTCCAAAAACATCAATAGATCTGTTCAGTCATTTCACCTTTTCCCAATCCTGGGTGAGATGATTTATGGCAGTGGTCAAAGTGTAATTTCTTAAGGGATAATGATCCCCTTCATACCTGAGCTCACCCTGCAACTTTTGACTCTGCTTGCAAACTTTTTAGGATTTAGTAAGTACTTGGTCATACTCACATAAGGTAACCTATTAATTTTTCAATAAATATATTTGTGTATACATCTAAGATTTTAAATGGAATTAATTTAAAACTGACATATACATTAAGGGCCACAACCTCTGACTCTTTCTTGTCTCATTTAAGGTGTTCTTTTATTCATGCCTTTCCCACGCTAGATTTTCTCTTTATCCTGGTATCATTATCTAGATGTGCTCTTGTTTTCCAAAATAATGTGCTTTACCAACTTAAAATAATTCCTTTCAGCCCTGTCCATTTTCACATCATGCCCTATTTTATCCCCTCCATTCTCTTCTGGTTCAGTAATTCAGGGCCCAAAAGGGACCAATAGCTGCTGCAAACTGCAGTATTTAGGAAATAGTGTTTTTGTTTCACAAAGGTCATATAATCTTTTCCAACATATAGGCAGATTTTTGTTCTAAATATATCCCAAAGACCCTCGAGCTGTATGTTTCTCAGGATTATCCCTTACTCCTCTCTATTCCTTCTTGGCTTTAGTTATGAATCCTGAATCTTTTCATCCCATTTAATTCCCATTTATGCCATTCATTGGCCATGTCTGATTTGAGTTGTTGCCTTTCTGTGAGGTGTTTGCTCCAAGCCTGCATTTTTATGTTGAATTTTTTCCCCCCCCTCTCAACCAATCCACTAACATTGCCAGCTTCAGATGACTCAAATAATAAATTACACACAGTTAGGTACTGTTCATTTATGAATTTGGACTATTATTGCAGACTGCAGCATTTTACTCATTTTATATAGTTGTGAATGCCGGGTGAATACCTATTCCTGTGGATCACTGATTCATGTTAAGGATGCCCATTTTTGTGCAACTGGGCATTCTCTACATGTGTCACAACTGTGAGTAAGCCATATATGATTACATTAGAAATGGAGTTCTCGATATACAGAAAATCCAAATAGCCTCTCCCACAAAAATAAATCCATACTCCCTTCAAAATAAAAAAAATACAAGTCCTCATATACAACATGTCCAAGGTCCACATACACCAAATATCCTTGGATACCTCAACTTTAACCGCAGCTCTTTAAAGTTTCCAGGCTTGGATTCCTGGCTGATTCCTGACTGGTGCAAAAAGGTTGCTCCCTCATTGGTCTAAATCTACCAGTCAGCGCAGCCTTTTCCAGTTCTCCAAACCTGTGGCAGTTAGAGCTGAAGCCTGAGTCACCTTTCCACTAACTGGGTAATTAGGTGCTCTTTCCTATTCATTGTAAAGAAATGACATTGGAGCAGGTATACAAATGGCTGCAGCATACCCAAAAGGCTAACTTTACCCCAAGACAATAAGACCAATTCTAATAATTACAGTAAGAAATTTATTGCAGTGTTTTCTCCTTTGCAAGTTAACCTTATTCAATCCAGTATTGAAGCATTTTGTTTTCTCATTTCACCGCAGTGAGCCTCACTCTCAAAATATTACTTTCTTGCTCCAACTCATTTTGTAAATGAATTTCTCTTTGTTTCCTGTACCACAAAAAACTCTGCAACTTGACCTGTGTTATGATCTTTGCCTGGCCTCTTGCCAATAACACCCCTTAACTGATAATTTTTTTTTAAAACTAGTAAATACCTTCCAGTAACACAAAAACTAAAAAATGGTGTCCTTGGTGCACTCTCCTTTGACCTCTCTACTGGTCTCAGCCAGGTGATTCAATCTCCGCCTGGAGACAATGTCCAATAACATCTTTCATTAACTAGATTCCCAATCACCTCCAGGAATTCAACTAAACACCAATTGGCAAGCATGTACACCAACTTTTCTGCATTGAAGCAAGCTGTGATTGGTATCTGGAAAAGGATATTAAGGAGAAGACTTGGCTATGCAGCATAACTAATCCTAAAGTACTCAAGTATAATGTAATTACGTGGAACTTGCATATTCATGATCTTATCGCAGCACTTATGTAGGGGGCCATCAGGACCAAGTGATTAGCATCATTCTATTTCTGCTCTTTGTCAATGGCACTGGAAGTAATATTTGTTGTTGACAAAATCCTCCGCAGATTGGGTAACTCTCCATTTTGAGGTGAGCTGTGATTAAATCATTTGAAGTAAACATAAACACAGTTGGAGGGTGGACAGATAAATCATTGCTACCTTCAATAGTAAAAGCAAGTTCAAGGAAATAGTTGGGCTCGATGCTTGAGTGTAAACTATCCACCAAAGCACACTTGAGTCTTTTTAGTCACCAAGATTCAGTTAGATGGCTTTGGAATCATGTCTGAATAACATTAAAACTAACAAATAGTGGAAATGTTTGGAAAAACTAGTAAAAGAATGGGTTCAATTCAAATTGGCAACATTGGTGCTCTAGAAAGTTTATATCCATTCAGTGATGAATACTATATTTAGCATGTTGCAGAGAAAACCTGTCGTCTTCATTTGGATGTGATCTAGTCCAAAGCCATGTGAACCTTAAATTTTGCAGAGATGGCCTTACAACTCCATATCAAAACTCAGACTGTGGAACTGCAGCAAGATGTGGCTGAAATGACAGTCAGCTGTGACCAAAGCAGCACTACAAGAGTCCTGCCAGAAACACGACAACTGCACCTCATTAATCTGTATAAATCTAAAATGTTGGCATGATATTGAGATCGTGAGGCTTTACACTGTATTTTCCTTGTGTCTGAAACTTCTCAGTTGTTTTTGTGCTCCCACCAGCCACCAGGGTCAAATTCATGAAATATCTTTATAGCCATCACCTCACCCACTGTCCACCTTTCTGTTTCTTGTTATGCCCTTTCATGCACCCAAAATAAATATCATCTCCTGAACCAAATTTCACTCAAGATACTAAGTTCTAGGTGTAAAATTATTTCCATTTACTGTCAAATAAAGTATCGTAGTTATGGTTATCTTTAAGATGAAATATTGCTTAATATTTTGGTTAACTATTTTAATTGGTAGTAATTTAAAATTAAATTTCTTCCCATGTTGCAATAACTTGTTAAATCAGAATAGTTTAGTGAATGTAAATAAATTTTTTGATAGTGAACTGAAAGTATTGGTACAGTAACCCTAACTGCTGCTAGCTGTCCGGCACCTTATGAACAAGCTCGGTTCTTTACACTGTGATGCTGTGTAAAACTTTGCAAACTGATTTAGCAACATCTAATGGCAGATTCTGCACTGACTTTTTATCAAGACTGCTGCAATCAGATTAAATCCAATCCCTATTGAGACTAATTTCTTCCTTGGACCTGTAGAGGGTTCCACTGTAGGAATGTCAGAGGGGATCCAAAGCTTCTATAATGTTTTCACTATTCACTCCTTTAAAGCTAAGCTGTGTTGTGATATCTTGTTCATGTCAGCATAGAGACCACAACAAAACAAATACACAGTCAGTTGCTCTCCTTATCCCAAGGTGCAATGATATAGTTAGTTCAGACTATCACATTTTTCTAGCATATAAAAGTCTCTGTTTCAAACAGCAGTTAAATATTTTTCTGTATGTATTCAGTTCTTCACAATCAATTTCCAAATTATTAAAAAAAGGCATTACATCAAATTTCCTAATTGTAAGAATATCAGTAAATTCAAAAATACCTGTTTTTCGAAGTTGAAAAGATTCCATTAAGGATGCTGATTTAAGCATTTCAGTTATAAACATCTCCAGACACCCATAGAACAGTACATGAAGCCTGCAGATACCAGGCTGCAAATCTTCATCTTCAAGGCTACAGAAATACCAGCACAAAAAAAAAATCTGCAACTATTAAATCAAAAATGCATTCTTTGAATGTTTTCATCATGCTTTTTCCTTAATGGTTCTCAAATTATGTATTGTACATAAATATTAATTGCTAAAACAAATGCAGAAATGTAATTTTTTTTCACGGTGTTTGAACATATATTCGCTATTAGCACAGGCAGCAGCTGCTTCCTTTTGATTTGCAGCACAAAAGGCAGGGGGGTATTTTAATGTGGACCCAAAATAGATGCAAATGGAGCATGGTGTCTCCGGCACTTGTCCCGTGCCATGGTCTGGAGGCCTAAGCCATTTTCAGGTTTGGGTCTCTGTGGAATCAAGTTGATGAGCCGTGAGCATCAAATAGGTTCTCTGCTGAAACATGCCAATTTTGGAATGATTAAAATTGTCTGACTTCTAGATGCAGCAGGTCAGGCCTGTTGGTGGGGGGTTTAGGGAGGGATGTGGGGGGCAAGATTGGGTCAAGATTTCTTTGGGACTGGGAGGAGCATGTGAATGCTCTGCCCATTTGTACACACAAATTGCAATCTGGGTTTTACAATCAACATAGGACTCTGATTATACAGATGTAAACAGCCTCTCATGTTGTGGATGGAAGTGCTTGCCGGCCATTTAAAAGGCAACCTAAAAATTGAATCAGATGGGCCTGAAGCATCAGCCTTTTCTTGGCCAGTTGCTTGTTTTTCAGGCAAGAATCAAATGCCCAAGAGTTGAAAATTGCCCCTGTGTATTTTGTATATTTTTATTGTGGATCACTTCAATATATTCAATTTCTGGGTCATCTAAAAGGTTGTTTTTTTTGTTTTTCACATTGGAGAAAATAAGTGAAAATCTATTGCTTGTGATTTTGTTTTTACATGATTTAAATGTGGAAAAAGCACAAGTGAGATGTGAGCATGGATTAGGATAGGAACCTTTACATATGTTTTTTTTTTATTCGTTCGTGGGATGTGGGCATCGCCGGCTAGGTCAGCATTTATTGCCCATCCCTAATTGCCCTTGAACTGAGTGGCTTGCTAGGCCATTTCAGAGGGCATTTAAGAGTCAACCACATTGCTGTGGGTCTGGAGTCACATATAGGCCAGACCAGGTAAGGATGGTAGATTTCCTTCCCTAAGGGCATTAGTGAACCAAATGGGTTTTTACCACAATTGACAATGGTTTCATGGTCACCATTAGACTAGCTTTTAATTCCAGATTTTTTATTAATTGAATTCAAATTTCACTATCTGCCATGGTGGGATTCGAACCCATGTCCCCAAAGCATTAGCCTGAGCCTCTGGATTATTCGTCCAGTGACATTACCACTACTTTAAAATTTTAAGTGGAAACTAAGTAGGATAGTGACTTCATTGTGTCATCAGATCGTTGGTGTAAAGTGCAGCTTTGTTGAAGTTCAAGGATGGCAACAGAAATATAAAATTGAGACGTGACAGTAACAAATGAGGTCCTCAGCAATCATTTACTTTATTCCTGCGATTAGCCCAAGATAGTGAGAAAAGTCATATGTTGCAATTATAAAGAGTCATCGGGTCTATCACCCTGATCCAGAAGCATCCTGACCCTGTTAGAGTACTACATTAATAAATCACTTACTGTCACACGTGTGCCACATACAGCGCTGACATACATGCACTGAACCACTGGATGAGTATGACCTTCGACAAACACCACTTTCTTTGACTATTATCTAATAGTGTGTCATTAAGTATTCAAATGGGACCAAAAAAGGAGGAGCTTTTTACATATTAAAAAAACTTCTGCAGAGTTCCTTTATTTCCTAAAACCACTTTTGTCAGGGTAACTGAAATACACTTTGAGTACAAGCAATTTCCTTTAAGATGGTCGTGCGGCTGTGAGACTGGCTGTGAAGCTCACAGGAGTCAGGAGAGAGTAATGATACATCACAAAGGTCCACAGGTTTAATATCTTCCTGCTACTATACAATAACGCAAATCAATGTCTCCTGTTTATAGTATTGCTCTCTAATCATCACCCCGTAACAATGAACTGAGTGTGTACTCCACCCCCAAAAAGAACATTGACGGCCAATGACATACCATTGTGCATGCTGGGCATTTAGCACCACCAGTATTGACAGTGTAAATACTAATCTGGGCTTTCATCCATAACTGCACTAGTTTAAAAACTTTTTTTGTGGAATTGACCAACTCCACAATATCCATCTCATTGACCATGAATTCAGTCTTTGCACCCCAGCACCTATTCCTTTAGGTGGTGTCTAGTGTCTATTTCTCCACCTTGCAGTGTGCTCAGAGACACACTTTCATGTGAGCGCTATATAAATATAAGCCACTGTTTTAAAAAGGAAATATTTCAGCTCTTGTTTAGAAGGCATTATTTTTTCAGACTATTTTAAATTTAAATGAAAAATATGGTTTTAATATTGCAGGGTTTGCCAGCTTTCATTGTAACACTGGTGGGACAAAAGTTTACCATCATGTTTCAGTTGCGTTTATTACTTTCTTTCTTTTTTTTTATTTAGAGATACAGCACTGAAACAGGCCCTTCAGGCCACCGAGTCTGTGCTGACCATTAACCACCCATTTATACTAATCCCATATTCCTACCATATCCTCACATGTCCCTATATTCCCCTACCACCTACCTATACTAGGGGCAATTTATAATGGCCAATTTACCCATCAACCTGCAAGTCTTTTGGCTGTGGGAGGAAACTGGAGCACCCGGAGGAAACCCACACGGTCACAGGGAGAACTTGCAAACTCCACACAGGCAGTACCCAGAATTGAACCCAGGTCGTTGGAGCTGTGAGGCTGCGGTGCTAACCACTGCACCACTGTGCCGCCCTTTTCATATTCTAACATGTTAGCTAATTAACAAGTTAACACCTCCACACATCCCTGTAACAGCTATTTATTTGTAATATCCCTTTGTTGTTGCACATCTTTCCCGAATTGGCTGCTCAGTAAATCTAAATAGCTAAGCAAATGACATTGTACAATAAGTGCAATTCCCAGTTTTTGAAGGTGTAATACGTCTTCCCAGAAAAACGAAAATCTGCTCTGCATTCTTGAGCCTGTCCATGAATTAAAGAGGCTTGTTTTTAAGTCATAATTTGTATCAAAATAGAATGATGTGTAATATTGGCTATATGTGTTAGAAATAAATATTTTGAGCATATAAAATCTATTTGATGGAATTTTATTGAAATAAGCTACCCTGATTTTTAAAAATACTTCCAAATTTAGAGTGATTCATGTTTATTTGTCAATTTTTATACTTTTTACTTTATTTTCTGAAGATCTTGCTTCAGAATAAATAGCATGTTGAGTGCTTAAAAAAATAAAACTACATCTCTATCCTGGGAATGCTGCAGTGTTCCAGCGAACATCAATGCAAGCTTGAGGAACAGCATCTCTCTTACCGATTAGGCACGCTACAGCCTACTGGACTGAAGACTGAGTTCAATAATTTCAGAGCATAACTGGCCCCCTTTTTTATTTTTATTTATTTGTTTCATCATTCAGGTTTTTTCACCATGTGCCTGCCCACTGTTTTATTTCATGTTTGTGCTTTTAGCTAGGGCTTTCATTATTCTGTCATTTAATACCCTCTCTGCACTAACGCTTTGTCTTTCACCACACTCGCTTTGCCTTTGTCCCATGACCTCCTTGTCAGTTATTCTCTGTGACCCTCTGTCCTATCAACACCTTCTCTTTTGTTCTTTTTTGCCCCACCTCTGTTTTATTTGCTTAAAACTTATTACATTCCTAACCTTTGCCAGTTCTGATGAAAGGTCACTGACCTGAAACATTAACTCTGCTGCTCTCTCCACACATGCTGCCAGACCTGCTAAGTATTTCCAGCACTTTTTGCTTTTATCCCACACAAAGTACTGTTCCGAATACTTATGAAATTATGGGATAATCGACTATTTACAGATGGTGATTTCAGCAAGATCTGTAGTGTATAGAGATTAGCACTGTCTCAGTGATGGAGAGAGTCATTTGTCTGTCATGACTGCAGCGATGTTAGCAAGATAGAGTCCAGCGGGAGAGAATGGGCTTTGAATATTGCGTCTGATGTGACTTGTAGGGAGGTGTGCTGAATAATGCTGCCTGTAATCAATTGAGGCAATTCTCACAAACAATTAATGAAGAATTTATGCTAAAATCACTAATACGCGGGTGAACGAGGGCGACAATACATTTGGTAGTAAATATAATTCAATTACAAATTCCACAGCAATCAAGAGTCGAAATCACCTCCCGTTTATTCAGTTAATATAATCCAATGTATGGTTCCTGTATGTGACAGTACAGTACTATACTTGGGGAAGCTGTCGGCCTGGTGTGCGTAACTAAAGAACCTTTCCTGTGCCTAGAAAACAGAAGTCTGACTGATTAGTTATCCTGTTCAAACAATGTGGCAAAAATAAAAATGTTTTCCCACCGGCTAAAACTTCAGACAACAAGAACCTAGTAATCCATTTCAACCTGAAATCTTGACTGTGTCCCCGTCTCCTGGAGAGAGGCTTCTCTATTGATTGACTAAGAACCTAATGGCCTGTTTAAAACGCCACATTTATCCTCCTCGAGTGTTGCGCGTCAAGCACTGATTCGATGAGGCTGTCACCTCAAACGTGTTATACTGGACCTTGCCCTCTCAGAGTGATCAAAGCAAACCAATGGCTTGCAATTTCGTGTACATTGCAATAAGGAAATGACTCAGCCTGTATAGTGTTGGACATACAAGGAGAATGCAGCCGCTGCCTCTGCTGAAGGTCTTGGTGATAAGACTGCTGCCGCTCTGTTAGGCTGGCACTGTGCTTACCTGTACAGAGGCGAACAGACCTGCTCAGATTTTTTGGCCAGCGCTTTGCAGCTGGACCTGACGCTTCTAATCTCCTTGCGGACGGCTGCAGAGTCACAGGAGCTGTTTCCAATGGCGATGACCAGTTCCCGAAAGAGTGCTACCTGAATATTGAGCTCCTGTATTACCTGCGGGGGGGAGGAGGGGGGAAGAGGATGTAACAGTTAACCGAAAGAGTAACAATACAAAATAAAGATATTCCCGGTCGCTGTCGGATCCCAAACTCCCGAGTTAGGGAATGGGGGGCGGTTATTTTATAAATCCGTTGAATTCATCAACATTTGACGCTCCCTAATATTTTATTTTTAAGGGGAGGGGGTTTGAACTATTCCAATATACTGAATAAGCCCTAATGATCTACTATGTTGTCATACAGTTCGATGAGATTAAGCAAAGGCAGTAACAAGATCAACCTACCAGGTTACATTCTTCGATTTGTCCTTTTGTCATATTACCCCGCTTCTCCCCGCCGCTGCTCTCTCATTCCAACGCTTACAACCAGAACACAAAGCCGTTCCCTCTCGCTTCTCGTTCCGCATCCATTCAGCCGGCGGACGCGCTAACTCTTTTGTTTGTGTGTGTGTGTGATGGAAATCCAAATTCGTGTCAAATGCCTTGCGTTTACCCGGTGTAATGAGGCGCACACATCGCGCAGGAAGAGTACAACACTCCTCTTGGCTACAATGTGATCACATTACACTGGATACTGGGAAAGATGGACCCAGTCCGGGTGAATTACCTGTAGCTGGTATCTCTCAGTGTAAATCTCAGGCCAGCAAACAGCCACTGTTTGTCACCGACGGTGCAACTCTAATGGGACATTCGCCTGTAGTGGAAAACAAATCAATTCCCCCCTGATATCCTCACATTCCTGCGACCTACCAAATGCTGCACTGAAAACATCTGGAAACTGGCTCCCTAATCACGTCGCATAATTTAAGTTTCATCATTTCTTTGATAGAATGTTTCCTAATACAACGCTGGTGGGGAAGAGAGATCAATCTACACAGCCAATCTAAACTTCTGTGATAGCCTAGATGTTTCAGAGATTCTATGTTGAGAGATTATAAAATAAATGACAACATAGAGCATCCACCGCCTCCCAATTCTCACCCCCTCCCCACCCTTTCCATAGCCCTGCTCCACAGGCTCTAAATGCCCCAGAGAACTGACTCCTTGTCCTTGCCCCCAATTCCCTCTAAGTCCTTGTCCTACCCTCCTCCCTCAACAATCTCCTCTAACCCCACGATCCCATACCTACCCGCTGATCGTTTGGGTTACTCATTCTTTCCTCCTTCTTCCCCTCTAATATTGCTCTTCTAGCCACAACTTTCCTTGTTAAATCCCTCCATCTTGCTGCCTTGTCCTTTTTAGTGACTTCTCAAAGCCCTTCTTTTATCAGTTTTTTGATTTTCCTTTACTCCCCTCCGACATGGCATTCACTTTATTTCCTGCATTCTACACATGTTTTGGCTTGTCTTCCTATAAGCAAGGGATACTATAAAAATATAAGTTGTAGGTGAGTTTGTAAATTGTAAACTAATCTCTGTATGCTCATTTGGCTCAGAAATTGCCCAATGATTGATATACCTGCATGTAATAACATGAGGCCAGTCTATAAATGTGTCATTGAGAGGATCAGATTTATTTGCCTTAGATAATTATATTGACTTGGATCTTCAAGAGCAACACCGTACTGCTTTTCAGAGTTTTTCAGAGTTTTATGTATCACATTGGATCATTTCACTCCTCTTTTTCAGAACCACATACCTGAGAATATTCTAGATCATGTAGTTGATTTTTTTTTTTATTCGTTCATGGGATGCGGGCGTCACTGGCTATGCCAGCACTTATTGCCCATCCCCAATTGCCCTTGAGAAGGCGGTGGTGAGCAGCCTTCTTGAACTGCTGCAGTCCATGTGGGGTAGGTACACCCACAGTGCTGTTAGGAAGGGAGTTCCAGGATTTTGACCCAGCGACAGTGAAGGAACGGCGATATAGTTCCAAGTCAAGATGGTGTGTGACTTGGAGGGGAACTTGCAGGTGGTGGTGTTCCCATGTATTTGCTGCCCTTGTCCTTCTAGTTGGTAGAGGTAGCAGGTTTGGGAGGTGCTGTCTAAGGAGCCTTGGTGCGTTGCTGCAGTGCATTTTGTAGATGGTACACACTGCTGCCACTGTGTGTCGCTGGTGGAGAGAGTGAATGTTTGTGGATGGTGTGCCAATCAAGCAGGCTGCTTTGGTTCTGGATGGTGTTGAGCTTCTTGAGTGTTGTTGGAGCTGCAGCCATCCAGGCAAGTGGAGAGTATTCCATCACACTCCTGACTTGTGTCTTGTAGATGGTGGACAGGCTTTGGGGAGTCAGGAGGTGAGTTACTCGCAGCAGGATTCTGAGCCTCTGACCTGCTCTTGTAGCCATGGTATTTATATGGCTACTCCAGTTCAGTTTCTGGTCAATGGTAGCCCCTAGGATGTTGATAGTGGGGGATTCAGCAATGGTAATGCCATTGAATGTCAAGGGGAGATGGTTAGATTCTCTCTTGTTGGAGATGGTCATTGCCTGACACTTGTGTGGCACAAATGTTACTTGCCACTTATCAGCCCAAGCCTGGATATTGTCCAGGTCTTGCTGCATTTCTACATGGACTGCTTCAGTATCTGAGGAGTCGCGAATGGTACTGAACATTGTGCAATCATCAGCAAACATCCCCACTTCTGACCTTATGATTGAAGGAAGGTCATTGATGAAGCAGCTGAAGATGGTTGGGCCTAGGACACTACCCTGAGGAACTCCTGCATTAATGTCCTGGGACTGAGACGATTGAACTCCAACAACCACAACCATCTTCCTTTGCGCTAGGTATGACTCCAACCAGCAGAGAGTTTTCCCCCTGATTCCCATTGACTCCAGTTTTGCTAGGGCTCATCGACGCCATACTCGGTCAAATGCTGCCTTGATGTCAAGGGCAGTCACTTTCACCTCACCTCTTGAGTTCAGCTCTTTTGTCCATGTTTGAACCAAGGCTGTGATGAGGTCAGGAGCTGAGTGGCCCTGGCGGAACCCAAACTGAGCAGGTTATTGCTAAGCAAGTGCTGCTTGATGGCACTGTGGATAACTTGATGGCACTTATGGATAACTATTTATATTAAATATATAATATAGACACATTGCTGACATGACCATGATTTGTCTTTGGATATTAACCCACATATAGTAATTTCATGGTTGTAATGCACTCCTGCCGTATTTTAAACTACATAGGTCTGCGTGGGAACCCTGTCAATCATTCTTTGGAGCTCTCCCCTTAAATTTGCCTCTCCCTCCTCTCTCTCCACCTTTAACAATAACCTCAAACCCATCTCTTCAATCACCCTTTTATTCACACCTCATAATCTCTCCCTACCTGGTGTCAGTTTTTCAAAAACTTACTTGCTTAGCATTAAAGCTGTTGTGTAAATTCAGGTTGTTACTTTGTTATGGTCACTCTGGGAAGTCACTTGCATACAGCATCACCCATACCCCCACCCAGCTCCCTGCAACGCAGTTTCTAGGTTTTGCTCCTGTGTCTCCGAAATACATTTTGTGAGTGTCAGGCAGTAATTCTTTTTATATCCCTTACCTCAGAAGAGCATGTTCTACTGCACCAGTGCTCTCATTTCTTCCATTTCTGACAACAACAGGACTATCTGAATGACTTCACCATTTACTGTTGAATTGGAGTTTGTGGTGTCAGCCATGCACATTATGAACTGCACTGAGACTGCTGAAGCTCATTTCATGTCACACCTTACAGACAGTAGACAGAGGAGATTATCATTTCATCAACCTGAGCTGGATTTGAATCTAGGTCCAAGAAGTTAAAGGCCATTATCTAACTCACAGCATTGACTGTCTCCCCAAAATTTCTATGATTTGTATTCTATGTAACTGTATTTTTCACATTTTAGCATAACATCTAAATGTCCTTGGTAAGCAGAAGGCACAGATTTAAGATAATTGGCAAAAAGTCTGGGGGTGAGGGGAAATGGGGAGAAACATTTTTATGCAACCAGTTGTTGTGATGTCTGAAAAGTTGGTTGAAGCAGATTAAGTAGTAACTTTCAAAAGGGAATTGTATATATACTTGAGAAGAATTTTCAGGTCTACGGGGAAAGAGCAGGAGAGTGGGGATAATTCCATAGCTTTTTACAAAGAGCTGGCAGAGACATAATGGGGGAAATGGTCTTCTTCTGTACTGTATGATTCTACACCAACACAACCCAGGTGAGAACGCCTGAAAATCTGATAGGCAATACCTCAACTTAGCAGTGATAGGCAGTCAAGAAACTGAACCAAAAGTTAATTGAAATTATTAACATCTACCAAGTCAGGAAGTGCAAAGAGGTAGTTTAACTAAACTGATGAATGTGATGTCAGATGTTGGTGGCATTGAAGTCTGTAACATGCAGACTGAAACTAAAATGCAGACAACCATGATTTACAGAAACTAAACTGGTTATTTTGGTGGATCAGTTCGTTAGATCTATAAATATGTTTTTTGGAACTTAATGAACGCCACCAACCACAATGAACAGTCATATCATATCAAGCTAAAAATGTCTGAAAAGCATCTCACAGCATGTAAGTAATAACCCTTGCCAAACAACCTCAAAGTATTACACTCACTATGTTTTCTGAATGTTAGCATTGTGATAAGTATGAAATATGTTGTTATTGTGAACACTACTCCCCCCAGCACAGTATAAATAGTTTGAAGCACTCTTTATAATATCTTCCCTAACAAATTTGCTAATATTGGTTTGTAAAGTTTGGAAGGCACATGAATAAAGTTCTATGTTCGTCGTCTTCAACGGCATTCAAGCTGTATAAACTATTCTGTGCTTCTTTGATGTCTGCAGCAGTCAGTGCTTGCATTTCAGACTGAGTTATTAAGGGAGCTGCATTCTTCATGTATTCATTAATGAGTCACCTCCTGATCTGAGCTCCTGCTGTGCAAAGTAAACTGTGATGTAACACACAAGCACATCTTGTTATCCTCCTATTCATTTATAATTATTACCTCAGGTTGTAAGTTAGTAATTAATTTATGGTAGAAGTGGATGTTTATCTATCTGTTTTTTGAAGAAAAGGACAATATAATTTTCTCACTTACATCTCCAGTGTCATCCTTTGCCCTCCATGTCAGTTCTTCTATTCTATTTCAAAAGTGGAGTAGAAACCATCACCATGTTTATTGTCCACATAGTTGGGTAAAACAGCAATATCTTCTGGAATGTTCAGTCACATGTGACACTCTTCTATCCTGGGTATCAACTGATCTACCCCATTATCCTGGGCAGCCACCGATCCGCTCAATCACACCCTCTCCTCCACCTTTGATGCCCTTGTCCTCAACAAAACAATCACTCTCCCCACCCTGGCCATTCCCCTTGCTCTGGCCCTTATCTTTACTCCCTTAACTCCAAGGGACACAGATGTGAACATCTATGGTGGACAACTGCTTTAACTATACACGGCTGATCTGACTGGAGCACACTAAGCACTATTATATCCTGCACTTCTCTGCCAAAGCCATTCACTAGTCTAGGATCATCCTGGAATATTAAGATAACCTTGACTGCTCTTCTCCACTACAAATCGTTTATTTAAGTCTGTCTTTCCTACCTCCTCCAACTTCACCTCTAACAACATCCGAGGAACTCATGGACTTCTTTGTCAGCAAGGTTGAGACCATCCTTTCAGCAGCCTCTGCTGCTTCCCGCCCTTTCCCCTTTCCCACTGGGCCAAACCTCCCATAAAATTCCCCCCTTGCCCTAGCCCTGAACTCGTATCTTTTTCTAGTTTCTCTCCTATCCCCTATCATGCGCTCCTGGAGCTCAGCTTGTCAATGAGGTGTAGCTCTGATACTCAAGGACGACATCAGGGTGGTGCTGAGAGATGATATAGGTTCTATGGAGAATGAGGTTGAATCCATTTGGGTGGAAATTAGAAACTCTAAGAAAAAAAAGTCATTGATAGGCGTTGTCTATAGGCCACCAAATAATAACATCACATTGGGGCGGGCAATAAACAAAGAAATAACTAATGCCTGTAAAAATGGTACGGCAATTATCATGGGGGATTTTAATCTGCATGTAGATTGGTCGAACCAGCTCAGTCAGGGTAGCCTTGAGGAGGAATTCGTTGAGTGTATCCGTGATAGTTTTCTTGAACAGTATGTAATGGAACCGACGAGGGAGCAAGCTATCCTAGATCTAGTCCTGTGTAATGAGACAGGAATAATTAATGACCTCATAGTTAGGGATCCTCTTGGAAGGAGTGATCACAGTATGGTTGAATTTAGAAAACAGATGGAGAGTGTGAAGATAAAATCCAATACCAGGGTCCTGTGCTTGAACAAGGGGGACTACAATAGAATGAGGGAAGACTTGGCTAAAGTAGACTGGAAACAAAGATTTTATGGTGGGACAGTTGACAAGCAGTGGAGGACTTTCAAAGCAATTTTTCAAAGTGCTCAGCAAAAGTATATTCCAGTGAAAAGGAAGGACTGGAAGAAAAGGGGTAATCTGCCATGGGTGTCTAAGGAAATAAGGGAGGCTATCAAATTGAAAGAGAAGGCATACAAAGTGACCAAAAGCAGCATGAAACTAGAAGATTGGGAAAACTTTAAAGGTCAACAGAAAGCTACAAAAAGAGCTATAAAGAAAAGTAAGATGGAACATGAGAAAAAACTAGCACAGAATATAAAGACAGATAGCAAAAGTTTCTATAAATATATAAAACGAAAAAGAGTGGCTAAAGTAAACGTTGGTCCTTTAGAGGATGAGAAGGGGAATTTAGTTATGGGATATGATGAAATGGCCGAGGCATTGAACAGGTATTTTGTATCGGTCTTCACAGTGGAGGACATTAATAACATGCCAGTAATTGACAAAGAGACGAACGTAGGTGAGGACCTGGAAACAATCATTATTACGGAAGAGGTAGTGTTGGGCAAGCTAATGGAGCTAAGGATTGATAAGTCTCCTGGCCCTGATGGAATGCATCCCAGGGTACTAAAAGAGATGGCGGGAGAAATAGCAGGTGCACTGATGGTAATTTTCCAAAATTCGCTGGACTCTGGGGTAGTCCCAGCTGATTGGAAAACAGCAGATGTGACGCCACTGTTTAAAAAGGGAGGTAGACAAAAGATGGTGAATTATAGACCGGTTAGCTTAACCTCTGTAGTGGGGAAGATGCTTGAGTCTATTATCAAGGAAGAAATAACAGGGCATCTCGATAGAAATTGTCCCGTTGGGCAGACGCAGAATGGGTTCATGAAGGGCAGGTCATGCTTGACAAATCTTTTGGAATTCTATGATGACATTACGAGCAAGGTGGACAATGGGGACCCAGTGGATGTGGTGTACCTAGATTTCCAAAAGGCCTTTGACAAGGTGCCACACAAGAGGCTGCTGCATAAGATAAGGATGCATGGCGTTAGGGGTAAAGTATTAGCATGGATAGAGGATTGGTTGACTAACAGGAAGCAGAGAGTGGGGATTAATGAGTGCTATTCTGGGTGGCAATCAGTCACTAGTGGTGTGCCTCAGGGATCGGTGTTGGGACCGCAATTATTTACAATTTATATAGATGATTTGGAGTTGGGGACCACGTGTAGGGTGTCAAAATTTTCAGATGACACTAAGATGAGTGGCAGAGCAAAGTGTGCAGATGACTGTGAAACTTTGCAGAGGAACATAGATACATTGAGTGAGTGGGCAAAGGTCTGGCAGATGGAATACAATGTTAATAAATGTGAAGTCATTCATTTTGGTAGGAGTAACAGTAAAAAGGATTATTACTTGAATGGTAAAAAGTTGCAGCATGCTGCTATGCAGAGGGACCTAGGTGTCCTTGTGCATGAATCGCAGAAGGTTGGTCTGCAGGTACAGCAAGTAATTAGGAAGGCAAATGGAATTTTGTCCTTCATTGCTAAAGGGATTGAGTTTAAAAGCAGAGAGGTTACGTTGCAGCTGTATAAGGTACTGGTGAGGCCGCACCTGGAGTACTGTGTGCAGCTTTGGTCTCCTTACTTGAGAAAGGATATACTGGCACTGGAGAGGGTGCAGAGGAGGTTCACTTGGTTGATTCCGGAGTTGAGGGGGTTGGCTTATGAGGAGAGATTGAGTAGATTGGGATTATATTCATTGGAGTTCAGAAGAATGAGGGGGGATCTTATAGAAACATATAAAATCATGAAGGGAATAGATAAGATACAAGTAGAGAGGATGTTTCCACTGGCAGGTGAAGCTAGGACAAGAGGGCATAGCCTCAAGATTAGGGGGAGCAGATTTAGGACTGAATTAAGAAGGAACTTCTTCACCCAGAGGGTTGTTAATCTATGGAATTCCTTGCCCAGTGAAGTAGTTGACGCTTCTTCAGTAAACGTCTTTAAAGCTAAGGTAGATATCTTTTTGAACAATAAAGGAATTAAGGGATATGGTGGGAGCGCGGGTACTCCAGGTGCGGCCTCACCAGTACCTTATACAGCTGCAACATAACCTCTCTGCTTTTAAACTCAATCCCTTTAGCAATGAAGGACACGAAAAGATCAGCCATGATCTTATTGAATGGCGGAGCAGGCTCGAGGGGCCGGACGGCCTACTCCTGCTCCTAGTTCTTATGATCTTATGAATGAGATCCACCTCCTGTTCCCTCGACCCTATTTCCACCAAATTTTTTGACCTCCCAAATTTCTTTCCTGGCTACTATATTAACTGATTTTGTTAACAGTTCCCTCTCCTCATGTACTCTCCCCTTCTCCTTTAAATCTGTCATCATTAGCCCTCTCCTGAAACATCATACCCTTCAGCCCTCTGCCTTTGCAAACTGCCACCTGATCTCCAATCTTCCCTTGAATGTATTGTCCTTTCCCAAATCTGTACCATCTTTTCCACAATTCTATGTCTGAATTCCCCCAATCTGGTTTACGCCCTTGCCACAGTAGCAAAGCAGCCCTGATCAAAGTCACATTATATGCTAAGTCACTGTGACATGGGAAACTATCCCTTCTCAATCTGTCTGCAGCCTCTGACAGTCAGTCACATCATCCTCCTTCAATGTCCAACAGGGTAGGCTACCCTCACTGGGTTCCATTCTTATCTATTAATTCATAGCCAGAGAATCACTTGCAATGACTTCTCTTCCCAATTTTTTTTTAAGAGATACAGCACTGAAACAGGCCCTTCGGCCCACCGAGTCTGTGCTGACCATCAACCACCCATTTATACTAATCCTACATTAATCCCCATATTCCTATCACATCCCCACAATTCCCCTACCACCTATCTATACTAGGGGCAATTTATAATGGCCAATTTACCTATCAACCTGCAAGTCTTTGACTGTGGGAGGAAGCCAGAACACCCGGCGAAAACCCACGCGGTCACAGGGAGAACTTGCGAACTCCACACAGGTAGTACCCAGAATCGAACCTGGGTCGCTGGAGCTGTGAGGCTGCGGTGCTAATCACTACGCCACTGTGCCGCCCATTTCTGCACCATTTTCTCTGGGTCCCCCAAGGATCTATTCTTGACCTTTGCCTCTTTCTCATCTACATGCTGCCCTTCAGTGGCATCATCCGAAAACATAATCAGGATCCTGACAACATCCAGCTTTACCTCATCATCACCTCTCTCAACCCTTCTATTGTATCTGATTTGTCACACTGCTTGTTCAACTTCCACTACTGGATTAGCAGAAATTTCCACCAACCAAATATTGGGAAGAGTGAAGCCATTGTCTTTGATCCCCACCACAAGCTTCATTCCCTAGACACCAACTCCACTCCTCTCTCTGAGGCTGATCCAGACCGTTCACAATATTGGTGCTTCATTCCATCACCAAGACCGCCTATTTCCATCTCTGTAACATTGCCCTACTCCATCCCTGTCTCAACTCATCTGCTGCTGAAACCCTCATCCATGCCATTGTTACCTCCAGACTTTACTATCCCAGTGCTCTCCGGACAGCCTCACATCTTACACTCTGTGTAAACTTGAGCTCATTCAATATTTTGCTGCCCGTAGTTGCACCAAGTCCCATTCACAAATTACACAGTGCTTGCTGATTTATAGTTGCTCTTGGTCTGGCACTGCCTCAATTTTAAAATTCAAATCCTTGTTTTCAAATCCCTCTGTAACCTTGTCCCTTCCTATCTCTGTATGCTCTGTTTGCCTGGTAAATGTGGAACACTTCCAGTATGTTGGAAGTTATCTTTCACAGAAGGCTGACATTGACGAAGAAATCCAGCATCGCCTGAAATCTGCTGGTGGAGCCTTTGGCCACCTGAGGAAGTGAGTGTTTGAAGATCATGATATCAAAACTGAAACCAAGCTCGTGGTCTACCATGCGGTCGTGATCCCTACCTGGCAGCACGCGGCTGAGACATGGACAATGTATAAGATGCACCTCAAAGCACTGGCGTCATTTCATCAACGCTGCCTATGGAAGATCCTACATATCAATTGGGAGGACAGGCGCACTAACATCAGTGTCCTCTCACGAGCATGCACCACAAGCATCGAGGCTATGATTATCCACCATCAGCTTCGTTGGGTTGGTCATATAGTTCGGATCTCTGATACCAGGCTCCCAAAGCAGGTCGTCTTCGCCCAGCTCAGTCAGGCAGATGCACCAGAGGCAGACAAAAGAAACTCTTCAAGGATGTGTTGATAGGCAACATGAAGAAATGCAACAGTGACGTCAATTCCTGGGAGACCATCGGCCTGGACTGAACCCGATGGAGGCAGAGTCTATGGGAAGGATCCCAGCATTTTGAGATCCAAAGACGACAAAAGGAAAAGTGAGAGCGGTGGAAAGAACAAGCCATGGCCCAATCTAATAATACACGACCAGACATCCCACATGACAACAAATGCCCTACGTGCTATAAAGTCTGTAGATCCCGAATTGACCTCATCAGCCATCTTTGGACTCACGGAAGACAATCATCCTTGCCTGCGAAGGATAGCCAATAATGCTCATCCAGCCATATAAGCCTTCGCAATCTCTGCACCCCTCCAATTCTGGCCTCTCAAGCATCTCCGATTTTGATCACTTCACACTTGGTGGCCATGCCTTCTTCTGCCTAGGATCTAGCTCTGGAATTGCCTCTCTAATCCTCTCCATCTTTCTATCACTCTCTTTCTTTAAGACACTCCTTAATACCTAATTCTTTAACTGGGCTTTTGATCAACTGTTCTAATGCTTCTTTATGTGGCTCAGTGACAAATTTTGTTTGTTAGCGCTCCTGCAATACACCATGGGGCATTTTAATATGTTAAAGGTGCTATATAAATGCAAGTTGTTGTTGCTATATTCCACAGTCATGTATCCATTCACAGGGAATACCGACCTGTCCAAATTGCAAGAAAACAATTATTTCCTTCATTCCAATGTTGCATCCATGGTAAAGTTGGATTTTGTAATAAGAATAACGATGAGTGCTCAACGTTATAATGGGGGAAAATTGGACAGCAACTTCTGGCACCAGCACATGCGAGCTAAATGCCCAAATACAGATGCTGCGGTCAGAGATACCTGTTCCTTCACAGGAAGCACTGTTACAGTCCTCGCCAATAGACTCGGCACTGAAATGAGTACAACGATGTGAACATGGGGTACTTGTCCACTAGTTCCACACTAAAAACAGCTAAAACTTTTGGGGTGGTGCATTCAGGAGTAGGTGAGTTTTTGGTGGCATGGTAAGGGATAATTACTACTGAAAACCTCCCTGGCCCTGAAACTTACCTGTGAAGTCTTATTCCCTAAGAAAAGAATTAGTACTGGAGAATTTTTTTAAATTAACCTTTTCTGTCTGTCTCTTTTATCTATTTCCCTTATTCCTATCTGTATTTCCAAACCTTTATTTTTTTCTGTACATCATTTAAATTTAATTTATATTTCCTGTTTTATACTTCCTGGTTTAGACTCTGCGTATCTCAATGAGAATTCTTCAATCTGATCGGTTGAAGAACCTCGCTATTTCTTGTCCTGTTCACAGCCATCATTAATCCTCTGTAAAGGGGATTAATGAAGCTGGAAGCCAAACCAGAAACAGAAGCCGGATTAGAGCAAGTCTGTGCTCTCAAGTTTGCAAAAACATTGTGGGTAGCCATCAGTGAAGCAAGTGATGAGCAACGTTCCTTTGCTGCTGACTGCAAAATCCAGGCCATTGAAAATCTGTGTATGTGCAAGTTACCTGTCCATAACCTTCATTTTCCTATTGTCACAAAGTTTGACTATGCCTTACATGTCAACAGTTAATATTGAAAATGTTTATTAATCCATTCTAATGGAAAATCCCAATGTAAACGACTCCTAATAGTGCTGCAGATGCACACAGGGGCCACAAGCTGATGCTGTAGCTCCATTCTATTCTATGCCACTGTATCTTTATTGTGAGCAACTCCACAGTGGTCATAGAGTTATAGAATTATACAGCGCAGAAACAGACCCTTCGGCCCATCGTGTCCGTGCCGGCCATCAAGCAGCTATCTATTCTAATCCCATTTTCCAGCACCTGGTCCGTAGCCTTGTATGCTATTGCGTTTCAAGTGCTCATCTAAATACTTCTTAAATGTTGTGAGGGTTCCTGCCTCTACCACCCCTTCAGGCCGTGTGTTCCAGATTCCAACCATCTTCTGGATGAAAATCTTTTTCCTCAAAACCTCTCTAAACCTCTTACCTTAAATCTATGCCCCCTGCTTATTGACACCTCTGCTAAGGGAAAAAGTTTCTTCCTATCTATGCCCATCATAATTTTGTATACCTCAATCAGGTCCCCCTTCAGCTTTCTCTGCTCCAGTCCAGGCAACATCCTGGTGAATCTCCTCTGCACCCTCTAGCACTTTTTAAATACTTGAATCATCTTAACTTTAGTCTGTTGGTGAATTAAAACAGCTGGTTTGAGTGTAATTTATAGGTTGGCACAACGCACCACCTGATTCCACATATGTAAACGACCTAAGTCAGTTGCATCCAACCTTCCCCCAACCAATAACTAACTTGGTTTATATTTCAATCCACTGGTATATAGTAGTTACCTCTGTGATAAACCTTCATTGGATTCTGCAACATGTTTTTCCTTTATCCTCCCACAAGTAGCTTTAATGCTCTGACCAACATTTACAGAATTATAAAAAGAAGTAAACAACTGCAAATGCTAGAAATCTGAAATAAAAATAATTTTCTGGAAACACACAGGTGGTATTTGGCAAACAATCACCTAATCTGCTTTTGGCCTCCCTGAGGTAAAGGAAACCACACCATGAGCAGCTAATACAATGGGCTGGATTTTGAAATGGACATCAGGTCCTGAGCATACGCTTGCCAGCAGCGACACTGGCTCAGCAATCTTCCAGGACCTGGCCTCCTAATTGGTCACCTCTCCATTTGCCATCCTATTAAGGACGGCGGGCAGGCTCTTGATGCTGCTGGACCAATCAGAGGGCCGGCAGCTCTGGAGTCTCAACAGCCCCACCGGGAGAGGTGGGCATTGAGGAGGCAGGTTGGGGACTGTGAGGACACCTCAACATGGCCTGCTCAGCAGTGAAGAAAAAACAAGATCTAGGCTGGCAGGTCCATCAGGATGGAGGGGAAATTGATTGGCTGGATCGAGCTTAGCTGAGATTGTGGTCTTTCATACTCGCAGCCCTGTCAATGGGGCATGGAGTCTCCGGCCCCAATGGCACCCCCCCCCCCCGCCAAACAGAAGAAAGCCTCCTCCATTGAGCTGGCGGCCTCCGCACACGGCAGGGAGACGCTCCACGAGTGGCAAAATGCCGACGAGGCTACAAAATCGCCCCTAATTGGGGGCCTTAACCTCCGTGGGGCAGGCAACCAATCCAATTCCTAGCCCCCCCAGGGAAAGCTCCCCGGCAGCTGGAATGTACTTGGGAGACATCCCAATGCAGGTCCCCCTCTGCTTTCCCAGTTCCCCTGCCTTCAAGCCCACCATTGCGGGGCCAGGAAAATTCAGCCCAATTTTCCAGATTAGAGAAACCTGTCAGTCTTTGTTCAGTGGGAACACTTGCATCTGAGTCAAAATGTCATGGATTCAAGCCCACTCCAAAGACCTGAGTACATAATCCAGATTAGCACTTTCTTGTACTACTGAGGGATTCCTGCAGTGTTGAAGGTGCCATTTTTTTGGCTGTGATGTCAGGTGGATATAAAAGTTTCAAAGAAGAGCAGGGATGTTCACCTCAATCAACGTCACGAAAACAGATTATCTGACCATTTATCTAATGGCTGTTCATGGAACCTTGCTGTGTGTAAATTGGCTGCTGCATTTCCGACTTTAAACTGTAACTGCACTTCAAAGTATTTAATTGGCTGTAGGGCATGTTGAGATGTCTTGATATTGTGAAAGACGCTGTATAAATGGCAGTTCTTTTTTAATTTCCTTTGCAGAAGATGCACGTAAATTACTGTCCCACATGGAAGGAGTGCTTGGGCCTCTGGACAGTGGTGAATGAAAGAAGAAAGAAAGAATTGCATTTATATAGCGCTTTTCATGACCCCACAGTGCTTTACAGGTAATGAAGTACTTTTGAAGTGTAGTCACTGTTGTAATGTGGGAAACGTGGCAGCCAATTTGCGCACAGCAAGCTCCCACAAAAAGCAATGTGATAATGACCAGATAATCTGTTTCATTGATGTTGATTGAGGAATAAATATTGGCCAAGACATCAGGGATAACTCCCTTCTCTTCTTTGAAGTAGGACCATGGGATCTTTTATGCCCAGCTTAGAGAATAAACAGGGCAAATGAAAGACGGCACCTCCAACAGCAGAGAACTCCCTCAGTAACACATTAGAGTGTCATCTGAGATTTGTGTGCTCAAGTCTCTGGAGTGGGACTTGAACCCACAACCTCAGGCTCAGAGGTGAGAGTGCTGCCAGCCGAGTCTCGGCTGACTTGAAGAAGTATTGCAGTTGCTGTGGTTGCACATGTTTGGTCATGGGATCACATTGTTGGCAGTATAAGTGCTGGAAGATGATCTGGTGAACATGGATATGGATGAGGACAGTGAGGACGAAGGAGGATATTATATCTGTTATGATTGAAACTCTTGTATCCTAGTAACAAACTGGAATTCTTGTTTTCCTAAACTCCATATATTGTCAGAGCTAGAACACTGTTGTCCAATGATTCAGCCATTTCAGAATGGCGTTCCTAATTAAAAAGTCAAAGGGATAGATAAAAGCCTACAGCTTCTCCCAAGAGTGGCATGCCTCTCATGGATCTCTATCTCTCCAGTCTTAGAACTATTCTGAATGAGATATATTTTAAGTTCCGAATTCTGCCAGAATCTGCCAAGACCCAACTTGTGTGAGTATATTATTTACATTAGGTCATTTCTGCTGAACTGTGTACACTGAGTGAGTTTAAGTTAAATTTCTGGAACTTTCTTTAGTAGAATAGCCCCTGAGATATTTACTGCATAGTGTCTTTGTACTCTCATGGTCATGTGTTTTTCTTCAAATCCTTAATTATTAACATCAATTTCATCAGTTAGCCTTCCGATTTCAAATGCTCACTTTTCCCCTCAGTATGTTCTACTCTTAATCCTTTTTCTAACTAATGTATTATCTAGCATTAACATTATAATTTGCAAAGGGAAAGCTTCCTGACCCCCTCACTTGGAATGCTGGGCGACAGTCTGCTGTTCCTTCAATTGTGAAGTGTGGAGCAGTGGGTTGAAAAGCAGCAGTTTGAGTAACGATCACAGCCCCAGCCAAGCTCCTGTTTTGTACAGCACGGTAGAAAATCTGACACTTTAAGCTTTGTGGAAACATTACTGTGATGTTTGTCCAAGAAATCCTCGATGGTTTGAAAAGAAATCTCATTGTCTGTGCTGTTCTGATATATATTATAATGTGAAGCCATTACAGAACCAAATCTGATTTTATAACACGATGTCAACCTCACAATTTTCTGTGCATACAGTGGGATCTAAGTGGTACTGCCTCCATGCCAGATGATGAGAATTTGCAGTGCGATGCCAACATAAACACAAGATGGTTGTTGTCAAGGGTAATCTGTAGATGAATTAATTTAGACAGGATGAGGAGGAAATGAATCACATCCTTGCTTCACACCTCTCACTGTGAACCATTCAGTGAGCGTTGATGTAACTCCTAACCTGTAACAAATAATAACACTATTCAGTGAGAGTAATCAATGGGCAAGATCAAAAATAGTTCCTGGAAATAACTTCTATTACCAAAATAATTCTGTTTTTTTCATATTAGTAATGTTTTCTTGAACCACCCTCAAACTTACCTCTGAACTTGAATACATTAATATTTGACCAAAAAAAGTTATTGTGCTGTTATTTTCTGTGATCAATCCTGGTGCTGTGATGGTTTTTCAGTAGTCTTCCATTGTGTAGATTAAAGATTAGATTATTAGATTAGAGATACAGCACTGAAACAGGCCCTTCGGCCCACCGAGTCTGTGCCGACCATCAACCACCCATTTATACTAATCCTGCACTAATCCCATATTCCTACCGAACATCCCCACCTGTCCCTATATTTCCCTACCACCTACCTATACTAGTGACAATTTATAATGGCCAATTTACCTATCACCCTGCAAGTCTTTTGGCTTGTGGGAGGAAACCGGAGCACCCGGAGAAAACCCACACAGACACAGGGAGAACTTGCAAACTCCACACAGGCAGTACCCGGAATCGAACCCGGGTCCCTGGAGCTGTGAGGCTGCAGTGCTAACCACTGCGCCACTGTGCCGCCCTAAATTGCACAGTTAAAAAAAATATCTCACAATGTTTGACTTTGTTCAACCGAATTTTTATTTCACGCTATAGTGAAATGTTTTCTGATTCATGCACTTTCTGTTATTGCATATGTAGTTTTAAATTTCTCAAACCACCTGTTATTTAAGCTAACTTGAGTTGATCAGGTGAATCAGTTCTAAATCAATACAGAAATAAGGCTTCCATGAGAGGGCATGAGAGCATTGAGGGAGAAGGGAGAGTGAAGCCAGAGACCTCCCTGCAAGCTCAGGGTACTGTCTTATCCTTGATGTGTTTCTCTCTATTCACCGAGTGACACACAAGTGTACAGTCCCACAATAATATCACACGCAATGAAATCACGGTTTGAAGATATTTCTTGGAGGCCACATTTTGACATATGTTCAGCTTCATGATTTATACACCTGGAAGAAGAGAATGCCAGCATAGCTTGTGGTCCTGAACAAGCCAGAACCTTAAAGTGCCCTGCGTCATTCGCACCTACCTTGGCACAGTCACACGCACCCAGGAGGATGTATGTAGTCAGCTTAAAGAGCTAGCACCAGGTGAGTCACAATGCATGGGTGAGGAGCAGCAAATGGCGGTGACAGATGATGAGATCAAAACTTAGTTGCAAGGCCTACGGATTGTGACCTGACAGGACAAAAGCAGGATCAAGTACAGGAGTCACTCACGTCCGTGCGAAATACTCTGCAAAGCCTGCCTACGAGTATGGAAGAGTCCACTAGCTGCATTTGTACAGTTGTGGATGATTAGCTGCCTGCACTATGATCTACCATGGAGCGCATGGCAACTCCAAGCAGCTGAGGTAGATTCTTCAGCGGCATAGGTGCTATGTCTCATGAATTCTCAGACTGCTGCTATGGAGACCTTGGGCCTTAATCTGCAGGAGGTTGTCCTGTACAGCTTCAACAGGTGAGGGGATCGGATTGAAAGAAGCTCGAGGTAGGATTTCAATTGTGCTATGTGTGGAAGAACAGATGAAGTTACCGATAATAGCCACATTCAACCCATTCAACAGCACTGCAGAAAGTAATTCGAGCAAATTTATTGGCTACATGTAGACAGAAGGATTCCTTAATGAGGCAGCTCAGGACTTAGCTAAATGTGTGTCAGACAAGCACCTGGCACACCAGTCTTACTCTGTGCATTGGTGTTTCTAGAGAATGTCCCATGGTCAGTATGTTTTATTATTTGTTTATGGGACATGGGTTCACTGGTAAGGCTGCATTTTTTGCACATCCTTTGTTACCCTGAAAGGGTAGTAATGATCCTTCAACCACTGCTGCCTTTGTGGTGACCATGCATCCACGATAGAATTAGGTAGATTGCAGGATTTTGACCAAGCAATAATGAAGGAATGCTGGAATATGTACAAACCAAAATGACGTGTTATTTGGAGGGAAACTTGGAGTTGATGGTGTTCCCACAATATTGCAGTTCTTATTCACATTGATGGTACATGTTGCTGGGAGGTGTAGAATGCATCCTGTTTTGGTTTTGATTCCAGATTGTCTTCTTCCTCCCCCATGGTTAGACCTCTTTGAGTAGCAAGAGTCATGAAGCATGAAGAAAATGGTGAAAGCAAAAGCAAAATACTGCAGATGCTGGAAATAAAAACACAAAATGCTCAGCAGGTCTGGCAGCATCCGTGGAGAGTAAAACAGAGTTCATCAGAACTGGAAGAACTTAGAGATGTAACAGGATTTAAGCAAGTACAGAGGCAGGGAAAGGCAGGAGGGGGGAAAGAACAAAAGGGAAGCTCTGTGATAGGGTGGAAGGCAGGAGATTAAATGACAAACACGATCATGGTGCAAGGCAAAAAGAGATGGTAATGAGACAAGAAAGGAAACAAAGCTTGAGTGTAAGCTGTAACAGAAGGGAACAGAAAAATGATCACCAACAGTCATAAAGGGGTATTCTCTTTATTTGACAGACTTTTTATATTTGAAGCGGGAGAAGGTCAACTTGGGGTGATATCAGATACAGGTGTCACGATGATGGTGCAGTTTACATCATCGTGTTGTGCACATCTGAACAAATTTAAAGACAGAGTTGCAATAGTTGAAGCTAGTGGCCCTTTAAATGATTATTTTTCTGTACATAAGGCATGCGAAGCGATGTGGAACCAGCTGATCTTTTTTGTTTATTTGTTCGTGGGATGTGGGCGTCACTGGCCAGGCCAGCATTTATTGCCCATCCCTAATTGCCCTTGAACTGAGTGGCTTGCTTTTTATTTCATTTTCATTTCAGAGGGCATTTAAGAGTCAACCACAATGTTGTGGGTCTGGAGTCACATGTAGGCCAGGCCCGGTAAGGATGGCAGATTTCCTTCCCTAAAGGACAGTAGTGAACCAGATGGGTTTTTATAACAATCGACAATGGTCACCATTAGACTAGCTTTTTAATTCCAAATTTTTTGTTATTGAATTCAAATTTCACCATCTGCAGTGGTGGGAATTCGAACCCATGTCCCCCGAGCACTAGCCTGGGCCTCTGGATTCTCAGTCCAGTGACATTACCACTACACCACTGACTACAGTGGCAGCAGCATTCAATTGTTTACAGTAGACCTCAGCGCGAAAGAAGCCAATTGTTATTGAGGTCACAAACATGTTGAGAAATGTGCATTGTGCACCACTGTACTTTAAAATAAGCTTTATTGGGATGTGCAAATTAATTTAAGTACAATGTAATAAATTTGATCATAGCCTAAGAAAAGCATTGAATATCTTTCCTAAATTTACCAAATATCATGACATACATCAGCATTTTCTAAAATATAAAGTTATATAATACGCAAGGCTAGTGCCAGTAATTTGGGGAAGTGAGGAGGAGGGGGGGAGGGTGATGATGATTCACTACAAAGAGAAAGATGGAGAGAGCAGTAAACTGCTATCTCATATTTTTGGTTGAGTGAGGTCTTGCGCCACGCCAAGCCCGCCCCCCACCACCACGATCCCCAACCCCCTCCCAAACCCACATCGGCCTGGACCCCTCATGACTCATTTTGGATTCTGCCGACCCAGCTGTTGTAACTTTAGCAGGGGAGTGGTCGAAGCCCTGCTTATGTTTCTATCTGGGGTTTCCACTGAGGTTGGGGCAAATGATTAGGGTTACCCCATTGCCCCTCCCATCATCTGGCAAGGAAATTCCAGCAATCTCACTGTTGCAGTGGGAAATTGAAAATTGTCATAATGGTGAGTCAAGGGGTGATGTTCTGAGGCAGGAGGCTGAAATTGGCAAGTGATGTGCTCAAATAATGCTTCATCTTTCATCCCTTATGTTACTAAATGTGAAAAAATCTGTTGCACAGCAGGAAGACCTGGCACTGAGATCACAGTTGGCAGTGAAGCCAATTAGTTATTACAGCACATGAATATAGAGTCAATAACTGACATAATCTGGAATTAGTTCTAAGGAAGCTGGCCATAGTATCTATTGACTTATTCCTGTACATAAGATAATATAAAGTGAGGTGATTTTATTCTTGACTAACCACTGGTCCTGTCAATATGCTCTTGAATCAGTCACTGGAGCTGTGCAAGTTCAATTAATTCTGAAATCAGTTGGCTTCAGTCTACAGTTGTGCTTCCTGTTCCCCACTCAGCTCAGAACTGGTAATGATTACAGAGAGGCTTACAATACTGACCCTCCTGTAACTACTGCCTTCCTGTTGCAGTTGATACATGTTTGAATTGAACTTCAGATGCTTGCAGGTCAAAAACATCTATTTTTTCCGACTCAAACACCATTGTAGAGACCTCATAGTTGCATAAAATATTTCTTTTTCCGAAATGGCATGACTGTCGTTATTTATTTATTTAGTACAACCATGACTTGTTTGACTCATATAATATTACAGCCTTGACAATCTAAGGTTCTTCAAGAAGAATGAATGGAATCAAAACACCTTAATAAGATAACTGGAGAGAAAAAAAATCAATATTGCTGAATTCTTTCACTGTTCAAGTATGAAATTCTTGTTTCATGTTCCCTGCTGTACATTACAGAGCTAATCTGGTGAACTTTTGAAAATGAAAAAAGGCACAATCATTTTGTTACTTTGAAAAATATAACTAGAGTAAACTGAATCCAGTTTATAGAATATTATCTTTTAAATCTCCAGCCATATTAACATTTGCCTTAAAAGAAGGATGAGAAAATACTACAATTGCACTAACTCCCTTCTGTTAAATGACATTTAATACATCTTAAGTTCAATCGTTTTTAGATTTGTTTTCAACTTTTCCAATGAATTGCTATCATCTCCAATTTAAATGAAAAAATAAACAGTGAGAATGTACTGTTATAAGTTTAGTTTCACTTGTGAGCTGGTAAAAGCTTAAGTTTATCAAATACTGTGTAAACTATATGATTCAGGGAGAATCTTAAGGAAATATCCTTAGGCCCTGTTCTTACTTTCTCCTCAAAACATCAAATACTCACTTCCAAACTGTTTTTCTGACTGGGTGCATGTCCAATTAAGAAAAACTCTTTCAAGTAGTCCTACACTCATTGCACAAAAGGACCTAGAATTTGACACGAACAAGCAGGACCTTCCTTAGCACCTTTCCTAATTGCACAGCGTTAACTTCAGTGGATGATCATCAGAAACTTTTCTTACGCATCTACCTTGAGTTTCTGCCAATCTTACTCCGAAGTTATGGCGGCCAATCAGGACATCCTTTGAGGAAATTCCTGGCCTAACTGGTAATCATTGAGAGAGGCTGGAGTGGGAAATTGAAAACTCTCTCGGTGGTTATGGGGTGGTGTTCTGAGGTTGTGGATTGAGGCACAATAGAAGGAGCTTCACTTTACATCTAACTGTATCATACCTCAGGACTAGCCAAGCTTTTTGTGCAGAGGTCAAATTTCCGTACCACAGTGAGTAGGCTGTAAATGAGTTAACATGGAGCAGTAAATAACCTGGCAATTCATACTTCTACTTCAAACCACAGAATTATTAAACAAAAGCTTTCAGTATTACCAGCACTCACAACCTATATGAGCCAGGTAATTGTTAAAGTTTGTTTTAACATTCAGGTTTAACACAAGAAACTTATATGTAGAAACCTAAATTTAAAATGTCCTCTTTACGTCAAATATTTAAACAAAATTCTTCCAACAGTCACAGGTTTTGTGATTCTTGGCAATACTCAGTGCATTGTTCCAATTAATCCTCATTAAACAAATTAATCTGGTGTACGTAAACATTCATGTTATTCCATATGCAAAATATTCAAGCCTCCATTCATAAAACCTCAAAACCCACAACACAAGATTCCAATTCCCCAACACTTGATACCAAACTCCCTCCAACACAAGATTCCAAAACTCAGAACACAAAAATTCTAAAGCCCCAATATAGGATTCTAAACTTCCTCCAACACACGACACGAAAATCCCCAATAAAATATTTCAAAACTTCTTCCTACACAAGTCTCCAAAGCCATCCCCATGCACAAAACTTTAAAGCCTCCACACACAAACATTCACACCTCTTTTGAAAAATTCATTGGCTGGCAATCTTTTTGCTGCCAATTTCCTCACTCGGCTTGTCCCGGTCCATCATCCTTCACTGCCGCTTGCTTCCCATCCTGATTCTACCACTTTACCTCTGTCTCTGCTATTCCCAGCACAGCTCATTGTCATTCCCTTCATATTCCAATCTCCCTGAAAACTAATGCTGGAAAGCTTTTTGACCCTCTCACCCTAGAGCACTGGTAATAGCTACTCCATGATTAATGATGAAATACCTGCACTCATCAATTATGAAATAGGAATAGCCTTTTCTTATGCACCAAACTGGGGAAGTTCAAACAGGTTGAATTTTATGCATACAAGAGGGAGAAAATGAACTTGTGTTTATATTGTAACTTATCACATCTCTCAGGATAGCTCAAAGCACTTCACATCCAATGAGTTGCTTTTTGGTTTAATGTCTCATAAAAAGGACAGCATTGCTGACAGTGCTGCACTCCCTCATTAATGTGGTGAAGTGTCCTTGAACCCCTAACCTTCTGAGTAAGAGGCAAGAATACTGCCAACTGAGTCAAGCCTACACAAAGAAGCTGAGTAATACTGTCTCTTTGACACCCCTCGAATATTTGATATGGGAATGCATGATTTTGAGGCTGGGTGTCTGAATTGAGAATGGGCTCTGTTATTATCTGTCACCTCAGTAAGCACAAATATTCATTAAAAAGGTTAAAGAAAACCATCAACTTATAGATACATGTGATGTTGGCAGCAGTTGGACTGAGCACATTTAATTGGCAGGTGCTTAGTGTGAAGCTGAATATGGAGTCAGCATAGCAAGTATAATAACAGCAATTTCCAGCAGAAATCATTTACAAGTAGTCAAATGACTATTTGTTTTAGTAAATCTTGAGTGATACAGGAGATAAAGTGATTGTCACTGATGTCATAGTAAGTTCACCAGAGCTCACAAATTCCCCATTACACAAAATAATCTTATTTTTAGCCAGCAAATATTTCAGTTCACAATGGTAATGGTGGTGAATGTCAGCAATTATATAGGGACTTCATGTGTTGATTAATGCGCCAGCACAAACCTATGTTTAGGCTTGAACAAAATAGCACTTGGGTAGCATCAACCTGTACTTCTCTGTACATCACTGGTTTTGTTTTTTAGTCAGGCAACAACATTTTTAGTCATTCTATGAATGATATGCAGATGAAACCATTGTAGTTCACTACAAATATATTTACTTATAAGATTCAAAGAATGTACACAAAAACAGGTTGTAAAGACTAAAAACCCATTATTTCCATGCTTTGAAGTTTTATAATAATCATTAAATTAGTTACCACTTAGAAAACTAAAGGAAGGCCTGAATATCCTGCCATTTAGATCAGGATAGCAATAATCATGATGATTAGGTATTGGGCACTATTGATTAGTGTAAATTAAAGGCACTAATCCGTTATTGAGGATGGAGAATGGGAATGGTAACAGATGGTGCAAATATCTACATTTGTAGACATTTTTATAAATGTTATTATAAAGTAGGATTTGTTAGAAAGCAATTTTTAGAACACACAAGTTAATGTGAAAAGTAAACAAATAAGTAACGTGCATTTATATATCACCTTTCACATCCTCAGGACAATCCAAAGCACCTCACAATCAATGAAATGCTTCTGAGGTGTGTCATTGTCGTAATCTGGGCAAAAGCAGGAGCTAATTTGTACACAGCAAGGTCCCACAAACAGCATTGAGCTAAATGACCAGTTAATGTGTTTCTGGTGATATTGGCTGAGGGAGAACTGTTGCCCAGGATATTAGGAGAACATCCATTCTCTTCTTCGAATAGTTCCATGGGATCTTTTACATTCACCTGAGAGTGCTGACGGGGTCTTGCTTTAACGTTTCATCCAAAGGATGGCACCCCTGGGGTGGGGGTTGGGAGGTGGCAGGGTTTGAGTGAGTGGGTGGAGTGGAGTTAGAATCGTAGAATGGTTACAGCACAGAAGGAGGTCATTTGGCCAATTAAGTCCATGCCAGCTCTCTGCAAAAGCAATCCAGCTAGTCTCACTCCCTTGCCCTTTCCTCGTAGCCCTGCAATTTTTCCCTTCAAGTACTCATCTAATTCTCTTTTGCAAGCCACAATTAGATCCGCCTCCACCACCCTTTCATGTAGTGCATTGCAGATCATAACCAGTTGCTGCATAAGGAAGTATTTTCCTCATGTCACATTTGGTTCTTTTGCCAATCACATTAATTCTGTGTCCGCTGGTTTTCAACCCTTCCGCCAATGGGAATTAATAATTCATGAAAAATTAATAGGAAGAGTTGTAGGGCTGGAGGAAGTTACACAGACAGGGAGAGGGCAAAGCCATGACTGGTTTTCAACACAAGGTTGAAAATTTTACACTTGAGGCACTGGGGGACCAAGAGATGTTTGCTAACTTTTCTGCTCAGTTGATTTGCAATGATTGAAAAGCTGCAGCTCCAAATTCCATTGAGTTGAATGCTGTGTCTTGAAATATGTACTAACTAGATGATCTTGCCCTTGAGGGACCTAGTTCAGATAGGCCAAAGGAAGGATTTCATTGTAGTAATGGCCCTGTCTTCATGTGTCCACTTGGTACACCAACCAGTTTGAGCATCGTGTTGCTGAAACAGATTCCTATCAGCCTGTGTCTTTAAAAGATATCTATCGGCAGGGCAATGGTGGCAGGATGTGATGGGAGGGGACACTCAGACTGATTTTCCAGGTTAACACTCAATGACCTTATCAGCTTTGCTCCCATCGGAAATGAATCTTTGCTGTGATGTTTTATTCCCCCTATTGAATTAATTTGAATGCTAACATTTGTAGGTTTACTCTTCACTGCTTCCTCTTACCTATTTAATGATCTTGTCCACACAAGGCATGCATCTTTACTGGAAAGAAAGTCTTCCCTCAAGAAAAGAAGACATTATTAACATTTAATCATCTGAAAATTAATTGCATCGTTCTTCCTTTTGCAATGTGATTATTCCCTGGTATAACTCCTTGGGATACCAATAGCCCATGGTACTGCTCTGTGGATCATTGCTGTGGATTTAGATATCTTAAGAGCTGAGCTGTGGCTGCCTTTTCTTCAGTGGAATGTCCCAATTTCACTGATAAAATGAGTCCCTTTTTCATTATCTCTGTAGAACAGGAAAGCTGTGACAATGATATACTTCTGGTATGATGGTCCATTTTTAGAAGAAGGACCTGAAACAAAGCACAGACCAAAAATACACAAAATATCTAACACCATCATGAGAGTTTTATGGTTTTTAGATCACATTTATAAAGTGCAAACTGGATTGTAGCACAGGAAAATCGCCTGGGTGACTTTCAAGCTCGACTAATTACTTTAAGATGCTCGATTAAAGTCTAAGGAAGATCGAATTAAATATTTCTGTTAAATCACTACCAAAGCAGAAAGGTAGGATGCAATTCTGCTCAGGGATTGATCACATCAAGGATTAACAGCTTAAAACTTAACAACTTAAATGGAGGTCACGTTTAGGCCAAAGACATATCTGTGGCAAGGGTTTTGTGAATGTCTTCTTTTTTGGCCTCCTTGTTTCGAGAGACAATGGGTAAGCATCTAGAGGTGGTCAGTGGTTTGTGAAGCAACGCCTGGAGTGGCTATAAAGACCAATTCTAGAGTGACAGACTCTTCCACTGGTGCTGCAGTTAAAATTGGTTGTCGGCTGTTACACAGTTGGCTCTCTCCTTGCGCGTCAGTCTCTTTTCCTGCTAACTGCTAAGTCTCTTCGACTCGCCACTCTTTAGCCCCACCTTTATGGCTGTCCTGCAGCTCTGGCGATCGCTGGCAACTGACTCCCACGACTTGTGCTCAACGTCACAGGACTTCATGTTGTGTTTGCAGACGTCTTTAAAGCGGAGACATGGACAGTTGGTGGGTCTGATACCAGTGACAAGCTGGCTGTACAATGTGTCCTTGGGGATTCTGCCATCTTCCATGCGGCTCACATGGCCAAGCCATCTCAAGCGCCACTGGCTCAGTAGGGTGTATATGCTGGGGATGTTGGGTGCCTCAAGGACTTCTGCATTGGAGATACGGTCCTGCCACCTGATGCCAAGGATTCTCCGGAGGCAGTGAAGATGGAATGAGTTGAGACATCGCTCTTGGCTGATATACGTTGTCCAGGCCTTGCTGCCGTAGAGAAAGGTACTGAGGACACAGGCTTGAAACATTCGGACTTTTGTGTTCCGTGTCAGTGCGCCATTTTCCCACACCCTCTTGGCCAGTCTGGACATAGCAGTGGATGCCTTCCCCATGCACTTGTTAATTTCTGCATCGAGAGACAGGTTACTGGTGATAGTTGAGCCCAGGTAGGTGAACTCTTGAACCACTTCCACAGCGTGGTCGCCGATATTGATGGATGGAGCATTTCTGACGTCCTGTCCCATGATGTTCGTTTTCTTGAGGCTGATGGTTAGGTAAATTTGTTGCAGGCAGCTGCGAGTCGATGAGTCTCTGCAGACACTCTTCAGTGTGGGATGTTAAAGCAGCATCGTCAGCAAAGAGAAGTTCCCTGATGAGGACTTTCCGTACTTTGGTCTTCACTCTTAGACGGGCAAGGTTGAACAACCTGACACCTGATCTTGAGTGGAGGAAAATTCCTTCTTCTGAAGACTTGAACGCATGTGAGAGCAGCAGGGAGAAGAAGATCCCAAACAGTGTAGGTGCGAGAACACAGCCCTGTTTCACGCCACTCAGGATAGGAAAGGGGTCTGATGAGGCACCGCTATGCTGAATTGTGCCTTTCATATTGTCATGGAATGAGGTGATGATACTTAGTAGCTTTGGTGGACATCCGATCTTTGCTAGTAGTCTGAAGAGACCATGTCTGCTGACGAGGTCAAAGGCTTTGGTGAGATCTATGAAAGCAACGTAGAGGGGCATCTGCTGTTCACGGCATTTCTCCTGTAGCTGGCGAAGGGAGAACAGCGTGTCAATGGTGGAACTCGCTGCTCGAAATGTGCACTGTGCCTCATGGTAGACACGCTCAGCCAGCTTCTGGAGTCTGTTTAAAATGACTTGAGCGAAGACTTTCCCCACTATGCTGAGCAGGGAAATTCCACGGGGGTTGTTGCAGTCACTGCGGTCACCCTTGTTCAGGGTGATGATATTGGCATCGCGCATGCCCTTTGGTACTGCTCCCTCATCCCAACACAGGCAAAGCACTTCATGGAGTGCTGAAAGTATAGCAGGCTTGGCACTCTTGATTATTTCACGGGTAGCGTCTTCCTTTCCAGGGGCTTTTCCACTGGCTAGAGAATCAATGGCATCGTGTCCCCTGATTTAGACTTGAGGGGGGGTGATCTTCTTGATGGTTGGCCCAAAAGCTCTCTTAATGACATCATACATTCCTCTGATGTTTCCGGTGTCGGAGGCCAGCTGAATACGACTGCATAGGTGTTGCCAGTAGTCAGCTGCACAGCGCCTGGCTGTTCTTTGTGCAGCACTTCTGGCTACTTTAAGTGCTACGGATGTTAACTCGCTGGGGGCTTTCTTGTAGTTCAACAGTGCAGTGCGCTTAGCGGCTATGACAGGTTCCAGCTCTTCAAAGTGAGATTGAAACCAGTCTGCATTCTGCTTCTCACGTTTGCCAAAGGTGGTCATTGCTGAGTCATAGATGGCGTCTCTGATGTGAGCCCACTTGGTCTCTGCATCCCCTGTTGGAGTGTTTTGAAGGGCTTTTTCAAGTGAATTTAGAAACTTATGTAACAGCTGTGGATAAAAAGTTCTGTTAGTGTTGATGCACGGGTGGCCCTTCTGCTTGGAGTGATGCAGCTTCTTTGGTTTGAGTCTAACTTTGCTGCACACCAGGGAGTGGTCGGTGTTGCAGTCCGCACTATGGAAGCTGCGTGTGATTTGAACACTGTTTAAAGAGGCTCGCCTTGTGATGATGAGGTCCTGCTGGTGCCAACGACGTGATCTTGGGTGCCTCCATGAAACCTGGTGACAGGGTTTAGTATGAAAGAACGAGTTGGTGATACAGAGGTTATGATAGGTACACAACTCCAGCAGTCTCTGTCCATTCTCATTCATCCTTCCAATGCCATAGCGCCCAAGGCAGGAGGACCATGAGTCATGGTCGGCCCCAACCCTGGCATTCAAGTCCCCCAGCAGGAACAGATGTTCGGTATTAGGAATGCTACTAATGATATTATGGAGTTCATCGTAGAACTGGTCTTTATCTTCATGTGCGGAGCAGAGTATTGGAGCATAGATGCTGAGTAGGTGTACTGTACCAGAGACGGTGAAGTCGGATGGACAGTATGCGTTCCGAGCCATTTGAAGGTGGCTCTATCATGCTGAGCAAAGAGTTTCTGATGGCGAACCCCACTCCATGCTGTCTTGCTTCTTCAGTAACCCTACCCTGCCAGTAGAAGGTGTAGTCTTGCTCTCTTAGAGATCCGCTTGCAGGGAGGCGTGTCTCCTGAAGTGCTGCAATGTCCACATTGAGTCTGCTGATCTCGTTGTTAATGATGGCGGTCTTCCGAGAATCGTTGATTTGTGTAAGGTCTTCCGACAGGCCAGGACACATAGTTCTGACTTTCCAGCTTGCAAAACGAAGGGCTGGCACCTTCTTTCCTTTTTTTGTCGTGCTGTTTGGGGCAGTGTAAATATAGTCATGACGTAATAATAATTATCTTCGCATAATTGAATTTTGTGGTTGAGAAATTGCCAGTAGTGCTCTTTGTGCTCAGTTTTGCACTACTTTCACTCCTCAATTCTGATGGCACTTTTCAACTTTGAGGACTGTTATGATAATTGAGGAATGTACTTCAAATCCTACTTTCCTCTTTTTTGAAGGGATCAACTATCTATTGCACATTTGACCATCTCTCCTGGTGAGACACAGTGTACACTATAAGAGAAAGGGTTCATCCCTCACTACCTTTGAACTAGTTATGATTTGAGTGAAATTAGAAAAATAGATTATCTCAATGGCAGATGTCCAAGCAAATTTTATCTGTAAATCAGACCTACTTTGAAATAAATGCCTCCATTGAAATAGTGGACAGAGGAATGGCATACAACTGTGTTACTAGTAGTTTGCTATGATCACTGACAGACATTTCAAGTTGATGTTGCTCTTTTGACCCTCTCAGAAAGATTTATTTTCTAACCAGACTTGACTATTCCAATGGACTCCTGGCCGGCCTCCCACATTCTACCCTCCGTGAACTTGACGTCACCCAAAACTCTGCTGCCTGTGTCCTAGTTTGCACCCATCATCCCTCTGTTCATTGATCGACACTGGATCCTGGTTAAACAATGCCTCAATGTTAAAATTCTGATCATTGTTTTAAAATCCCTCCATTTCCTAGCTCATCCCCTCCCCCCCACCCCCACCCCGCGCTCTCTGTAATCTCCTTCAGCCCTACAACCCTCCGAGACATCTGAACTCCTCTAAGTCTGGCCTCTTGAGAAGCCCCAATTTTAATTGCTCTAACACTGGTAGCCATGCCTTCATCTGCCTCAGCCCTAAGCTCTGGAATTCCCTCCCTAAACCTCTCTGCCTCTTTGCATCTCTTTCCTCCTTTAAGCCACTCCTTAAAACCCACCTCTGTTGCCAAACTTTTGGTCATCTGCTTATGTGGCTTGATGTCATATTTTCTTTTATAATGCCTCTCTGAAGTTCCTTGGTACATTTTATTTTGTGGAAGTTACTACATAAATACAAGTTCTTGTTGTGGAGATCATTACATATTGCAATCATTAAAAAAAAACATGCAAATATAAATTGCAGTAACAGGAACAGGCTGCAATGCTTTTTCGGCACCAAACTTCTCCAATTCAATAACCTCCTTCTTGTCCGTACATCTTTTTATGTTTCAACAAGTCAGACCCAGCAGCAGTGTGAAGCAATTGAATACTTTGGCAACAGGTAAACAATGGACAAGTGAGCTGGCAGTTGTCAATGAGCTCTCTTATCAAGATAATCATCTCCAATTGACTTGAATTATGTCTGCCATATTAAGGATTGGGGAGCAGTTTATGCTACATCTAAGGCTGAGGGACCTGTCCTCATTACATAACAAGGTTCAACAGGGACACTTCCAGAAGGACGAATTGGGCATCAGGACGTTTTGTGTAAGTTCTGCTGGTCATAAACCCACCAAGGTGGTAACTGCCAGCACAACATGCACTAAACAGCCTGATACCAAGAACATTGTCCTCAGAAGAGAACCTCCAACTACACTAACTTAATCTGACTATTCTTTTCGTCTCTTAGATGTAATGAGTTTTAATTGTGCCAGATTTGAAGCACATTTACATATGGAATTATTATCGAATAAGAACTTTTGCAAGTACCCAAACAATTAGGAGCCTTAACAGCTGCTATTGAGGAGGGAAAAACACCCATCAAACTATCTGTCTGTGCTGGAATGAAAATCAGATACAAGTGGTGAAGGGAGCAACTATGACACATTGGCATAAAAATTTGCCCACCTAGTGCCCATTTTATGAGTGCTAACTGGCCTACTAAGCCTTCAATACGGCGGGCAGGAAGTGCACCCAAATTTCCTGCCAGAAGTGTAACCCTCCATATTAGGAAAGGAAAAAAATAGGTGACCAGGGCTCACATCTGAGATAAACGTTAGCCATTTGCATATGCAATAAGTAGCCTAATGCCTGTTTGAGGCCCCCAGTTTAAGATTAGTTTGCCCCGAGGCAGCCGACACCAGTACAGGAGCCCAGTGACCTCAGGACCCCCGAAAGCACTTTACAGCCAATGAAGACCTTTTTGAAGTGTTGTAATGTCAGAAACATGACAACCAGTTTGCACACAGCAAGGCCCATGAACAGGAAAATGCTAATGACCAGATAATCTGTTGTTTTTTTAGTGATGTTGGCTGATGGATAAATATTGGCCAGGACACCAGGGAGAAACCAGTGGTTTTGGTTGCTGCCACAAATTCGAGTGCCCTTCTAACCCCTCCCCGAACCCTCACCCACCAATGGAATTTCAGACTCATGTGGGTATAAATTCAACTTGGGCAGTAATGCAAAATGGCGAGGGAGAATCAGATGCCTCTTTTGCACTGCATCTGATTTTCTTTTCCATGGATAGCATGTTGCCATTTCGATAATGCCCATTTTGCACCACCATCACCAAAGGCGGATTTAAATCCTATGGTTTCAGCATCACTAATTCCCTTGATCTTAACATCTTCAGGGATCTTTTATTCTGTGGTAAAATCTACATTGTTTAAAAGTATGTCAAAAAGTCCATTCTGTCGTAACGTCTTCCTGAATACTGTGGACACTTATGATCAGTTCGGATCTGAAATTAGTGTAATAACGTTCAGGGAGCACAAGTTGATTGAACATTTTTCATTACAACTTTAATGAGCTAACTGATGTTGCAGGATTTAGTTTTAGAAATGCTTATTCAGTCCGTCCTCAAAACACAAAGTCTTACTGTTCACATCAGTCTGAATAAAGGGGCGTCTGATACGTCGATGCCATTTGCTAGCTGTGAAAGCACTGACCACAGCGTGTGCTCCCACACTCCCACAGACCGTTCATCTTGTATGCATGATGTGTGTGAGTGAAGCAGATTTGTTCTGGCCACTATCTGGATTGTGTGTGAAGGAAGCCTAGCGGCTAAGAGAGGAAAAAGCTGAAGGTTGTAGAGAGAGCCATGCACACATGAACAGCTGAAAGTTTGTCACAGGTCTACACCAATATGCACCTACAAACAGGGGGTCATTTTGACTTTGAGCAAAAGTGTAAAACGGGTGATATTGATTCAGCCATCTTGCCTGCTTTTTATTTGCATTGCTCTCTGATAAGCAGGTGGAGTATAATGTGGGGAAATGTGAGGTTACTTGCTTTGGTAGGAAGAATAGAAAAAGAGAATATTTTTTAAACGGTGAGAAACAATTAAATCTTGGTGTTCAGAGGGACCTGGATGTCCTTGTACAAGAAATACAAAAAGTTAACACGCAGGTACAGCAAGTAATTAGGAAGACAAATTGTATGCTTGCCTTTATTGCAAGGGGTTGGAGTACAAGCATAAGGAAGTCTTGCTGCAATTGTACAGGGCTTTGGGAGACCACACATAGAGCACTGTGTACAGTTTTTGTCTCCATACGTAATGAAGGATATATTTGCCTTAGAGGGGTGCAACGAAGGTTCACTAGATTGATTCCTGGGATAAGAGGGTTGTCCTATGAGGAGAGATTGTGGAATGCTATCTGAAGTTTAGAAGAATGTGAGGTGAATTCATTGAAATGTACAAGAATCTGAAAGGTCTTGACAAGGTAGATGCTGAGCAGCTGTATCCCCGAGCTGGAGAGTCTAGAACTAGGGGACAGAGTCTCAAGATAACAGGCCAGCCATTTCGAACTGAAATGAAGAGAAATTTTTTCACTCAGATAGTTGTGAATCTTACGAATTATCTACCCAGGTGAGCTGTGGATGCTCAGTCATTTAGTACGTTCAAGGCTGAGATTGATAGATGTTTGGACTGAGGGAATCAAAAGATACGGGGATCAGGTGGGAAAGTGGAATTGAATTTAAAGATGAGCAATAATTGTATTAAATGGTGGCGCAGTCTTGGGGGGCCTAATGGCCTACTCCTGCTCCTATTTCTCATGTTTTTATGTTCTTATAACCAATTCAATGTCATCAGAATTAATCATTAGGCCTGGGCTACATTAATTTAGTGCCGCATAGAGTAATAGGTGCAGATTTCAGTTCCTCAGTAACATGGTCTGCTTATAGAAACAGCCATGAAGCTGTGTACAAGAAACCGATTAGAGAAAGCCCAAAGTCTAACATGCTGACAAACAGACAGGGCCTCCCCCTATTTTACCCAGATAGAAATTACTAAACATAGAAGTGCTAATCTCACAATAGAACTCTATTGAAAATTGGTGAACGTGAGGCAGTGGTTAAGTGGAGACAGGACACCTACTTATTTTATTTCAGTTTGGCAAAGCAACATTGAAGTTAGCCAGATAACTATGAGTGAAGAAGGTTGGTCAGTTTGTCATAGTTTATTCATCTGAAAAAGAAACTATTGTCCATCCATCACAGTATCAAAACAATTAGTTTTTTCTCCCTGCACTACCCACAGCTCCATTCTACTTGTAATCGCTATGTGAGGAAGAACTTCTGACATCAGACTTATCGTTCCTTTCATTAGTTTGAACTATACCCCCTTGTCCTATGGTCATGGTTTAATTTGAAACAGTTCCAGATTTATCTTTTTTAAGCCATTTACTAACTGTCCCGTGCAGATCAACAGCAAACTGATCACGCACAAGTACAAGACATCTCTTTATGCTCTCAATCTGAACTTCAGACCATAATACACAGTAACTATTTCTGAGAAATGTTAATAGATTAGGCACGCACATATCATATGCCAGTTTTTCATATATAATACACATGTGAGCCTGGATTCTGCTCAGTGGCACAACTGACCCCACCCCACCCTCCACTTCAACCCGAGCACACTTGCAGTGACCCCACCTTTGTTATTTTGGGTCAGTTCAGTTTAATTGGAATATTGTGAATGATCTCCAACTATTGGAAATTATTTGTCACTGGGAGCTCATCCATGTAAATGCCTGCAGCAGCTTAAAGAACCAGGCACCAATAGAAGACTTTGTGCTACAAACAGGAGGTTCAAGGGCCACCTCAGTCAGAAGAAGCTCACACTGAAATAGCCAGCCACCTTACACCATCTTGCTATCCAGATGGTGCCTCAAAGAAGCACTAGAGTAGTGTAAGAGTTCAGAGTTCACACATCAACACCCGGGTAAACGCAGTGGTCAGAAGCAATAGGCATGTACATACATGATTGGCTTTCAATAAAATACTGTTTTTTCTGAAGCTGTTGTGCATACAGACATAGTTCTTGGCAAGATTTGGAAGTGACTTTCTTTAAGTGGTTTGAATGGAACTGTGTGATTGATATGTAGAGAGAAGGGCCTGTGGATGGTGGTTTATTTGTGTTGGGAAAAGGGATGGCGTTGACAGGAGGGTTTACGCATCTGCCAGATGTGATAAGCAAGAGAACGTAACACACTGATTCTCATGAATGTTTTCAGCTGCTATCCGCTTTGTGATCCCATGCTGCCCTTGGGTTCCTTTATCCTCTGGGACTGCCATTGACTTCTTTGCAAGGCAAATTTATGCAGCAGCTGCCATACAACCAGCACCATACAACCACAATGTTAGAGACGCTAGCAAGAAACCAAAAGCATACCTTAACCACATTGATTATGACAGATGAAAGGATCTGGTTGCAGCAGAGCTCAGTTGACGTTCTAGAAAACTGACAGGTGTCATGAGTAGTGATTGTGAATGGTAATTTTGATCTCCAAGGATCCATCTGGAAGCACAATTAGGACTGGCATGATACAGTGCCTTAGAATGAAGGCATCATGACAGTCCCCACGATATGAGCTGTCACTTGCAAGATGCAATGCTGCTAGTCAAAAACAAGCTGTACAATCAGAGACTGGAATCCTTTCCTATTGATGTACGTGGCGGCTTTGATGAATGGAGTCCATATGGCCACATGCATGCAATATATTATTCCTTGGGGAGTCCTGCCACTGTGTAAAATTGTAGTTCCTGCCATACTGCTACCAGTTGCTCCAGCCAAAGTACACGGAATGGCTGGCACGAGCGAACATTGCGACTGCAACTTGCTTGATGCATCATTTGCGCAGCGAATTGTTTAAAGTTAGTGATGCTTTCAGTGCCAGTCTGGAATGCCCAGGTTGGATAAACCGTCAGGGCATTTGGGACATTCACAGCAAGTGGCGATGCTTGTGGTCGAAAAGAGCTCACGATGTCCCAAAATACTTTATTTTGAAGCACTTTTTGTCGTCGCTATTGTAATGTAGCGAATTTATGTAGAAAATGGCCTCTAATTTCATCTAAAAAAACAAAGATACCAAAGAATTGCTGATGCAAAACTCATTGTGGCCTCAGGATGGGGAGGAGGGGGGAGGGCCGGGGCCGGGGCCGAGTGGTAGGGGCAGAGAATGGCAGCCCGACAGCAAAAGGCACAAATGTGGATGGCAGCAGTGAAGAAACAACATGAATATCACCTGAGATTCCTTTGAAATTACCTGCTGGGCTTTTAATATCATTTCTGCTTTTCGTGTAGTGTCTGGCAATAGAGGACAACCATTTGACATGAGTGTGATTGCAAACAAAATACTATTGCTGCATAATGTGACTTATATCATCACCACTTCACCAGGACTCATTTATAGACTCTGGCCCATTTTGGGACAGACAGGCCACCATTTACAGCAATTACAGCAGAAAGGTGCAGACAGCAACTGGGCCATATTCATAGGAAAATATGATCATTTATGGCAACCCCGCATTAATAGAGGCTCCCTCACTAGGCTCGATCATGTGAGTGGGACTGATGCTTGCACTGGTTGTGCTTCCTGTTGACCTCATGCTGAAATGAAATAGCAGTTCATGATAAGATTCAATGTTACTGGGTGCTCGGTGTCTGACATGTTGGGAGCTAGAATATTTTAAAAATGCACAAGCATCTCACATTCACATTCACCTTTCTTCACAATATTGTTGGGTGCTTAGTTTTGTGTTGTATTATGTTAAATAAAAACAGCTCTTTACATAATTTTGCGTAACTTTTCTGGCCACTAATTATAATGAATTAAATCCAGCAAATAAAAAGGTGATTTTTGGCACCCAACGATTCAGCCCTACATGTCATGGATTGCCAGACAATTATGCAAATAGGCTGACCCCGTGTTATCTTGAAAAGGGGTGGGGGTTGGTAGCTCAGCCAGTGGGTGAACTATGCGTGACTTACGCTGACATACCTGTATCGGTACCAAGAGTGCCCTGTGCTATAGATGTTGGAGGCACATTGTTTCCTGAGATGGTGCTTGCAGCCAGTTGGGCAAAACTGTTGCTGACCTCATTGTCACTATACTGTTCTCCTTCACACTGCTTTGAGAGACATTACCTCATGAGGCTCAGTGGTTTATCAAAGTACAGAAGAGTAATCATCTACAAGATCAGTCTCTACAAGCTCTTTGACTTTTTCTCTGTCATTATGCCTTGTGATGTAAGTTGGCCTGTGACATTTCTTGGATTTGGGACCCTAAATTAATCATAGCAGCAGTGTGAGCATTGTCATGGAACTGTTTTTTGTCTCCTCTGTTTAAAAACAGTGTGCCTTTAAAAACTAAAGGTCACAGTGTGCCAGCAGCTGCACCCGTTTCCTAGGCAACAGTGGGAAAGTGAGGAGGTCACATGGTGTATTGTAACTTTTGACTTTGTGTAAAAGACTGGCTTAAACCAGTTTGATCCAGAAACCAGTAAAGTATGCTGAAGGAAGAAGTGGTCTATTTCTCAGCAGAAAAATCTACATGAGCTACAGGCTGTGTTATTGCCTAAACAGGAAAAAACCTCTGGGAAAAGAACATTTCTATTGTTGGAGGTAGGAAATTCATTTTTTACTTCCAAACTCTAAGAGGTCTTTGCCTCAGAAGTGACTCTCTGTTGTCTGTTTGTGTTTGCTGGAATTCTCAGTAAAGTTCTACTGAAAGACTACCAATTTTAAAATCCAATTAGACCTGTTGCTATACTCCTTGTTGAAAGAACTGTGTGACGCCTGCTGAAACTGAAGTGCTTTGACAGCTTATCCCTTTGGGTCTGTCTGTCGAATTCGCCTGGAGACTTCAAACGGCACCTGACTGTTCTACTCTGGGACACCTCACTGACTGTGAACATAGCCCACAAGACTTAGAACCCAGCTACTTATTTATTCATAAGAAACATTATTTTTAAACTGGTTAACCATTGGTTTTTGAATGAATGTGTGTGTGCATTAGGGTTAGGATAAATAAGAAGTTATAAAGTCTTTTAGACATAGGTTAGATTAGATTAGAGATACAGCACTGAAACAGGCCCTTCGGCCCACCGAGTCTGTGCCGAACATCAACCACCCATTTATACTAATCCTACACTAATCCCATATTCCTACCAAACATCCCCACCTGTCCCTATATTTCCCTACCACCTACCTATACTAGGGGCAATTTATAATGGCCAATTTACCTACCAACCTGCAAGTCTTTTGGCTTGTGGGAGGAAACCGGAGCACCCGGAGAAAACCCACGCAGACACAGGGAGAACTTGCAAACTCCACACAGGCAGTATCCGGAATCGAACCCGGGTCCCTGGAGCTGTGAGGCTGCGGTGCTAACCACTGCGCCACTGTGCCGCCCTTGGTTTATCTCAATAGTGTTTAAGATTCAGTTTATTAATAAATAGTTTGTTGTTTAAAGATACCTAGTTTGGTCTCTTTTATTCTGGGGGGTTAATAAAGCACTTAATTTGGCTAATTTCCGGTAGGTGGGAAAACTTTAACAATATGCTATGACTTGTGGAGTAGTGGGACTGAATTGGCAGTGCATTACACCCGCCTCGGCTGTAACAGAATTCATGAGAGATTCTTCTGTATGGATGTTTTTACTCCACAGTAACCAGCATTGTTGCTTCAGCAGTGCAGAAACCAATTGTCCTTCCCTTACAATGGTATAGGTATGGAGCCAAACATTTGCTCAAGATCATGTATGTATTCAAACATTCTCTGTTGGAAAGCAGAACCACTAAGGTCTATCCTACAATTTATGAGGGATGTTCAGAACTCTGTTCTCTACCTGCTGACCCCTAGGTAGCCCCATATATGCTAAACCTTTGCCATCAGGACTTGTTCTTTGCCCCATGGTGCCTCATCCTAATGATTAAATAATGATGTAATATGCCCATCTTTGGGCTGTTGATTGGTTCAGTTGGGGGCTATTACATTTCCTGCTGTAGTAATTGTTGTTCTTGGACTGGTGGATCCAATCCAATCCCTCTACCCAATGTTCTCAGATCTTAGATGCCCTTTCAAATGTTGCCAGCCCCACTTTAAGTTCTGATAGGCCCTAGACCCTGCAGTCAAATGCTAGATTGAGGTCCCTCCTTCTCCCTGTTTGCTGCCATGTCATAACCCTGCCACAACACCCTGTTCCACAAGTGCTCCTAGACTTCAGACTCCCTTCCCTGGAGGTCTACTTGGCTCCCAACTGCTGATTGCCCCCAGATTGCCCAATAATGCCAGACATCAACCCACAATGTGGATTAGTGCCAGGGGTTGACTCACCGTCATTGAACCAGGGCCCCTCCCATCAAATGCTACTAGGACTCCCTTATTTGCTCACAAGTGCCAGCCCTGAATATTTCCAGGCCCCAGGTTTGTCATTACTGCCAGGCCCCAGACCACCCACCACATTTACAAACTCCAGCCTGAGTCCAGACTATCCCACTCCTTCCCAGCACCCCACTGTCCTAACCCACTGCATCCTATAACCAGCTACCCCAACCCAATTTCAGTATGCACCTTTAACCAACTATATGTTAATTTCCATTTTGCAGTATGTCCTTTGCTTTTAACAAAAGTAATACAACAAACATGAGAACATCAGTAAAATAACATGTGTGAAAGCTACATAGAAACATTGGGAGACAGAGAGAAGAGCTTACAGAAAGAGTGACAGGAAAAGAGTGAGGAATGGAATTGAACATAAAAACAAAGATACAGACTCCAGAGTGAAACAAGTGATCGTCATTCAGAGTGACAAAGAGAGAGAGGAAAGAGTGGAACAGAAAACAGAAAAACGGACTTGGGGGCATTACAGAATTGAAAAGGGGCAGTGAAACATTTTCAGAAAGATTTATAGTTCTACAAATCCTTATCATGTTCAAACACTTTGAACAAAATGCTACATGCACAGTGAAGTACTTTTGAAGGCCAGTGGTTGTTTTACACCACCTAATATGAAAGCCAGTCTTCGCTAGGAATATCCCACAAATAGCAGTGAGATGGAAAATCAGTTTATCTGTTTTTGGTGGTATTGTTTAAGGGACAAACGTTGACTAGTGCCTTGGAAGAACTCATTACTTTTTTTGAATAGTGTGATGGGATCTTTAAAGCCTACCTGAATCCCCCGAGCAAGCAGACAAATCCTTAGTTTAGCTTCACATCGGGGGGATGGTAGCTGTGACAATTCAGCGCTGCTTCAGTAATACCCTGGAGTGGTAGCCAATACGAAGCGCTCAAGAAAGTAGCAACTATTTTTGAACACGAGCCACATTGTGGGAGATCTGCTAATATTTTGTGAAAAGTGCAGGTCAGGCTGTACACTTATTGAGCTGTCTGTTTACAGACAGTCCAGATACAGGCATATGTCCTCTTTGTAAAGTCCGGTTCTTTATTACATTGGGCAGTTAAGTCCCTGTGCTCTTGTTGAATGTTACTGTCTGAGATTTTAACTGAGGGAAAAGCACGTTATTAATTCTGATCCCACCATCAGTCCCAGGGGCCAACCTGCTTCGTCACTATTCTCAGAACATGTGAAGTGACACTAGCCCTGCTACAGGGCAGTGATTCTTCTCAGGAAAATGTTTCGCCGATTACTCCATCGTCAACCTGAAAGACAAGATCAACTTCAAACTCTTCTTCTCCATCACATCTCTTCCAACTATCCCTTCATCCTGGCTTCTCATGCTAAATGTGAGCAGCTCTTTCAATCAAAGTGCTACATTTGAGGAGCTCTCCAAAAATCAAAACTGTCTGTTCAGCTGCCTCTTCCTGAGCTCTTAAAAGATACAGCTGGCGTTAAAGGAGCTCCTCACTTCTTGCTGGAAATGGCTGGTTAAGGTTACAGAGTGCCTCCATCTTGTGGTGTGGCTTGGCAGGTGTTTGTGCAAGACGTTCTCCCCCAGCCACCCCATTGGGTAAGAGAGTGCCCAAGAGCGAAGCTGAAATAGGCCCAGAGAGATTATTGCCTCTCAGGGCAGAGCCCCATTCAACCCTCTCCTACTCGTAGTAATAAGTGATATGCAAAACAAACAGGACTAGCTAACGCAGCATCTCACGATGCAGCACAAATTGGTACAGAACCACTTTAATGACGATGGTCTCTCACTGACTCCCGGCAACAAGCCATTTCTTTTACTTCTGCCACCAAAGAAGCAGATGAAAGAGTTGGCATTCATGGTAGTTGACTTAATGTGGAGAGCAATGTTGCTGAAGGTTTATTGGACCATTGCATTGTGCAAGTGCGAAGGACTATTTGAGGATTGTGTGGATGTGACACTGAAGAGCTCCTCTAAATGCCAGTTCCATGTTGCCTGTAGTGGTGCTTCTGTAGTAGCGTTGCCATGTCTGGCTGAATATATTTCAGGAGGTTTCATCACATGTCTCACCTCCAACTGCTCTGCTCCCACATTCCCACCATTGGTCACCTGACACACACATTCTCATGTTGCATGGCCTTCCCATGCCAACTGAAAAGTGAACAGGCTCCTGTTTGGATGATTGTTGACTGTTACCTAAACAGTTTATTTCCCATCTCCATTATTTTTTATAACCAATAAAACCCACAATTGGTTTTAATGCCCATATGATTTTCTCTTGGGTTGTATCCAGCAATGTCTGAGAGATTCATCTTTAATTCCCAGAGACACCACAACAGTTCTGGAGTGTTGGCAACACTATTCAGCAGGAGCATCTTCATAGAATCATACAGCACAAAAGGAGCCATTCGGCCTGTCATGTTTGCATCAGCTCTTTGAAAAAGGCCATCCAAGTAGACCCACTCTCCCACTCTTTCCCCACAGCTCTACAAATCATTCCTTTTCAAGTATGTATCCAATTCTCTCTGGAAAGTTATAACTGAATCTGTTTCTACCACCCTTTCAGGCAGTGAAATCCAGATGCAGATCTTCTACCTGATCATCAATGTATTGCTGTGTCATTAGCTGTAGATGAGTGTTTTTCCTTCTCGACCTGCCCTAAGGGCCTGCTACCTGACGGGACCTGACGACATGTGTTGGGTAGGGGTCGGGTCAGGTCGCTCTTCCGGGTCCGGCTTTCAGGCTTGGGTAGGGTTGGGCCGGATCCTGGTCAGACCAGGTCTGGGTCGGACACACACGGTACTACCTTTTGCTCTGCTGGGAGGAAAAGGGAAGTTGAGCAAGTAAGCGTCAAAATTTGAAAAGCCTGCCTGAGCTGGGAGTCTGGGACGTCAAGGAGGGAAACGTGCATGCAGACTTCAAAGGCTCTGAGTCTGCACGGTGAGCGTCTATATGACGTCATCGCGCTCATGCTGCAGCTTCCTTCCATTCCATCCATATAAAAGTAGTAAGTACAGTGAGTGCACTATGGTCGGGTCGGCCGCGGGAAAAAATGAAAGCACTCGGGCTGGGTCGGGCTCGGGTCCGACGTGGTTCTGTTGGGTTTGGGTCGGGTTTTTTTTTCCAGACCCGAGCAGGCCTTTCAGCTGCCCTACCTTTAAGGATATCTGGATAGCAAAGTTGTAGATCATACAGCAGCCTACGATAATCATTCAATAAGCCTTGGGCATAAAATGTTCAGGGTTGTGGTGGCAGCCCTGACTGCCATTGGCAGAGTTGTACCTCTGGTAGAGGCTGTTCGCAGGTCAACTTTGAGCAAATCACACAAATCTGCTTCTGCCCCTTAGTCATGAACAGCCTGCAAAAGCACTTTTCCTGGGACATTCTAAATAGCCGAATCCAGACTTACAGACTTTTTAAAAATTCATTCCGGGCATCACTGACATGGCCCGCTTTTATTACCAATTCTTAGTTTTCCTACAAAGATGCTGGTGGACCTTCTTCTTGAATCATTGCTATTTATTTGATACAACTTGCTAGGCTACTTCAGAGAGCACTTAAGAGTTAAGCAGTTTGGTGAAGGACTGGAGTCACATATCGGGACAGTATGTTTCCTTGCCTAAAGTTAACCACTTGCACAGGCAAGAATAGGAAAAGCCAAGCCAACTATGATGCAGCTGAACCTGCCTCACATCACTTACTTCATCGACTTCTTCCTTCATAAAAAATAACAAAAAAGGGTGGAATCCCCACCGGAAATCCCACCCCCAAAGTTTTGATTGAAGCAGTGATAAAATTTTGTTGGCAAAAATTCCGAGGCAAAATTCTCCATTTCATGGAGGTGCATTCATGGGGTGAGCACAAAGTGCATGCATGGGATGAGCTCCAAGTCACTCTGCCATGTTGCACCATTACCACGGGCTGGGAGGGCAATCACCTCTAATCAGAATATTTAGACTTGTCCTATTTGAGTTCATTATGGCTTTACAGTTACACAATAAAGAATTTCTCTTGGTCAAATTATAAAAGGAAATGTATATATTTTGTCTTGATATGAAAAAATGGACAGCTTGGGTAGTTACCACCTCAGCGGTTGCGCAGGGCAATATATCTAGTAACAAAAAAGCAGTTTTAGTAATTGTTTTAAAATAAATTTCTAGACACTACTCCCACTACTTCCTTAGTTTCTGTTTATAGTTCACTAGTTATTGAACTACAGTCAAGTTCCCCTTTTTCTCTGACAGGTTATATGTTGCAGGCGCTTCGTCTCGCTGAAAATTGAAAAGATCACTTTTGTGTGTAAGTAAAGCTTACTTTTGAATAAGAATCTAAGTTGTAGCCTGAGGTTTTGGCTTTTTGCCGTTAATTTACTGGGATTGGGAGACGAGCAGCTTTCCGCAAGCAACTTTCCACCATTTCTGCTCCCCTGCAGCTTACAGTAGGTGTCAGTTCCATTTCATACTTTTCGTACCTTCTGCAGCACAACCTGCAGCTTTTTTGTGTCTGATTTGCTACTGTAAGCGGGGAACTGCTCGCTTCACTTAGGCTAGTTAAGCAGGGCAGTGAAGCTGCCCATCACATCCACTATTTAGCTCAGTTTTATTGTTCTCAAGTAAGGGCTATCTTTTGCAATCTCAGCTAAAGTAACACCAGGATCGGCAGAGTGGTGAGTGGATGCCCAGAGTGTAAAATTAATACCGCTGCTGCTCAGAACTAAAGGGATGATCCGCTAAAAGCTAAGAGGAACTTCCTTTGCTTCCAGTCCAAATGGACACACAAAGGAAAAAAAAGCAAATTGCTCAATTTTGCTAAGTGTTCATTAAATTACTTCTGCATCAAATATGGAGTGTTAATAAGGCATGAAATGTGCATGGGTACTTCAGCTCACCGAGTACAGAAGGCACTAAACTGCAGCCCAAAGCGAAGATGGGGGCAGGGCCTACTCTGCCAATTCTGCAGTCCCTCTCTGCATCCCTGACACGTAGGACTGCAGACTCAGTTATTTTCATCTTTTATGGTAGTTCGGTGAGGTATTTAGCACTTTCGTGTTCCTGGCCTCTGGTTACAGTTAAAGTACTTCCCCTACTATGTTTTCTTCCACTGGTGTAATTTGAGGAACCTGTCGCCTGGTAATGTAGCTGAGGTCTGCAATGCACCATGTCGGAAGTCACAGCGGTAGATATTTGTGCCCCACTGTTCCCTGGGTCAGTATATCAGCATGCACTGCGGCTGATGGAAGCACTTAAGAGTTAATATGAGGCGTATAACAAGGGTTTTGCAATGAAAAACAGTGAGCTGAACACACAGAGCAACGTACTTATTATTATAATACTTTAACAATTAGAACTTCTTTTAACTGACTTGTCCATTAATCATTTGGTGATTCCTTTTATTGTAATCATCAAGATGAGGGCATTGGATGCCAGCAAAGTGAAACAGAACACTTCTTTTACATGGCCTAGGGTCTATATTCTGTGTACTCCTGTAATAGAGTGGAAAATCATCCCTGTGATTGTAGGATATGAGCAGCCAGCAGACAAGGCTCTGGGCCAGGGTTGGAAAATCAGCCCTCCATGGTCAGCATCAAAAACTCCCAAGTCAGGAGTGGCACAGCCAGCTACAGGGTGAATCTCCGTCTGCATTGCCCCAACAATTGACTTTGAAAATAGAGAGGACATCGCATCCCCTTAACCCATAGGCAAGACAGTGGGCTAGTTATGTCTATCCCAGTACTCAGGAAACTGATGCATACTGCTGGGGAATGGGAATGTGCAGCTACAACATCTCATTTGTTCACATGTAAAGTGGGAGCTACTTAACTGTCAGTTAATAAACAAAATTGATAGATTGTTAGTAGGAGAAGTAGTAATATTATTAACATATCCTGCCTATGGTACCACTCCTATAATTATCTCCATTTGTTGTGCTATAATATGTCCAACATTTCAGAATACTGCATCTCATCATCATGGATGTGACCTTGCTGGAGGTATCATTGATTCTGTCAATCACATTCTTGAGAAGTCATGTTACTGAATCTAAACCTGAGTGTCTGTATTAGTAACTGATAATTTCACACTGCTATCTCCTAAATGTAAATGGTGTTTGGGACTCAACATTAAGGCTTATTTAATTGCAAGACAGTAGTTAGAAGTGAGAAATGATTAGTGGTCATATGATAACTAAGTGGTGACCTCAACCTTTGAACAACTTTTGCCACAAAAATGCATACTTCCCTTTGCCCTTCCCCCAATATTCTCCCCTCCTCTCCTGTAGGCCTTAGCTTATGCTGGACTGCCTGAGCCCAGACAGTCTGTATTGGCAGGCTATTTAACCATGGAGGGCATCACAGCTGAGTTCAGTCCCGTCCTCATCCAATACCAACCTTATTGAATTCTTTGAAGAATTAACATAAACAAGGGTAAGGCAGTAATTATTATATATTTGGATTTTCAAAAGGCCTTCGATAGTAGACTTGTGACTAAGACCAGACCACATGGAGTCAGGGGATCAAATAACAGAACGGATAGCAATTTGACAACAGAACAGAAAAAAAAGAGCAATGAGATAAGGGTTGCTACTCACACTGGCAAAAGGTGGGAAGTGGTGTTCCACAAGGATCAGTGCTGGAACTTCTGTTGTTGACAATTTACATTAATGATCTGGACTTGGGAATCGGAAGTACAATTTCAAAATTTGTGGAGGCCACTAAATTGGGGGTTATAGGTTATGCTAAGGAAGCTGTTGACAAATTCAAGATGGCATTAATAAACTTGCAGAATGGGCATGAAATTGGCAAATGAATTTCAATATAGATAAGTGTGAGGTACTCCATTTTGATAGGAAGAAAAAGGAGGCCACATACTGCTTGGATAATAAGTCTAAATGGGTTAGAGGAATCTAGGAGTACAGGTACAGAAAGGAGCAACACAGGTTAATAAGACCATTAAAAAAAACAAGCCAGGCACTGAGGTTTATTTCTCGATGGATAGAATTAAAAAGCACAGAAGGGACATACCTACCAGAGGTGGTGGCAAGTAATATGCAGGCGGGAGGGAGTTGCCCTGGGAGTCCTCAACATTGACTCCGGACCCATGAAGCCTCATGGCATCAGGTCAAACATGGGCAAGGAAACCTCCTGCTGATTACCACCTAGCGGCCCCCCTCAGCTGATAAATCAGTACTCCTCCATGTTGAACACCAATTGGAAGAAGCATTAAGGGTAGCAAGGGCACAGAATGTACTCTGGGTGGGGGACTTCAATGTCCATCACTAAAAGTGGCTCAGTAGCACCACCACTGAACGAGCTGGCCGAGTACTAAAGGATGTAACTGCTAGACTGGGTCTGCAGCAGGTGGTGAGGGAAGCAAGAGGGAAAAACCTACTTGATCTCGTTCTCACCAATCTACCTGTCGCAGATGCATCTGTCCATGATAGTTTTAGTAGGAGTGACCACCGCACAGTCCTTGTGGAGACGAAATGGGATAGATTTCGAACAGATCTAGCAACTGAAAGCTGGGCATCCATGAGGTGCTATGAGCCATCAGCAACAGCAGAACTTTATTCAACCACAATCTGTAACCTCATGGCCCAGGATAACCCCACCCTACCATTACCATCAAGCCAGGGCACTAACCCTGGTTCAATGAAGAGTGCAGGAGGGCATGCCAGGAGCAGCACCAGGCATACCTCAAAATGAGAGGCTGGATTTTACATTGCCGCAGCCATAAACAATGGCAGCCCAGAGGTGCAGGCCGTACTTCGTGGAGCTGCCGCAATATTCAATGCGGCGGCTCATTTAAATGACCAGGGCGGACTGCCCCCACTGGCAGCTCCCCCCCCTCCCCCCACCAATGATGTGGAGGGGGCAGGCTGTCCGTCCCCAGCAATGGTGTCAGGCGCCATTGCACGGGTGCCAACGCCATTTTAAAAGGGCTTTGAGCTCTTACATTTAATTTAAATGTTTAAGGAGCTAGTGATGTAAAATTTATTCGAAGAAGTTAAATAAATGTTTCTAGTCCCTCTCCAATCCCCCAATAATGATGCAATTCATTCATTGCCCTCTCCCCGCCCCCAAATACTTATTTGTTCACCTGACCATCCCCCCCCCCAACAAAGCTCACAAACTTTAATCTTTACCCCTTTCCACCATCCGCTACACCAATCAAATCACTCTGACGCTGCTCCCACCCTCTCCTGCACTGAAATACTTACCTGCTTCCCCCTCCCCACCAGTGTCCCACATCGGATCCCCGGGCGGGTATCTGAAGGTGCGGGAGTGCCAGTCACCGGCAGCAATATCGCTGCAGAACGGACGGTTGTGGGGTGGGGGTGGGGGGGGGGGGGGGGGGGGAAGTAATTAATTCTGTCATTAACATTATTTTGCATATTTATATTTGTCATCCGTCGCAAGAGGTGGGGGGGCCGCCATGAGGCCTCGCCGCCACCGGCAATATCAGGCCAGGCCTTCCTGACATCAAGGCCCATGGCAGGCCTCTGCCATGCGGCATTTTCTGGCCCCCCACCCCGCCACGACCCCCAACGTCGGGGGCTGTAAAATCCAGCCCGAGGTGTTAGCCTGATGAAGCTACAATCCTTGGGGCAGGGCCCTGGGGAGCGTTGTTGAGCACAGAGACCTTGGGGTGCAAGTACATAGTTCCCTGAAAGTGACAACACAGGTAGACAGGTTGGCGAAGAAGGCGTATGGCATGCTTGCCGTCATCAGCCGAGGCATTGAGTACAAGAGTTGGGACGTCATGTTACAGTTGTACATAATGTTGGTTAGGCCGCATTTGGAGCACTGTGTGCAGTTCTGGTTGCCGCACTACAGGAAAGATGTGATTAAGCTAGAGAGGGTGCAGAAAAGATTCACAAGGATGTTGCCTGGTTTGGAGGGCTTGAGTTATAAAGAGAGATTTGATAGGCTGGGTCTGTTTTCCCTGGAGCGAAGGAGGCTGAGAGGGGACATGATCGAGGTATATAAATGAGAGGCATTGATAGGGTAGATAGCCAGAGTCTGTTTCCCATGGTAAGGGTGACTAAAACTAGAGGGCATAGATTTAAGGTGAGAGGGAGGAGGTTTAAAGGGGATCAAAGGGGGAAATTTTTCATACAAAGAATAGTGGGTATCTGGAATGAGCTGCCAGAGGAGGTGGTGGAGGAAGGAACAGTAGCAACATTTAAGTGGCATCTGGACAGGTACTTGAATGAGCAAGGTATAGAGGGATATGGAATTAATGCAGACAGGTGGGATTAGTATAGATAGGCATTATGGTCGGCATGGACGTGGTGGGCTGAAGGGCTTGTTTCTATGCTGTACGACTCTGTGACTCTAATCCAGGACTACTTGCAAGCCAAACAGCGAAAGCAGCACTCAATAGACAGGGCTAAGCAATCCCACAACCAACGGATCAGATCTAAGCTCTACAGTCCTCCCATATCCAGTCTAGCCACAGATTATACTGTAACATAATTTCCAGCCCTTTGCATTCCAACCTGTTTGAGATAAAGTGTACAAGATTCCATTTGGCTTTTTAAAAATGATTTTTGTGCCTGTCCAGTAACTTATAGTGAGTTCTGTATTTGGACCCCTAAATCTATCTGTTTCTCCACAGTTCCTAGCTTCTCACCCTTTAGAAAATACTCTGATCTATCTTTCTAATGTCCAAAGTGGATGATCTCATATTTCCCCACATCTGCCACAGTTTTGTCCACTCGCTTGACCTATCAATGTCCATTTGCAATTTTCTTCTCCCATTTAAGCTATTTACTGTGTCACCTAAATTATTATCATCAGTAAACCTGGATATATAGCTTTCAGTTCCTTCATCTAAGTCCTTATAGATATAGTGACAAGCTGAGGCCCCACTACACATCCCTGCGAAAACCCCACTAGTCGCTTCCTGGCAATTGGAATACAATCCATCGTGGGCAGCAAACATACCAACTGAGCCATTTCAGAACTTGAAAGAATACATATTTCTCAAAGCTGAGACATTTTCTCAGCTGCAGCATGTGTAAAGTTTGCAAAATACACTTGATAAACAAGGACACCACAGCTGATTGTGCAGCCTGATATATATATTTTTTTACAACATGCATGAATTACACAGGATTTATCTTGGCAAAACCTGTATTTTTTTGTATAGTTTGCAGGGTTTCTGAAGGAACTTGCAATTTGTTTCCTGTGCTTTTAGTACAGCTCGGTGTGGGTTATTTTGCAAAAATAGCTGTTCCACATGGTTTCCTGATCCGTTATGGTATACTGCATGCAGCTGTATTGCTGCTGATAAATGTGGACTAGTCTTTACTCTTTGAATGTGATAGAAGTAAATATCTGAGACTGGGATTTAACAAAAATCCCAGCACGGGCTAACTCAGCAGCTTTATTCTCCTAACTGTGGAACTGATACTCATGAAGTAAGTAAGCCACAAATGTCATTTTTGAATTTGATTTGAAACATTTGTGTGATATTTATTTATAAGTTATACGGTAGAAGTAAAGCACCTTTCTGTGCATGGAAATCCAGCATATGATCATGGATTTTTAATATATTATTCCATTTCTATTTTGGCTACCCTTTGGTTATTTGCAATCTAGGTTTGAGCTGCCAACTTAAGTTGTTCTGCAGCCCTGTTAAATACAATCCTCATGTATATGTAGCTTTGGTCACTGTGTCAAATAGAGTACAATGAATGGAATAGAACTAGCATAGAAGAGATTGAGAAAGGGACCTCAAAGTAATAATAGACACAACCTTTTCAATGTGTGGAGAATGTGAGAAAATAACTGACACGGTTAATAGAATGTTACATAATTGGAATAGTTAAAAGAGATTTTGCTAAGGCCTTAGGAAGCATGTGATACTTGGAATATTGCATTCCGTTGTGGACACTATTGCTGCGAAAAGGACAAACGTGTATTGGAAGAATGATCCCAAATATAAAGGGGATGAGCTGCGAGGAATGTCAAGTCTGACAGTCTAGAGAGGAGACCGTAGATTTTACAAACTCACCATGCTGGAGAGGGCCTTCAGATGCTGAGACAGCGCATCAGGAACTTGGACACGGAGCTCAACCTGAATTTATAAAATCTATTACTAAGAAGGGGGTGGCTTCATTCAGGTAAATTTAAATAAATGGCCACAGGCAGCCACCTATATCAGGCAAATATCACTTACCATTTGCCATTATCACAAGAGTCAATTATCAAGGCACTGCTTATGTTGTATTAAGCGTACTAGCTATTTCGGGCATACTTTGTCATGGAATCCTCCTTTTAACAGATTTTCCTGTTTCAATAACGTCGTTAGGTTTTCGTGCTCCGGCAGCTGCTCCATTGTTTTTCTTTGTCTCTTGCTTTCAGTTCTCACTGTGCCACTTTAGTGCCCTCCTGTTCGATTGGATAAAAGGTCGGTGCCACAGTACCACAAAGCCGCCTGGCTGGCTCCTGTCTCCCTGCCATTTGCTACATCGTCCACTGCTGATATCAGACAAATTGTGCTAACACCAGCCCTCCCCTGTTATAAGCAATGGGGGCTGTATTAATAAGGCTGTACTGAGACTATCACTACAAAGTAAGTCAGCCCAGTAGAGGACTTAACTTTAAATTGGTGAAAAGTAAAGTTTTTAGTTACAAGTTGTTAAGTGCTTGGGATAATTTTCCAGGTATGGTAATACAGGAAAAAGTAATAGGGGAGTTCAAAATGCCAAATGGGTGAATCGGGATACCTGAGGGATCTAATATGATAACTAGAATGGCCTTTTTCTCTGTCTGTGCCTGTTCTTAATGTTCCTCCCCCCCCACATGGAACAACTGACAACAAATGATATTTATATAGCACCTTTAACAGAATAAAACATCCCAAGGTGCTTCACAGGAGCATTAAAAAAAAATTAAAACAAAATATGACATCGAGCCACACAGGAAATATTAGGGCAGATGACCAAAAGCATGGTCAAAGAGGTAGGCTTTAAGGAGTGTCTTAAAGGAGGAAAGTGAGTTAGAGAGGAGGAGCGGTGTAGGGAGGGAATTCCAGAGCTTAGGGCCTAGGCAGCTGAAGGCATGGCCATGAACGGTGGAGCAGTTAAAATCGGGGATGCTCAAGAGGCAAAAATTAGAGGAACACAGATGTCTTGGAGGGTTATGGGGCTGGAGGAGATTACAGAGATAGGAAGGGGTGAGGCCATGGAGGGATCTGAAAACAAGGCTGAGAATTTTAAAATCAAGACATTGCTTGACTGGGAGCCAGTATAGGTCAGCGAGCACAGGGGTGACGGGTGAACGAGACTTGGTGCAAGTGAAGAAACAAGCAGCAGAGTTTTGGATAACATTAAGTTTACAGGGGGTAAAATGAGAGACACCAGCCAGGAGTGCATTGGAATAGTCAGGGTCTGGAGGTAATGAAGGTATGAATGATGGCTTCAGCAGCAGATGAGCCGAGACAGGTGCGAAGTCAGGCGATGTTGTGGAGGTGGAAGTAGGCAGTCTTAGTGATGGCGCAAATATGGGGTGGGGACCTCATCTCGAGGTCAAAGGTGACACCATGGTTGTGAATAGACTGGTTTAATCTCAGACTTTTGTCAGGAAGAGGGATGGAGTCGGTAGCTAGGGAACAGAGTTTGGAGCAGCGACCGAAAACAGAGGCTCAGTCTTCCCAATACGCATATTGGGAATATAAATGCAGCCACATAAGGAGCCAATTTGAATAAAGCATTTGTATGGCCCTACAAGCAATCACTGAGATTTGGCTCACATAAATAAAAGGAATGAACATTTCCTTTAAATAAACCCTCCAAGCTGTAAGTTTCCAGTGTCAGAAGACTAGCTCGCATGCTGAAACTGACCAGAGCAGAAGTGAGTATTTTTGTACAGTTCTGTAACTTACTGGTCAAAAAATCGGCGATTGAATCTGCAAATGTTTGAGTTTGTGGCACTGTTTCCCAGGTGCTGGGTCAAACCTGGTCCTGCTTATTTTGCTGCAGCTTTGCATTATAGTTAATCCCACATTGTTTGCAGAAAACTGGATTGACACCTCACCATTGTCAAAAGACTGTCATAGGACAAAGAAAAGGAGTCAAGAATCCAACCTGTGACATCCTGGGAACTGACCATTACACCAGAAAAACTTGGAAAGGAATACACACACACACACACTTACATGTGTGTGGGCACATTTTGAGTTTCATTTTGAGTTATTTTCTTTCGTAATTCTCAGTCACTTCCCTCTTTGACTACTGTTAAGTGTGTCAGCTCTACTGATGCATATACAGCAAAGCAAAAAGAGAAAGATAGGCATCTTATAATCATAGGGAGTAGAAAAATGCAGATCATTTCAGATGGACAGATTTGATATATCGGTTTTCTTTTCTGCTACGTTTCTTTAAAAAGTTCTTGAATGAGTTCCGCAGTCTGTGTTAATGGAGGGCAAGTTGAGTCTAAAATGCAACAGCTGTCAACTTTCCCCACTCTGAGATCTGATTGAGAAACATTAAAGGCGTGTGTGAACTGTTGTGACATAGGATAGTAGTAACCGCCCTCCAAGGTCATGAAGCTAGAAATGTATAAGGACAATGCCAGTGATCATGAGCTGTGTTAGAGGGTGACTATTACATAGGAATTCCGAATACTGGATACTTAGGTAGAGAAAATTGTGTCGCGATATTAGCATGAAGATTAGTTACTGTATTTGTATAAAAAAACCCTGGTGGTTAACAAAGGCTTTAATCCATTTAGATAAAAATATTTGTATGCTAATATTGCATGGTGCAATTTGTTGTTCCTACTTTCCTTCTGTATGTGCTCCACACGGTGTGTTAGAGGCAGATACCAATGGCGTGTGCTCCACAGTTGGTAGAAAAGCAATGCAGACAAAAATGTAAAATTAAACTAAAACCACTCTTCTTTAAAAATATTGTTCTGATGCCCTTCTTTCCTGAAGGTACTAAGCCATTCAGGTGTTCAGTCCCGTGGGCATTCACCATCCTGCTCAGGTGCCCATTCTTCACTGATGACCCCAGTGATCATTGGCAAACATGGAGGGCATCACAGCCAAGCCTGATCGTCTCCTCACCTCATGTACACAAGCAGTCACCTTCCACCGGAAGTCACAGGGTAGCAATAATGAATTGTCCAGTTTTGCCCCTTTTAGCCCAGAGCTACTATTCTTGCTTGTGGAATTGTTACCATCACCCCATTAGCCCAGAGTGCGGATCAATGTGGGACCATCCTGGCCTGTAAAAGTCAGTTCAATACAGAACAGTACAAACTTAGTAATCATGGGAACTTACAAGCAATCAAGTAAATAATTGTTACATTTGTTCTTCTTTCACTTATTGAGGATACATTACCTCATAGTGCAATAATATTTTTGCATATTAAAATACAAATTGTAAACGATTTGTAAACATTTCAGCAATCATGTATCCATTTAAAATTAAGAATTTAATAAGACAACTAATCTAACTGTAAGAATGAAATGTGAAAAGAATACTTTACAAACAGAAATTAGTATAAAATAATCTGAGCCATTTTGTGACCATATTAGTTCTGACTGTGTCATAACAATCGTTTTGGCCATTAATACTGGAATATTCATAAAATTCAGTAGCCAGTTAAAATTTTAAGAGGTTAAAAAATTGTTTTAAAGAAATGTATGGTGATATATAAATGATGATACATAAAAATTGCTGTTTGCAATATTACGCTAAATCCATGTTTAAGTATTACTTCTGTCTGCCATTTTAACAGAGGTGTTAATGCATTTATTTTAAATGGGTTGATGCCACCATTAAAGAAAAAAAATAACTTGCGTTTATATAGTGCCTTTCACAATTTCAGGATGTCTCAAACTGCTTTACAGCCAATGAAGTACTTTTGAAGTGTAGTAATGTAGGTAATATGGCAGCTAATTTGTGCACAGCATTTACGTAGCATTTTAGAGGAATGTTATATGAATGTATTTAGTATTCATACATTATTCTGCAAATGGAAGCAAAGAGGTAACACTAATCCAAATTGGATCATTGGTTCGGCCGAGTTCCGGGAACCTTACTTCAGGAAGCACCACAAGGCCATTGAGCTGGTTCACAAAGTATTCACAAAGATGTTTATAAAGAATTAGAGGCTTTAAGTATGAAGAGGGAATAGAGCAACTGGGTCTCTCTTCATTCAAAGGTGAAATGTTCAAATAGCTCTGATAGAGCTGTTCAGAGTTACAAAAGGTTTTGATGAGGTAAATAGGTAAAATCTGTTTCCGCTGGTCAGCAGCTTGAAGACGTGAGATCATTACCAGAAGAATGAAGAGAGATTAAGACAATTTTTTTTTATGCAGAGGGCTGTTAGGACATGGAAAGCCCAACCAGAAACAGTGGTGGAAGCGGAATCCAGAATAGCTTTAAAAGGGAAGTAAGTAAATAATTTTTAAAAAAGAATGAACAGGTATGGGGAAAGGTGGGTGTAATGAGTTCTTTTTCTATTGTCTGATGAAACATAAATGCATGGAGTCCAGTTGGTTGAAGATCTCAAACAGGTTTATTTACAGCTAAACTATTTAACACAGTAGAGAGCTAACTATTTACAAGACCTGCCTCTTGGTGTTACATTACAAAATGCCTCAGGCTTGTAGTCACATGACTGCATCCTGGCATGTAGCTCATTAACATAATAAGATCTTAAAGGGACATCACTCTTAAAGGAAATCATACAACATCCCCCTCTTTCCAAAGATAAGTCTAGTATGCTAAGAGTAAAAAACACATAAAATTAGATACCATCAAAATTACTCACACAGGTACGGAGATTATGAAATTTACACGTGCAGAAATTTACAAGTCCATATATCATTTCGGTGGTTTGACAACTCTTCCAGATCTGGTTATGGTATAACCTTCTGGGGATGTGGATTTCACCCTTGGCTGTCCTGGGTTTACTAGCTTGTTGTCAATGCGTTGGCTGCCGTCTTGTTGTTCTGTCACATCACCACCATCGGAGCTCGCTCCTTCGAGAATGCCGTGCGCAATTGGAGTATTGCATGCCTCTCTCAGTTGGCTTTGGTTCCTTCTTAACACCGCTCTGCTAGACGTTGTAATCTCGTAGGACCTAGGCTAACCGCACACTCTGGACAACTCTGCGGGCAACCATGATTTCATTGTGGGGTGTATGACCCTGAGTGTATGTTTGCCAGCTTTCTTTAGGCACGTGATGTTAATGGCAGTGAAAGCTTCCAGTTGCCTGACTTCATTAGCATGATGTGTCAGCTTCACAATGTGGAACGCCTGTTCATCTCCTGATTGAGAATTGCTTCTCTCTGAGTCTTGTCTCAGGTCTATTTCACCGTGGACTTGGTGTATCAGCTTGCGTTTACATCGCTCTCTGGAGCTCTCCTTGCTGTTGTTGCCCTGCTTCTGTGCCTGTCATCTGTTGGTCTGCGCCCTACTGTGACTTCTGGCTGCATCTTCGGAGCCAGATTTCTTGCAAAGGCGGACCCAGTGTCCTTTTTGCACTGCACGCCTTACACAGGTCTCGAAATGCAGGACAACTTTGCCGTGAGTGGGACCAACCACACTTACCACACAGCTTGTTTGCTCTTTTTGACCTGGTTATGGTGCTGATACTATTGGCTGCACCTAGTGCTTGCAGGTGCTGTTGTCCAGATACAATGGCTTCGTATTTCCTGCCATCTCTCAACAGTGCATCAATGCTGTGACCTTTCTTTTTCCCTAAGAGGTCTTTCTGAAATGCTTCAATGGGAGTTGATACAATCGCAACTCCATTATTCGGCCTGACAGCTCAGTTTATGAGAAGTCACATTCGTTGCCCTTACGAACTGGTCTATTGATTCCTGTGGCTGTTGCTGTAGGACATCAATTCCAGGCGGTGAATTCTAAAATTCACTTGTAACATGAATGTCGTGAATGGTGGTGGACAACTAACCAAAAAACAAGAGGAGGAGGCTCCACAAATATCCCCATCCTTAACAATGGGGGAGCCCAGCACATCAATGCAAAAGACAAGATTGAAGTATTTGCATCCATCTTCAGCCAGAAGTGCTGAGTGGATGATCCATCTAGGCCTCCTTTGGAGGTCCACAGCATCACATATATTAGTCTTCAGCCAATCCGATTCACTCCACGTGATATCAAGAAAAGGCTGAAGACACTGGATACTGCAAAGGCTATGGGCCCTGACAACATTCCAGCAATAGTTCTGAAGACGTGCTCCAGAACTAGCCACGCCTCTAGCCAAGCTGTCCCAGTACAGCTACAACACTGGCAACTACCCGGCAATATGGAAAATTGCCCAAGTATGTCCTGCACACAAAAAGCAGGACAAATCCAATCTGGCCAATAACCATCCTATTAGTTTACTCTCGATCATCAGCAAAGTGATGGAAGGGGTCGTCGATAGTGCTATCAAGCGGCACTTGCTCAGCAATAACCTGTTCACTGACGCTTAGTTTGGGTTCTGCCAGGGCCACTCAGCTCCTGACCTCATTACAGCCTTTGTCCAAACATGGACAAAAGATCTGAACTTCACTGGTGAGGTGAGAGTGAGTGCCCTAGACATCAAGGCAGCATTTGACTGAGTATGGCATCAAGGAGCCCAAGCAAAACTGGAGTCATTGGGTATCAGGGGGAAAACTCTCTACTGGTTGGAGTCATACCTAGCACAAAGGAAAACAGTTGTGGTTGTTGGAGGTCAATCATCTGAGTCCTAGGACATCACTGCAGGAGTTTCTCAGGGAAGTGTTCTAGGCCCAACCATCTTCAACTGCTTCATTAATGACCTTCCCTCCATCATAAGGCCAGAAATGGGGATGGTCACTGATGATTGCACAATGTTCAGCACCATTCACGACTCCTCAGATAATGAAGCAGTCCATGTCCAGATGAAGCAAGACCTGAACAACATCCAGGCTTGGGCTGATAAGGAACAAGTAACATTTGCACCGCAAAGTGCCAGGCAATGACCATCTCAAACAAGAGAGAATCTAACCATCTCCCCTTGATGTTCAATGGCATTATCATTGCTGTATCCCCCACGATCAACATCCTGGGGGTCACCATTGACCAGAAACTGAACTGGAGCAGCCACATAAATGTTGTGGCTACAAGAACAGGTCAGAGGCTAGGAATTCTGATGAGTAACTCACCTCCTGACTCCCCAATGCCTGTCCACCATCTACAAGACATAAGTCAGGAGTGTGATGGAATACTCTTCGCTTGCCTGGATGGGTGCAGCTCCAACAACACTCAAGAAGCTCGACACAATCCAAAACAAAGCAACCCACTTGATTGGCACCCCATCCACCACCTTCAACATTTGCTCCCTCCACCACTGACATAGAGTGTCAGCAGTGTATACCATCTACAAGATGCACTGCAGCAACCACCTCGGCACATTCCAAACCCATGACCTCTACCACCTAGAAGGACAAGGGCAGCAGATGCATGGGAACACCACCACCTTCAAGTTCCCCTCCAAGCCACACAACATCCTGACTTGGAACTATATCATTCTTCCTTCACTGTCGCTGGATCAAAATCCAGGAACTCCATTGCTAACAGCACTGTAGGTATACCTACACCCCAAGGACTGCAGCAGTTCAAGAAGGCAGCTCACCACCACCTTCTCAAGGGAAATTAGATATGGGCAATAAATGCTGGCCTGGCCAGTGACGCCCATATCCCATGAGCAAATAAAAAAAAAATCGGAGCTGATCTTCTAAAACTTTCCATATCTTTGTGGGATCTTTCTGGGTCTCATCAGGTAAGCCTGAGGTATTAATTCTGTATAATCCCTCATTTCCAACTGCAATTAATATTTTTTACAACTTGTTTTTCTGGTTTTACAATTACTTAATCTGTAAAGCATAGTGGCGTTCTCTGTTTAAAAAGTTGGAACTCGGATAGAATATCCATGACCTTCCAGTTCATGCTGAGAAATTTGGTATCCATCTTCCTGCTGTTTTTTTGCTTAAAACTCGCTTTAAAACTTATTCTGAGTCTCTACAGTTTCCCCTTTTTAAAAAAAAACTCTCTTGGCTGCTTTGATTGACAGGAGCAGGTGTTTAGCAGTGCTTGTCTGTTTATCTAGCTTCCAGCGCTCTGTCTGGTTAAACAGCTGTGCAATAGGCATTTCAAGCGCTTTTTTTCTGCTAGAGTTTGTTTATACAGCCGTTCAATAGGCAATTCTTCATGCTTGAGTGGTTTTATGAGTTTTCTGAAACTCTGGCTGAGTGAATGAAAGCTCTTCATGCTTGAGTGGTTTGATGATTTTTAAAAAGCTTTTGCTGCAGACTGCGTGAATAGAGGATTCCCGCGCTTTTTGCTGTTGGACACCTCCAGTAATGGCATTACTGATCGGGATTGGGTTTTCCCTGTTTTTTTTCTTTTACTGAGCCTTTAAAAAAAATCAGTTTTGCAAGCACCTCAAAGCTTTTTCTCAGCAGAGATTTCTGGACCATCGGGACAATGATTCATCCGATCACAGCGATCAACTTGCAGCCTGTCTTCCAGCACTCCGTCTTCTTTGGCTTGTGGTATATGTTTTCTTCTTTCCCTGTTTGGGCCAGTATTTGTTTTTTACTTTCTCTCTTTTAGCTGTGGGAAGGTAGTTTTTAAAGCTGCTTTCCCTGTGGTCTTCAATCTAATATTCTGTCTTCTCACCACAGCTGCCACCATATAATATGTTCTTTTTATATTGTCTGATGCAACATAAATGAGATGCATGGAGTCCAGTTGGTTGAAGATCTCAAAACAGGTTTATTTACAGCTCAACTATTGAACACAGTACAGAGATAACTATTTACAAGACCTACCTCTAGGTGTTACAGTTACAGAGTGCCTCAGGCTTGTAGTCACATGACTGCATCCTAGTACGTAACTCACTAGCATACCAAGATCTTAAAGAGACATCATTCCTAAAGGCAATCATACAACAGTGGGTGCTATCTGAACTGCAGTCTCCTCAAACCTGAATGCAGGTTTGGTGAAAGGGTTAAGTCAGACCAGCAGGAAATGCCTTTATTATAGATGACTGTGGGCCATGCAGTGTGGCAAGAGTTTGATTCACGCATGGATGTATTCAGATTGCCATTTACAGTGAGCAACCCACTGTGACTACGACCCACAATATTGTGTCAGGAGGTACACTCAGCTCACTAATTGATTAACCACTGGCTGTTCAGGAAGCCACCAGAACACTGAAGTTGCTAAAAATACGCGATGGCAAATTTGCAATTATGCTTTAGGGGATTATTTTCCATACAGAGAGAAACAGAAGTCTGCTGATTTGGATTTGGAGTATTAGGATGGTCAAATTTGGGCCCCAGTAGAATTATTGCAAATTTTTCTTTCATGTTCTGTCTTTCTAGCTATCTTGCTCTTTATGGCTCTGTCTCCCTTCTCTCCTTTCTTCCTTTATTGATTAAATGCCATAAGAATGTGAAGCTACTCAACATCATTAAAGTAAGAACGCAGTGCAGTAACAAATTCTCAGTGATGTCCTTATAGACAATTTAGGACTGTATCATACTGAATCAAATTAGATTATACCAATAATAAATTATTAAATTATGAAATTGACAAGAATAACTCCATTTAGAAGAAACAAAAGCAGCTTTCGTAAAATGCCTTCTCTGCTTAAAATCTCAATCTTTTACAAACCAAAAATCAGCTACACTTCGCAGTTTCTCAAAGTAAAATAAACTTAGGGAATCGTGTCATTTCTGCATATGTATTTTGCCTGAGAATTGGTAAAAGTTGCCTCACTGAAAAGGGAATAAGTTGGAATGATGACAGCCAAAGGACCTCAAAGACCACAATAATTGAAATCTGCTCTGCCTAAAGCAGTTGTTTTCCAGCATGTCACTTGTCAATATTAACAGACAGCAGTGCATTCTCTGCAAAATATTTACAGACATAACTAGGGCCCTATGCAAAGACTCCTTTCCACAGAATTATTACACCACACTAGAAGACCAATAGGCTCATCATGTCCGCACTGGCTCTCAGTTCCATTCCCCCGCCTTCTCCCTGTAACCCTCCACATTATTTCTTTTCATATAGCTGTCTAATTCTCTTTTGAATGCTTCTTGCTTGCAAAAGACTAATGTCAACTACCCAAAGAAAAACACTGCTAGCATTGCAGAAATTGCTTATTAATATAGACATAGAAACAAAAATAACATCAGTGAATCAACAAATACAAAAATCTGACAGAATCCTGGCCTTGTATATACATTGGGATCCTCTTACAAACCCCTGAGCACCCAGGAAACCCAGCTTGAAGGCTTATGGTCCAACTAAAGTAGAATATTCTCATTAACAGATTATTCTCATTTCTGTTAGTGGGATCTTGCCATGCAAAAAATGGCTGCTATATTTGTCTACATAACAACAATCACTGTTCTTCAAGTTAACTTGTGGTGTGGTTGATGCATTCTGAGACATTGCTGAGAAAAGGCACCACATAAATGGAAGCCCTACTTTCCTTTGTATGAACACATTGAAAAAATGGACAGGAAATGATCAGCCGATCTATCGAGTCTGTTGTGATACCTTAAGCACTGTGATTCACAAAATCCACCCAGCTCACGACCTCCACCCCCACCTAACAGCAGCTATATAATCTCCTGGGACAGGGAAAGAAAATAAAAACCCGAGGCCAATATAGGTGGAAAAAATCTGGAAAATACCTCTGATTCTCTCCTAACCAGAGCTTTATAAAGGTATCAGTAACAGTGATTCTCTCCAAATGGTCCAGGCCACATTGACCATGATTTATATTATGTCGTATTCCACCTACCTTTTGTGTGCTGTGATCTCCGCCCCAGCCAGGAACTCATCCCACTCCTTCAACATCTTCCATGGGTCTACTTACCTCTGGGAAAACTCTGCCGCTGAAATGTATGTTGTTGTTGTAAAGAAAGAGCTTGCATTTGCATAGAGCCTTTGAGGACAACCAAAACCTTTTGCAGCCAATTTTGAAGTGTAGTCACTGTCATAAAATAGGAATAGGAATGCAGCAGCCAATTTGCACACAGCAAGGTCCCACAATCAACAAAGAGAATAATGAGTTTTGGTAATGTTTGCTGAGGGATAAATATTGGCCAGGACACCAGGGAGAATTTCCCTGCTCTTCTTTGAAATAGTGCTTTGGCATCTTTTAGGTCCACCTGAGAGGGTAGTCAAGATGGCACCTCCAACAATGCAGTATTCCCTCATTATTGCATTGAGAGGTCAATCTAGATTTAGTGCATAAGCTTGATCTCACAAACCTCTGACTCAGAGGCATGAGGCACGGATGACACCTTGTTTAGTTTAGTTGTTTCTACCAGAATTACATCACTCATTACTCATGTCTGTTTTACTAGCATTAAGGAGGAGAAGGAAGTGTAGCCCTTTCCAATCCGTGTTATTTTAATTTTATTTCATTCTTTCATGGGATAGAGTCATAGAGAGATACAGCACTGAAACAGGCCCTTCGGCCCACTGTGGGCATCATGGGCAAGGCCTGCATTTGTTGCCCATCCCTAATTGCCCATGACAATTGATTGACTTGCTAGGCCATTTATGAGGGCAGTTAGGAGTCAACCACTTTGCTGTGGGTCTGGAGTCACAGGTCGGCCAGACCAGGCAAGGATGGATTATTATGTGCTGAAATAATGCTGACTGGGAGATCTCGATGAATAAAAGGCATTCCCATATATAACCACAAGGTGGCATTTTAAACTGCCTGAAAATATTGAACTAAGCAAATGAGTAAAAATTGTAAGCATATTAAGAATATGGCAGCGTAAATACAGCTCAAAACCTAATTCACAGAAAAGATGGAAATTGATCAATTACACATTCTGAAAACATCAATGTCAAAAATGCTAATTTCTACATTAAAAAAATACATATTTTGGTGCTCGAGAGATTCAAATTATATAATTGGAAATTGTAAGGATGAAAATAAGCTTTCGTGAGTTCCAAAATGTAAGCATTGAAATCTGGACAGTAAAACTGTAAAAGCCAACATTCTTGCGAACCCATGTAGTCTGATTTCACCTGAGGCACCAGATCGTGGCCTATGACATAGGCTCGGTTCCGAGAGCAATTTTTGTTTTGGAATCGCTACAGGGGCCATTTTCTGATTTTGTGTTTTCCGTCGGGAACTTGGAGCATGCATTGGAAATTTGGGCTCAAACTGTGCACGATTATCAGACTATTCAATTTCAATGGTCACAAAACCGTGTGTGGCACTTGCTCAAATTTCCGATTTGGGCTGCCCACGGACCAGGCTCACTATCATCCTGCAGAATTGGGAAATTACCCCTTGCATGCATAAATTTAGTTATTTGTGCTATTGAACCACTGAATTATTCCCCTCATAACCCAGTGGGAATTTCCAGGTCGTCGATACACTTAATGGGATCTAAAGCAATGCTTGTATTTGTATCTTTGAGATGCTATACAAATGTGGTCAACAGTAATCCATCTGAAGACATTTTGCTCTAAAACTGTTTATATTAACCTGATACAAATCTCTAATGTTACAACCTCTGAGGCCAAGGGTTGGGAGATTTTGTTCTGATTGTCATTAGAAGAATAAAGGCCCTCTAACCATTTGGGTTGGGTTTTCTAAAGTACATGAGCTTAAAATTTACAACTAATTTGATCAGTTGTGACTGTAGTAAGACAATGGTGCAGTTATACTTCATGTTAGTGCTTTTGAGTGTGTATCAATGCAAGCATGACCAAATGATTCGCAGAACAACCAAGTGTACAGAAACCCTGGAGTGTTAATTCCCCTCTAGGAGGCCATCTGGCCTGTTTCACTTTGCAGGGAGTGCAGTATATGAAACTCCAGCCTAGGAGGTGAGAAACGTTGTATCACAATAAAGATACAGAAGCCAATTAAACAAAGTGGTGTGCTTGACCCCCACCTTGACTCGTACCAGTGTCCTGTTCTCCAATAATTTGTTTAGGGCCGATTCAGTTAAACTGTAGTAATCTAAGAAGGGGCCATGGGATAAACAGTTAGTGGGCTCGTGAGTGTTAGAAAATTCTGGAATGCCGAGTAGTTTCAGATTATCTTTGAGTTACTATTGGGGAGGCCTAGGAAAGCAGATTAAGTCACCTTGTCTATTAACCAGAGCACTGGGAGATCAATTTTCCCTTTGATGACTGCCTGATGCTTCAGATGTTGCTGCCATAAATAATGAGGACTGTGGTTAATTCAAGTGCCACTGGTAGTGCAGAACTCCAATTTGCCAGACACACCAACCCCTCCTTAAACTCCTCACAAAGACATTAATTCAATGGTTTGCTTAACTGAATTCTAGTGAAGTGATTATGTCACTTAATAAATAAAACTTAATCTCAACTTGATAAACTATATCTAGAGACCTTAAAATTGATTTTACCGATTTCCACTGATACATTGCTGGATCGACCTGGGTTGGTGAGTCAGTAAGAACTAATTTGTGGTCACTTTTCACCTTCAAAAAACAGAATTCTCCCTGCTTCGAGTGGCAGTGTCAAATGTGTTGTGTGCTGACTTTTGCACATGTCTGTAATAATACCACTACTATGATGTGTGCACACCTCGGCATCCAACTTTCATCTGGAAATTTTGGAAGGGAACCAACCTGAATGAAGATATTTGGTGATTTTTGCTCAAAAACTGTGTAACAACAGAAAGAAAAATTAAAATATTGCTCCAAATCCTGAATAAATATGAATGTTTAGGTTTATCTCTCCACCTCGTGTATATTTGGTAACTGTTTAATGATTCCTTTAATTTAACTGTGTCTTGTTAGTCTCTTGCTTATTTCCTTGAGGTTTAATATTGTCCAAAATAAAAAAAAATACTGGATTTCTCTGAGCTTAAATGAGACAAGTAAAAAAACAAAAGATATATCTGGGGAGGTGTGAATGGCAGAGTCATGAACAGCTGCCATCCAAAAGCAACAAAAAAAGAGAAACAAGAGAGAAAATCCAAAACCAGCAAAGAAAAAGAAACAAAATAGGGACAAAGGTTACAACCTAAAATTGTTGAACTCAATGTTGAGTCCAGAAGGCTGTAAAGTGCCCAGTCGAAAAATGAGGTATTGTTTCTCAAGCTTACATTAAGCTTCATTGGAAGTGTGCTGGAAGCCGAGGACAGAAAGGTCAGAGTGACAGGCAGCTGGAAGCTTGGGGTTATTCATGCCAACTGAATGGAGGTGTTCTGCAAACCTAATCTGCATGTGGTCTCCTCAGTGTAGAGTGGACCACATCATGATCAGCCAGTACAGTATACTAAATTGAAAGAAGTGTTTGTAAATCGCTCTTTCACCTGTAAGGATTGTTTGGGGTCTTGGAAGGTGAGAAGAGAGGAGGTAGAAGGGTAGGTGTTGCATCTCCTGTGCTTGTATGGAAAAGTGCTGTGGAATGGGGAGGGGATGTTGCAGGTGACTGAGGAGTTATGTAGGGTATCGTGGAGGGGATGGCCCCTTCAGAATACTGAAAGGGGAAGGATGGGGAAGATGTGTTTCGTGGTGGCATCAGGCTAGAAGTGGCGGATGATCCTTTGACTACGGAACCTGGTGGGGTGAAAGGTGACGATAAGTGGAATCCTATCATGTTTTTGTGGGGGGTAGGGGAAGGGTGAGAGTAAATGTGCATGAAATTGAATGGACACAGTTGTGGGCCCTGTCAACCACATTGGGAGGGAATCCTTGGTTGATAAAAAAAGACATACCGGAGGCACTGGTATGGAAGGTTGCATCATTGGAACAGATGCCAAATAGATGAAGAAATTAGGAGAATGGAGTAGACTCCTTACAGGAAGCAGCGTATGAGGAAGTGGTCAAGGTAGCTGTGCGAGTCAGTCAGCTTATAGTGAATATTGATTGATAGCCTATCCCCAGAAATGGAAACAGAGAATCAAGAAAGAGAAGAGAAGAGTTGGAGATGGACTATGTGAAGACAGGAGAAGGATAGAAATTGGAAGCAAATTTGATGAAATTTTCCAGTTCAAGGCAAGTCATCAATGTATCGGAAAAAGAGATAAGGGAGGGGACCTGAGTAGGACTAGAACAACGAATGTTCCACATATCCCACAAAAAGGCAGGCATAGCAGGCACGTGGGTATCCATAGAAACGCCTTTTTTTTTGGAGGAAGTGCGTGGAGTTAAAGGAGAAGTTGTTCAATGTGAGAACAAGTCCAGCCAGGTGGAGGAGGGTGTTGATGGATGGGGACTGGCCGGACCTCCGTTCAAGGAAGAAGTGGAGAGCCCTCAGATCATCCTGGTGGGGGATGGAGGGGTGTAGAGTGATTGGATAACCATGGTGAAGAGGAGACAGTTTGAACCAGGAAACTAGAAACAGTTAAAGTGATGGACAGCATTGGAAGAGTCACAGATAGAGCTGGGTAGAGACTGGGCAAGGGAAGGAAAAATTGAATCGAGATAGGAAGAGATACGTTCAGTGGGACAACAAAAGGCTGAAACAATGGGCAGTCCTGTTTGTGGTCCTTGGGAAGAGGTAGAAGTGGGTTGCTCAGGGTTAGGGATATGAGGTTGGAGGTCTTAGAGGAAAGATCCCTAGAGCAGATGTGGACAGTGACAATCCTGGAAATGATGGCTTGACATTTGGTGGTGGAGTCATGGTCCAGAAGGAGGTAGGAGGAGGTGTCAGAGAGTTTGCGTTCAACCTCTACGAGGTAGAAGTCAGTATGCCAAACAACAACAGCACCGTCCTTGTCAGCAGATTTGATGACAATGTTAGGGTTGAACCTAAGAGAATGGAGTGCTGCTAGTTCAGAGGGACACAGGTTAGAGTGAGTGAGAGAAGCAGAGAAATTGAGACAGCTGATGTCACACCAGTAGCTCTCCATGAAAAGATCTAGAGAGGGTCAGGTGCCAGAAGGAGGAGTCCAGGTGCAGAGGGAATACTGGAGATGGGTAAAGGTTCCGCTATGAGGGGAGCAGACTCCTGGCCAAAGAAGTGGGTGCACAGGCAAAGGCAATGGAAGAAGAGCTCGGTATCATGCTGAGCTTGAAATTCATTGAGGTGGGGGCATAAAGGGATGAAATTGATGCCTTTGCTAAGGATAGATGGTTCAGGATCAGAGAGGGGAAGGTTGGAGGGTATCATGAATACACGGCAAGGGGTGAGATTGGAAAAATGGATGGGGTCAGAGGGAAGTGAAGGGGGAGAAGGATCCCGAGGGGCATTGGTACCTATGAGTTGTTGAAGCTTGCGATTCTTCACACCTAAAAAAAGTTTTTTTTGTTAAAGCATTGAAAGGATGAAATGAAACTGTGGACCAGGACAGCTTTGAGATAGTGAGGTTGGTGCTGTGAAGAGAAAGGTCGAAAGTGTGCATATGGTGGCGCATGGCGTTGAATGTGGATCTCAGAATGCAGTGACAACAGCCGTTTGAGGAGCACTCAATGTCTAGGAGATATCAGTAATCATGGGTGGATCCAAAACATTGAAGGGTGGAATTTTAGTTGGAAGCCACATGGAATAAGCTGGAGCTGGAGACAGTTCCTGAGGAAGGATATGTAGCTGTGAAAGTGAGTTTTAATAGATAACTGATCAAACATGAGAAGGGAAAGAGAAAGCAATAAAGGTGAACAAGGTGAAAGAGAACATATGGCAATCCCGTCAGAGAGAAGAGCATAACTTCTTCAAGGTGGACATTCCTGGAAGAGAAGTGTCAGTAAATTAAACACTAATACAAAAGCGAAATACTATGGATGCTGGAAATCTGAGATAAAAACAGAAAATGCTGGAAATACTCAGCAGATCTGGCAGCATCTGTGGAAAAAGAAGTAGTGAATGGCCGGAATTTTACGACCCACCCAGCAGGAGCAGGCTGGTGGCTGGGGCGGTGGTGGGGTCATAAAATTGAGTGGGAGGTTCCTGATGCCTTCCTGTCCCCGCTGCAGTTTTACAAGGGGCGGCGGCGGCAGCGAGAAAAGGCCCTCACGCCCCAGGCCAATCAAGGCCCTTAAGGCCTCCTCCCGCCGCCACTGGTGCTTTATCAGTGGCGGGCGATCGGCTCAGGCCCTCCAGGAGGCTGCCAAGTAAAACCTGACGGCCTCCTTGCAGGCTGGGTAAGGGGGGGGCCCTCCTGATTGCACATCTTGTGCCCCACAAAGGCCTCCCCACAGCCCAACCGCCCCTAATACACAACATTCCTGCCCCCCTCCCAACCGACCCCTCTTGCCTCACCGGGGCCTGGCTGATTGACCCCGGTGAGGCCCCAGACACTTACATAAAAGCAAAATACTGCGGATGCTGGAAATCTGAAATAAAACAAGAAATGCTGGAACCACTCAGCAGGTCTGGCAGCATCTGTGGAAAGAGAAGCAGAGTTAACGTTTCGGGTCAGTGACCCTTCTTCGGAACTGACAAATATTAGAAAAGTCACAGGTTATAAGCAAGTGAGGTGGGGGTGGGGCAAGAGATAACAAAGGAGGTCTAGATTGGACCAGGCCACATAGCTGACCAAAAGGTCACGGAGCAAAGGCAAACAATATGTTAATGGTGTGTTGAAAGACAAAGCATTAGTACAGATTAGCTGTTAATACACTGAATATTGAACAGCAGCAAGTGCAAACCTGAAAAAAAAGTGGGTAAGCAAACTGAACAAACTAAGATGAAATGAACAAAATGCAAAAATAACATTGTAAAAAATGTAAAAAAGAATGTAAAAATAAAAGGAAGAAAAAATAACTAAAAATGAAAGTAAAATGGGGGGCTGTCATGCTCTGAAATTATTGAACTCAATGTTCAGTCCGGCAGGCTGTAGTGTGCCTAATCGATAGATGAGATGCTGTTCCTCGAGCTTGCGTTGATGCTCACTGGAACACTGCAGCAATCCCAGGACAGAGATGTGAGCATGAGAGCAGGGGGGAGTGTTGAAATGGCAAGCAACCGGAAGCTCAGGGTCCTGTTTGCGGACTGAGCGGAGATGTTCCGCAAAGCGGTCACCCAGTCTGCGCTTGGTCTCCCAATCTCTTGCCCCACCCCCACCTCACTTGCTTATAACCTGTGACTTTTCTAATATTTGTCAGTTCTGATGAAGGGTCACTGACCCGAAACGTTAACTCTGCTTCTCTTTCCACAGATGCTGCCAGACCTGCTGAGTGGTTCCAGCATTTCTTGTTTTTATTTACCCCAGACACTTACCTTGTTTCCGGGGTCGCGTCCCTCTTGCTGCTGAAGCTGGCTGCAGTCCCAGCAATGACCACCGCTCCCAGTGGTGCTGCTGGGACTGAGAGCTGCCGGCCTGCTGATTGGCCAGCAGCTCTTGGAGGCGGCATTTCCTGCCTCAGAGGGGCAGAGGTCCCACTCAAGGCCAATTAAGGGCCTGGGGAGCATAAAGTCCTGGCGTGGCTCCCCAGGCCTGGTGGAGGCGGGCTTGCCCCCGACATTCTGGCCAGTGAGCAGGCCCTCCTGCCCAACGTTTCAGAACTGATGAAAGGTCAGGCCTGCTGAGTGTTTCCAGCATTTTCTTTTATCTCAGATTTCCAGAATCCACAGTATATTGCTATTGTTCTCTGAACTTTACTTGGGTTTTTATTTAACTCTAATTGTTTCCTCTTGACTTTCTTTCTGGTTTTGGGTTGTGACAAAGAAAAGCTGAATTGCACCACAAAAAAAACATTTAACAAAAGTTGGTCATAAAAATAGATTTTCAAAGTCCCTAACTAGATCTAAGTAATGTGTTCTTTGCCTCTACAGTCATGTGCATTTGTTAGGTATAGGGCCATCTATATTTTTCTTTTGGTCCCACCACGAGAGCCTCAGAAATATGATTTAATGTTCAGTATTTGAAAAGACCTTGCTGTGCTTTCAAAATTGGGTATTGAGTCATACATACAATGCAATTAATTGCAACAGATGTCTCTGGTATGAATCCAATAGATGCATTGCAGCAAGATCATGAACAAGTAGAGCATAAAACAATAAAATGGAGAACACTTGGGGGCTGCAGATATATTTTGCACTATAACATTATGGGGTGGTGAGAGGGAAGAAAGTTTATGTGACTTTAGATTGTGTGAATTTAGCATAGATTGTAAAATATAGCCCTATGATTCCCATTCCACCGCGGAAGGTGACCCTTTGAAGTCACATGTTCACCAGCCACAAATAGGACTGTCACTGTGTTGAGATACTCCATCTAGTGGTCCACCTGTAATATAAATTTAGGCCCAGTATTTGCAGGAGTGGGGCATCTTGCAGTGAGCACCATGAATTGGACTTTTATCTTTACCCTTCAGCTCTAATTGCTGGCAGTCCAAGTTGATAAAGTGCAGTGCAATCAATGGGCATCTGGGACCTTGGTCAACAAGAGAACCAACAGTATACCCTCTTAACCAATGAAATTTAAGGATAAAGAAACAGAGCAAACGATGGAGAAGGAAGTAGGATGAGTTAGAGTCAAATTAGTTACAGAAAGAGAAATAGAGAGGAAAAGAAAAATTGGATTAAGGGAGAGAGATAAAAGAGACAGAAAGGAAAAGTAAGAAAAAAATTAAAATTTTAATTCATTAACAAATATTGACCAACTATTTTGGGAAAGCTTACACTTGAATGCCAACCAAATCCACACTTGGATACTCTGATGAAAGGTCACAGACCCAAAACGTTAGCTCTGTTTCTCTCTCCACAGATGCTGCCTGACCTGCTGAGTAATTCTAGCACTTTCTGTCTTTATTTCTTGGATATTCTTCCTTGGTTTCAGTGTTTAAACAGATGGTCTGGAGTAGCACAGTTAAAAGACTCAGTTGTCGTCCAAAATAAGCCTGTGCCTTTTGTAAGCTCACTCTGGTGTACTTAGTTCTTCCCTAGGAATCCAGTATTTTGGCATAATTAGATTTTTAAAAACAGTTTCAAAATCTTAATTAACAGTTGACATTTATATATACTGTGAGAAAAAGAACACAATTTCTGAAAATCTGCTAAAAATCAAGAGACAAATGTGAAGAAATAAACACATATCACTTAACGTGACAACTTCAAGACCAGTGCGTGCACAATATGTAAAACCAAGTGAAGGGAATGAAACTGGGGACTGCTGGACCAGAGATAGACTATTAGTATATAACTAAATGCAACAGCATAGATGAACAATTTTGCTGCAATTTTCAAAATTCCAGGTTCACTGCAAGAAACATTTTAATTAGTGCTATTCATGTGAAGGTAATTGCTTTCATCTAAGCCTTAGTCACCTTCATTTCTTGCATCTGAATGTCACTAATAATACTGCAATCATCTATGTGCTGCCCGCAAAAAAAGGGACAGCAACAAACTCGCAGGTAGATTCATGCAGGAAAATTAAATTGGGCTTTTCAAACATCTTAAGACGAGTGCGAGTGCGCGCATTATATAAAACTGCAGATGTCTGAGTGTCTTCTGAAGCTGATCAGAGAACTTAATGAACCACGTCAGTTTCACACTCACAATCACTGGCATCATCTGAACCCCATGATTGTGTCACATTATGGAAACACATTTTCAGGCATCTGTTGTTCTTTATGTAACACAGACGTGGTGACAGCATATCATAAATCATAATTTTAACCCACAGATTGAGTTACAGATTTTTAGTACATTGAGGCATCTTTTCATTAAGTCAAAGGTAAATATTACAAACTAATAAGAAATGTTAGAACAGGGAGAGGCCAGGAAGTTCTGCATAAAACTTCCAGATTCTTAAATATAATCAAGGGAGATTCCAGAATTTCATCCGTCCAAAAATATCTTCTGATTCCATCTTGCTACCTGTCCTCCCATATGAGACTCCACTCCTAACCCCTTGGCTTCCGCAACATAGGGACCATTAAATCACAGTGTCTTGTAGAATAATTCACCATCTCGATCTATGCACCTAATGTATAAAATACATAATGGGAAGCACATTAAGCATGAAAATGTATTTATTGAATTACAAATGCTGCTTTAGCACCAAACCTCTTCTATGTCATAATAAGCCAGCTAGTAAGGCTAGTATTAGGATGTAGGGTGACTGTAGTCTGTCTCCTCTCCTCCTTAAATTCTTAAAAGAATTCTAAAAAAAATGGTAAATGGTGAGAATGTATGGATAGTGAGATAACAGCGGGACCTAGATTTGAATTCAGTCCAACCTGGCAAAATTATTTTCTTTTTGTCAACTACAGGGTCCAAAATGAGCTTGGACAATCTCAATAAATATCCTTGAGTACAGGCCCACAAGTACCTGAGTCATGTGTGGAAAGAAAAATTTGCACTGGTACAGGAGACAGCACAATTCTGAGGTCAAAGGCTAAATGTGCAATGTTGGGACAAAGCAGAAGCAGCTTATTTCTGCATCCAATCTGTCTCATGGCTGACATAGCCTGGGGAACTGTAACACCAACATCATATGGGTGACAAAATCCAGTCCCTGGTTGACAGAAGCACTCATGTGGCTCATTAATTGCTTGAAGAAAATTAAAGGATCATTATTGGAGGCACTTTTCATCGACTCGAGTCAATCTCCAGTCTACTGCAACTTCCTGAGCCCAGTTTTTGATTGACTCTTAATTTTTCATGAGATTGGTTCTCGTGAAGCATGAGTTTTAAAGAGGCAATTTCATCAGCAGTTCATTAATTAAGATAATATTTATTTCTCACATTTTTATGGAGGAGTGCTGGGGCCCTGTATGAGAACCTATCACCAGTGAACCACACTGATTTTCCCACCTCTGCTCAGCATCTTGCAGGAGACTCCACCGAGGTCGTTTTAATTCTCTAATTAATTACGTGATAGCAGATTGTACAGCAGAATCACTCATGTTGTAGTCATTCACATCAGGGAGTCAGAGTGAAATATTCTTCTGATGGTTTAATTATTAATATTTTACTAAATTTGAAAGTTAAACGAACAAATCCAGATTTTTTTCCCCCCTGTCAGCCCACTCAAATCCTGGCTTCCTGTGTACTTGGCCACCGTGCAGTTTTCATTATGTCTTCAGTGTAAATTTGAAAGGCTCAGGAAGTTGCAGTAGACCGGAGATTGAACCAACAGTCAATGAAAGGAACTCCAAGCTCCGAGAAAGATACATCATGTCTTCCCACGGGATTAATACCGTAGTTCCATGTGTCGGCTCAACACCTTGTGAAAATCTGTCAAGACTTTAAATACTAATTTTCATTGTTAGTATTCATAATACAAATGCCCAGCTGTCTTGCTTCCCAAAATGTCCTGTTTTCTGCTATTTCTCGATAAAAAAAATTAAAATCTATCTGCTAGAGTTGTTTTTTTTAAATGCAGATGGGTAAATATTAAGTGCTGGTCATTTAGTGTATTTGCGGTGTATGAGTCAGAAAGCTTTTTGCTGATTGGATGAAAGGAAACCACCCCAGGGATTGTCAATCAATTGCAGCAATCTACACTTCATTCACAGATTTATTAGCATGTGTACTGAGGGGAGGGGGGAACTCATTCATAAAAGTTCATTCATAAAAATTGCAACAACTCCCCTTCGCCTCTCCATCCACAGAGCAGACCACTGTGAGTCCGGCTTGTGACTTAGAGCCGAGGGTAACTGTTGTCTGCAGCTGGCTGGAATGTGTGGAGGAACATGGTGCAGTTGGGGAATGGTGCCTAAAACATTAAACCATTCGCCCATCTAGAATTGTCAGCTTTTTCGGCAAGGGGGAATCTTTGCAGCGCCGATGAAGATAAGCCTTTGGAAGACAGGTTTACGAAATCTTCCCCTGTTGGTGTTGTTGAATTTGTTGAACAGACCTTGAGCAGCAAAGAGTGGGGGCGAGGTGCAGAACGCGCGTTCACCGTGACAACTGAAACCATTCGGGGGGGGGGGGAGGAAATCTAACTACGCTGGCGCTTTGCCCTTTGAAATGCAAACATTAAACCCATTTGCCTTTTCAAGGTGATTGCATCGCTGGCTCTCAGCTGGATCCAGGGATAATGGAGAGAGAAGTCACTCGGGTTTGGGATTGGGCGACAGGCTGATTCGGCTGCAGCAGCTTCGAAAACAGACACCAATCGTTTCCTCCGAGAGCTCTCCCATTTGAAGCAGCGTGATACTAACTTGCATCATTTGCAGTTTGATCTCTGTGGGGTATGGGGAACGGCCGATGATGCATAAAACCAGCATCTTTATTTTTTTAAAAAACATTTTTTAAATTTACTGTACTAGCATAAGAACCTGGATATTATCGACACGTTGCTGAAACCGTCTCGATTTGGGCCAAATTTAGTACATGGGCACTTTTTTGAATTCGAAAGGCTTGGATTGTTAGCAGTAGGCTATGAGAGAACGTATTCGGTGTACTTTCACCGGCCACACATCACATGTAGAAGGACTTTTCAGACAGCCGGGTATGCTTCACAGGGCAAAGTACAGTCGTTTCAGAAACGATTCGTTAACATCTTTAGACGAACCGACCTTCAATGCTTCTCTAAGGGTCAAGAATTCATCCACCTCACCGTCTCCTTGCTCTACGCTGACGCCCGGCTCTCCAACAGATGAACTTTCATCTGAAGCGGAGGACATTCCAACCACTCTGTGCACCTTCATCCCGAAAATGACAAATCTGAAACTGTCTAACCCGGCCAGCTTGCTTGGTCTCAAAAGCTTCTCTCTGGGCGCAAAAGAAATACCCAGGATGAAACTGTGCAACACTTGCAGTGCTCAGAGTCTCTCCCCTTCCTCAGCTCTTGACCTAACCAGCTGCCTCTCTGCATCCTCTCGCCCCAAACAGGACCTCGACAAGGTGACCACAAGCACAATGCAGATCGGAGGGGGGCGACCCGTGAGCGAGGAACGGGCCCGCAACATTGATTCGGCCAAAAGGTCGCTACAACCCCAGGGTGATATTCTGGGCTCTGGCGTACTTTACACTGTGAGAGTAAGTACGTTTTTTCTTTCCTCTAACATTTTAAAGTTTAACACTCATACTTATTTTTAATTCAGGGAGGGATGACTGAGACTTTACCCAGTGAGAACAATTGGCTGCACAATTAATGGCTCAAACTGGATTCATTGTGATTGAAAAGAGACTTAAAAAGTATCCCTGACCTTTTGCACTTGGCAAATCCAAATGTTTACCTGCTAACATCTGCGTATTTTACTTTAACCTGTGATTAGCAACTAAAATTACTTCATTTTTATATGAATATTTTAAAACGACCAGTTGTCTGCAGTCGAGCAGTATGCTGAACTCTGAACTGTTCTTTGCAAACTCACTCTACACAGCAAAAAACAAGCTGAAAAGCGTTTAGTAAACGAATATAATGTACAGTTCAGGAAGTGCGTTGCATTTATTTTCTCTCTTGAAACAGATATCTTGATAGAATATTCTAAGTCACAATATTGATTTGTTTTAGACTTTAGAAGCTGCATGCTGTTTGTCCATATGTTTCCTGACAACAGTGACTACTGACGAGTCTCAGCAGATTGCCTGTGTGTAATTTAAGTATGAGATGAAAGAGGTTTTTTAGTTCCTGTATTTACCCGAGTGTTTTTCTTCCATTTCTTAGTATTGGTGTATTAGTTATTAATTGTTAGTACCAAAGATATAGAACAGTTGATCTGATTTATCGGAACAGCTCACAATTGTGGAATAAATAAGCTTTGTTAATTAAATGGGCAATTAATATATATGCAGCCTCGAGGTATAGTCGACAATTGTGGCCAGCATATTCTGGTGTTGACCTGTACTTAGATTTAGAACCATCTATATCAACATATTAAAGAAAGGTATGTGTATGGCTGCACCATCACATTTTTTATGCCACCCTTCTGTATCACATTTCTAGGCACATTTCATGCAGTTAATTAGTCCCTTGCCAGTTTCTTGCAACAATTTTTAAAACTAATACGGCAGTCAGAATGCCTGTAATCTGACTGAAAAACCAAAAGCAGATGGAAAGGCAGGGCCAGAAATATTTTCATGGATTAGGAGCATAAAAGATAATTAAGCTCTGATTTCCCCTGCTGTGCACACTTTGTCAGTTGTGGCACTTCCGCCTCTGAGTCAGATGACCATGGGTTTAAGACCCACTTCAGGACTTGAGCACAATAATTTAGGCTGCCATTCCAGTGCAGCACTAAGAGAGTGCTGCATTGTCAGAAGTGGCATCTTTCAGATGAAGCATTAAACTGAGAACTGTGCGCTCTCTGGTGTGTATAAAAGATCCCATGGCACTATTTTGAAGACCAGCAAGGGAGTTATTTAGTACTATAGAAAAATTACGGCACAGAAGGTGGCCATTCAGTCCGTCATGTCCATGCCCACCGAATAAACTAGCCGCCCAATCTCATTCCACCTTCCAGCACCTGGTCCATGGCCTTGCAGATTACAGCACTTAAGGTGCATGTCCAGGGACCTTTTAAAAGAATTGAGGGTTTCTGCCTCCACCACTGTTCCTGGCAGTGAATTCCAGCCACCCTCTGGGTGAAAACGTTTTTCCTCATGACCCTTCGAATCCTTCTACCAATCACTTTAAATCTGTGCCCCCTGGTAATTGATCTCTCTGCCAGGGGAAGCAAGTCCTTCCCCAGTGTCCTGGCCAATATTTATCCCTGAATCAACATGACAAACCGATTGTCTGTCTGATATTATCACTTTGCTGTTTGTGGGAGCTTGCTGTGTGCAAATTGGCTGCTGCCTCCTATATTAGAACAGTGACTACATTTCAAATTTCATTTCATTGCCTGTAAAGCCCTTTGGGACATCCTGAGGTTGTGAAAGGTGCTATATAGATGCAAGTCTTTTTTAAAAAACTTTATTCACCAAACAATTAAACTCTGACCTGAGGCTTTATTTTTCTTAACAATTTCTTAACAAACGTAATAGCCTTAAAGGGATGTAAATCTGCTGTAATGTTGTGCATCATATAATGTAACACAATGTCTTTATAAAACGGTGTTTCATCTGAGTTTTCATGACAAATGCCCTAGGAGTGCATTAGTATACAGTCTACTTCAGATAATTCAAAGTTGTTATTTAAACTATAAACAATGCATTAAGGAACATAACATTAGGGCAGTGCAGTGGTTAGCACCGCAGCCTCACAGCTCCAGCGACCCGGGTTTGATTCTGGGTACTGCCTGTGTGGAGTTTGCAAGTTCTCCCTGTGACAGCGTGGGTTTCTGCCGGGTGCTCCGATTTCCTCCCACAGCTAAAGACTTGCAGGTTGATAAGTAAATTGGCCATTGTAAATTGCCCCTAGTGTCGGTAGGTGGTAGGAGAATTGAGGGAAGATGAGGATGTGGTCGGGAATGTGGGATTAATGTAGGATTAGTAGAAAATGGGTGGTTGATGGTCGGCACAGTCTCGGTGGGCCAAGGGCCTGTTTCAGTGCTGTATCTCTAAATAAATAAAATAATGAAGAAAAGTAGGAATTTAGAGCTAGAAAATGTTATTCATCTGAAATAAGTAACTTTTAAATTAAGAGGAGTGGATTATAAAAGTTCTACATCTATTGCACATTTGTCCATCACACTTTCTGTGACACAGTCTGGCATCACACTGTGTAACTCATGCAAATTTTTAAAGCATCCTTGCATTTGGTTCAGTGTTATGACTACGAAATTTCAGTCAATCACAAGTGAGACAGTAAAAAACACAGCAGTGTAAAAAAAAAAAACCCCACAAAACATGTACATGAACTTCCAATGCATGCAAACAATATCTGTGAAAGCAATAAACAAATGGCAGTCTGCAAAATCTATGGCTTAAAAATGCAAGCCAATAAAATTGCCCCAAATATCTTCAACTGCAAATTTTGAATGCTGTCTAAGCGTAAAAACTAGTTTGTAATCTAAAAATATTAGAGTATATGGAGCAATGCTTTCTGTTGGAGGCCTCAGACGCCTGAGCCTTCAGTACATGCGTTTCCCAGAACCTTTGCTATTGGCAGAAGACGAGGTGGTAGGCTACAATTCCCAGCATTCATCTATGTCTACACTTGTTGGAATTTTTTATGGTCCCAGAATGGTAGGACCTGCTGTTAATAATAATCCTGGTCCCTTTCCTGAGCAACACCAAGCTTTGAAGACAAATGCACATTTGTTTTGTATACACTATCAAAGCATGAACTTATTGTGAGGTGATTTCTTTTTGCTGTAAAAATCATATGTGACATCTATACATGGGGCTATTAATTTTTGCAAATTTATATTTACCAAACTACCATACGATGTGAGATTCCTCCCACCCCACCAATCATTCTCCTCATCCTCTCGTTTGTTTTTTACTCCGTGTGCAGACTTTAGTTTTGACATCTGGGATTCTGTGCTCCGTTGCAATGTCTCTCAACCTAATTGACCATTGAAAACTAGACCTTTTTGCCTCCATCACCTATTGTCTGTCATTCTTTTGGACAATAGAGTTAGGCAGTCATCTAGTACTGAACTACTATTTTCCCTCCGGGTGCCAGTTTTCTTTATGCTACATGCAATGTTATTTATGTATTTACATAGCCAAGATATGTGAAGACAGGTGAAAAGTAGCTGAATAAACACCCGCCAAGAGTAGAGCAAAATGGGCTGGGGTCAAGAGGTGACGGAGTATCCCAGGAGCAAAGGGTGTATGCAAATATTTAAAACAAGAGGGAGTAACTAAGATAAGATGGGATGAAGCCAGGGAGAAATTTGAAAGTGAGGGCGAGAATGTTCAAGTCAATTTGCTGCAATGCGAGGAGTGAATGGAGCTTGGAAGAGGACAGGGTGATGGGAGTGCGGAGATAGCTTTCAAACCAGGAGTCCCACCCTGATGCACTTCCGACACGCCATGGCAGAAAATGTAGGCCAATGTTCTTCTGCCCCTAAATCTGCATAGATCAAGATCTTGAACTCTATTAGAAATACATTTAACTGATCTGCATTGTGCTCATTTAGTAATTATGATCCTATTGTTGCCCTTTCAATGATGCCATTGAGCATTCAGTACATATTTAATCTATAGTTCAGTAAACAGATGTTAGATTCTGGTCTTTTTCCAGTGTCTGCGTTTAATGTGGGTTTAGAAAGTAAGACTTACCCTTGTCATTTGGAAGTATGATTCATTCTGAAGCTGTATGTACACGCAGATATTTCTGGCATTGCGCCCAACCTGTCAGAAAAATCTACAAAGGCTCATAGGAAGTAGATTAGCTCCAGTGAGTCACTACTTCTGCCACTTCATCCATCATTCATGATACTGAATATATATTTAGCACTTTAGCCGTTCTTTCATGCTGACATGCAGTAGTTTCTTTCTCATTAGCATATTAAAAATGAGCTATTACCAGACACCTGTTTATTTTGAAAATTTTTGTCTTTTGTGTGCAGAGAATTGTATGCATTTACGTAACACTTAAGTACATCTGCACACAATCAGTATTTTGTATTGCACGTCCAAAAATACATGAGTGATTATGTATATCTGGTCAAAGTGGAGGTGCATCACCCATGTTAATGGTATAGTAATTATGGTCCGGAATCTATTTACAACCCAATAAGAACACGTGCCAGTACAGCCAAGTGAAATGCAGTCGGGAGGCAACTGACCAGGCAAGAGGAAGTGGGGTTGATTTTAAAAATTTGATATTTAAAAAAAAAAAATCTTTTGCATTTCAGGAACTTCTTGGTCCTGTGCAATCACTAAATAGGTTATAAACCAGAAGGCATGATGGAAACATACTGCAGATGTCACCTTCAGAATGGGCCAGACCAATGGAGAAAATAGTACAGTAGCTGAAAATAGGTCCATGATCCAATCTAGTAGACGTCAATGAAGTCCCTTGCCTCTTGCCTTGGCAGGGCACAGCAAAACTTGTAAGCAGGCAATAAATCTGAAATTTATGTGGGGCACCTGGTAGAACACAGAGCTTGGAGCTGAGAAGCACTCAAATATTAAAATGAAGCCCATTAGTTTTTGGTTTCCATAGAAAAATGGATAGATTACACAAATGTAATACACGAGACGTCAGTAAAAATCCCATATAATGAAAGTGAAATTTGACTTAGTCAGTTACTGTAGACCAATGGCACTGATTAGAATTTATTTATTTAGAGATACAGCACTGAAACAGGCCCTTTGGCCCACCGAGTCTGTGCTGACCATCAACCACCCATTTTATACCAGCCCTACATTAATCCCATATTCCTACCCCATCCCCACCTTCCCTCAATTCCCCTACCTATACTAGGGGCAATTTACAATGGCCAATTTACCTATCAACCTGCAAGTCTTTGGCTGTGGGAGGAAACCGGAGCACCCAGCGAAAACCCACGCGGTCACAGGGAGAACTTGCAAACTCCACACAGGCAGTACCCAGAATTGAACCCAGCTCGCTGGAGCTGTGAGGCTGCGGTGCTAACCACGGAGCCACTGTGCTTTAGAAACATTTTGAAAATATCTTGTTGATGCATAAACAAGAATTAGAGCTGAACTGAACTGTTTTGAAGCGTTTTAAACTGAGATTCATCTGCACATGAATACCACCACTGTTTTTAAATAGCCAGAAGAACAAATAATAGTTCTATAAATATTACCATTTTCCCGAGTCATGCAATGCTGACTGCCTAAAGCCATTGCAACGCTTTTATTAATGAGTGCCATGATCTCTTAAGAAGGCTTTTGATCCCTGGCAATGTCGAGTGATGGGGTGCGTCTGTACTTATTGGCAGTCTTGCTGAAGAGATCAGCCTATAGGGTGTTTCCATCTGATTCCTGCTGGATTGATTCTTCAAAATTAGGTTTTAGAAATGGCTAAATTTGATGCTCTCTCTAAATCCCAAAATGTACTAAATTGTTCATTTCTAGCATTAAAATCTCACCCTTCCTAATATCTAATGTCCAAATGAACAAGCCATTAAGCTGGAAACAGCAGATGCACATGGTTGTACTTTATCATTCACCTGACCTCCATTGATTTACGATGTTTGAAATCCTCCTACAAAACTCTGAAGGCAATGGTACAGCAATCCCGCTTGGTATCCTGAAGTGTTAGGGGATATCTTGTAGGATCCCAAAGTCTCAGATGAATAGAGGTACAACATTACTATGGGGGTGAGTCCTGCTGTTGAGGTCAATGGGAGCTGGTAGATTGGGGGTAATGCACACTTCACCCACACAATGCAGTGCTATGGGGATGGAGGATGGTTCAAGTCTTAATGAATGTACATGTGTAGCTGATTCCTTTGCTACTTACATCTTAATACAATTTTTGTCCAACTGGTTTAAGCAATTGTCGTTGTCTCAGCCAGACCTAAGATTACCCCCATCCTGTGAATTTGGTGACACACTTGTCCAGTTTCCCAAGTGTAGAGTCCTGTATCATCTGTAACATAAGAAATTTCAGCTATGGGACTCTCTCCATTTCAAATTGGGTAAATATGGATTAATCAGTATAAATCCTAATTCACTCCCTTTTCTCACGAACAACAGTTTTGAGGCTGATTGAAATATCAGTGGATTGGATTGCCTTCAAAATAAGGATGCACAGGTAACTCAACATTAAAATCAGGACTGCGTGTTGACATCCTAAATATTCCCCAGTTAGTGAAGGGTAACTTTTTATTCACTCAAATTAGGATAGAAGTGGTGTCCTGTTTTTTTTTTGCGGTATTCCGCATGGCCGTTTCGTCCCTTTTCTGCAATTTCCTCCTGTTTTTTATTCTCTTGGCCTACAATGCCCGTCGAGCAGACTACAAGACTCAAAACTTGTATCAATGCAAGGCATCGATTGTTAGAATTGAATTGGCTCTTTCAAAGTCAGACAGGCCAGTTTTATTAACTGCATGCACACTTACCACTGCACCAGCCCAAAGTCATTTCCTGAGCCTTTGTTGGTTTTATCTAATTTGTTCCCTAAATAGGCCAATTTTAATCACATTTAAAAGCAAGAGCAGAATTTCAACATTTTTCTTACAACAGCAACTTGCTTAGATAAATTAGAGGCATGATCAAAAATAATTTGATGCCGAGTCAAAGATGGAGATGCTAGGTTGACCATAAACCTGGTCTTAAAGGAGAATGGAGGTGGTGAGGCAGATGGATTTAAGCTGATTATTTCAGACCGTGAGGTCTCGGCAGCTGAAAGCATAGTCACCAATAGTGGGATAAAGTGGCTTGGGTGTATGTACAAAGGAAAGAGGAAGCGTGTTTTGGGAGAGGGTGGGCAGAGATGGGAAGGAGCAAATGGGTGGTTGATGGTCGGCACAGACTCGGTGGACCGAAGGGCTTGTTTCAGTGCTGTATCTCTAAACTAAAAAACTAAAAAGACATAAAGGGATTTAAATGCCAAGATGAGAAATTGAAATTGAGAGCCAGTGTAGGTCAGTGAGCAGAGGAATGGGATGTGATGCAGGCTAGGATACAGACAATAGAACGTGGATGAGCTGATTCCTACAGAGATAGGAAGCTAGCCTGAAGAGCTGGTCCAGTTGAGTCTGGAGGTGACAAAGGCAAGGAAGGGAGTTTCAGCAACACATAAGCTGAGGTGTAAGCAAAAGATGTTCTGGAGGTGGAAATAGGTAACCTTTGTGATGGAAAGGATATGGAGTTGGAAGCTCAGCTAGAGTTGAATGTTTGCAATTTTGGCATCCCAATGTGGTTCAGCCTGATGCACTGGCTGGGGAAGGAGATGAAGTTAATGGTAGGAGTATGGATTTGTGACCAGGAGCGAACATAATGGCTTTAATCTTTCCAATGTTAAACTGGATGAAATTGCATCCTTTCCAAGACTGGATATCAGGCAGGAAACCTGACAACACTGACACAATGGATGGACAAAAGAAGTAAAGAGAGAGCTGGGTGTTACCAGCATACAAGCATGATATAGCTGTGGATAACATTGCCGACGGGCAATGTGCAGAAGAGGAATAGGAGGGAGCCAAGCATTGATCCATGTGGGACTCTGAAGATAATGTTGTTGGGGCATGAAGAAAAGACATGACTGAGCATGCCCTGGGTATGACCAGATAAGAGTGGAAGCTAATGTGAGCATCCCACTAAACTAGACAATGGAGGAGAGGTTTTGGAAAAGGATGTTGTTGTAGTAGTTGACCATGCCAAAGGCTCCAGAGAGATCGAGGTGTGCTAGCACACCAGTCAGTTACAGAGAATATAATTTGTAACATTGATTAGGGCTGTTTTGGTGCAGTAACAGGAATGGAAACCTGATTGGAGAAACTTAAGCATGGAGTTGTGGAAGAGATGGCCATAGACCTGTAAAGGAATGATATTTTCAAGGACTTGGAAGAGTAAAGGGTTGTTGGAGATTGGGTGAAAGTTTGCAAGGACACCAGACATCTCTAGTGCTTTACAGCCAATGAAGACTTTTTTTTTTTGGAAGTGTTGTCACTGTAGGAAATGTGGCAGCCAGTTTGCACGCAGCAAACATCCACAAACAGCAATGTGATAATGACCAGATAATCTCTTTGCGATGCTGATTGAGGGGTAGGATACCGGGGATAACTCCCCCGCTCTTCATCAAAATAATGCCATGGGACCTTTTGCATCCATGCAAGCTGGCAGATGGGGCCGTCGGTTTAACATCTCATCTGAAAGACACCACCTCCGACCGTGTAGCACTCCCTCAGTAATGCAGTGGACTGTCAGTATTGATTTTTTTTTTTTTTGGCTCCGTCTCTGGAGTGGGACTTGAACCCCAGAACCTTTTGATTCAGAAGCGAGAGTGCTATCGACTGAGCCATGGCTGACACCCAGGAGGAGGTAATGTCAGCGGTTTAGAAAGGAAGGGATTTTGTACCTGAACAGAGAATGCCATTTACGATGTCAGTTAGTATAAGGGCCAGGTTGGGAAGTTTGATGGTCAGCAATTTAGTAGGAATGGAGTCAAGAGAGCAGGAGGTGGGTTTGAGATCTGCTGACTGGGTGAAGTTGACTTGTATCACAGAAGTGTAGCAGTGCAGAAGGGGGCCATTTGGCCCATCGTGTCCCCACTGGCTCTCAGAGACCAATTAACTCCGTTTCATTCCCCCTGCCTTCTCCCCGTAACTCTGCACATTCTTCCTTTTCATATAACAGTCTAATTCCCTTTTGAATGATTCAATTGAACCTGCCTCCACCACGTTCTCAGGCAGTGCATTCCAGACCTTACCCACTCACTGTGGAAAAAGTTTTTCCTAATTTTTAACTTTTGCTTCTCTTGCCAAATGCTTTAAATCTGTGCCCTCTCATTCTCGATCCTTTCACAAGTGGGAACCGTTTTTCTCTATCTACTGTGTCCAGACCCCTCGTGATTTTGAATACCTCTATGAAATCGCTTCACGGAATACAATCCTAACTTCAATCTATCTTAACTGAAGTTCCTCATCCCTGGAAACATTCTCTGAATCTTTTCTGTACTCTCTCCAATGCCCTCATGTCTTTCCTAAAGTGCAGTGCCCAGAACTGGACACAATACTTCAGCTGAGGCTGCACTAGTGTCTTGTACAATGTCTGCAAGGGAGTTATGTTGACCATGTGGAGTCAGCTTTTAACATCTACAAAGCAGTGTCCAGCTTTAGAGATAGCTGGGGAGAGGCGATGGATCCAGGAGCCTTTTGAGAGGCAGAATATCAGAGGGGCTGCTAAAGGATTTTACATTCAAATGGTTTAATGTAATAAGTTCATTCTGTACACGTAATGCAGACAATTGTGTGCATGAAGTCTGTCATCTTGGACTGTCTTCCAATTTTGTTGCGACATTGGTGGATGCAGTTGCCTAGTGCACAGACTCCCAATGTATTTTCTTTCCACAAATTGGTAAATGTCTTCCAAATAACTATAGACTTCTCCCAAGTTTTGGTGATATGGCAGAAAATCCTCATAGTTCTCTTCTACTTCAGTGTCGATCTTGTAAGCAACCGCAGATTGACAAGTCACAACCTCAGTCACAGGTCCCATGCAGCCTGCAGTGATATTGATGTGAAGCGGTTGGTTATTCCCATGGGCAGCTATATGTTATCTGCCAGTCCAGCACCTTCTTCATTAGGTACAGCTATTTAGACTAGCTCTTGCAAACTCAATCATTACTGTAGACAGTCTACCATTGGTATGTCAATTTTATCAAGGAGAATCACCTGCTTAGCCAGTTATGATCCTTTGCTCTTCCATTGTCAATGGCATGTCATTTTCATTCCACCATTCTACACTAATAAACCTGTTTTAGGTTTTGAATTATCTTGATGAACTTTCTGTTTGTGTTTTGAAGGCAGAAAACATTAGTTTGACATTTTTGTGAGATACAATGTGGATGTGCTGTGCAGTTTTGTTGATGACTGACTGCAGTTTTCAATGATCTCTGGCTGATGATCTTTAAGCGAAATTGGGGTTAAGGTCATATGGGACTTTGCCCTTCTCGTGGCCATCCTAGGAAGGGGTGCAACTGGCAGATTAACATCTAGCAGAATTCATGTAACATCAAACTATATTGTTGTACTAAAATCTTAGACTTCTGTGTGTGTTTTTAAAAAAAAAAAACAGAATAAAGGATTTTCAGTGGATTTGGACATCTGCAAATAGCTGGAATTTTTGGATGTTGACTTTGTATGCATAAATAGGAGAAGCAAGCAATTTCAAGGAAGCAGCAAGGGGGTATGACCTCCTTTTGAGTGACCGAGGAGACACTGCCTGGACATGTGACCGTGTTCAGGAAGTTTTTTTCATTTTGGACTTTTAAAAACCAGTGAGTTGGACAAAGAGCAGGCATTTTGAAACTTAGACATGACCTGCCTGGAGACTGGCGAAAAAGACCTCACTCTGTAAAGGAGACTTGCATCTCTTGAAAAATCCTGCTAGTGAAAGGTGGCACATTCCTATTGCTGCCAGTTTCTGAAGAATTCTGCATCCAGAGTGGTTTCTGTGGCCTCCTGTGTTTTGGAAAACCCAGGAACCTACAGAAAGCCTCTACTGTTAGACTGCTGTTTTTTGAAAAACCCAAGCAGACCGGTTGCTGCACCCCTGCTGAAAGACCTACAAATTGTCTTGAACGCCTACCCATCACAGACTGTTTGTCAACCTCGCCTGGAGAGACTTCGAGTGACATCCAACTGATTGACTCTGGGACACCTCACCATTCTGAAAACATCCTACCAGAATGCAATTGAGTTTATCATTTTATTTTTTCCTTTTTATCCCTAAGAAACAGCTGTAAACCAAAAAAATCCTTTCCCCCAGTTAGCATGTGTGTGTGTAAGAATGAGTTTAAAAAAATCTTTTCATCTAAAGATTTATCTCATTATTGTTTAAGACCTATTATTTCTTTTCTAATAAATTGGTGGTGGTGTTTTTTCTTTAATTAAAGAAGCCTGGTTTGGTGTGCTTTATTCTGGGGGACAAATGGTGTCTAATTTGGCTATTCGGTAAGTGGGAAACTTTCTTGATGCGCTGTGACCTGTGGAGTAGTAGGACTGAATTAACAATGCATTACTCCTGCCTTGGTCATAACCATCTCTAATGATGCAGGCATACATAATGACCTGGCAGGATCAGATCTGGGCAGAAATGAGTTCCACAAATGTTTGAAACCCCATTCACCAAATATGAAGTTAGAATTTGTCAGTGTTATGGCCTGGTGAGGAGAGGGAGGGATGGGAAGAGTGACAGAGATCTCTGGCTTCTGCACTGTCTAAGTCACTGGCTTGTCTCCTTTTGTGCAAGGGAAACTCCTAGCTTTCACAGAGATGGACAGACAGTCACATGACTGCCTCTGTGTATTCTCTGGAACCTCTAATGAGATTCAAGTTTAGGAATTTCAGTCTCAGGCCCCAAGATGACCATGTTTACACTTGGAAGGGTTGGCCCTTTCAATGTTAATTTTCCAGAATGGCTTTGAATGTCGTACTAATGAAAGCAATCTCCGGTAGTTCAATCAATAGAGCAATCAATTGTCTTTGGTATAGGCTCATCAGACGTGGCTCCTCTTTGATGCCTTCGAATGTTCAAAGTGTTCAAATGCAAATGGTGGTGGCCATTTTAGCTGTGGCCAAGTCTTTGTAAAAATTATCTTGTAATATTTCAGCTTTCCTTGTTTATGTTTGATGTAAGCTTCCAACCAATGAATTAAAATTTCTCATTTGGTATATCATGCTTTCTTGACATCAGTTTTGTGGCATCTTTGGCCAGCGTAGCCCCCTTTAATGTTGCAGCAAGATCCTGCTGCAACATTCTGTCTTACCCACTGAGGTAGGTGCCCCTGGGATTTTGAACTGGGTTAGTGATGCTGCGAGCTGCTGGCTGAAATCCCCGGTATGCTGCTCGTAGCAGAATGGAGGCCAGCAAATTTCAACCTCGCTGTTTCCAACAATCTCATTGATTTTGTTTCCATTTCTGTGACCTAGCTCAACTGTGGGTGCACTTGACTTCCATCGCTTTCTGCGGTGGGAAATGGATAAACTACATGTACATTTGGTCATGCTGTCCTTCAGCAGTGTGCAAACAGCAAATTGGAGAGATGAACAACTTTCTCCTCCTTCAGTGATTCCAGATTAGATTAGAAGCTCCTGATATTTTTTGAAATTTTAAGGCCTTCAGTAAATTGACCTCTTTTTAAACAACCCATGAGTAATTGTAACCAGTTGGTTCGCTTTAAACCCTCTATTCATGTCCAGCCTATTCTTGTTTCTTCTGGAGGTTGTTCCTTTTCAGCTGTGTCGACATCCACGGGTCTTCTAAATCTAAAAATAACTGCTCTTGGAAGGATTAATTGTATGAATATTTCTCTTTGATTGTAGAGATGACTCTTTAAATATTGAACATGTGAATGAGTCATATCAAAGTATATTCTACGTTTAGAAAAACAGCAGAAAAGGCAAGTATTGAGATGCTGTTGCTGATTTCTCTTTTCAAATATCCTCAGAGGGAAGAAACCTTGGGGACAATTTTAACCTATTTCACCAGGCAGGAAACCCACAGCATCAGGTGAATCATTGGTTTTACATATTGCTCAATTTCACTCTTCAATGAAATCAATGAGTGATATTGAGCAGGGTATGAAACTGCCATTCCACCCAGTGAGTTAGGTTAAAATTGTCCCCTTTTGAGTAAGAAAGTGATTTTACTGAAGTATTTTAAGTACCTCCTGATAATGAACACTGTGTGTCCAATTAATACAATTTTGGCTACATTTGTACCGTGCTATCAGTCTAAAAGCAGTGACTGTGAAGTGGGAAATGCAGTCCGCAAGGCCGGGGTAACACTTCAAGCTACGACTTGCATTTTATCCTCCAGGGCACTCCTGTTGCAGAGATTAGCTCTCCAAGTGGTGCTTTTTTCCAGGTTAGGAGCGAAGCACCTATAGCATCTGTTTTATCATAACCCATTGAAGGGTTAATACTACCTTTTTTTTTGAAATGTTCAAGAGGATCGATAGACTTTTAAAAATCTAGCTTCACTTCAGACTCCATACAGTGTCAGGTATTCATGGTGCTTGCATGCTGCTTCATGTTTAGTTGGTTTGGGACCTATGTCTGGAGTTAAAGTACTCAAAAAAAAAAAAACAAAAACAAAAAAAAATCTCGTATTAGCAAGAGGGACAGTATAACTGCAGTCTGAGAGTGAACTCAACAGATTACTAGATGATAATTCATGCATTTAAAAAAAATTAATGCCATTTGCATTTATGACCATGGAAATATGGAGTAAAGTCCAGTGGGAAGCTTATTTCAAGCAGATATTTTGTTTTATAGAGACTTCAAAACAATAGAATAATGGACAAGTAACAGCATAAATGAGAGGGGCAGATGCATCATTCCACTTTATTGCTGAACAATACAGCCCAAAAAATCCCCAAGCAGTTTGTATGTGGCTTTAGAGAGCTCCATACGCGACCACTTCCCAACACTTGTATCTTGCACCCCTGATGGCGATTCCAAAATGCCAACTTGCTAAGTTCACTAAGACCAATGGCTAGAAATATCATTTTTTTTTTTAAAACTTAATAGAGGTGTTTAGAATCATGAAGGTTTTATATAAAGTAAATAAAAGAGAAACTGTTCCCAGTGGCTGAAGGGTCAAAAACCAGAGAGCACAGATTTGTGAGATGAGGGAAAGACCTTTTTTATGCAAGGTGATTAGGATTTGGAATGCATTGCCTGATAGGGTGGTGGATTCAGATTCAATAGTAGTTTTCAAAAGGGAATTGGATGAAAAATTTGCATGCCTTTGTGGGGAGAGGGGAACTACTGTATTGGTCTTTGAAAGAGTTCATGCAGACTTGTTTGGCCAAATAGTCTCCTTCTGTACTATGCTATTCTGTGATTCTATGAACTCTCTTTCTGGTAGCTAGTCTTACCATATAGTGGCTCCATGGTATTAGGACTGCTGTTCATTAGATGTTGGACATGTCTGACTCAGAAGAGCTGGCCTCCTAATCTACGGAAAACACCTTTGACCACCAATCCATCAGGCAGTGGTCTGCACGGAATGTCCTCGAGGCCCTACGGGAAAAGGAGACGGGGGATCCTGTCGGATGGTTTCCCGAGCAGACCGTCAGTCATTTGGCGGAATGCCTCATCACCAGAACTTTCAAACAAGCACCAAGATGTAGCTTGGCTGGTGGTGAGAAGGGCCCTCCCCGTCAGATCCTTCATGCACGTCCGAAGTCTCGCCCCCTCCGCGCAATGCCCCCGCGTTGGCTGTGGTGGGGAAGAGATGGTTGCCCACCTCCTCCTGGAATGTGTCTTTGCAAAGCAGGTGTGGAAAGAGATGCAGTGGTTTTTGTCGAGGTTCATCCCAAGCAGCTCTGTAACACAGGAGTCTGTGCTCTACGGGCTGTTCCCAGGGACGCACACCGAGACAAATATCAACTGCTGCTGGAGGACTATCAATTCGGTGAAAGACGCCCTTTGGTCTGCCCGAAACTTGCTGGTCTTCCAGCACAAAGAGTTGTCCACCACCGAATGTTGCAGACTGGCACATTCCAAGGTCCAGGACTACGTGCTGAGGGACACACTAAAGCTTGGGGCAGCCGCAGCAAAGACTCAATGGGGAAAGACCACAGTGTAAGGTCCCCCCCCCACCAAGCTGAACTGAGGGGCTGGATCCATGGGAAACCCCTCGAACTGTATCGGGAAAATTTTGTGTGCTGTAAATGTAAAAATGTATATGGCATGACAATGAAATGGAAGGGTTGTGAGGCAACTCATGATTGTATAGAAGGAAACTGATCACCTTTGCACTGTTTGCATTTTTTGACTTGATGCTGTTTTAAACTGTTTGGGAATGTAATTTTTACAGATTTTTATGAATAAAGTATATTTTGGAAATAAAAAAAAACAAATCAGAATTTGAATATTTGCTGGCACATTATGCATGACACATGGGAATTGGGTCATAAACCAATAGTTAGTGCTAGGCCTGTCATCTCTGTGTACTTGTCATCTCCTCCTTCCTGACCGCAATGTGTATTTTTAATTAAAGTGGTTTGTTTTAACAATGAAGCCTAGAGTTGAAAGTTCCCAATTCTTTGATTTATTTTTGAGCTGTATGTTTACACATGAGGAAACATTATACAGATTTCAGCTTTACAGTCCAATTTTTCTCAATCTTTAAATGTGTCTATTAAAAGTAAGCAAGTCATGTAAGTTGCATAACCTCACTCCAAATTCAGAATGGAGCGGCAAATGCAATAGTGGGAATCAAAATTAATGTTTGCCATTCAGAATCTATCTAAGGAAGTCATGTAACCATGACTCTCCTTTCACGGGAAATAGAGAAAACAAATTTTACGTATGTGGACACTCGTTTCTGGTCCTACAGCCCTCTGGTCTTTAGCCTTGTTTGGTGCTAAGGTTCCCAAGTAAATAATTCACTGATCTCTAATGTATCTGAATTTGACATTCAAATCTCTCCCAACTTTAGAAAGCTTCTGTTTTAGTCTAGATTGGTTTTCTGAATTGATCAACCGGGGAAAGGAAATGGCCCCTGTGTTCCCCAGCAGGCTCTCAGCTCTACCATGTCTCCCCCCCCACTGTATCTTGATCACCATACAAGAATTGTCTGAGGAAATGTGGTTGAATGTACTTTCTATGTGCACCTACAAACGTAGTGCTTTGCACACACAAGTGCAGTATTTTCCTCCTCGTTTCAAAATCACCAGTACTGCTGGCTGGGAGGAGAGCAAAATTAACTTTTACCGAGAGTCACCATGAAGTGAGTGTTTCGGAATCACAACAGATACTGCTTTGTTAACATACATTATCACCAATCACTGAGCACTCCAAATTTCACTGAAGGGGAATGGGGCTTCTGTTTTCTTAATATTTACAGTGGCCAACAAAATAGTGTATAGAATGACCAAAGCACTTAGATCATATTGTATAATCTGTTAATTCATCAAATAAGGCTCATGCATAAATTGAGTCCCTCATTCAGTAGTGTTAATGCAGGCCTGATTACTTTTGGACAATTGTTTGTCATTGCTCTGACTTAACTTTAAACATCTGTAATTTCACCTATGAAGGGAGATGTAAATCAGCATTGTCTAGATAATTTTTTTTTTTTAAAGAGATCCAGCACTGAAACAGGCCCTTCGGCCCACCGAGTCTGTGCCGACCATCAACCACCCATTTATACTAATCCTACACTAATCCCATATTCCTACCACATCCCCACCTGTCCCTATATTTCCCTACCACCTACCTAAAACTAGGGGCAATTTATAATGGCCAATTTACCTACCAACCTGCAAGTCTTTTGGCTTGTGGGAGGAAACTGGAGCACCCAGAGAAAACCCACGCAGACACAGGGAGAACTTGCAAACTCCACACAGGCAGTACCCAGAATTGAACCCGGGTCGCTGGAGCTGTGAGGCTGCGGTGCTAACCACTGCGCCACTGTGCTGCCCTTTTTGGGACATAGGCAATGAAGATTGCATTTGTTGCCCATCCCTGTTTTTTATTTTTACAGTCACGTCGCTTTCCACTTCAGAGGGCATTAAGAGTCAAGTATACTATGTGGGACTGGAATCATATGTCGGCCATACAGGGCAAGAGTGATATTTTTGTGCATTTCTAGAATTCCTCTGAGAATATTCTCTGCAAGTAATGAACCGCCAGCATTTTATACACTATGCAATTGACTTTCTTGAACTAGATATTTCCATAGCAGTGTGTGGAAAAGTGATAATTGAGTCATTTCTCACCTTTCCCAAGTCCTATTGAAGACCAACTGTCAAATTCTTCTGTGACTACACCGTTTTTTAAAAATTGTATAACAATCCAGAAACTTCTGCTGTCACCTTTTTCCTCTGATCCTAATCCACAAAATGACCATTTTTTTTTTCTTTTTTGAAATACAATTTCAGAATTTGATATATTTGGAATTGAACTCTCATTGATTTGCTAGACCAGTGTCACAACCGTTCCACTACTGTACCCATGGAGAGTGAGCCAGACAGCTTACTGTGAATATGTAGACACTTCCTAATGTCAGAGAGGTGCTCAATGTAAGTATCCTCCATTTATGCCTCTGTGACCAGTATGAGTCAGAGATGAGATCAGCTTTCTTCCAGAATAATTTATTATCAAAACAATATATTGATTTTTTTTTTTTTTTTACAGCTTTTTGTTGAGTTGCCTCCTAGAATAAAAGCTCCAGAAACAAGGGTGGATTTACTTATTATAACCTCAAAGAATGAATCACATACTGAATACTTTTCCATCCTTACAGGAATAAACAATGGTAATCAGTTTGTAGTGCAGGCCATGTTCTGAGCCTCTTTCAAGTTTGTTAGTAATGACCTTTTTAAAAAAAAATCTCAAGTTCACTCTTGTTTTAAATGCAAAAAAAAATGTTTGAAGTGTAACGATGTTCTGCCAGTTTTTGAATGAACTCCATTTTTTCTTCTTGTTAGTCTGCCGCTAGGTGACTATAAAGTAGGAAGAAATAAGATAATTGAATGATCTGGACTGTTGCAGTGGTGGTCCAGATTACTCCCAGCACCTCCCTCTAGATGATCACTGAATCTGGAAGCGGCTCAGTTGAAAGCTCCTACCTTTTTGCTGATGTGTTGGTTCCTACAGTTTGTGACCTGTACTTAATTCAACACAAGAAAATGGGCTACTTTTAACATTAATGCAAGCATATTGTGTTAAACTCCTGTTTATTATCAGGAGAATTTGGTGGTTGATTTTTCAATGGAACTTGAGAGAGGTGAGAAACGAAATGTGAAAATTACTAGATTATCACTCTTTCACTGTGCAGCTATGGAAATGTCTAGTTTGAGAGTCCGTTCCATTGGGTATGGAAGGTGTAATGCTTGCAGAGAATATTTTCTGAAGAATCTTGGCAATGCATAAAAATAATTTTCAATGCAGTATGAAATAAGTAAGGCACACTACCTGATAGGTTAGATCGGAAGAAACTTTTTCCCTTAGCGGAGGGGTCAAGAACCGGGGGCACAGATTTAGGGTAAGGGGCAGGAGGTTTAGGGGGGATTTGAGGAAACATTTTATCACCCAGAGGATGGTTGGAATCTGGAACGCACTGCCTGAAGAGGTGGTGGAGGCAGGAACCCTCACAACATTTAAGAAGTATTTAGATGAGCACTTGAAACGCCATAATATACAAGGCTACGGGCCAAGTGCAGGAATATGGGATTAGAATAGTTGGGTGCTGTATGGCCGGTACAGACACGATGGGCCAAAGGACCTGTTTCTGCGCTGTATAACTCTGAGTCTATGACTTCCAGGACTCTTTAATCAATGCTCTTTTTATCACCTTAACTGTGATACGATTTGGAGGTAAGCATAGTATGTGTAGTGATCAAACTTCCACCCCAATTGGCCCATGTTGCCATTAGAGATTGATAAACTAATGAACTTCCTGGCAGAGACTTCTGTGGATTTTTTGATCTGTAAGTGTAGTGAGTCTATTGTTTCGTTGGAGGTGCAGTCTCAGTACCTGCTGCAATTCAATCCAAAAATTCAGATTCAGCAGAAAATAGATTCCACCTTGAAGATATTGCCTAAATTGACATGTACCATATTATGTGCTTTACTAACCCTTTCATAAGGTCACCACCCATAGGAACTTTCCTGGAGGAAGTTGGAAATCTTCCAGAACATTACACTCTTGACATTTGTCTATAAAATATAGCAGGGTTGTTTTTTTTGGCTAGAAAACTGATTTCAAGATCAAAAGGACTTTGTAATCTTCAAGCAGCAGAATTCTATCCAGACTGTTTCAATTTCTAGACTGATGGTCGCCACTCTTTCAAGCCCTGGTGCTGCTCTTCATGCAATCCCCTTTAGCTAAATGTCCTGGCACTATAATTCATTCAAGTGTTCTTCCTTGCCAGCAGGTGATTAGGTGGGCTTGGCTGTAGCAAAACGTTCTATATATTGGAGCACAGTGCAACACTTGGATGTTGACACCTTGGCAACCTCCCATCTGTTATCATTGACAATGTCATTAGAGTCAAGGCCTAGTGGATGACGATGGTGATAATTACCTAGGAAACTCTGGGGTAGAAATTGGTAATGGCTCACTTTCAAGTCCGGAGGGTGCCCCAACCTGGAGGTCCAATGGTGGCCTGAAATGGAGTTACTGACTTCATTTCAATAATTTGGACGAGTTGCCTGTCACACTTCCAAAGGCACCTTGCCTGTTGAAATCAGATAAATTTTGGGCCACTTACCTTGCTGACACCAGCCCTTGTGGAAATCCAGATGGGAGTGATGACAATGAGGGAGGCCAATCTCTAGTTGGCAGCAGCCCCCATGGAATGCTGTGAAGTTGCCACCTTTTCAGTGGTGGCTGCTTACTAGGCCACACCCACTCCTGGAAAGCCCAAGCAGAGCAGGCCTGATAACTGCTCCACTGAGTGGTGTACAATTTCTACTCCCTCTTGTCTTTCCAACATTCTTTTATTCTTCCCAAAGGGAGTTGAATCTCTACTTTATGAAGAGTGATTTCTGGAAGTCGTCTCCAGTCCATTTGGCCTGGAACTAATTGACTTCACAAGAAATAAATCCTTCAACCTTTCAGACTATTGCAGCTTCTCAAAATTACTACACCAAAGCTTTACAATTATAAGTCACTGTGCTAATGAGTCTAGATTCAGTCAGAAGGAGTCAACAAACTTCACATGTAAGCAAATAAAAAAACTAAGTGTTGGAAATACTTAGCTGGTCTGGCAGCATCTGTGGAGAGAGAAGCAGAGTTAACGTTTCAAGTCCTTTCATCAGAACTGGCAAAGGATAGAAATGTAATAGGCTTTGAGCAAGTGAAAAGGGGGTGGCGGGAAGGAAGAAGAACCAAAGGGAAGGTGTGTGCTAGGGCAGAAGGCAGGAGAGATTAAATGACAAAGATGTCACAGAACAAAGGCAAAGGGAGTGCTAATAGTTGTATTAAAAAACACAGCATTTGTCCAGAGACTCTGTTGTTGGCAGATTAATGAACAGCTCTATTCAAAAGCAAAACCCTGAAAAACAGGGAACCGATTGGGCACTCCGGAGCCTTCTGGACTCGACATTGAGTGCAACTATTTCAGAGCATGACTGCCATTTTTATTTTTATTATCTTTTAACCATGGGCCTGTCTTAAACATATTTCTCAGGGTCTTGCTTTTGGACAGAGCAGTCCATTAATGCTCTCACTTTGCCTTTATTCCGTAACATCTTTGCCATTCAATCTATCCTGTCCTCTGCCCTATCACACATCATTGTTCTTTTTCCCCCATCCCCCTTTTCACTTGTTCAAAGCCTATTATATTTCTAACCTTTACCACTTCTGATGAAAGGTCACAGACCTGAAACTTTAACTGTTTCTCTCTCCACTGATTCTGTCAGACCTGCTGAGCATCTCCAGCATTCTGAGTATTTTGCTTTTATTAGCATGTAAACAGCTGAGCACCTTATTCACGAGGACGTAGTGTTTACCCTACCTTTGGTAAAAAGAATGAATGAACTTGCATTTATTCAAAGCTTTTCATGACCTCAGGATGTCCCAAAGCACAGGAAATGTAGTCACTACTTTACCTAATTTAGGCTTTCTGTAGTGTATATACACCTCTTCAAATAAGAGGGCAGATATCAACCTGTTCCTAAATTCCACATATACTGCTTTTTAACCATCTGTTAGGGAATGCACATCAGTTAAGTGAATTCCATCTTCCATTCAGTTTGTCTTCTCTCCTTTAGGAGAAGCCTCCACTTGTGCCTCCTTATGAGCTCCAGGGAGTCCTATCATTGGCACAGCATGTTTTTTTTTTACTTGTTTGTGGGATGTGGGCATCACTGGCAAGACCAGCGTAAATTGCCCATCCCTAATTTCCCTTGAGAAGGTGGTGGTGAGTTGCCTTCTTGAACCGCTGCAGTCCGTGTGTGGTAGGTACACCCACGGTGCTGTTAGGAAGGGAATTCCAGGATTTTGATCCAGCGACAATGAAGGAACGGCGATTTATAGTTCCAAGTCAGGATGGTGTGTGGCTTGCAGGGGAACTTGCGTGTGGCGGTGTTCCAATGCATCTGCTGCCCTTGTCCTTCTAGAGGGTAGAGGTTGTGGGTGTGGAAGGTGCTGTCAAAGGAGCTTTGGTGAGTTACTGCAGTGCATGGTGTATATGGTACACACTGCTGACACTCTGTGTCAGTGTTGAAGGTGGTGGATCAGCTGCTAATCAAGCGGGTTGCTTTGTCCTGGATGGTGTCGAGTTTCTTGAACGTTGTTGGAGCTGCACCCATCCAGGCAAGTGGAGAGCATTCCATCACACTCCTGACTTGTGCCTTGTAAATGGTGGACAGGCATTGGGGAGACAGGAGGTGAGTTACTCACTGCAGAACCCCTGGCCTCTGACCTGCTCTTGTAGCCACAGCAATTATGTGGCTGGTCCAGTTCTGTTTCTGGCCAATGGTAACCCTGAGGATGTTGATAGTGGGGGATTCAGTGATGGTAATGGCATTGAACAGCAAGGGGAGATGATTCGAGTTTCTGTTTGAATGACCATTGCCTTGCACTTGTGTGGCATGAATGTAACATGCCACTTATCAGCCCAAGCCTGGATGTTGTCCAGGTCTTTCTGCATATGGACATGGGCTGCTTCAGTATCTGAGGGGTCGTGACTGGTACTGAACATTCTACTTCTGACCTTATGATGGAGGGAAAGTCATTGATGAAGCAGCTGAAGATGGTTGGGCCTAGGATACTACCCTGATGAACTTCTGCAGTAATGTCCTGGGATTGACCTCCAAGAACCACAACCATCTTTCTTTGAGCTAGGTATGATTCCAACCAGTGGAGTGTTTTCCCCCTGGTTCCCATTGACTCCAATTTTGCGAGGGCTGCTTGATGCCATACTTGGTCAAATACATCCTCGATGTCAAGGGCATGCTAACTTGCTCTACTGCCTTCCTCTAATAAATATTTCAGTGAATCAATATCTAATTCTGTTCGGATAGTTTCTATTTACAAAAAAATTTAAATAATTGTGTTCTCATGATTAATTTGTGTTAAGAATTTTATAGTTTTTGCTTTCATGCTGATTTTCATCTTTCTTGTTTCAGTATATGGGCTGTGTCGAAGTATTGCAGTCCATGAGGTCACTTGATTTCAACACAAGAACCCAAGTCACGAGGTAAGCATCAATGAGAATATGTAATGATGGTTGGGGAAGAGTGATCTACATCGTTAAAATGTGTACCTTGAGAATTTTTTGTTGTTGTTTATGGGTAATTACAAATCGAAACTTTTGGATGGCATCAGAGTTTCAAAAATGTTCTTGAACTTATAAGAAAGCATGAAAAGTTGGATTAGGCACTGTAAACATATATGTAGTTCTACATGAAGATTTACAGATCCATGTGTTGGGTTGGGCGAATCGGATGGTCCGGTCTAAAGATTTCTCTATGGATGCTGCCGGTGCTATCAGCATGCCAACATTATGTCGAGATTTGTGTGGCAAGTGATTCTGTTAATTGGAACTATCTGCTCAGAAATTAGCCCTTCCACTGACTCGCTAGAATCTTTTCAGTGCAAAATTGTAAAATTTGGGCAGTGCATCATGCAGCACCTGGTAAGGAATTTGTCAATGCATAGCGGCAAATCACTTGTCCTACCTGTCACCGGACATAACTGTGGAGCTCATAAAGGGAATTTTTTATACTTTGCTTCCCCTTCTTCCACAAATGTTTCTGGTGACCTCATTTGGTAGCTCTCTAATGGCTTCGCCAGAAAAAGTGCTGCATAGAGTGGTGCCTAGCCACATAGATCAGGAAGATCGCAGGTTTAGTCCCTTGGTTGAGCTGATTTCAATTGGGTTTATGTCATGTGTGTTTATATATAGACTCAGCAGACCTGGGTTACATAAAGGGAAAGTTCAGCTCTGATTCCCGATCTTGATCACTACCCAATAAGTACATGTGTGAACATGATTGGATGGAGTTGTATATACCATCTCAAACAAGAGAGAATCTAACTATCTCTTGTTGATCAATGGCATTACCATTGCTGAATCCCGACTATCAACATCCTGGTGGTCACCATTGATCAGAAACTGAACTGGACTAGCCACATAAATGCTGTGGCTACAAGAACCTCAGAGGCTGGGAAATGTGTGGCGAGTAGCTCACCACCTGTCTCCCCACTGCCTCTCCATCATCTACAGGGCACATGTCAGGAGTGTGATGGAACATTCTCTCCATTTGCCTGGATGGATGCAGCTCCAACCACACTCGAAGCTTGACACCATCCAAGACAAAACAGCCCGCTTGATTGGCACCCGATCCACCACCTTCAACATTCCCTTCACCACCGGCGCACAGTGTCAGCAGTGTGTACCATATACAAGATGCACTGCAGTAACTCACCAAGGCTCTTTTAACAGCACCTTCCAAACCCGTGACCTCTACTACCTAGAAGGACAGGGGTAGCAGTTGCATGGGAACACCACCACCTGCAAGTTCCCCTCCAAGCTACACACCATCCTGACTTGGAACTATATCGCCGTTCCTTCTCTGTCGCTGAGTCAAAATCCTGGAATTCCCTTCCTTCCAGCATGATGGGTGTACCTACACCCCAAATACTGCAGTGGTTCAAGAAGGCAGCTCACCACCACCTTCTCCAGGGCAATGAGGGATGGACAATAAATGCTGGCCGAGCCAGTGATGTCCACATCCCAGGAATAAATAACTTTAAAAAAAATTCCTGTTAATAATTGGTTAAGTTGACAGATATCAGTCATGTGCAGAAAAGCGTTTCTGTCCGGTTGAATATAAAATGGACGGCCTAGACCAGCAGAAATTCCAAGTTGTATCCAAATTTCCTTCCTGGCACAAAATGAGCATAGATTTTACCAACGTGTAGAAGATTCCACCCCCCCTGCCCTCCATAACTTAAAATGTGCTGCTCAGTATAGGGAGTCATTTGCTTTGTTTTAGGTGAAAAATCATGTTGCTGGGAGATGCAAAACAAATTAACTGGCTTCCTTAATGTGACAGTGGATCAAAGACTAATGTACAGTCACAATAATTCAGTGGAAATTGCATTTGGCCAATTTCCTGCTGCAGATTTTTATACAGACCTTGACAGGACCTTTTAGTTCTTCAGATTTAATTTGTTCCCTAAGGAAGTTAGCAGTTCTTGTTTTTGATGTAATTTTTTTTGTGGTCATGACAAAAATATATTTGCCAAAGACTTTGTTTGTAAAATCACTGTTAATCGAAATATTTCATTTATAATGAAGTAAACTGCCATTGTGCTTACAAGCACAATTGTCGAAATCCAGTAAATTATTAGAATCAAACTTTTGACTGTAATAGAAATATTTATGGAAGGAAATGGTCATTGCTGTCGGAAATTTGACATGGAGTCTGGGATTCTGATTATTCCAGCAAACGTCCATTTTCAGCATCAAGAGCACACAGGTCAGGAGTGCCTTGAATCCAATACAGTAAACTCCCTGCTGTGTGTGCCAACCTCATGTCTTGATCATAACTGCAACAGTTTCTTTCATTCATTCATGGGATGTGGGCGTGGCTGGCAAGCTGGCAAGTCCATCGTGAGATGTGGTAGTAAGCCACCTCCTTGAGTACAACTAAGTGGCTTGCTAGGCATTTTCAGAGGGCATTTAAGAGTCAACCACATTGCTCTGTCAGACCAAGTGAGGATGGCAAGATTTCCTTCCCTAAAAGGAGATTAGTGAACCAGATTGGTTTTTACAACCGGTCCATAGTTACGTAGTCACCATTACTGATGCTAGTTTTTTATCCCAGATTTATTTAATGTGAGCCGCATGGAAGATGGCAGGATCCCCAAAGACACATTGTACAGCGAGCTCGCCACTGGTATCAGACCCACTGGCCGTCCATGTCTCCGCTTTAAAGACGTCTGCAAACGCGACATGAAATCCTGTGACATTGATCACAAGTCGTGGGAGTCAGTTGCCTGCGTTCGCCAGAGCTGGCGGGCAGCCATAAAGACGGGGCTAAAGTGTGGCGAGTCGAAGAGACTTGGTAGTTGGCAGGAAAAAAGACAGAGGCGCAAGGAGAGAGCCAACTGTGTAACAGCCCCGACAAACAAATTTCTCTGCAGCACCTGTGGAAGAGCCTGTCACTCTAGAATTGGCCTTTATAGCCACTCCAGGCGCTGCTTCACAAACCACTGACCACCACCAGGCGCTTATCCATTTCTCTCGAGATGAGGAGGCCAAAGAAGAAGATTTAATTAATTGTATTTAAATTCCCTAGCTGCCATGGTGGGCTTTAAACTCATGTCCAGATCTTCTGGATTACTGGTCCAGTAACATAGCCACTTACCATAGAGTATGGTTACTATGCCAGCCATCCTCCAGCCTTTACTGAATGGCATTTGCTATCTAATGCCAATTGTTTCGAATTATAGACAGCTATGTCTAGTGCGTTTACATGAGCTAGGAGCCAAGCTGAGAACAATGAGCACAATTCACGGAGAAGCCCTATGGCCATTGGAAAAGTATCACCATGTCACTCTCTCGGCTGGGTTTAAATCTGACCCTCGAGCTGGAAAGACATAGTGTTAACTAGATTAATAAAGTTCAATATCCCAGTTTTAACAAGCAGATGGTGATTTATAGCATCTGTAACAAGCTTCAGCCAGAAGTGCTGAGTGGATGGTCCATCTTGGCCTCCTCCTGAGATCCCTAGCATCACAGATGCCGTTCGTTCCATGTGATATCAAGAAATGGCTGAACACACAGGATACAGCAAAGGCCATGGGCCCCGACTACATCCCAGCTGAAGACTTGTGCTCAGGAACTAGTTGTGCCCTTAGTTCCAGTACAGCTACAACACTGGCATGTACCAGACAATGTGGACAATTGCCCAGGTATGTCCTGTGAACAAAAGTCAGGACAAATCCAATTCGGCCAGTTACTGCCCCGTCAGTCAACTTTCAATCATCAGCAAAGTGATGGAAGGTGTCATTGACAACACTATCAAGTGGCAAATACTCAGCAATAACCTGCACGCTGATGCTTACTTTGGGTTCCACCAGGGCCACTGAACTCCAGACCTCATTATAGGCCTTGTCCAAACACGGAACTAAGTACTGAATTCAAGAGGTGAGGTGAGAGTGACTGCCCTTGACATTAAGGCAGCATTTAACTGAGTGTACCATCAAGGAGCCCTAGCAAAATTGAAGTCAATGGGAATCAAGGGGAAAATTCTCCACTGGTTGGGCATACCTAGCACAAAGGAAAATGGATGTGGTTGTTGGAGATCAATCATCTCAGCCCCAGGATATCACTGCAGGAGTTCCTCAGGGTAGTGTTCTAGGCCCAACCATCTTCAGCTGCTTCAGCAATGTCCTTCCTTCCATCATGAGGTCAGGAGTGGGGATGTTTGCTGATGATTGCACAGTGTTCAGTATCATTTGCCACTCCTCCAATACTAAAGCAGCCCATATCCATATGCAGCAAGACCTGGATAACCAGTTTTGGGCTGATGTGTGGTGCAAATATTACTTGCCACTTAAGTGCCAGGCCATGACCATTTCCACAAGAGAGAATCTAACCATCTCCCCTTGACATTCAACAGCATTACCATCACTGAATCCCTCCCCATCAACATCCTAGGGGTAACGATTAGCCAGAAACTTAAGTGGACCAGTCACATAAATGTTGTGGCTACAAGAGCAGGTCAGTGGCTGGGAATTCTGCAGGAAGTAACCCATCCCCTGACTCCCCAAAGCTTGCCCACCATCGAAAAGGCACAAGTCTGGAGTGTGATGGAATACTGCCCACTGACCTGAGTGACTGCAGCTCCAACAACACTAGAGAAGTTCAACATCATCCAGGACTAAGCAGCCCACTTGATCACCCCATCCAGCACCTTAAACATTCACTCCTTCCACCACTGGCGCATAGTGGCAGCTGTTTATTCCATCTACAAGATGCACCGCAGCAACTCCCCAAGTCTCCTTCGACAGCACCTTCCAAACCCGCAACCTCTACCAACTAGAAGAACAAGGGCAGCAGACACATGGGAACAGCACCACCTGAAAGTTCCCCTTCAAGTTGCACACCATCCTGACTTGGAAATATGTCACCGTTCCTTCATTGTCGCTAGTTCAAAATCCTGGAACTCCCTCCCTAACAGCACTGTGGTGTTCCTACACCACAAGGACTGCAACAGTTCATGAAGGTGGCTCACTAGCATCGTCTCGAGGGTAATTCGGGAGGGGCAATAAATGCTGGCCTTATCAGTGATGCCTGCATCCCATGAAGGAATTAAAAAGAAAATATTCCACTTGCAGAGAGTCCATAAATATAAGACAGTCACTAGCAAATCCAATAGGGATTTCAGGAGAAACTCCTTCACTCAAAGTGGTTAAAATGTGGAGCTAGCTACCACAAGGAGTTGTTGAGGTGAATGGCATAGATATATTTAAGAGGAAGTTTGATAAACACTTGATGGAAAAAGAAATAGAAGATTATGCTGATAGAGTTGGATGAAGAGGAATGGGAGGAGGTGTGTGTGTGGAGCATAAACAAGAGCATGGACCAGTTGGACTGAATGGCCTGTTTCTGTGCTGTACATTATTTGGCAGTAACCACTGGAATGTTCAGTATTCTACTTAATTTAGTATGGATGGTGATCTCCCACACTACTGATTTTAAAATTCTCCTTGTGTATAGAATACCTTTTTTATAAAATAAAATCTTTCTAAATCTAGGTTTTTTTTTGATGTACTCTGACTCGAGATAAGGTGAAATGCTATGAATCTCACTGGACACCATCTTCACGCACATGAGAAATGCAAAAACCTAAATGATTCACAAATGTTATGTTTTTGGGTTGGTTGGTCTTCCAGTTTTGGCAAAAAACCTGAAAATGTACATATTTTATTGACTTTATTTTCTGTAGTTTTTTTTTCTTTAGTCTATATCCCTACTCCCAATGATGCAAAACTAATCATGAAGTTAAAGTGCCATTTTTGCTCCCCTGTCTGTGTAAGTTAACTGATCTAAGCAGTGGTGGTGGTAGCTTCATTAAGTACTGTACCCATGGACTAAAGGTGGAGGGAAATAGACCAGGATTCTTGATCACTGTCAGGTGAGCATTTGTGGATCAACATTTTTTGTCCATGCCTACTGTAGTTACCTCGAACATTTGGATGAGATATAGGTAGCTGATGGCACCAGTAAAACTCTACCAGAGCTTAAGTCAATGCTTTCAGGAGAGGAGAATATTGGGAACTTTTAAATCTTATTTTCTGTGTACACTATTGTAATTAGAAATTTATCAGATACAGTAGAAAATCTGTTCTACAGTGAACATGCAAATGTTATGAAAATCCTTTTTTAAATTGCTTTGGCCCTTTCCACGGTACAGAAATTTGGAAATGGCAGATGATGCAGTATTCCACTTTACCTGAGTTTAGCATCAAGTACAGCAGTTAGTATATGGTGCTTGCAACAGAATCTGCTTTAATCAGAGAAATTACATTTCAGTGCCATGTGACCAGCCTCAAGTGTGCAGTAAGAAACGGTCCTAACTGTTCTGATCAACTGTTTACCAGTAGATAGATCTACTTTGCTGTTCTACAGAGTGCTCTTTATGCTTATGTGTCCTTGCTTCAGGCAGTGCATCTTGAAATTATGAATTGAACTCTTGATGGTTACAAATATAGTTGAACCAAGTTAATAACTATCATTTTCGTTTCCTAGACTTCAACTCTGTGTCTTTTTTTTATAGACAGGATACGACTGCAGCTAAAGATTGCAATGTTAATTGCTTTCTATTGATTTAATGAAAGTATTTTAGAAGACTGAAACTCAAAAATGATTTGTAAAATGCAGTTTCTAGAATATCTTTTTTTTTTGAAGAGTGGAAATAGAGGAGGGGACGTAGTAGCATAACGAAGTAAGACTTTAGAGTGTCTAGCTATCTTTGTGATTATGGGAAGTGATTTACTTCTGTGCCAAGTATAGCAAAGTTGCAAATGTATTTTGATAAATACATTTCCAGTTTCATTACAGCTAAAACACAAGAGAATCTTCCTCATTCTGTAGAAGTCTAAAATGTTCTATTTTTGAAATTGCATTTTTATAATGTGCTTTTGGAAATTAATACAATATATTAAAATATTTCAATTTTTTACTGTTTTTTTTTACTATTAAAACAGTGACTCTCAAAAGTGCAGAAGAATCCTTTTTAACTTTTCTGAAGCTTGGTGTAAAGAGTTGAAAGGATTAGTTTTAGAGCCTTTCATAGCAGGAAAACAATCAAGCATTCTATTACTATACAATGATTTCATTGGATTAGGCTTAAGGAAATTACTGGAAACCTTGTCCAAAAAAAAAAAAGCAAAATTGGCAAAGGGTTTGTTGTTGAGATATGATTTCAAAACAGGATTTAACGATAGTCTGTCCAAGCAAACAAAAGAGGAATTGTCTGTCTGATCCAATGCTGGGCAACATTTGGCTTCAGTTTGAGATTCACATGGGTTCAGCCAGATGTGTTCTCCAATATGCACTGGCCAGGCCTGGCACGTTTCTAGCAGTACATACAGATAGCCAACTGACTAAAGTACATTCCTAAAAATGAAATTCCGGTCACTATGGGGTGCGTTTATATGCGCTTCATTTCATGTCATGCGGTACATCGTATCAGCTCATGGAAGAAAGGGGAGCGTTAGAAAGGAACGGAATATGATTGGAGGCTGACCGACCTTCAAACCTGTTATGCATCTAACTGAAGGAAATTCAATTTATATTAATACATGAATACAATTACATCCCATTATAATTAATGGAATGAGTCATTTTCAAGCTGTTGAAAATGTAGTCAGAAGATAAGTACCTGCTGTTCCCCATACTAAATATATCCCAAAATTGCATTGTTTTGGTCTGGTTTTTAAATTCTAAATTGCCCCATTTCAGTTGAGGTCAGTTCCGTCTGTAAATTCTGCTTCCCTAATCCTCGCATATATTGTAGGAACATAGGACTTAAGAGCAGGAGTAGGCCATTTGGCCCTTTGAGCTTGCTCTGCCATTTGATGAGATCATGGCTGATCTGGTTATGGTTTCAACTCCACTTTCCTGTCTGCCCCCCATAACCCTTGACTCCCTTGTCTATCAAAAATCTATCTAACTCGGCCTTGAATAAAGTCAATGACCCAGCCTCCACTGCTTTCTGGGGAAGAGAATTCTGCAGACTAACAACCCTTTCAGAAAAATATTCTCATTACCATCTTAAAAAGGAGACCTCTCATTCTTAAACTGTCCCCTAGTTCTAGTCTGCCCCACAAGAGGAAACATCATCCCCGGAATTAGTCGAGTGAACCTTCTCTGAATGGCTTCTAATGCAATTCTATCCTTTTTCAAATAAAGAGACCAAAACTGTACACAGTACTCCAGATGTGGTCTCACCAAGATCCTGTACAGCTGCAGTAAAACTTCCCTACTTTCATACTCTCTTTCCCTTTCAATAAAGGTCAACATTCCATTGCCTTCCTAGTCATTTGCTGTACTTGCTTACTAACCTTTTGTGATTCATGTACCAGGACACCCAGATCCCTCTGTACCACAGAGTTCTGTAATCTCTTTCCATTTAAATAGTATACAGCTTTTCTGTTCTTCCTGCCAAAGTAGACATGTTCACATTTTCCCACATTATACTCCATCTGCCAAATCTCTCACTTAACCTATCTATCTCCTTTTGTAGACTCTTTATCTCCTTTTGACAACTTACTTTCCTTCCTAGCTTGATGTCAACAAATTTAGTTACTGTACATTCGCTCCCTTCATCCAAGTCATTGATATAAATTGTAAATAGTTGAGGCCCCAGCACTGATCCCTGTGGCACTCCTATTTGCAGCTTGCCAACCTGAAAAGACCCATTTATCCCTACTCTCCGCTTCCTGTTAGTTAATCAGTCCTTAATACATGCTAATATATTACCCCTACACCATATGCTCTTATCTTGTTCAGCAACCTTTGATGTGCCACCTTATCAAATGCCTTTTGGAAATCCAAGTACAGCACATCTACAGGTTCCCCTTTATCCACCTTGTGAGTCACCTGAAAAGTGTCCATATGCCAAAAAGAACATGATGGGCAGAATTACCCATTGCCTAATTTAATGCTGATTTAGCTTGCATTTTGTTCATGGGACATTTAATCGCCATTTTCATTCACTTCAATGGACAATGAACTACTCTGGAACTGGCACCTATCACAAAATGAACAAATTCAATCACTCTGATTTCTTCACACTTTTGCAACAGTCCTTTCCAATTAGTCACCTGGGTCAGCGCATACAACTAGAAATACTGGGTCTGAATTTCTGTGATAACTCAAGAAATTGGCAGAATCCCCCCCAGAGGAATGGCATGAATGGCAATTTATCCCATTCTCTAGGATTCCACTAATCTGCCTCTGACCTTTTTATAGTTGGCGTTTGGGGTAATCACCATGAAAATTAATGGCCAGCATAAACCAGTTTCTGTAAACCTGGCACAATTCTGGGGAAAAAAAAAAGTTACCCAGAAAATTAGTTATTCACTACTATAAATTTTGCCTACACAAGATTACCCCTTTGTCTGGGGATGTAAAGTTTGGGTCTATTGGTCGAAAATTTCAATGGGACTTCGGATGTTGTAGATTTCTGGTTTCCATTGAAACCAAATTGGGGAGGGATAGTCAGTTCTGAGGAGGACATTAATAAACATGCAGAATGGGCAAATAATTACTCTCCGGTACAAAAACATCAATCACTAAAAATTGCAACACTGGTTAGCAAGGCTATTTTTTTTTTAAAAAAGCAAACCAAGTGCTAGGCTTTATTTCTAAAGGGATAGAATTGAAAAGCAGGTAAGTTATGCTGAACCTCTATTGAACCTTGGTTAGACCACCCTAATAGCACTGTGTGCTGTTCTGGTTGCCATTTTTTTTTTAAAAAAGGATATAGCAGTGCGGGAGAGGATGCAGAGAAGATATACAAGGATGAAACCAGAAATGCGAGGGTATGCATATCAGGAAAAGATGGGTCTCTCTTCTCTTGAAGAAAGAAAGCTGTGGGATGACCTAATGGAGGTCTACAAAAAAAAATTATGAAAGGTTTTGATAGAGTGGATACAGAGAGAATGTTTCCACTTGTGGGAAAGAGGCCATCAATATAAGATAGTTACCAAGAAATCTAATAGGGAATTCAGAAGAAACGTCTTTACCCAAAAAGTGGTGAGAATGTGGAACTTGCAGGAGTGGTTGAAGTGAATAACACACATATATTTAAGGAGAAGCTAGACCAGCATATGAGGGAGAAGGGAATAGAGGGCTACAATGATAGATTTAGATGGCAAGAGGCTCGAGTAGAATAGAAATGCTGGCATTGACTGGTTGGGCCGAGTGGCTTGTTTCTGTGCATTATATCCTAATTAATTCTAAATGTGAGAGAAAAAGGCGGATGATGGGAGTGGTCGTTTTCACCTTGCTCCTGTAGAACTACATTATCCAGAATGCACCATGACAACCAGGTGAATATTAACGGTTATTTTATTTGTTCATGGGATATGAGCATCACTGGCTAGGCCAGCAATTATTGCCCATCCCTAATTGCCCTTGAGATGGTCGCGGTGAACTGCCTTCTTGAACCGCTGCAGTCCTTGGGGTGTAGGTACACCCACAGTGCTGTTAGGAAGGGAGTTCCAGGATTTTGACCCAGTTGCAGTGAAGGAACGGCGATATAGTTCCAAGTCAGGAGGGAGTGTGGCTTGGAGGGGAACATCTGCTGCTCTTGTCCTTTTAGGTGGTAGAGGTCATGGTTTGGAAGGTGCTGTCTAAGGAGCCTTGGTGAGTTGCTGCATTGCATCTTGTAGATGGTACACACAGCTGCCACTGTGTGTCGGTGAAGAGAGTGAATGTTGAAGTCGGTGGATGGGGTACCAATCAAGCAGGCTGCTTTGTTCTGGATGGTGTCGAGCTTCTTGAGTGTTGGAGCTGCACCCATCCAGGCAAATAGAGAGTATTCCATCACGCTCCTGACCTGTGCCTTGTAGATGGTGGACAGGTTTTGGGGAGTCAGGAGGTGAGTTACTCGCTGCAGAATTCCCAGCCTCTGGCCTGCTCTTGTAGCTACAGTAATTATGGGGCTGATCTAGTTCCATTTCTGGTCAATGGTAACCCCCAGCATGTTGATAGTTGGGGATGCACAACTCCTTAAGTGTGTGGCACAAGCTGTTTTTAAAAAAAAAAACTCAAAAATGAAGGGATTCAATTATTTCAGTTTATATAGTTTATGTGATCAAATAAAGAATGAAAGTTAGTGGTGTTTGGTTGCAGTGTTTCGTGTGTTGCGGGGTGGGGAATTGATGTTTGAGCTGGGGTCAGTTTGTGACTTTTATGCTAAGCTTGGACATTTCAGCTGGAGTCAGTCAAGCAGATTTTCAAAACAAGATTCAACAGTAAGAAAAGCCTTCCTGGTGCCAGGCTACTAATCACAGTTGACTGAGAAGAAATATGACCTTATTAATAATTGTACAAATAATAACAAAGGAAAAAGAGCAAGATATGGAGGGGAGATCGGAGGGAAGAGAATAACCAGCAAATAAGTACTTGCATCTTAAACAAATGATGAAAGCCCACCTTGGGAACAGGAGCAGGGAAAGGTTATAATGCAAATAAGTGAGAATAAAAGCTGCGGGTGGGATGTAGTAAACAATGTACTGGCCCCTTCAAGTTTCTGTAAAGTAGTAGGTAACCATTATATACATAAGTCCTGTATCTATAAAGTGTGAAATATTGCTTTGTGTCATTTGTGTGAAGTACTTATTTATTTATTTAGAGATACGCACTGAAACAGGCCCTTCGGCCCACCTAGTCTGTGCCGACCAACAACCACCCATTTATACTAACCCTACAGTAATCCTATATTCACTACCACTTACCTACACTAGGGGCAATTTACAATGGCCAATTTACCTATCACCTGCAAGTCTTTGGCTGTGGGAGGAAACCGGAGCACCCGGCGAAAACCCACGTGGTCACAGGGAGAACTTACAAACTCTGCACGGTCCCTGGAGCTGTGAGGCTGCGGTGCTAACCACTGTGCTGCCCCACTGTACTGCTTAATGACATTTGCTATATATTGACATAAGCCACTGTGCTTTTGAGTTGCGGTGGGAACTTGTTTAACACCAGAAACCACGCTCCAGGTGCAGAACTACCCCCAAACAATGCCAAAAGAAAATTTTATACAAATTTAGAATAGTGTGTCTCCTGTGGCATTGCTGGAATTAAAAATTGAATCGTCAAGTACATCTATAAATAAATAAATCTGGACCCCTCAAAGCCCCCACTTATTTAAATAAATAAGCCTGTGCCCCTCATTCACTCCAATTATAAGATAGATAATGATAAATGAGGAATGCGCTTGGGTCCATCATCACTTCCCCAACCTCCACCACAGCATCCAACTGTTTATTGATTTGATTCCAAGTTTTTGTCTCAAATATTCAACCCATTAGTTCAATCCCACATGTTGAAAACTCTTTGCATGAAGAGTTTTCTGATAACGGTCCTAAATTCACCTTTTACATGTTTGAACTAATGCACATTTGTCCTAAAATTAATGGTATAAATTGAAGTGGTAGATTTATAGAACAGTGCAGCACGGAAGGAGACCCATCGAGTCTATGCTAGCTCTTTTGAAGAGCAATCCAGTTAGATCCACTCCTCCTCTCTTTTTCCCCATGTCCTGGAAATATTTTCTCCTTCAAGTATTTATTTAGTTCTCTTTTAAAGGCTACTATTGAATCTGTATCCACCAACCTTATCAGGCAATGCATTCTAAATCCTGGTCACTCATTGCATAAAAAAACCTTTTTTCATGTTGCCTTTGGTTCCATCACCAATCATCTTGAATTTGAGCCCTCTTATTATTGACTCTTCAGCCATCGGAACGAGTTCCTCTTTATTTACTCCTATCTAATCCCTTAAGGATTTTAAATACCTCCATTACATTTCCTCTTTGCCTTTTCTGATCTAAGGAGAACAACCCCAGCTTCCCCAGTCTATCCACATTACTGTATTCCCTCATCCTAGTAAATCTCTTTTGTACTCTCTGAAGCCTTCAGGTTATTTCTAAAATGTGGTGCCCAGAATAGTGTTCATACTTTGTTTTCTATACCATTTACTGTCTTCTACTGTCTGCTTAACCACATCCTTTGAAGGCTGATGAGCCTAAGCTTCTCCAATTTCCCTGTTAACTCCGTCTTATGACTCTTTGAATGTTTCCTTTGTGCCTCGGTGACGGAACTGGACTGTTATCGATGTGGTCTGAATAGAGTACTGCACAATTTAAACATGACTTCCTCTAACTTGTACTCTGTTATATGGTTTTGCTATACAATAAACGTTCTGCATGTGTTATTGGTTGTTGTCCCATAGTAATTGGGCATAAGTACCAAGTTTACGAATACCCCTAGAGCTCTTTGACTTCACTGTTCGTTATTTTGACACCATTCATGATTTAGGTATGTCTTACAATTTTTTCCTTTATGCTTAATAATCTATCCTCATATTAAATTTATTTGCCTTCGTTTCACTATTTTAGCTAACTAATTTTGTAGGCCCTGATCTGTCCCCTCATAATGTACTATCTCCCCTCATTGCTCAATTTTTGTATCATAAATAATACATGTATGGCTTACACATAAAATTGAAATAAATAAATCAATCCATGTATTTTACCCTTGGCTCAGTGGTAGCACTTTTGGCTCTGAGTCAGAAGATTGTGGGCACAAGCCCCACTTCAGCACTTAATCAATGCTGACATTTAAGTGAAGTATTGAAAATGCTGCGTTGTTGGAGGTACTGTCTTTCGGATGAGAGGTTAAATGCAGGCTCCATTTGTCATCTCTGGCACTAAAAGAAGAGCAAGGAGACTTTCTGATATCCTGGCCAGTATTTATCCCTCAACCAGCATCGCTGAACAGATTGACTGGCCTTTTTACATCATAGTTGTTTGTGGGACTTTGCTGTGTACAAAATAGTCACTGTGTTTCCCTACATTACAACTGTGACTGTCCTTCAAGATACTTCATTAGCCGTGAAGTGCTTTGGAACATCCTGAAGTCATGAAAAGCATAACATAAATGTGAGTTCTTTCTTTGCCAACTCCTGCCTCTTTATATCAAATTCAAAATAAAAAATGAACATCAGAAACACGCATTATATAAAAAGATTGTATAAATGTGATTTTCAGCAGGAATATCTCATTGTATAATTTTAATATGTGTGAATTTAAATGTGACAAATTATATAACTAAACAATTACACTAAATTATAAATATATTGCATTAAATGTAAATCCGATGTATATTAAAAACTCGTCTGATTTATAATATCCAAATTATATATAATTCACTTCATATAATTTTAAAAGTTGAAACTTTTGATTTGTTTTTCCTTCATCACAATGTAATTTGTGCTATTTTACATTGTTTTTAAATTCTGTCTTTGAGCAGGATTGCTGTCTTAAATCATATTTTGGAGCTCAGTAATTACATGATTTCAGCATTTGATTTTTCTTTTAAAAGTAGTATCATGCAGACCCCCACCTGCCAAGAATGAGGCATATTAATTTTGTCATATGAACATTGATTTTAAACTGTTGTTGGAGCGAGGAAATGACTTGTTAAACAGATCAGCCGTGGCTGGAAAAAAATTTTACATACAAACAGACAGTACTTGTGGAGACAAAGGACCATTCCCTGACACATTCAACCCACAATGGGCTTTGATCACCAGACACTGAAGGTGAAGAAGCTCACATTCCAGGATGACTGCTAAGATGGCTGAATCCACAAACCGATATGGTCAAACCAGCTAGTCCCATGACTAACCTGCTGGGCAACCCGAGTGTTTTTTTTTAATTGTACAGAAAGTTAGAGAGAGACTGTTTGTTTGCTCCTGAACTGTCAAAATCTCTCCTGGCTGGCTCGCCACAGCCTCTCCTGTCTGCTCCCATCTTTTTCTCGCTCAACTCCAAATCCACTGAAGACATGAACCTCAAGAGAGACAAGTCTCCTACACCGAACAAGGTTTAAGAAGAATACTGTGCCCCAACAAAAGGCAAGACCTATCTACAATCAAGGACTCAACAGCAAGCTTGAAAAACAGTAACCAAAACCATCTTCAGATATTGCCTCAAACTTTTCTACTTTATCACTTCTCTTTTCTGTCTCTATCTGCATGTGTATCGTTTGCTAGCGTGGGCACGTCACGTATCTGTAGGCGTTGACCAAATTGGAGTTTAAGTTTAATAAAGTTCAACCTTTCTTCTTTAAACCTAAGAAAACCTGTTTGGCTGGTTTCTTTGCCTTACAATTGGAAAGCGGTGAACAAGGATTCACCAAGAGGGAGCTAAAAACATGGTGTGTTTAAAATTAAACCCTGTTACAGTAAGATGGGGAACGACCAGATGAGAAAGGGGTCTAGGGTTCCGTCTCGGCCATCACCTGGTCCTACCGTAACAGTAGCATTCTTTGTAGTATACTGAGTGAAGTTTTACATCCATTCTTAAATAGAGCCTTTGATCCTCCGCAGTGTGCTGACAAGTTTTTAAATATGCTGATCGCTTTGTCTTTGAGGTGAATTTTAAATTTTTTTTAGTTTTACATGTGAAGATATAATTTATATTTTACACCATATTTTCCACATGGATGGCCTAGGAGGCTGATCCTATTTTCAATACGTTCCTGGCTAACAGAACAAATATGTCACTGGAATCAGTTCACTGGAAGTCTGCCAATACCTTTTGTTACAGGATTTGAACAAATCAAAGCAGATATTTCAAATAATTATTTCTCTAATTTTTCTGCGTAATGCCAACTGTACATTTTCCAGACTGAGCCACCTCACTCTGCTTAGCAACATTAAAAAAAGCTAATGGATACAGCAACCACATTGTGCCTCTCTTGCTTCTCTCCCCTGCACTGGTGATTTGCTTTGATATGGAAATTATGTAGCAAGAGGAATCTTTAACTACATATATATCACCACAAGTCAAATGATGAGAATAAATACAATATATAACAGTACAATAGGTTTGTTCTTTAAAATAGTTGACCCACCAGTTCTTTCAGTACTTTGGAAGTGTTGGTTGGCTTGGGACCACTTGGGGCACGCTCTGGGCTTGCAGCACTTAAGATGTTCATGTGACCTTGGAGCACCCTGCTACCATGTTACTTACCAGTGTAGAGGGGATTAGCAATAGTTGGCATAATGTGGTTTCTATATGCATGAACTTTTCTTGTGTTGTTCACTGGAGAAGTGGTCCAACCTGGGCAATGTAGTATTGCAGAGGAGTTACCCTGAGCTTGAAGGTATCACTGGGTCAAGCAGGGGCCATCAGGCTGTGCAACCAAAAGTTGCTGGAGCAGTGTTTAAGATGAGATGGCTAAGTTTGTAATCTCTTTCTTTTTCCCCCCTGCATTGTTTATGAATCAATATTTTCTAAATGTGTACTCAGGATATCCCTACAAAATAAAAATATCATGCCATCTGTGTCAGTCTTTTACTGCAATGTGATTTGGGGAGTTTTTTTTTGCTAGAACTTTTATGAAGAGAATTTTTGTGAAGGAATGATTTTACACCATATGATTGGTGAGATAATAGTAATTAGAAAATTACAAAACTGGAAAGTGCAGAGACAATGCACACTTAACCATATAGCAGGAGTAAATTGTCATTCACAATGTATACTACACTCACCATGTTCACTCCAGGCACACGAAGGTTTGTTGCATAGATATATGCCCTGTGCATCACATCCTTGTAACCTGCTGCAGAAAGAGTTATGGTGCAACAGCGTAAGTTACATGATGCTGCTGTTCTTTAGTTCAAACAATTTCAGCAGCTTTGCCCTCTGCAGACTATCTTGGTGCTCTGCTCAACCCTTACCTTTATTGGACTATCACCACTGCAAAGCAATTGGACATAAACCATAAAATAGTGATTTAGGAATATTTGTTTAATTCAGCGAAATGTTATTCCAAATGCTAATTCCAAGGCTTTTTCGAGTAACCCACCCTGTCCGGTATGACGCTTTGCTGTAATGGAAAGACAGGCCAAGGGGACTGCGCTATCCATTTTCAAGGAGGTGTTTCATTTTAGCAAACAGCCCATTGTTTGGTAAACTGATAGTAGCAGGACTTGTATGTTTGAGCTACCTTAAAGTTTTCACTTTAAGGCAATCTTGCACTTCAGAACTGTGAATGCTGCAATATATGGAGGCCATTTGAAAAAGTGACCGTTTTACCTCGTTCCCTCAGCCAAGGGGAACAGTCGATGATTGGAGTTCAGAGTAAATTAAACTTGCCACAGCAGAACTCGAGCAATAGCTATTTGTCCTAAGATTTGGGGGCATGGCTGCAATAACCTCATTTGTTTTCCATAGCAGGCTTCAATTTCTCTCTCATTGCAGTTCACAAAATTTGGACTTTTTTTTTTATCAGCGCGGAATCGTTCGTACCTTACAATGTCTCAGACACCGCTGTCACCATCCCTGGGTACGTCCTGTCCCACCGGCAGAGGTGGCGGTACAGTATATACAGTCGGGAGGGAGTTGCCCTGGGAGTCCTCAACATCGACTCCAGACCCCATGAAGTCTCATGGCATCAGGTCAAACATGGGCAAGGAAAACTCCTGCTGATTACCACCTACCGCGCTCCCTCAGCTGATGAGTCAGTACTCCTCCATGTTGAACACCACTTGGAGGAAGCACTAAGGGTGACAAGGGCACAGAATGTACTCTGGGTGAGGGACTTCAATGACAATCAAGAGTGGCTCAGTAGCACCATTACTGACCGAGCTGGCCAAGGACTAAAGGACATAGCTGCTAGACTGGGTCTGCGGTAGGTGGTGACAGAACCAATAAGAGGGAAAAACATACTTGATCTCGTCCTCACCAATCTGCCTGCTGCAGATGCATCTGTCCATAACAGTATTGGTAGGAGTGACCACTGCACAGCCCTTGTGAAGACTAAGTTCCCCCTTCACATTGAGGATACTCTCCATCGTGTTGTGTGGCACTACCACCGTGTTAAATGGGATAGTTTTTGAACAAATCTAGCAACTGAAAACTGGGCATCCATGAGGTACTATGGGCCATCAGCAGCAGCAGAATTGTACTCGAGCACAATCTATAAGCTCGTAGCACGGCATATCCCCCCACTCTACCATTACCATCAAGCCGGGAGAACAATCTTCGTTCAACGAAGAGTGCAGGAGGGCATGCCAGGAGCCGCACCAGGCATACCTCAAAATGAGGTGTCAACCTGGTGAAGCTACAACGCAGGACTACTTGTGTGCCAAACTGCATAAGCAGCATGCGATAGACAGAGTTAAGCGATCCCATAAGTAATGGATTAGATCTAAGCTCTGCAGTCTTGCCATGTCCAGCCATGAATGATGGTGGACAATTAAACAACTGGAGGAGGTGACTCCACAAATATTCCTGTCCACAATGATGGGGGAGCCCAGCACATCAACGCAAAAGATAAGGCTGAAGCATTTGCAACAATTTTCAGCCAGAGGTGCACAGTAGATGATCCAACTCTGCCTCATCCTGTAGTCCCCAGCATCACAGATGCCAGACTTCAGCCAATTCGATTCACTCCGCGTGATATCAAGAAATGACTGAAGGCACTGGATACTGCAAAGACTATGGGCCCTGACAATATTCCGGCAATAGTACTGAAGACTTCTGCTCCAGAACTTGCCGCACCCCTAACCAAGCTGTTCCAGTACATCGACAGCACTGGCATCTACCCGGCAATGTGGAAAATTGCCCAGGAATGTTCTGTACATAAAAAGCAGGACACGTCCAACCCGACCAATTACCGCTCCATCGGCCTACTCTCAATCATCAGTAAACTGATGGAAGATGTCATCGACAGCACTATCAAGCGGCACTTGCTTAGCAATAACCTGCTCAATGACACTCTGTTTGGGTTCCGCCAGGGCCACTCAGTTCCTGACCTCATTACAGCCTTGGTTCAAACATGGACAAAAGAGCTGAACTCGAGGTGAGATGAGAGTGACATCAAGGTAGCATTTGACAGAACGGCATCAAGGAGCCCAAGCAAAACTCTCCGCTGGTTGGAATCATACCTAGCACAAATGAAAATGATTGTGGTTGTTGGAGGTCAATCATCTGAGCTCCAGGACATCACTGCAGGAATTCCTCAGGGTCGTATCCTAGGCCCAACCATCCTCAGCTGCTTCATTAATGACCTTCCCTCCATCATAAAGTCAGAAGTGGGAATGTTCAGCACCATTCACAACTCCTCAAATACTGAAGCAGTCCGTGTAGAAATGCAGAAAGACCTGGACAATATCCAGGCTTGGGCTGATAAGTGGCAAGTAGTATTCGCACCACACAAGTGCCAGGCAATGACCATCTCCAACAAGAGAGAATCTAACCATCTCCCCATGATATTCAATGGCATAACCATTGCTGAATCCCCCACTATCAACATCCTCGGGGCTACCATTGACCAGAAACTGAACTGGAGTAGCCATATAAATACCGTGGCTACAAGAATAGGTCAGAGGCTAGGAATCTTGCAGCAAGTAACTCACCTCCTGACTCCCCAATGCCTGTTCACCATCTACAAGGCACAGGTCAGGAGTGTGATGGAATACTCTCTACACTTGCCTGGATGGGTGCAGCTCCAACAACACTCTAGAAGCTCAACGCCATCCAGGACAAAGCAGCCCGCTTGATTGGCCCACCATCTACAAACATTCACTCCCTCCACCACTGATGCACAGTGGCAGCAGTGTGTACCATCAACGAGATGCACTGCAGCAACACACCAAGGTTCCTTCAACAGCACCTTCCAAACCTGCGACTTCTACCACCTAGAAGGATAAGGGCAGTAAATGTATAGGAACACCACCACCCGCAAGTTCCCTTCCAAGCCACGTACCATCCTGACTTGGAACTATATCGCCATTCCTTCACTGTTGCTGGGTCAAAATCCTGGAACTCCCTTCCTAACATACACCACATGGACTGCAGTGGTTCAAGGCAGCTCACCACCACCTTCTCGAGGGCAATTAGGGATGGGCAATAAATGCTGGCCTAGCCAGTGATGCCCACATCCCATGAATGAATTTTTAAAAATGTATAATGTAACTGGTTTAATCCTGCAATTTTTACTTCCACCTTGCTGCTTAGATCCTCGTTACCATCTCTTGTTAATGTAGTATTGTATGCCTATGTCTTTAACAACTATCATTTTCTTTTACATCCATATATCCTGTAATATTCATACCTTGGCTTTGCACTCTTTTTAATACAACAAGAATAATAATCTGCTGTTATATAGCAACATTAACATGGAAAATGTGGCAAGGCACTTGACAGGAGTGTTCTCAAACAAAATTTGGCACCAAGCCACACAAAAGGTATTAGCATGTGAGCAAAAGCTTGGTCAAAGAGGTAAGTTTTAAGGATTGACTTCAAGGAGGAGTGGGAGAAGTGCAGATGTTTAAGGAGGGAATTCCAGAGTTTAGGGCCTTGAAGTAATGCAACTTGTTCCAGACCTTGCACCTGAATCATCAGATCATGTTGACCCTGTCGCATGCTGCTATGCTGGTTACCTCTTTCACTTTGGGAGCCATCGTCACCCACCATGTTGTGGCTGTTGTTAGCAATGCACTGTTAATTCAGTCCCATCAGTCCACAGGTCGCAGCATATTATTAAGCTTTCACCAAATTGGAAAAACAGCCAAATGAAACACTCTTATCCCCAGAATGAAGCTGACCAAACCAAGTATCTTTAGATAACAAATTAACTATTTATTTTAAAAAACTAAATCTTAAACACTATTAAGATGAACCTATGTCGAAAGACATTATAACTTCTTAATTTAATCTAACTCCCGCATTCATGCACATACATTCAAAATAACAGTGGTCCGGTTTTAAAAGTAGGGTTTCTAAAAATTAGCTGTCCTTTAAGAATAAATAACAAGTTTTTTTTGCTTTAAATGTTCCTGGTGACTGAGGTCTTCCGATGTGAAGATGATCAAAGTTCACTCAATCTTCCGGATTCGTTGAAGATACTCTGCAGTAGCATTAAACAGTCCTCTCACCGATGAGCACAGCAATACAAATAATTTGTTGAAAAAGAAAAGCTTCTTTTCCTTACTCGGAGAATTAACTTGGCTTGTAGCTTTGTAGAATTTTGCTTGCATGAGAATAAAATGGCTTCTTTCTTCAGATCACCTCACTGGAAAAGTTTCTCAGAACTAATTGGTTCAGACCAGTCTCTGTCAACTCCACACACAGTCAAATGGACACATCTTCCCATGTGACCTCTCTCTCTCTACTGCCATTGCTCAGAGTAACCAAAAATGCAACTGTGATACACTGTCTCCAGATTTCTAGAATCTTCTCTCTCTTAAAGGTGTACTGTTTTTAACAGTCTTAAAGGCGCACACACAGTTTTAAATCAGAGGAGAAAAAATAATACAAGTCCGTGACACTCTTGTCACATTACTCCTTGCTGTGGTTACCAGTGTCAGGCCTGGTCTAAAGAGTTGGGTCTTCTTGCATTTTTGAGTTGCCATTTTCAACAAATGGTGTGCCCTCAACAGCTAAATTAACAAACTTTTTGACATTCATACTGATTAAGTTAGCTGCATAAGAAGCAAAGAAAGGTCATTATTAAATGTTTGGCTGTTTTTATTTTTGTTCTCAGCAATCACGCATTTCAAAACTGTATGTTCCTGTGATTTTTGAGAGCGTGTATCAAATCATGAAAAATAGGCTTTTCTTGCACCTTTTAGAACGTTGCAAAATATATGGGGAAATTTTACGATTCAGTGCTCCCAATGCAGAACTTCACACAACAGGAATTTGGGTACAAGAGGTCAGTACATTTGATTTGTGTGCGATTTTCTGTCCATTAAAGGGCGTAATGGTAGGATTTATCCCATGGTCACTTTACCTGGTAAGAGGAGGCGTCAACGACAGTAATATGGTCTGAACCCCAAAATATGACGGGATTTTTATTAAATATAAGAACAGCCCCCTCTGCAAAGGGATGGAGACAGATTACCTGATTTTGTTTCCAGGAGTGGACCCATCACCTCTTTGCCAGTTGTTTCACAATTTGTGGACCCTTCTGGGAGCTCCTGGATGCTAAAAGGCCACTTTTTGTGACTCCACCGTCCAACCCTGCAAGCTTCAGGGTGGGGAGGTCACTGGTGGACCTGGGTGGACGTATACCGGGATGCCTGCCCACGCAATGCATCATTGAACTTTACTTGGCTGTATATGTCAGTGCTTGTGATTCTTAACCTTGTGATTTTAACTGCATCATTAGAATTTATTTCTTTCCCATAAATTCAGCCTGTCTCCAGAACAAATGGACAGATTTTTTTAGAACAATAATCCCATACATTAAAAAAACTATTAATTTTATAATTTAGAGTATTATGGACTGAAATTTCCTCTAACTAAATATTGGGAAGACTGAAGCCATTGTCTTCAGTCCCTGCCACAAACTCCATCCCCTAGCCACTGAACGGTCTTGAGGCACTGAACCAGACAGTTCACAACCATGTTGTTTTCCTTGACCTTGCAATGAGCTTCCGACCACATATCTGCACCAGCACTAAGACTACCCTTTTCCATCTCCATAACATCCTCCGACTCCAGCCCAGCTTCAGCTCAGCTGCTGTTGAAACCCTCACCCATGCCTTTGTTATCTCTAGACTTGACTATTCCAATGCACTCCTGGCTGGCTTCCAACATCTTGCCTTCCTTTAACTTGAGAACATCCAAAACTCTGCTGCCCGTGTCCTGTTCACCCATCACCCCTGTGCTCGCTGACCTACACTGGCTTTCGGTTAAGCAATGCCTCAATTTTAAAATTTCATCCTTGTTTTCAAATCTCTCCATGGCCTTGTGTTTCCCTACTCCTGTAATCTCCTTGAGCCCCACAACCATCCGAGATATCTGTGCTCATCTAATTCTGATCTTTTGAGCATCTTCGATTTTAATCGTTCCATCGACAGCCATGCCTTCAGCTGTCAAGGCCCTGAACTCTGGAATTCACTCCCTAAACCTCTTGCCTCCCTATATTGCTTTCTTCCTTTAAGACACTCTGAAACCTACCTCTGTGACCAAGTTTTTAGACATCAGCTCTAATACCTCTTTGTGGCTCGGTGTCAAATTTTGTCTGTTAACGCTCCTGTGAAATGCCTTGGGATGTTTTACTACGTCAAAGACGCTAGATAAATACAAGTTTTGGTTGTTGAAATAATGCATAAATATGGTTAAATTATTTGAAGGGATACTTTTAAACATTTAAAAATATATTAATTTATGAAAAAGCACCATATTAATGTCTTGCAATGCAACATGTACAGAAACATCTTTTTATTTTAAATGTCTGTGAAGTTAGTATGTTAGTATTTTGTGAGGAAAAACAGTTGATATCCATGTTGTATATCTCCAGGAAGAAGCTACTGATACAACTGAAACAGAGCACAATAGGAACATAGAGAATTGCTTCCGTTGTACAATAGATGCTCAGGGTCATGACTTGGTGGCTATTAGTTATGGCAGAATTTCAAGAAGATTGAGAGGAGGCGTGGGAGTACTGCAATCTACTTTCATCAGCTTCCATTAATGAGCTGTTGCTGGATCAGTAGCTATGACCCTGAGTGGGTGATGTACGGAAGAGAACTGAAGGAGGGAGGAAATTTGTTATTGATTTCACTTTTCCTTCCAATTTACATGAAGGTGCAATAGCCATCATATCAACTTGGTCAATTGAAGCCTTTTTATGATCACAAAAGGTACAAAGGACATCCTTTGGTAACTTAATTTTAATTTACAACTCAGTATTTGGTTCCTTTTTAAGAATTAATAGCAGTTGATAGACAATGAGGGATGGCTGATAAATTGCATACTTCAATTGAAAAGTCATACTCGTGGAAAATTCATACATAATCTCTCTCTTTATCCAGTCAAAACTAGCATGGATACAGGTATGAAGCTTAGGTTAGATTGCAGATGAATTAAATCAGATAATGCTGCATCATTGTAAAGGGGCTTCGGTTTTATTGTTGTAGACACCACTTTTATTAGAAAGGATTTGTTTTCTCACTACTCGTACTCTGCCTGTTTCTCTGCTGCTCATTTAATTAAAGCATGATTTTATGCAAAGAAAGAAATAGAATTATATTTTATTTGATGTCATTGAAACCGAGGATTAAAGTAAGTGATTCACTATTTGGACAACAAAGTCTGTTTTATTGACGTGCTTTTACTTAACATTTATTGAGCGGTTGGGTCACTGCAAATGGCACTACCTTGTGCAGAGTGGCTGACTCCCAATCTGAAGGATGATCATTGACCAAATTACTGCAGGTAAAGATACACAAAACTGCATGGTAGATAGACAAATAGCAGCTTAAATCTCTGATGGCCCACTCTATTGCCAGAAGTTCAGCAGGGCAATACCCCTGATCCCAAATTCTGGGGGTGAGACCATTTACATAAATGAGCAGGCACCCATACCTACTGCTACAGGAGTTTGAGAGCCACTTTGCCACTCTGCCCATGTGTCTAGCTGAAGGCGGTTAGATATTTAAAAGAAAAGGAAGCTAATATTATGTGCCATAATCTTCCAAGTTTACCTGCATGAGGCCCCTGTGTCCATGCCCAGCTTCTCAGTGGAATTTCTCATTACTGGGAGGAAGGAGCAAAGACCCAGTGGAACTTGGCCCTGCCCAAAATGCCTGCTGCCCGTCCCCCTTCCTCCACCACAACCCCTTCCCCCTCCCCTCACCACCCCATCTGATGTATGCCACAATAGTGTTCTCCCAGACCCAGCTGTTTTTGGGACCTCAGCATTCTGCCTTCGGTGTGAGGACGGTTAGTGACTCTATCAAGAAAGATGGACTGCAATGTTGCCCCTAAGTCTCAAGATCTCTTAGATCGTGGTTACGCTAGCTTTTGTGTTGTGAAATAGTTTCTGCTTTGTATCAACTTAAAGTGGCAGCATAACTCTGGAGCTGAGTCCTGACCTGGCTCCAGAGGGAAGCATTGAGAGATACAATAGAAAGGGTCATCTCATACAGCGCAACTCTAATGAAGTGTCAAGACTGATTTAAAAGATGCTTCAGGATTTTACAGGGTATCCTCGGGACTTTAGTACCAAAACCCAATTTCACTTATTTTTTTTAATTTAAAAAGGGTACACTTAGAATGATAGCGTGGTTACTGCACAGAAGGAGGCCATTCATTTTGGTGTGTCCGTGCCAACTCTATGCAAGAGCAAAGCAGCTTGTCCTACTCCCCAGTACTTTCCCCATAGCCCTGCAATTTTTTTTCTCTTCAGGTGCTTATCCAATTCCCTTTTGAAAGCCACGATTGAATCTGCCTCCGCCACAAACTCAGGCAGTGCGTTCCAGATTCTAACCAGTCGCTGCCTAAAGGAAGTTTTCCTCATGTTGCCATTGTTTCTTTTGCCATTCAGTTATTATCAGTTTCCTCTGGTTCTGAACCCTTTCGCCAATGGGAAAAGTTTCTCCCTATCTACTCTGTCTAGTCTCCTCATGATTTTGAACACATCTATCAAATCTCCTCTCAACCTTCCCTTCTCAAACAAAAACAGCCCCAGCTTTTCCAATCTATCCATGTAACAGAAGTCCTTCATTCCTGGAAACATCCTTGAAAATCTTTCCTGCACCCTCTCTAAAGACTTCACATCCATCCGAAAGTATGGTGGCCAGAATTGGATACAATACTCCAGTTGAGGCTGAACCAGTGTTTTATAAAGGTTCACCATAACTTCCTAGCTTTTGCATTCTAAGCCTCTATTTATAAAATCCAGGATCCCGTGGGCTGAATTTTTATAGCTCGCTGCCGTTTGTGGGCATATATCCCCAGGTCTCTCAGTTCCTGCACCCACTTTAGAATTGCACCCTTTATTTTATATTGCCTTTCCTTATTATTCCTGCAAAAATATATCACTTCATACTTCTTTGCATTATAATTCATCTGCCACTTATTTGCCCATTCAACCAGCCTGTCTATGTCCTCTTGAAGTCTATCACTATCCTGCTTATAGTTCAAAATAGTTCCAAGTTTTGTCATCAGCAAATTTTGAAATAGTGCTCTGCACACCCAAGTTTAGGACATTAATATAGATCAAGAAAAGCAGTGGTCCTAGTACCGACCCCTGGGGAACCCCACTATATACCTTCATCCAGTCTAAAAAAACAACTGTTCACAATTACTGTTTCCTGCCACTCAGCCAACTTCATATCCATGCTGCCACTGTCCTTTTTATTCTATGAGCTTCAAATTTGCTGGCAAACCTATTGTGTGGTACTTTATCAAACATCTTTTGAAAGTCCATGTACACCATATCAACCGCATTACCCTCATCGACCCTCTCTGTTACTTTATCAAAAAAATTAATCAAATTAGTTAAACACGATTTGTCTTTAACAAATCCATGCTGGCTTTCCTTAATTAATCTACACTGTCCAAGTGGTTATTAATTTTGTCTCGGATTATTGTATCCACAAGCTTTCCCACCACTGAGGTTAAACTGACTGGCCTATAGTTGCTGGGTTTATCCTTACACCCTTTTTCTCAACAAAGTTGTAATGTTTGCAATTCTTCAATGCTCCAGCACCATCCCATATCTAAGGAAGATTGGAAGATAATGGCCAGTGCCTCCATAATTTCCTCCCTCATTTCCTTCAGTATCCTCAGATGCCAACAAGAAAGGTGTTTTCAACAGAAACAATATTTGGAGGATGTGTAATGTACAACATTGCATGCGACATTAACCTCATAGCCCATGAACAGTAGAACCATAAAGGGTTTAGTAATTAACAGATAATTATGGACTGTTTGCTATTTCACTAACTCTTGTATATTCTACTTTTATGCCACAAAAGTGTTCCAAAACTGGAATTTTTTTTCTGGCGGAAACTTGCATGGAATTGTAGTTGAAAGATGATTTGGGTATACAGGGGCTAGAATTGACACAATGAGTCACTGTATTCAGTAAAATGTTATTCATTCATTTTCTGGATCATCTTCAAGACACGAGTTTTGCATTTGTTGTAAAACATATTTCTTATTGAATATCCTGTAGTGTGTGTGTGTGTGTATTTCCAGTATGTAGAATTAATTATACCTGAAAGATTTAACGTGCTCAGTTAGTGTGGCAAGGTCTTCTGGTATATACAGAATAATAGCTTTTCCAAACATCCTTTTGATCATTCATAAAATGTTTACAGTTTGTATACTTTATATTCACTGAAATAATCAATTCCACTTACTAATACTTTTAATGAAAAGTGAAAATGCTGGAAATACTCAGAAGGTCAGGCAGCATCTGTAGAGCAAGATATGGAGTTAAGGTTTCAGGATGATGACCTTTCATCAGAACTACAAGTCAGAATGGCCTTCAAGTGCCTTTGGAAATTGAAGCAACAGATTGGTTGGCTATGAAGAGAGTAAGTGCAGTGCTGAAGCAGCAGCCAAACCTAAGAATGCCCTCCCCTGTATATGAATGGTGAATATTCCAAGAGCAAGAATCTCTCCCATCCTTCTGAGGAAAAAAAAAATATGTGGCTGAGAGCCACCACCCACACTGCTGCCAACAGATATCTGGTAACCCGCATAAAAGCAAAATATTGCAGATGCTGGAAATCGGAAGTAAAAACAAAATGCTCAAAATCCTCAGCAGCTCTGGCAACATCTGTGGAGAGAGAAATAGAGTTAACCTTTCAGGTCTGTGAAAAGTTACAGACCTGAAATGTTAACTCTGTTTTTCTCCCCACAGATGCTGCCAGACCTTTTGAGGACTTCCAGAATTTTCAGTTTCTATATCTGATAACCTGTACTTTGCTATTTGACCTGTTTCCCAAGTGCAGCAATTTTTTTTTTTAAAGAGATACAGCACTGAAACTGGCCCTTCGGCCCACCGAGTCTGTGCCGACCAACAACCACCCATTTATACTAACCCTACAGTAATCCCATATTCCCTACCACCTACCTACACTAGGGGCAATTTATAGTGGCCAATTTACCTATCACCTGCAAGTCTGACTTTATAATGGGGGACCATTTGGGAAACAGTAACCACAACATAATTGGATTCAGTCTCAACATAAATGAAAAAGTAAGTTGAAGACAAGGGAACTTGACTGGAACAAAGCAAATTATAATGAAATAGAAGAACTATGCCCTGCTCATATAAATTGGAAGGAAAAATTGGCAAATAAAGCCATAGATCAGCAATGGAAAGTATTTAAACAGTTTGGAAAAGGGACAATCAAGTACATTCCAGTAAGACAATGCAGCGCATTGAAACGATTTAGTCTTTCCATCCTTTTTCAAACAAAATAAAGAAGCATTTAATGCTTCGAGGGAAGATGATGAAAATGAAAGTCAGGACAAAAATAAAGAATTTCCAAAAAATTGAAGCTAGGAAGGCCAAGAAGAAATGCGAGAATGTTTGTAACAATAATGAGAAACGAGCAATAAAAAGACCTTTTCTGGAAGCATTGGTAGTAAAAAGATAATTAGGGACATTTTCCAGATGTGGTTGAGTAGTGTTCCATAGGGGTCTGTCTTGGAGCTATTTACTAAATATGCATAAATGATCTGGACTTCAAATTGATGAACAATATCAAAATTTGCTGATAACCCCAAATTGTAAACTTGACAAATTATGATGAGAACTGATTAAAGGATATAGGGAGTCAGTTGGAGTGTGGAATTAGACCAGCTGACTTGTGGAGAATAACACCAAGGTAGACTTAATGGGCCCAATACCCTATTTATGTACTGTCATGTTCTATGATTTATTTTTGGTTATGAATAATTTGTTAGTAAACCTGCAAATGGGATCTGCTCTGTGGTATAGGAAATATTCTCCTGTTGAATAAAGAATAAAGATGACAGTGGGATTAATTGAAACTTAAACACTTAAAGGGAGTATTTGTTTTATAGGGCACTTTGTATTCGTTAGAACTTTGGTATAAACCTAGTCCACAAAATTACATGAAGGTTACTTCTCTGCAAAGATGATTTTAGAGGTTGCAAGTGAAGTGAGACCGAACATCCAACCGCAATCAAATCTGTTCACATTCAAAACTAAGGGGATAGTCTTGGTCGAACAGGTCAGAGGGTTGGAGCTTGGATTTGAAAGCGAAATTCTCCATCAAAATTGTTATTAAATTGTATTGTCTTTGCCATGGTAGAGAATTTATTGCAGCCAGGAAATATAAACTGGAAAACTGGTTGTTGTTCTTCCTCATTCTCTCTCACTTTGCAGGAGCTGTAATACACAAATTATTAGGTTGCTCTTTGTTGAGGAACTAGATGAAGGAGGAAGACCCACTGTATAGGCCACCACCCACCTTGCAAGGAAAGGTGATGTTAATCAGGAATACTTGATTGGATGATGCTGAGCTGATAGTTCGTATTTTTAAACTCAGACTTGACATCCTCCAATTAAGGATTCTTGATTGGCCCCATTAATTATCTGTATGAATATTTTGTCTGAGGAGTCTTGAGTTTACTGTTGATGTCCTGAAGCAACCACCATTTATTTCTGCAACTTTACGGCACTGAAAATCACCAACAGTTTTATTTTTAGTTTTTTAAGCCACTTGTCAATAATTGTAGTAATTTCCATTCCACAGAGAAGCAATAAGCAGAGTGTGTGAGGCTGTACCAGGTGCAAAAGGAGCTATGAGGAGAAGAAAGGTAAATACAGTCTTAGCATGTGGTGTATATATACAACTCCATTTCATAAACCACACGCCCAATAGATACTTTTTAATAATGGTCTTTGATTTACACACTTGTGTGGGCCACTTTGTATTATGCTCTGTTTGTATTTTGTTCTGTTCATAGATTTGTAATTAAACAAATGATGCAATATTTCCTATGAATTTTAACCTAGAAAATCAATTGAGAATATATATTTACTGTAATTTATAATTTACTCTTTCCCTTTTTCTTCCAATTACATCAGTCACTATCCTCTAGGTTGTTCCTGTATGCAATCTTCTCCATCCCTATTAATGATACTTCTCCCTTATCTACCAACAAGTTGTGTTCAGTCTGGGGTTCACTGGTCTATGTCAGCTTATCTACTCCCAGTTTAGAAAGTCCAGGTTTCACAGAACTTCCCTCGGAACAGTTTGGTCAAAAACTGGTGCAATTCCCCAGGCCAAAGCTAGAGTGGCCTAGTATCGAGAACTGAACCTAATTTCTTTCTGACTAGGAAATGAGCACCAGTATCTCTTCATCTGCTGGGCTAACAGAGTCTGCTCCTTTTAATATTTTTATGATCCATTATATGAAGAGTCTTTGTTAAAATAGTTAATAAACTATGGAGGGCCAAAGGACAGATCAAGACATGACCAAAGTTGAAAAGCTTAGGAGAGAAGGCTTTGTACATCAAGAAGTAGTTATTGAGTAAAACCAAGCTTACAGTTTAAAAACCTATAGATTGTAGGAGGGATGAAAGGCTGCAGGAAGTAAGGAATTTCACAGTTGGAACCTTTCTCTCTTTAAGGATTTCTTTTGTCTGAAGATGATGCGATTTTACTATTTAGATGCACTATTTAAATAGTGCACGTTTATTAATATTTTACTTCCAGTTTTTACAAGGTATTTGACTTTGCTTTCCCTGGGTACCATCCCAGGTGGAGAGGATTGGTGACCTGTTTCCCGACTTGTACCTTTGTCATTCAGAAACCCATCACCAAGAAGGGGCTGGATTAATGCTCCTAATTTTCCCTCCCACCCTCTGAGGAAATGCCTGGCTCCACTGAGCATCTCTCTATGGTGATCCAGCCAAGATTAGAAATAAAAGATAAGGGGTTTGGACCCACATGTTAGCACACAATTCACTTTTTGAAACAGTTTACCTTTCTGCCTTTTACTTAAAGTTAAGAAAGGAATATTTAGGAAGCTAATTACACTGGTCATCTTTGTACTTGCAGCCTCCCAGTAAAGGGCTGTCTACTATCTTGGGAAAGAGTAACCTCCAGTTTGCAGGAATGAACATCATAATGAGCATCTCTACAAGCAGCCTCAATTTGATGATCCCACACTCCAAGCAGGTAAGAATTTGTCATGAACTAAAATTGCCCCAATATTTCATGAGGGTAATTTTAACATTTGGTGATGATGTAAACTGTGTGATATCGGTTGTGTGACTTCAGCGGGGCAGTCTGCCCTGTCCCAAATTCCAGGAATCATATGCATACAAGTGGTGATTGCCCATGCCATTTACAATGCTACTGGATACTGCCTGCCTTGCAGAGGCACTGAAATGTCAGGTCCTTGATGGCTGGATGACCTTGTCTGAAACAGATCCCGCCCCAAATTCCTTCTTCCCTGGTTTAGATTGCTCCAGTTCAATGCATAAAATGGCCAGAATTCAGAATATATTCGATTTAACTTTGTTGCACAGTAACTTAAAACCTCTTTCACAAGCTTTCCATGATTTCTGTCTTTTGCTCATAGGTCTATTTAATTATAGTATGTAAATGTCAAGCTAATTGGTACCAGTTGAAGATATTGTTTACAATTCCACAATTTTGTATTGATCCACTCAAAGCAAAAAAAAAGATACAGAACCGATATACAATTGTGCCTCATGTTTGTTACAGCCACTTACCAAGAAAAATATATCGGACCTTGTGGCTTAATTAGCTGGCAACTGGATTGCTTCTATTACTGGCATGAGGCAATGCCCGATCTATTGTATAGTTAGAAATGAGTCCCATCTTTTCCAGCAACACTACAAAATAAACAATTTATTTTTCTTTATAAACAAACCCCTTTCTTCCCCTCTCTTTTTTAAATCAAAACATCAAGCTTTAGACTTGTTTCTAGGCCTGTCCCAGAGCTGAACCTTTGTCTTGAAGGTGTGGAGAGTAGCCCGGGCTAACTGTGGCACTAAGTACACCCAATGTCATGGAATAGGATAAACCACTCCTTTGTAAACTGGAGCAGAAGGATGAGCAATGCTCGAACTGTGACTGTGACCAAAATATAATGTTTAAAGTACAGAACAAATGCCTTATTCACTCATCAAAGAATATAAAGAACCTGAAGCAAGCTTTGGTTTCCTTGGTTGGTTATGATGTATGAGGTGACTGTTATGCAAGACAAAACAGATGAGTCATCCTTCACTTTGTAATTCATTATGTGTGCCAGCATTTACGCTGGTTGTACACGTCAGATGGAATGCAAAATGCTCAAATAAAGTGCAAAAAAAAAGATCTTTTGTATATTGGAGAGAAAAATCACAGAATTGGACTAAAGTTGTCTGTGAATCAGGTGTCAGGTAGTGTTGACCAGTGAAATCTGACGAACTGTTCACAATCTGACACTTTTTTGCTTTGGAAAACAAAATTTATAAATTTGAAAATTAGACAATAATTTTGAATTATTATACATCAAATTTCAGTTTTTTTTGTAAAAAGCTATTTTGTAAATAAGCTGGTGCCAATAAAAAAAATTACAACTTTAGGGCTGGATTTTGTAGTCCCGCCACGTGCCACTTAACATAATGACGGCGGCCGCCATCCCCCCACCCCACCAATCACATGGCAGGAGCAGCATTGGCAACGCCGTGAACGGTGTGACCTGATGCAGGAGCAGGTGCTGGCACCATCTTTAAAAGGCTGCTAGCGCTGCAAACAGTGTATCCAAATGCAGAGTTGCCCCTTCCCCACCCTTATCCATAAAGTAATGCAGAGTTGACCTCTTTCCCGCCTCGGTAGCTCCAGCTTCTCCTGGATAGGAAAGTGAAGGCACCTGAGTGCTGCACATTGAGCTCAAGATTGGAAACTGCTGGTAGAATCATGGTGAATTACATTCAAATGGATGCAAAGAGGTACTTACCAGATTTAAAGTAGGGTCCCGACGCAGAGCGGCGGAGGTGCCGCCACTGAGCTTCGCTGCCCCTGGGAAGATTGGAACCGGCAATCCCGGCGTCTGGTCCCGTCGTGGACACGAAACTCGCTGTCGGGAGGAGAACAAGATCCAGCCCTTAGTCTTTAACTCCATCGTGCACTATTTTGTCTGACTCAAAATCTATTGAGGTTGCTTACAGTCTTATTGCTTACTAGCTGTAAATTGCCGCATAGCAATACTGATTATACCCTTACTGTGTACAGGCAAAATCACCAGTCTTTTATTCAGCTAAGATTATATATAATTAAAAGAAAATAGAGATTAAACACTGAATCAAAATCCAAGGGCTACAGCATGAAATGTTATCAGTTTGCGATGGATTCTCCTTTCTATACTATAGTGAGCCTTACTCACTATAGTAATAATGTTGAGCATGAATGGAATACCAGGCATTCTCTTTCGCTCCATAACTTCTCTGTCTGGCAAAATCAGGCATTTCATTAGATGCAAAGGAATTTAATGACTGTTCTGGTGCAACAAAGGGACTTGAGATGGATATGTTAGCTGGGGGATGGGTGGGGTGATGCAGCTGTTGCATTCTTTTCTTCCCTTATTAGCAAATTCCAAATTAAAACAGAAAATGCTTGAAACTCCTGAGAGGAGAACAAAAAATACAAGGCACAGACTGAATCCCCAGATCCTGTTGTGTTCTAATGAGGTTGTACACCTGAAACATTAACCCACTTTCCCACTCCACTGACTCATTCCACATTCCCCACTGTTGCAAAAAAGTAAGAGATAAAGCTAAAGTCAAAACTCCTATCTGAGAGCTGCAAAGTGCCCAGGAGAAAAATGAGGCATTGGGCTTGATTTTAACTCTCACAAAACCCATTCAGTTAGAGTTAAAATTGGGCCCATGCTTCCTAAAGCAATCCTGGGTTTACAAGTTTCCTTGATTGGCTCCCAACTTTGTTTCTCTCGAAGTTTGGTAATGCTAGAATGTGTGCCCCATTTACTCTCTTCCTATGCTTTCCCCTTCCATTTTTCTAATTGCCTATCATTGTTATTTATAGATGGTGAAACTCTGGTAGCGCTTCCTCTATGCTGAAAGAACCCTGCTTGCTGATATGCTGACAAACTGCTGTGTCTCATTCTAACTGGAAGGTGCATGTTAGATTTAGGGGTCATTTTAAACTAGAAAAAATATCATCCCAGAAATCCAATTCTAGATTAGTAAGTGCTTTTTGTTTTACAGATCATTGCCAACCACCACATGCAGTCAATCTCATTTGCCTCTGGAGGAGATCCAGTGAGTACATCATCTCATATCACCTTATAATGTTTTATTACATTTGCAGAAGGAGCGGTGTGTCTTAAACTGGGCATTGTTGGTAGTGGAATATTGTGATAAACTACCACAAATATATGGTGCACAGATTAATTTGAATTGGAATTGCTCTGTTCCTACCCTGCCATTTGCAGGCTGAGCAGACTGCAGTTGCATGTTGCTACCTTTCATGCTGCCCCTACCTATCTGCCTGATGCATTTCTGAGACTTCATGTTACAGTAGCTAGCATGAGAGGATCATTGTCATATCTGTTACTGCAACCAAACTAGAGCCTGACACAGTCCATCAGATTAGAGAATCAATTTTCTATTAATGTAAAATACTTTAGAGTATTTATTAAAACACTATACCCTCATGATGAATTTTTTTCTTCATTTATGGGATGTGGGTCTTGCTGGCTAGGCCAGCATCTATTGCCCAACCCTAATTGGGTTACATTGAAATATTCCAAAAATATATTTTTTTTAAATAACACCATTTAGTCAGCAGTGCTCAGTGAACACATTGTTGGCAGTACAGCTAATTTTGCAGAAAAACAGAATTGTTTCTGATATTTGGAAATCTGCAAAAGAAGTACAGTAATCTGCATTATGGGTGGTTTATAATTCTGCAATTAATTCCATAAAACAACTACTGATGAACACCAGTTGAGTGAAATGGCAGGATTGTTACTGAAAAATGTTTTTCACAAAAAGCACAAACTCTTGTTCCCTGTACCTGCAATCACTTCATCAAAATTGTTTTGTTTATTTTGTACAATAGAGGCTGTACATCAGTATTGTACTGTGTGTAAAATATAAATGGGACATGTTTGCAAAAAAAAACCCCCCCCTCTGTTCAGTGTTTTAGGACCTTGAACTAAGCAAGGGAGGGGGACATTATTGTGTTTAACCCAAAATGGACAGTTTGGATTCTATCCAAAATGACTGTACTTGTATGATTTCACCAGAGAGATTTTGAAGAACCTCCTAACTTTTTGGTCTAGCTGGCATTCTGCAGTTAAACTACCCAAATATGACATGTTTTTTACTATTATTCATCAAGCATCAAGGCTGCCTCTGCTGTATTAAAAATGAAAGATTAATCACGAATAGCGCTCTGATATTCTGTCACCAATTGCACCAATGAGCAAACTGCTAATGTACCCCAATGCAACAACAACTTACATTTATATAGCACCTATAACATAGTAAAACAGAATCACCCATTGTGTCTGCATTGGCTCTCCGAATGAGTAATTCTCTCAGAGCCATTCCCCTGCCTTCTCCCCAAAACCCTGCACATTTATCCTTTACAGATGACTATCGAATTCCCTTTTGAGTGCGTTGATTGAACCTGCCTCCACCACACTCTTTGGCAGTCCATTCCAGATCCTAACCACTTATTTTTTTTATTCATTCATGGGATGTGAGTGTTGCTGGCTATGCCAGCATTTATTGCCCATCCCTAATTGCCCTTGAGAAGGTGGTGGTGAGCTGCCTTCTTGAACCACTGCAATCCATGTGCATGAAAATGTTTTTCCTCCTGTCGCCATTGCTTCTTTTGCCAATTACATTAAGTCTGTGCCCTCTTGTTCTTGATCCTTTCACGATTGGGAACAGTTTTTCTCTATCTATTGTGTCCAGACCCCTCATGATTTTGAATACCTCTATCAAATCTCCTCTCAGCCTGCTCTTCTCCAAGGAAAACCGTCCCAACTTCTCCAATCTATCCTCGTAAATTAAGTTCCTCATCTTTGTAAACATTCTCGTGAACCTTTTCTGCACTCTCTCCAATGCCTTACATCTTTCCTAAAGTGTGGCATGCAGAACTGGACACAATACCCCAGTTGAGGCCAAACCAGTCTTTATACAAGTTTAACATAACCTCCTTGCTCTTGTACTCTAAGCGCCTATTAGTGAAGTCTAGCATCCTCTATGCTTTATTAACTGCTCACAGCCTGACCTGCCACCTTCAATGACTTATGCACATATACACCCAGGTCCCTCTGCTCCTGCACCCCTTTTAGAATTGGACCCTTTATTTCATATTGTCTCTTCATGTTCTTCCGACCAAAATGAATCACTTCTCCTCCTTGAACTTCATCTGCCACTTGACTGCCCATTCCACCAACTTGTCTATGCCCTTCTGAAGTTCACAATGCTTCCAAGTTTTATATCATCCACAAATTTTGAAATTGTGCCCTGTACACCAAGGTTTAGGTCATTAATATATATCAGGAAGAGCAAGGGTCCCAACACTGACCCCTGAGGAACTCCACAAACCTTCCTCCAGTCTGAAAAACATCCATTACCCACTACTCTCTGTTTCCTATCACTCAGCCAATTTTGTATCCATGTTGCTACAGTCCCTTTTATTCCATGAGCTATAACTTTGCTCACAGGTCTGTTGTGCAGCACTGAAGCAAATGCCTTTTCAAAGTCCAAGTACACCATATTATCCTAATCAACCCTCTCTGTTAGCTCTTCAAAAACCTCCAGAAAATTAGTTAAACATGATTTTCCTTGAAACATTGCAAAGCACTTCACAGGAATGTTTCTAGACAAACTTCTTAAATAATAGGTTTCTTAACACATGGATAAACAGTCGCTGTCTATTGAACTGTATATTAGTGAGATTGGGGCATAGCCTTTTTGGGAACAAACTCGTTTTAGGTGTATACTGACATGAAAGGTTCTAGAATTCTATTGAAAACAAGGCAAAAGTGAAGAGGAGTAGTGGGCACTCAGCTCAGACATCTGAGCTCAATCTTCAGTGACATCCTCGACAAGGGGTATGTCTGCTCGGTCCTAGCTGAATTTGAGCACAGGACAAAAAGCTAGCTGGAGAGGTGAACGCATCCTACATCTTTTTAAAAATATACGTGATAGGTCACTTAAGCAGCTGTAGTAATGGTATCCATCAAGATGTCTGATAGACAGATTATGCCATTCTCAATAACATCAATGGACTGGTCAGGTGGGCAGAAAAGCAGAAAATGGAATTTAACCCAGAGAAGTGTGAGCTGGTTCCTTTTGGGGAGGTCAAACAAGGCAAAGGAATACACAATAAATGGGAGGATACTGAGAGGTGTAGAGGAAGCGAGGCACAGAATACAAGAGTTAGGGAGGTTATGCTGGAACATTGGTTAGGCCACAACTTAAGTACTGTGTGCAGTTCTGGCCACCTCATTACAGAAAGGATGTAATTGCACTGGAGAGGGTGCAGTGGAGATTTATGAGCATACTGCCTGGACTGGAAAATTGTAGCTATGAGAAAAGATTGGATAGGCTGGAGTTGTTCTCCTTGGAACAGAGGAGGCTGAGGGGAGATTTGATTTGAGATGTACAAAATTGTGAGGGTCCCGGATAGAGTGGATGGGAAGGGTCTGTTTACAGTAGCAGAGAGGTCAGTGACTAGGGGGCATAGATTTAAAGTGATTGGTCGAAGGATTAGAGGGGAGATGAGGAAAGAATTTTCACCCAGAGAGTGGTGGCAGATTGGAACTCACTGCCTGAGAGAGTAGTAGAGGCAGAAAACCTCATCTTATTTAAAAGATGCCTGGATGTGCATCTGACATGCCGTAACCTGCTGGAAAGTGGCATTAGGCTGAGTGGCTCTTTTCTTTCCGGCCAGCAGAGAGACGATGGGCCAAGAGGCCTCTTTCTGTGCCGTAAGCTTTCTATTATTTTCTATGATTCTACAAGTGTCTAGTAAGAATTTAGATATCAAAATATATTTTAAATAATCCCAGGGACAGTGTAGTGAGGTGGGACCGAATTTGATGAAATAGAAATGACCCCAAAGTAAATTTCTCTTTCCAAAGCTACAGTAGTGGGAATAGCAGTCACTACGGTTACACTAATGCAGATATTTTGATTGACAAAATATTTTATTAATGCCGTTTGTTAGAGCAATTCAAGCTCTCTTTAAGGAACATGTGTTCGATATTTTTACCTCAACCTATTGCATTGACACAAAACAGAATGAATGGATTTTTTTTCTCATTTAAGAGCTCTAAACATTAAACGTCATCAGGAAGTGCCAGAACCACATCTCTGATTTACTGAGGCATTGCTTTCACAATTCTGAACAAGCACTTCTGTTCCCAAGTGCCACTTCTTTCATGCTTCATTGCTGATTTGTCAGTGATTATCTTTACTTGCACTGCAGACATGGATATTTATTTCCTGTCAATTGATTGATATTACTTTACTTGTTAATCATTGTTTTTAATTGCAAATGGGCGGAGTTAATTTTGGAATCTTTCAGAAGATGTGTCTTTGTGATTGTCTGAATGAAGCGTCTGCGATTTGTGGAATATATACTTGGCATTGGAGTCTTGTTTATTCTTAATTTTATTTCTTGTTTTATATTGGCGGGATCTGCAGCTCTAAAGATAAAGATATACAAATTGCAGTCATTTATTTATCAGCACACTAGAATCCTTTGTATCAATTTTTAGGTTATTTTCTTTTTTAAAAAAGGTTTGCAATGATTGTTCTGTTACTGGATTGATGCTTTAAAAAATGGAAAATGCTAGAAATGTACAACAGGTCAGTCAGCATCTGAAAGAAAATTAACTTCATGTTTTGGGTAAGATCCTTCATCAGAATTGGCATGGTCAGGCAGGAGGTATTTGATAAGGTGCCACAGCAAAAGTTATTGCAGAAAATAAAAGCTCATGGTGTAGGGGGTAACATATTGGCATGGATAGAAGATTGGTTAGCTAACAGGAAACAGAGTAGACCTAATTGGGTCATTTTCTGGTTGGCAAGATGTGACGAGTGGTGTGCCACAGAGATCTGTACTGGGGCCTCAACTTTTTACAATTTATATAAATGACTTAGATGAAGGGACCGAAGGGATGGTTGCTAAATTTGCTGATGACACAAAGATAGGTAGGAAAGTAGGTTGTGAAGAGGGCATAAGGAGGCTACAAAGGGATATAGATAGGTTAAGTGAGTGGGCAAAGACCTGGCAAATGGAGTATTATGTGGGAAAGTATGAAATTGTCCACTTTGGCAGGAACAATAAAAAAGAAGCATATTATCTAAATGGTGAGAGATTGCAGAGCTCTGAGATGCAGAGGGATCTGAGTGTCCTAATGTATGAATCGCAAAAGGTTCGTATGCAAGTACAGCACATAATTAGGAAAGCTAATAGAATGTTATCATTTAGCGCGAGGGGAATTGAATACAAAAGTAGGGAGGTTATGTTTCAGCTATACAGGGCATTGGTGAGACCACTTCGGGAGGATTGTGTACCGTACTGGTCTCCTTATTTAAAGAAGGATGTAAATGCATTGGAGGCAGTACAGAGCCAGTTTACTAGACTGGAATGGGTGGCCTGTCTTAAAGAGGAAAGATTGGACAGGCTAGGTTTGTATCAGCTGGAATTTAGAAGAGTAAAAGACGACTTGATTGAAAGATACAAGATCCTGAGGAGTCGTGACAGGGTGGATGTGGAAAGTATGTTTCCCCTTGTGGGAGAATCTCGAACTAGGGGTCATTGTTTAAGAATAAGGGTTCGCCCATTTTAGACAGAGATGAGGAGAAATATTTTCTCTGGGGATCATGAGTATTTGTAATTCTCTTCCTCAAAAGGCAGTGGAAGCAGAGTCTTTGAATATTTTTAAGGCAGAGGTAGGTAGATTCTTGATGAGCAAGGGGGTGGAAGGTAGGTGGAAATGTGGAGTAATCAGTTCAGCCATGAACTTATTGAATGGCAGAGCAAGCTCGAGGGGTCGAGTGGCCTACTCCTGCTCCTAATTCCTATGTTCATTTGTTTGAGAGCCCTTTTATAGGCCATACTGTTCTGTCAGCAACGTTCCCCTTAATTTTTCTTCATAGCGTATGGCCTGTTTGTTGCACTGTGCGGTACATTGCATATTGCTGCGCAGCCACGCAGTTTAGCGGGAACATTGCCTGTCAGACCATGCCAAGTCTGTTGGAGGCTCCCATATGAAAGATAAAGCGAGCTTTTTCTTTCAGGCATTGGCAGACCTGCCATATATTTTCAATACTTGTGTTTTTATTTCAGATTTCCAGCAGATGTGGTCAATTTCTTTATCAGTACAGGTTTGTGTTGCTCTGTATATAGAGAGCCCTCTGTTTCCTCTATGCCCAAACACTTTGCACTTCCACACGTGTTTCTAATGGAGTATTCAGCTTCTGTATTTTCATATTAAGTTATGGATGTATTATTATAAAGATGCTGAACACTTTTTTTTTGGCACGAGTTACAAATGTTAACTGTAAAATTCTCTATTTTAGGACACAACTGATTATGTTGCTTATGTTGCCAAAGACCCAGTAAATCAACGAGGTATGTAAAAACTCTCGGGATTGTCAGCAATTTCTTTTACACGTTGCATTCCAACAATAAATCTAACGATACTCAGTAAGGCTATTATACTATTATCCTTGGCATATAGGCTAATTCTGCAATTTTCAAACATGCTATATTTATTTTTATTTATTTTTATTTTATTTAGAGATACAGCACTGAAACAGGCCCTTCGGCCCGTCGAGTCTGTGCCGACCATCAACCACCCATTTATACTAATCCTACACTAATCCCATATTCCTACCACATCCCCATTCTATTCCCCTACCACCTACCTATATTAGGGGCAATTTACAATGGCTAATTTACCTATCAACCTGCAAGTCTTTTGGTGGTAGGAGCAAACTGGAGCACCTGGCAAAAACCCACGCAGACACAGGGAGAACTTGCAAACTCCACACAGGCAGTACCCAGAATTGAACCCGGGTCGCTGGAGCTGTGAGGCTGTGATGCTAGCCACTGTGCCGCCCAATATATTTTGGATTTTTTTCCGGTGCTTGTGGGAGAAATAAAGTACATCACTAGAATAATTAGAGAGGCAGACCATAAATTGGGTGCTACAATTGTATGCAGTCATGAGTTATCTACAACATGGATTATTGTGAATATATGTAGCTCTAATTTATATGCTAAACTATTTCATAAAATGTTCATCAATTATCTGTTTTAGTACCAAATACAGAAGTAAGTGTGAGCTAAATAATAATACTTGTATTCCTGTACTGGGTTTTTAGTGTTGATGCTGTTTAGCAATATTAAACCATTTATTTAAATACAATCATTTCACAGTGATGAGTGTATAGCTTATTTAAAATGAAAGCGTCAGAATTTGTGTAACTTTCTACAAAGTCTGTTCAATGTGCAATCATTTCACAAGCAACCTGTCTGGCATTCTACAGCATGCCATATTCTGGAGTGTTCTGATGATTTGGCCCAAGATGTTATAAACTCCATAGGAAAAGCATTTGAACTTCGCTTTAAACAATACTTGAAGAGCGCACCTGTAGTTATTACACCTAATGAAAGGTCAGTGCACTTTAAAGTTCTAGTTACAACTTAAACAAAAATCACAACACCTGAATACATGTGCTAAGAATTTCCAAACCACTAATAAGCACAGCAAACTAAGAATATGCAAAAACCTTTTGTGTTGGTCACTGACCATTCAGAAACCAGAAGATATGAAGAAGTGGTTTGCAAACACTGCTATAATGTCTTTGCTGCTATTCTTGTGTTGCAGAAGACCAGGCCTTGCAATATGGAATGTGGAGAGTGAAGAAGATCAGAACCATGGGTACTATAATGAAATCCCTGGCAAACCAGCACCTCCTGGAAACCCACTGAGTGCAAAAATGAAAGAGGACTCGGCAGCCTACAATAATAATAGCCAAATGATAAAGGATGGAGACTTTTCACAGGTTAGAGATGGTTTTGCTAATATTAGACTTCAGCTATTTCTGACATTGTGAGATTCTCTATATAAACATACTCATTTCAAAAGGGTGATTATCATTTTACAGTTGCATAAAAACTACCGGAAATCATTTGAAAGATTTTGCATCTTGCGTATACTTTTTATAGATATTGGGGAAACTCAGCTGAAGGGTTAAGACCCATACTGCAAGGAATCAGCAACATTAAACAGAGTAGAAGATTTTTTTTTAAAAGGCTAGATGAGGTATGCCTAGGTTTTTGTAGGAGGCATGGAAAACGGAGTTTGCTGAAGAACAACATCGCCAGCACTGTGATTTCATTGACCATTTATTGGTTTTGTATTATTGTTGTTTGAAGCTGGTACTGTTCATGTGCAAAATGCAGCTAGCAAGATTAGAGTTATAGTCCCAGGTTTGCCTCCCAGCAGGACAGGACTTCCATCTGCCCCTCTGGCACCACTGGAACCCTGATCCATCCTGGATTGGGATAATTTTGTATGTTGGGAGGATCGCTGCCATTAAGAAGGACCCACCCGGCAGAAGAGGAAAGTTCTGTCAATGATGCAGCAAAACCAATTGTTGCAGCATTAAGTGGATACAAGCATCCTGGAGATTAAATTAGATGTTCCGCTGAAGGCATAACTGAGACATGGGCCTTCAGCAGGCAAATGCTGGGGGCAGAACTGAGGGTGAGGAGGCCTTGGCAAGGCCAGTCCTTCAAAACTTTTTTTTTTTTTTTGGAGCCCATCTCCTCAACTGCTGTTTCAGTCCACCCTTTCTCCTTGCATTGACACTTTGAGTTTCCTCCTTCACTCTTCATGGGATGCACTTCTCTGTGAGGGGCATGACAAAAGTTGTGTTTCTGCTGTCTGACTAGATATGGTTATATACATTACACCTTTTATACATTACACTTGTGTTGAAATGGTTTGCTGTTTCCTTGATGTTGAATACATTGTTTTACAGACTGCTTGCCCAACATCTGTCACTTATGAAAATTATTCAGATCCACACAAACAAACCTTCATTATGGCAGGTACGTCATGTACTTCACAGATTTAAAATTATAAACTTTGGCCTGTATTGCTTTCTGAGTGTTCTCCATTTTTAAAAATTAGTTACAAATATTGTAACTCTGCTTTTGTAGCAAAAAATGCATATTCTGTGGACTGTGGGGAAAAATAAGTCCAATTTGTAAATAATTCAATATTTGGAATAATGTTTACTCAGTTTAGCTATCGATATAAGTTTCAGCTTTCTGGTCGGTTCATTGTAGACTCATCTGAGTATTTTGATTTGGTTTCTTTTGGTCAGTGTTTCTACTTTATCTGATTCAACCAGATACCATCAAAACATATCACTTCTGAGCTTTCAGATTGGTTCAGAGTTGCTACCGTTTTTGAATTAAATATTAGGGAGGAAGAAGTATATAACTGTCATGATGGATCCCCATTCCCTCATCCCAGCTCCAAAACCAACTGTCATATTACTGCCTCCACTGGTCTTCCAAGGTTCTTTGTTCCTGAGCCTCACTTCTGCACCTCCTCCTCTGTTGAGTCTCTGCTTTCCCTGCAGCCCAGGACCTTCCACATTCTGGGCTTTGGTCTTTCGCTACTGGTTACTGCCTACCCTACTGCCCATGTCTTGCCTGGAGCTCAATCTTGATGCTGAGCTTCCTCCCGTCACTACGCCTCATATACTGACATATTTTAATTCTTGTTTGTCACTCTCTGTCCACTCTGCTTTCCCTTTTATGCATCCTTCTCCTTTGCAGTACTCCATCCTATTCTTGTGCCACCACCTCTATTGACTTTCTGCATTTGCTGCCAACAGCAGCTTTCCACTCTCTACTAGGGCGTTGCCCTTATCTGCTGCCCACTGCCTGCTTGCCTGCACCTCAATCTGCTCCCAGAGATCAGCCTCATTCCTACACCTCCCACCCACCTTTTAAACATTTGCTTTCGATGTTGCCTACACTCTGGTGGGCCATGGCCCTTCCCTTTTTATTACTTACCTGTTGTGGAGACCACACCCAACCCTCTCCTCTCTCCCAGAGCTCACATGTTTTATGTTTCTCCCTCTGTCCAGTCTTCGCCTTCTTTTGCTTCTTAGGGTTTCCAGCACTCGGTTATTGTCACATGCTGACTAGCCTGTTGTCATGCTAGGTCTCCACCTGCCAAGAATGAGGCACATTAATTTTGTCATGAACATTGATTTTAAACTGTTACTGGAATGAAGAAGGGACTTGTTAAATAGATCAGCCGTGGCTGGAAAAGACATTTGCATATTAACAGACAGTGTTTGGAAGGACAAAGCAGCCATTCCCTGCCACATTCAACCCACAATGGACTTTTGATCACCAGAAGTTGAATGTGGGGGAGCTCACATTCCAGGTTGACTGTTAAGATGGCCGGATGCACAAATGGACATGGTCAAACCAGCTAGTCACATGACTAACCTACTGGGCAACCTGAGTTTTTTGAATTTGTACAAACAGTTTGGGCAGAAAGCTGTTTGCCCCTGGACTAAGAAAATCTCTCCTGTCTGCTCCCATCTCTTTCTCTCAAGCCTCTAAATCCACTGAAGACACAGGAACCCCAAGAGAGAAAAGTGTCCTACAGCGAACAAGGTTTAAGAAGAATACTGGGCCCCAACGAAAAGCAAGATCTACCTGCAATCAAGGACTCTGCAGTGAGCTCGAAGAACTGTAGCAACAACTCTTCAGATATTGCCTCAAACCTTTCCACTTTATTTTTCTTCTCTTTTCTGTCTCTATTTGCATGTGTGTGTCACATATGCATGCTAGCTTGGGGCATGGCTTGTACCTGTAGGCGTTAACTGAATTAGAGTTTAAGTTTAATAAATTTCAACTTTTCTTCTTTAAATCTAAAAGCCTGATACTGGTTTCTTTGCCTTATAATTGGAAAGGGGTGAACAAGGATTCACCAAGGGGAGCTAAAAACAATGTGTTTAAAATGAAACCCTGTGACGGTAAGACCACGTGAAGGCTCAAAGGGAACCCTAGACCTCTTTCTCACCTGGTCGTGACAGAATTTTAGGTGCTACCATCTGGGATTTTACCCACAGGCAAGTGAGAGAAATTGGAAACTATTTGGCTTCCCACTTCCAATCAAAAAAGAGCAAGATTTCAATACAGGTTTTATTGTGGTTGTGTGTGCTTGAATACTAACATGCCTGCAACTGAAGCTAGTAGCTGTCCAAGCCAAGGTGAAGTAACTTGGGATAAGTTAAAAGCACTGTCTATGGAGGGGTTGAGGAAAATGGCTGAGCAGTGTGGGATCACTGTACGTGGCATGGCTAGGAAGTCTGAACTCCTAAGGCTAGTGGCCAACCATTTTTCCCTTGAATCTGAAGAAGTAGAAACCGGGTTAGCAGCAGACTCTGACAGGGTATTGTTAGCAAAGATACAATTGGAACAGAGGAAACTTGAATTTGAGGAGAGGGAGGGAGAAAGAATATTCCAGAAGGAATGTGAAGAGAGAGAGTTGAAGTGGCTTGAGTTAATTAGGGGACAACAGAGTAACGCCAGTGAAAGCATGACCAATATGGAGGAGCTTAATTCAGGGCTGGGTACAAAATTGTTAAAACCAGCTCAACTAATTCCAAAATTCAATGAGGAGGATGTAGAATCAGGGCACACCTGTTCAGTGAAGAAATGATCATGATGGAAAGCACAGCAGAACAAGCTGTGGCTTTAACTGCAGTAAGAGTGGGACCCAGGAAACTTACAGCTGCAAGTGCAGGAAAATTTAATAGGATTCCTGAAGGGTATCAGGGTTTTTTGTCTGAAGGGAAAGCAACCCCATACCCCTTGAGTGGGCCAAGCAAGCCCATAGTGATTCTCAGGGACACAAGGGCCACTAGATCCCTTTTACTGGGAAAAGGCCTGACCATTTCCCAGAGAGTACAATGAACACCAAAATGGTGGTGAATAGTATTGGAGGGCAGTGTATGCCTGTACCTGTACACTGGGTGCACCTGGAGTGCGACCTAGTTTTGGGACTGGTGACCGTAGGGATTGTCCCTAGTTTGCCTGTGGATGGGGTTGACCTCCTCCATGATCTGGCGGGGGTGAAGGTGGTAGCCTTCCCCCCCCCCACCTCCACCTCCAAAAGTAGTGAAAGAAGAACTGTAGGAGGTCAGAGAGACAGGGCAGTGGTGGGAGATGGACCCCTGCAATTTCCTGAATGTATAGTGGATCAAACCAGCTCCCCCAGAGGAGACTATTGGCACTGCAGGCAGATGACCATGAGGTCTGCCTGTTTGAGACTTTCTTTGGAAAATTAGGACACCCAGGGAATGAATTAACAAAGTGATTTACTGACAACGCAGCTGGCAGCTTACGTCACCCGACTGCGCCAGTCTGCGCACGTGGGCTGCGTTCCGCAGTGCCAGGACTGGTTGGTGCATGCACAGATGACGTCATCGTGTAATGCGGACAGATGGGGTTGGCGCAGATGACGTTATCACGTAATGCAGGCAGATGGTGGGGGGATCCAGGCTGGATAGAGCAGGGGTGGGGGGAAGAGGGGGTCTGGGGAGCGGGGAGAGCGTGACCGAAGACCTTACTGGTGGCGGGTGCACCCTCCGCCACCCGCTCCCGCCGCCCGCCTGTTCGCTCAGCCACCCGCCTGCTCGCTCACAGCCCCCCGCCCGCTCGCCACCCGCTTGCCACACACCACCACCCCACCACCACCCCGACCGTTGGCTCACCCACCCGCCCGCTTGTTCACTGCCCGCTCGCTCGCTCCCTCCCTCCCGTCTGGCCATTCTGTGCTGCCCATGTGTTTAGGTTGCTATCGTGTGATTATTTGAGCAGCGCCATCTTTAATTCTGGCAGCAGCATTAGTGGCACAGGCTGCATTTGCGCATGTGCCGTTGCAGCGCCACCTAGTGACGGCGTTGTCAGCAAATGCAGCCACCGACAGTGAAACTTGCACCCCTAAGTGCAGGTGTTAGGACCCTCTAGCATAGGTCTGGTGAACTGTAAGGGACCCCCACTGAGAACAAAAAGGGACAGGCAGGCACAAGGCTGACAAAAGGTTAGACAGGGAAGGGGAAAAAAGTGACCAAGAGGGAAGGTTAAAGGAAATCCAAGAGGAATTCCAGATGAAAATCCCTACTGTCTGGTCAGCCAACCCCTAAAAATGTGAAATGTTCGACCCCACATCCTCCTATGTAAATACAGACTCTAGAAGCACCCCACCAGAGTAGCTAACAGCATTTACAGGAACCTGCAGAGACAAAGAAAGACCTCTAGGGGACACAAACCGTGAGGGTGATGCCTCACCTTGTCAAAGTGCCACAGGGGAGTGCAGTAGAGGCTGCACAAATACTTGCAGGCAGGAATGTTCTCTGGGACAAAGGGGAGATTAGCAAAGAATCCTCCCCCACAGTCAGAACCAAAGAGAAACCACCCATTCCCTTTTTCAGACCTCAATAAGAACAAAGACCCTAGGCAGCCATGGAAATGGGCAAACAGAAGAGAAACTTCCCCCCCAAAAAACACATGTTTATTGGGATGCCAAAAAGGGGGAAATTAAAGCAGCACTGGCACCAAGAGAAGACAGGCTGTAATAAGTTTTAGGATTTATGAATTAATGGGAATGAATAAGAGAAATGCATGGTTTTCTCTGTATCTTACATTTTTTCTCTCGACCCTTTTTAATGAAATGCACGTTTCTCAAATCACATTTCATTCCACTGGGTGTGGAGGTGTCATGCTAGGCCCCCACCTGCCAAGAATGAGGCACATTAATTTTGTCATGAACATTGATTTTAAACTGTTACTGGAGTGAAGAAAGGACTTGTTAAACAGATCAGCCGTGGCTGGAAAAGATATTTGCAAATTAACAGACAGTGTTTAGAAGGACAAAGCAGCCATTCCCTGACACATTCAACCCACGATGGATTTTTGATCACCGGAAGTTGAAGGTGGGGGAGCTCACATTCCAGGTTGACTGTTAAGATGGCCGAATACACAAATCGACATTTCAAACCAGCTAGTCACATGACTAACCTGCTGGACAACCTGAGTTTTTTGAATTTGTACAAACAGTTTGGGCAGAAAGCTATTTGCTCCCGGACTGAGAAGATCTCTCTCCTGTCTGCTCCCATCTCTTTCTCACAAGCCTCTAAATCCACTGAAGATACATGAACCTGAAGAGAGAAAAGTCTCCTATAGCGAACAAGGTTTAAGAAGAATACTGGGCCCCAACGAAAAGCAAGATCCACGTACAATCAAAGCCTCTACGGTGAGCTCGAAGAACCGTAACAACAACTCTTCAGATATTGCCTCAAACCTTTCCACTTTATTTTTTTTCTTCTTTTCTGTCTCTATTTGCATGTGTGCGTCACATATGCATGCCAGCATGGGGCATGGCTTGCATCCGTAGGCGTCAACCGAATTAGAGTTTAAGTTTAATAAATTTCAATCTATCTTCTTTAAACCTAAGAAAGCCTGTTTATGCTTGTTTATTTGCCTTATAATTGGAAAGGGGTGAACAAGGATTCACCAAGAAGGAGCTAAAAACGGTGAGTTAAAATGAAACCCTGTTACGGTAAGACCAGGCGAAGGCTAAAAGGGAACCCTAGACCTCTTTCTCACCTGGTTGTAACACTGTCATCAGTCCATCCTTTCCCCTCAAACATGCAACATAAATTAGAGCAGCCAAATTTCTTTATCATTTAAAATAATACAAAGTACTTATAAATCAGTTTTTAAAAAGTGCAATGATTTCCAAGTTTCATTTGTCACATGCATAGAATGCCGCATTTGAATATATTAATTTTCATTGTTAACCCATAAGTTACCTTGGATAAATTTCCACAGTTCATGCTTTCTGTTTTTGATATTTTTATTCATAAAGCACAATTCCAGTTACCTTCACTTCTAATGATGACTTCCCTAGAGGTTTAGGTCTTGAACATTTCCATGGACAGAAGGGAGGGCAAGACCAGTATTTATTGCTCATCCCTAAATGCCCTTGAGAAGGTGGTGGTGAGTCACCGCCTTGAGTCGCTGCAGTCTGTGTGGTAAAGCAATAAACTTGCAAGCTGCAAATCCCAGCCTGCTTTATAAATGTTGTCAATCATATACCAAATCTTGGGGCTATTAATCTGATACTTTGCTGAGTCTCTTCAGCTGACAGTGGTAGCGCTGGAAAGCACCATTAACTCTTATGCCAGGCTTCTGAGAGGGGCACAGGCTCCCAATGAAGAACGCTGTTAGAGACATTTTATGCACACACAAAGCTGTAGAATTGCTAAAATTAATAATTCCTTTTGTACTACTTTGGCTCCTGTTATTTCCTCTTCTCCTTGCTGTTGATGGTGGTTTGCCTCCTACCCTTTTATTTTGTTTAGAACTTTTGTGACTGGTAGTTTTCATTTTTGTTGGCTACTTAAGCATGGGTATGTTCCAGACTCCTAAATTGTTGTAGGTGTGATGGAAATAGGTGCACACAAGACACATAACTTTTTCAAAAATATATATACTGGTGGATCTCCTTTGGCAGAGGTTTTACAGGAACGGAGATGTTAGATCAAGTAGATTTATCAGGGACATTAATTTATCTGCATATAAACTCAAAGTCTTAAACTCAAAATTGTTTTAACCTTACTGTTTGGAACTCAAAAATGCAGTATCCAAGTTTACATTTTTTGTCAAAACATAACTTTAATGATTTTATCATGTCAAGACCCTACATAATTAATATTTCAGGCAATTCATGGACTAGATTTCCACAAACTAATAGAAACATTCTGCCAATCAAAGCCACCAGCAGAACTGATCTTTTTGATGATCCATCTTACATGAACACACAGAATGTGGAGAATCCCACCTCTTCCACCAAGAATGGAGCTTCAGGTCAGATCTCTGCCAACATGCACAAAGATGTATATGACGCAAGTAAGTTATTCAGTGACAGAGAATCTATACCCAAAACTGAAGTTCATTATTACACTGCCAATACTAAACTTCATTATAACAATTTTAGAACTTCACAGTAGCTCACATATTGCATGAGCAAATTTAAACATAAATTCAGCTCATTGAGCTCCTTCCCTCCACAAACCATGTACAATTTACCTTATGGACTCCATTGGCTTCACTTAATCTCAAATAACCAAAGGCACAGTCTCAGAAGTTGAGTCTTTCTTTAAAAATAAAATAAATAAAAGTTATCGAGAGATTCAAATATTGATACAACCTACACTATTTATGTGTGACTAAATGCATTCCAACATAACAGATCTGACTGCATGCAGCTGTGTATATCACCAGTAATGTTCTACCTTTCTGTTTACAGATGCTGACTCATTTCTTATGTACTTCTAGCATTTTCTGAGTATGGGCGAAACAGTCAACTTGGACAAGCGGCATAAAACTGGTGCTAGTGGATTGACCACTATGAAAAGGAAAATCGGGTGGGATGTATAACGGGCACCAAATCTGCAACTGCTCATTTTACCCCCAAGCTAATGTTGAAAGTTTCGCCCTATACTTTAGATCTCCAGCATTTGTAGGTATTTTTTCTTTTGGTTATTTGCATAGGTTCTACTCATTTGTTAGTTCCACCTATTAAAACTTTCATGAAAAGAATATCTAATATTTTAGAACTTCTCAAGACTTGAAATGTAGTGATGCTGGATGGTGGCTCTGGTAGGTGGGGTAGAAGTTTCTTCTTCCACTCTGTTGAAATCCTAACCTCAGCTGGACTGAACAGAAGGCGAGCACCATCCCACAGAATTTTTACCAGGCTGTTTTTATGATCCATAATAGCTGGCCAAGAGTAGCACTCATAATACCCTGGAAGTCACAGATGTGCGAGGCCCAATAAGGATGAGCAAAGGAAGGAAAATAGATCAGTTTAACTCTATATATGAAGGAACATACTGTCAAGAAAGCACATCTGTGGCTTTGTGCTATTGGACTCAGGGTTTCAACAATTCTTGAATTGTGGACACTTCCTGGTTAGAAAGGGTTTGGTAGGGATACTCTCAGGAGTATACTTTGCATGGGATTTAGCACTTGGGTGGAATCCGGCTGCAGTATTGATGGGACAGGCCTAATCCCGCTGATATTGACTGACGTTTCTGGGTTAACCTTATTTAAATAATTTGGTCAGGCGTTGCTGCCTGCATTGACCCTGGCGACAGGAACTGGAAAATTGCTAGCGTAGGCATCAGGTGTCCGTAGTAGGGTGGCAGCCTCAGGGAGCTGGACAAAATTATTTTTTCTTAAATTTGCAGGGTAGATTGCAAGGTGATTGACTACAATGAAAAGCAGAACATCTCCCAGCCCGATCACCTACCCCATCCGCCCCGGGTATAGAAAGACTTGCATTTATATAGTGCCTTTCACAACCACCCAATGTCTCAAAGTGCTTTACAGCCAATGAATGAAGTCTATTCACTGTTGTAATGCAGGAAATGCAGAGTGTGCACAGCCATCAGCCACAAATGGCAATATGACAATGACCAGTTCAGCTGTTTTTTGCGATGTTGATTGAGGGATAAATATTGGCCAGGACATCTGGGATAACTCCCCTGCTATTCATTAAAATAGTGCTGTGGAATCTTTTACATCCACCTGAGCAGGCAGATGGGGCTTCTGTTTAATGTCTCATCTGAAAGACGGTCCAAAATCAGGTGGATTAGGAGCACAAGATTGGTCCTTTTATCACAATGTTTTCATTCAATAGTAGGTGAACTTAATGGTAGTTGTGTGAAAATCTGATCATTGTATTCATTATACAAAGTTAGACTACCCAAATAGAACTAAGAATCAATTGTCTAGTTGCATATTTTCAATTTAAAAGGAAGGTTCTCCGCTACTCGGCTAATCTATCACAATAGGTAAAGAATTGATCCCTACAGTATTTCCCGATAGCTGCAAAACTCAACAGCCCCTGATAAAATCCAAATGCACAACACAGACACATGGGTAATTGCAACTTTATACTTGGGTGCAGATGTTGCACATAAGATAGGACATAAACCTTAAAGGAAGAATGATGCAATATCCAGCTTACATTTCTCACTGTCCTTTGGGCTGTGATTAATGAACAGGACTCTGTTCCACAAGGAGGGAGAAATATGGCAGAAATGTTTAATCAGTATTTTTTGCCCCAGTTGTTCTGGAAGAAGATGGCGTATGACTGTAGGAGTACCTGGGGCAGATGGTAGTCATCTATGTATCTTGACATTCATCTGTCCTCTCCATCTCTAAGCTCCTACTACTGTCTCTCTGTGTCCTAGAACTCTGCCTTCTCCATATCATTATCCCCCCAAGCCGTCTACTGTTTGTAAAATTTGTAACTCTCCCTGTCTGTAAAGCCTCCTTCAATATAATTAAAATGTTATTGTCCACCTTCACACTCCTATACTATCTCTTCACAGCTGACTTCCTCATCCTCCCCCCTCCATCACCTCTTGTTGACGTTCTGCTAAGAGCATGCTAAAGTAGCAGAGAATTCTGAATACCAGTTAGTTTATTTGTTTCACTGATGCTCAGAATAATACAATGGACCTCAGCCCACCCTCCGCATTCGATGTCTTATTGCAAGTATAAGGCAGATGGGGAAAAGCAACATGGGTGATGGAAGGAAAGATATCGATTGCTAATGAGTGGTGGGGGAAGCAGATTGAGCTGAACACTGGGGTGAACACATATGTGTTTGTGTGGGAGGGATAATGCTTTCCGTGACTGGGCTTCAGAAACAACTGATAATTCTTGATATCCATATGGCCCCTGGCAATAGGTTTGTCATCTATGACCAAAATAATTAATTAATACCATTAATAATTGTATGTTCAATTACGTATACTCCAAATTCTAATTTTCTACCTGGCACACAAGGATCAGAAGATAATGAATTGTTGTCACATTTGCTGACTTCTTCACAGTATTTGAAAATCTATTGAAGTTTACAACAAAAGGACTGCATCACAGTTACCAACAAAGTGAACATTTCTATGAAGGAGAATACAATATTAAAAATGCAGCAGTTTTGTTACATAGTGATTCGTCTACGCTTTGTTCTTGTGATGTATGGCTATCCCCACAGGAAGTGGCTATCACATTTCTAATAAACTGTATGTTAATAGAACCCCTGCTCTGCAGGATCCAGATGGAAATTAAGACATTAAATTAGATCATCTGCTCAGTGCAGATGAAGCATCTCATTTACAAACAAGGGTTTGCTGAAACCTCCAAACTGGAAAGCAGCCATTCCTGATTTTCAGCCATTAGCAATGCAGGATTTTTGTTTTATTTGCAACATTTAAAAAAAAAAAATCAAACAAAAGTGAAACAACCATTTAAGGCATCCCGAACCAGCCCTGCACTACACTGAAAAATAAGCAACGTGATAGCTTTTTTCCTGCAAGTTGGACTTACCTGTAATATGATTTTATGTCTATTGTGTTTAGTTAATTTGCAGCAAATTAACCAAACATATGGTTCGAACAGATGAGCACATTAGATCTCAGTGCCTCCACTATCAGCCCACTAATTTGACTTTGTGATGAAATGCAACTCTAGACATATAATCTGTGGTGATCTATAAGTAAAATTAAGGAATAAGGAATATTTTAAAGAAGCAGCAAAAGGACATATTTATAGCAATTGCTGATGTCACTCAGTACCAGTGGTCCATGAAGTCACAAAGGAAAAAGTCCCAAATTTAAGAAAATTACAGCAACACGAATAAACACTTATTTTCATATATGCATGGTGTCATGCTAGGCCCCCACCTGCCAAGAATAAGGCACATTAATTTTGACATGAACATTGATTTTAAACTGTTACTGGAGTGAAGAAAGGACTTGTTGAACAGATCAGCTGTGGCTGGAAAAGTATTTGCATTTTAAGAGACAGTGTTTTGAAGGACAAAGCAGCCTTCCCTGACCCATTCAACCCACAATGGACTTTTGATCACCAGACGTTGAAGGTGGGGGAGCTCGCATTGACTGCTAAGATGGCTGAATACACAAACTGACTTGGTCAAACCAGCTAGTCACAGGTTGCCCAGCAGGTTAGTCATGAGTTTTTTGAATTTGTACAAATATTTTGGGCAGAAGGCAGAATGCTCCTGAACTGAGATGATCTCTCCTGGCTGGCTCACCACAGCCTCTCCTGTCTGCCTGCTTCCATCTGTTTCACACAAGTCTCTGAATTCACTGAAGACCGATGAACCCCAAGAGAGAAAAGTCTCCCACAGCGAACAAGGTTTAAGAAGAATACTGGGCCCCAATGAAAAGCAAGATCTATCTCCACCAAGGACTCTACAGTGAGCTCGAAAAACCGTAACACAAATTCTTCAGATATTGCCTGAAACCTTTCCACTTTATTTTTCTTCTCTTTTCTGTCTCTATTTGCATGTATGTATCGCGCATGCATGCTAGCGTGGCTGTGTCGTGTATCCGTAGGTGTCAATTAGAGTTTTAAGTTTAATCAATTTCAACGTTTCTTCTTTAAATCTAAGAAAGTCTGTTTGTGCTGGTTTCTTTGCCTTATAATTGGAAAATGGTGAACAAGGATTCACCAGGAAGGATCTAAACACAGTGTGTTTAAAATTAAACCCTGTTACAGTAAGACTAGGTGAAGGCTGACCTCTTTCTCACCTGGTCCTAAGAATCCTTAGTTTATCTTGAAGCTTCAGTTTCTGATTTAGGGGAAAAAGATAATTCGATGTAATTTATGCATTTGTTAAGGGCAAGACCCTAAAAGGCAAGCAACTTACAGTGGCATTGAATTACTAAAATAATAAATAACACAACTATCAAACAACAGCTAAATCAGGTCCTGAACTTTTGTGTAGCAATAATTATCTGAACGGTCTTGAGATAGAGACATTAGGTAGCAGATTTTAAATGCATTGCTTTGCAATATTGGCTGGACTTTTACATTGCAGCGGAGGCCCCGCTACTGGTGGAAATGTCAGGGGTGAGCCCACCTTTCCCAGGCCTGGAAGTCACTTAACGATTTTACCTGGCCCAGGGCCTTAATTAGCCCTAGGTGGGACTTCTGCCCCTCTGAGGCAAGAAGTCCCGCATCCAGAAGCTGCCGGACAATAAGCAGTGCCACTGGGAGTGCTGGCCACAGGGTGCCCTATCAGAAGGGCCTTCCCCCAGCCCACGAGGGGGCGGCCAGGTTTTACTGGGTGTCCTCCCCAGGTGGCGAAGTGCCCAGCTGCACTGTAAGATACCAGTGATGGTGGGAGGAGGACCTTAATTGGCAATTAATTGGCCTGGGATGGCCAGACCATTTTCAACCTCCCCATTGCTCGTAAAATGGCAGTGTGGGTGAGTAGGCAATGGGGACGGAGCCCCCCCCACCACCTCCCACTTGATTTTTTTGCACCCCCCAACCACCTCCCCCAGTCTCCAGTTCATTCCTGCGGGTGGACGTAAAATTCTGGCCATAGTGACGTTAAACATAAAAATGGGCTTTCTTGTATTGAATAGTACATAAAATTAATATATCAAAATGGATCTGCGCAGTGGTTAGCACCGCAGCCTCACAGCTCCAGGGACCCGGGTTCAATTCTGGGTACTGCCTCTGCGGAGTTTGCAAGTTCTCCCTGTGACCATGTGGATTTTCGCCGGGTGCTCCGGTTTCCTCCCACTGCCAAAGACTTGCAGGTGATAGGTAAATTGGCCATTGTAAATTCCCCCTAGTGTAGGTAGGTGGTAGGGAATATGGGATTACTGTAGAGTTAGTATAAATGGGTGGTTGTTGGTCGGCACAGACTCGGTGGGCCGAAGGGCCTGTTTCAGTGCTGTATCTCTAAATAAATAAATAAAATCAGTACAAAACAATTACTACACTATGAACTTTTGTTAAAATCATTTGAGTGCTCTCTTGCTGGCTCAATGGGTAACTACACAGATGGTACTTAGCCATAAAGTCTGCAAAGGTCCCAGATTTACTTGCGGGTCTGTCCTGAGTTAGCCTAACGCAAACAAGGCATTATTGGAGGCACTGTAGGCATCCTCAGGTTGGAGAGGGAAAACTCATACGAACATATGAATTCAGCCAAAGTTCTCTTCCATGATCGTTGTCTGTTACTTTATTGTGTAAACGTCAGGTGAGAACACAATAGGACTTGGCTGTGATCTCCTGCCTCCCCCACCATTGTTAAAGATCCTCCCAAATGTCACTGCACAAGCTTATACCTGGAAAATGCTCATATTAGTGGGTTCCAGAGAGTTAACGGTATCTGGGGAATCATGTGCCACCATGAGTAATTGCCATTGGAAAAGGAACATTAAAAGTACTGTGGTGATGAAATGCAGTGCAATTCCAGATACAGCTACATTCCAAGTCTAATGTTTGGTTTGATGCACTACATGTGATACTAGCTATTTGTCCTCTGCTTGGGTTTATTTTTATATCAAATCTTTTTTTGTTCTCCGTTTTTTGTCTTTTTGTAGTAAATAAGTATGACTGCACAGTATAATTTTCCAAACTATGATTGTGTGACCGTAGAACCTGCTGAAGTTTCTCAGAGTTGTGCAACAGTCAACAGCCCTAAAGCTGTCCCACTGCCCACTACCCTGTCTTCCATGAGGGAGCAACTGACGAAGGAAGTCTGGTACCACGGAAGGATGAGCAGACAGGAAGCTGAGAGGCTGCTGATAAAAGATGGTGACTTTCTGGTGCGGGAAAGCATGGCCATAGCAGAACAATATGTACTGACTGGGCTGCAGGGAGGACAAGCTAAGCATTTGCTACTGGTGGACCCTGAAGGCATGGTAAGATTTAAGGGTACAGAAGCAACTTGTCGTATTGCTTTTTAAATTTTTTAAAAAACAATTATAAGCTTCAAGATAATTGAAGTACCTAAATCCATTTAATTTTGACAAACTAGCTACTGCAGAGGTTTTATTAAGTGAACATATTTATCAAATCATATTGAGGAAAAACACAATGCTGCATTGTGCAAAATTTGAAATATTTTGAACTTTAATAAATCCTGGTTAGTTTGTCATTCTGAATTTAGCATTTCTTGTTTATTCATTACATGTGTTAGAATCTTTCCAGGAGCTTAGACTTATGATAGTATTTGTAATACTTATCCACATTGTTGATGAAGGAAATCCCCTTAACCACTTGCATTACTGCAACAAAAAGACCATGGACAGGGTACACATGTGTGTTTTCAATGATAGGTTAGTTCCTGTTCCTGGAGTTTTGAAAATGTCAATCCAAACTCATACCTCAATTTTTTTTAAAACTTTTAATCAAAGTTTGTGTTTTTTTTTAACTACTGTTTTAATTTTTATATATCATTGCTGACTACCTCTGTCTTTTTATTGGCCTTAAATTAAAACACAGCTGAATGTTAATGCTGTAAAACTTAATGTTGGGATGAAAATTCAGTCCCTATTTTGCTGTAGTTTTATATGAAACAAGGTTTGCTATCATGCTAAAACACTTAGATTCATGCAGACTGTAGCTGCTTTAGTTTACAAGTTTTTAAAAACCCTATCATTTTACCTGGCCGTTACTACTTCATTTGTCTTGATGGTTGCTGCATCTTCTTGACTTCCTGCAGTGTAAGCCTTAAGCTTCACCTAGGTGTCTCTATATGAAATAAAAAGATAACACATATAAGTTCTGCTGTTCCTTTTTTTTTCTTATCCGCTTATATATTTCACTCCCCCGCCATATGCACAATTCCCTGTTTGAAATACAGAGCTGTTGATATTGGATATGTGAGAATTTTAGTAACAACTTATACAGTCACGTGAACAAACTTATGGCTAAGAACTTGATTTTTTTTTAAATTGGGTTATTCTTCATATATTTCCATCATTTCCATATTAAGATTAATGGACTTAATGAACACACTTTTTATGAAAGAGCTTTTTTTTCCAAATGGTTTAATTTGCTGTGTACAGGTCTGGTATTTAATGGACTTGTCATGTCATTCATTTGAATGTATAAGTTGACAGAGTAGGATTATGGTTGCCTCCAGCAGTTGAGTTGGGTTGAATCAGTTTGAGTAGGTGTCCTGAGTGCGAGCTTGTTTGGTTTGGGGCTATGAATCAAGTTGGGTGAGGGAAGGTCTGCTCGGGTTGGGTCTGAGTTGCCTCTCCCCTAAATCTGCCCCGATTGCTGCCAATTTGAATGTGTTCATCAACCAATTTCAAAAAGAAAAATGGCGTACACCTGTTATTTTAATTGTGTATTTTCTACAATTTAAGAACAATTACCCCTTTTATTTCTGGAAAAATGCAAGCTACAGCCCAAGGATTTTCAGATTTCATTCTCTGTTATACAGATCAGTTCTTTAGTTATTTTTTCCCCGCAATTTCCTTTCACCCTCAATTGAGTAAAAATGTAATTATTTTTAAAAATTTGTTTTACAAATTAGAATACTCTATCAAGGAGTGCAATATAAAAATATTTTTCAGTTCTCAGAAATGTCTGTCACTCAGTTCAAGAAATCTGTCTTGCAAACGTTCAGGCTTACCCACTCATGCAAGTATTTATTAATCTATGTACATCCATTCCTGTACAGGGTTTCCTCTATATGTTCTGTTTCCATTGGCTTTGGTAATTGTTGTTTTTAAAGAAAAATTGTACTGCATTACAAAATAGTTTTGTTTTTTGCATTTTTATTGTATTATCTCTGTTCACCATGGTAAAATGTTCTTTTTGATTTTCCTTTTTGTCTATAATCACAACTTCCCAGAAGGCTTATTATGTAGCTACATAGGCCAATCTGGCACTAAGCCATACAGACCAGAAGGTCCTAGTTCTGGTCGCAGGCCAGTGCTGAGTTAGTTGGTCTAAACTGGGACTGCCAATGGGGCACTGGAGTTGACCTCAGCACCCTAGCCCAAGAAGGAAAAATTGATCCAAGGTTCCCACTCCTGGTTGTTGCCTGCTGATCCCCCAATCTTAGGGGGGAACAAGGCGAGACTAGGTTCAGGCTAAACTGTGGTAGCCACCATTGATAAATAGCCTGCTTAGCATTCACTGATAGTCTGAGTTGGCCAAGGTACGTGAAAGCTGCTCATGCCCAGCATTAGTCAGTGCTTTGAGGGAAATTTTTTTTTGGTTCTATTCTATTTTTTGCTTCAATTTTAAACTTTTTAAAAAATTCTTATGCTGTCTAATGCAGTCTTATGTCAACAGAGCTCAAAATATTTGAGGTGGTGTGAACTATATTCAGTTTAGAAATGATTAAAGGCATCAGTGAATGGGTCATTTGCAGTGAGAAAATTATTATAGGATGAGGGTGAAATGATTGCCAATTCAGCAGACAGAGATCGTAGGGGCTGGAGAAATGATTGCATGCAACAAAGAAATGTCTCCCAAGTACAAATAAATGGTTTAAGGTAATAGGAACTGTGGCACTTATTCAGCTCTCTTGCACCCTCCTGTGTGCACGCAGTAGGTGCGCGGCAATAAAATTGATTCCGTTGCAGATACTTCCAAAAAAAAACTTCCAATCATATTTAATCTGATTATTAAATTGAATATAGTTCACTGACAGTTGTCAGTTAATCATCTATTGTCCCTACTTATCTGATGCCCCAGTTCAATGTTTACTAGCATTGATCTTATTGTTTTTAATTATCTAAATATGGAACACTGCATGTTGCAGCTTTTGCACTGCAGAATGTATTTTAATGAATGCTAAAATGTATCCATAATATTCATTTAGCAGTTTATTTAACAGTGTTTTGCCTCGGTTTTATTTCCTATAAAGGTGAGAACAAAGGACCGCATATTTGACAGTGTCAGTCATTTGATTAGCTATCATGTGGACAACCAGCTGCCCATCATCTCGTCAGGAAATGAATTATATCTTAAAAGAACTGTTTAAAAGAAACAGTAAGGAACTTCAGACAAAAAGAGTTTGCTTTTAGATATAACCATTTGCACCTGCCAGGATATTTCAGAAAGCTATCTTATCAGTGGGAAACCATGAACTGACTGTCTGTAGTTCCTTTCAAGAAATAAAAATGTAAAAAATTCATTGTAGGCTGCAATGGTCACAATCACTTTGCACTTCTGACTTAAAAGTGTCTGCTATAAGAAAATAATGTGTGTCAGTGTATATATTTTAGAAACCTAAATCAAGAAATAGCAACAGAGTGTAATCACATATACTGTGTGAATGTTTGTTTTCTTTATTTCTAAGCACAACTGGCATTGAGAACATGCAAAAGCCAATCCTAATGAACTGCAGACCATAAAATGTGCCTTGATTATAAAGAGATATTACAGCATACAAAAAAGCTTTTCTTTTCCAAATGGTTTAATTTGCTGTACAAAGGTCCGCTGTTTGTATGCAATCTGTTTCACTGCCTTTACACCAGAATTCTAGGAAGCAAAAATCTTTAGGAAATGGAATGGAGTTTAGAAATGCTTTGCTCTGTACCAATACAGTTTGCATTTTGAGTACCAATTCCCTGATTGCTTTGAAAAGCACTTTACTAATGCAGGGCTTTACAATTTTTCTTTCTTTTGAGCTGTTAAAAGGTTTATCACAACACACACGTACATATGTGTAATATATATGCATATTAAATAAATCAAAGTTAAATATTTCTAATGGAATGTTGATTTTTTTTTCACATTCAAGTTGTTATTTACTAGAGTACTGAAGCTGTTAGGAAAATAAAAGAAACTGTTCAGGATCAGACAAATCTTTTTGTAAATGGTAAATAGTGAATAATTTTGGATATGGCTTGTTAATTCTTTTGTGTATCTGCTTGCTGTATATCATGAGGAGTAACAGAGAAAATTAGAATTCCAGAAGTAGAATAATATTTTTAATAATTTTGGCTGGGTTTCCACACTGGAATACAATATAAATGTGATTATTTTTATCCTTGTATCAAAGCATGGCATGATTGAGATATCTATTACTGCTCTTCTCCCATGTCTGCCACAGTCTGACTTAGTGCCAGACTTCAAAGTACGGAGACAAGATATTTCCGTTGCATGATAACTCCATCTAATTGAAACAGTTTATTAAAGATAATCAGTTAATGAAGTATTTTTAAATGCTGAAAAATTTTAAATGATGCATGACTTCTATTTCAGTGTCATTTATAAATACTACCTTTGTGCAGCTCTGCTGTGCACTTTTGTGAAGAATAAAAGGTTATTTTATTCACTGCTACCTAATAATGCTTTGTCTGGTTTTTTTACAATGAGGGATATAGTAAACAGTTCCAGACAGGTGGTAAGCAGTGTGGGTAACTTCCACTCTTCACTTCCCAGCTGACTGCAGTTGTGTTTTGTTAAAAATGGCATGTTAGTCCTTGAGTGTTTTAGGGTCAAAATGTAAATTCAAGATAGAGATAGATGAATTTCTAGGTATTAAAGATATCAAGGGACATGGGGATAGTGCAGGAAAATGGCATTTAGGTGGAACATCAGCCATGATCTAATTGTATGGTGGAGCAGGCTTGAGGGGCAAATGGCCTAATCCTGCTCCTATTTCCTATGTTCCTAAATAAACAAACGACAGATTCTTTGTAGGTTTAAAAAAATCAAATTTATTTAAACAACAAAAAACCTGAATTTTGCAACCTTCACCCACTCATGCATTCACACACATATGTATGCACAAGAATAGATATATAGAGAGAGAAAGGGTAGGATGCAATTTTAAGTTCAAAGGGAGGTAGGAGATCCTGGTTCACGGAAACCCTGTTGTATCTTCTCGTGAGGAGAAGTTTTTCAAAGATGCAGACCTGGATGTTTGTAATTGTGAACTTGCTGAGGTTTTGAAGATTTCTGGTGGTTAAAACTTCAGACTAGAGGTGGTGGTCACTTTAAGTTCTCTGCTGCAGCGAGTTGAAGTGTAGAATTGGCAGCAAAGCTTCTTCCTTGTGCTGGTCTGATCTCAGTCTTTGGCTGGACTGGCTATTTTTTTTTTCCTCAAACTGCATTCTTTCTCCAGAGGTCTACCTTTTAAGGTAAAACCCCATCACCTTTGATTTTCTGTTAGGTGACACATGGTCTTCTCCCCTGGTGTGACCACACAATGGACCAGGATAGGGAAACCATGGTTATCGGTTGATATCTAAATGGGGACCATTCTGTTGTAATGGTAGCACTCCACACCTATTCATTTTGTTTTTGGCTATAAATCAGCTTGTCTCCATAACCCTTTGTTGGCCTGTTCATGTAGACAGGAGTCATCAAATGTAATGGTGCTCCTTTCAATTTCAATGGGTTCTCCCCAGAGCTATTCAGATGCAGTTAATGAGTTTCATCTTTGCAGGCAGATTTGTTGATTTCCAAACCAGGAGGGATCACGTGACAACTACTTCATTTTGACTGTGGTACAAGTGCCCATGTTCTTGTGGTTCAGTTTAACAGTTGACTTTTATTTTCATAATTCCTCCAATTCATTGCTCATTTCATCACGGCTCCTTCCGTGCTTGACGCAGTATACAGCGACTCACTACGTCTTCTCGAGGGCAATTAGGGATGGGCTCCTAATTCGTATGGTTGTATGGTTATAAATGCTGGCCTAGCCAGCAATGCCCATACCCCATGAAAGAATTTTTAAAAACAAACTTTTATTATTCAAGCATTCAGTGCCTGTTTTATATTTCACTTTTTAAAGTGAACCAGTTAAAACCAGGAAACTGCTTTTTTCAGAGCAAATTCACATAGTGTAAAATCTGTAAAAATCGTCTTATTCAATGTTACCACTCACGATGAAAATCTTCGAACAACTTTTAAAATTTAATGTTGAAAAAAATTGTAAGACCAATACAACCTATATATTAGAATCAGTAGTAAATTCATCCATATTCCAGTTTTTATGATAGATTTGATGGCATAATAAATTTGATAAAATACTGACTAGAAATTGTTCCTCTAAAATAATCCCAAATGATGCCCGTGAATACAATTAATATGAAATACTGCTTTGAGTTATTAATGTTATGAATCCCCATCTAAAACTGCAGAAAGCTGTGTATTTTTTTTTAATGGTTTATGGTGATCATCTCCCCCACTTCTCTCAACAATGTGTCTCTCTCTGGTGGAAAAATATAAATCCTTGCAGCCTTCACTGCAGTCATTATATGTTATACAACTGAAAACATGCTTTCCTGAGGAATTATTGCATTGAGTAGCAACTCTGGAAGGCTATACAGCACCCTGTGCAACTTCCTACATTCTGTGCAGTTGAGGTTTCAATATAGGTTGACAATCAAGAAATTTAAATTTTACAATTGTTATGATCCAGGCATGAGGAGTGCACTGTTAATTCAGTCCCATTTCTCCACAGGTCACAGCATATCAATAAATTTTCCCACTTACTGCAACAGCCAATTAGATACTCTATTTCTCCCCAGAATAAAGCACACCAACCAGGTGAACAACAAAATTATCCGTTTATTATAAAACCAAGTCTTGACCAATAAAGAAATTTACGCAAATAGAAATATTGAAGCCCCGCATTTTATCCTAGCCCTCACCCACACACTCATATATCCAAAAAATGGGTAAGCAGGAAAAAAGGGATTTTTTGTTTACACCTGTTCAAAGAGATAGAAGGAATAAAAAAAATTTATACTGCAAAGATCTGGAAGGAAGTCCTTTGGTTTGGCGAGGTGTCTCAAGGTCGAATAGTTAGTGGCCACTAGGAGTCTTTCCAGATGAGGTTGATGAACAGTCTGCTTTGGGTAGGCGTTCAAAGAAATTCAACTGCAGAAGGCTTCACATAGGTCTTTCATCAGGTGTGCAGCAACAGAGGTTTTAGTCCTCACACATTTAATACAAAGTCCTTTTTTTTTAAAAGATGCAAGGTTTCTGCAACCATTCAGATATCTTCAAAATTACAGGAGGCAACAATACCACTTCATACAAGCTTTTGCTTTTCAAGAGCAGGGATTCTTCAAAGAGCAGTAATAGCTTGCTTCTGAACTCCTGGTAGGGCCATCTCAAATTCCAATTGCCTGCTTTAGTCCAAACCCACTGACTTCTAACAGTTCAAAATGAAATTACTTTTCCAGGCAAGTCTCATGCTAGTCATAACTTCTCTCTCGTCACGACAAAGGATAGCTCTTAAGTCGACCCCCTGCTGTGGTGCTTACTTGAAATCAACCGTTTTCCAGTATTTATTTACCGATCAAAACCAGGAACCTCTTGTTGACCTTCCTTTTTTTTAAAAAAGCATCCATAAAATTCAGCTATCTCCAGATGTTTCAATGTCCATGAAACCTTTTAGTTTTTAAAAAATAGATTCCCAAGTTTTAACACAAAAAAATGGAAATTCCACAACACAATGCAAACAGGATTTAAATCAATGTAAACCCATGTTTCTATTGTTGACAGGCACTCGTTTTATAGGCTGTGCTGTATTCTTCATAAGTTGGTGTTCAAGCTTTTGAACTTACTGCATTCAGAAGGGAAAATTACATCGAGAAGTGGCATGTCAATACAAACTGCCCCATTTGTCTCGCCTTATTGGCTGGACCAGATGACATTCTATTGGCAGTGAAGGGAGGGTTTGATGCACACATCTACGAATAAAAGATGAATAAGCACAACATATAGATTAAGAGGACCTCAGACTATGTAGTAGTGCTCTGGGTAAAGAAGGCAATCGTGATAGGAAGATATCACCTCAGAAGAAACTTCTTGTCATAATCTATTTTAAACAACTTAATTTTCATAAGCTGATTCTTCAGATTTATTGCATAATTTTCACCAATTTATAATTCAGCATTTCCTCATCCCTAAAGCAATACAAGTAAATCCTCCTGATATTGCTCTGTTGCTAATGTGCATCCTTATTGACAAGTGCCAGAGCAAACAACAAGTGTGTAGGATCTTCAATTCAGAAGGTCTGCCAATGCTTTGTAACAACTTCCATTATTTCAGTGCTCATCATGCATCTCTAACTTGGACTGCAGTGCTTCAAGAAGGCAGCTCACCACAACCTTCTCGAGGGCAATTAGGGATGGGCAGCAAATGCTGGCCTTGCCAGCAACGACCATATCCATGAAAGAATACAAATGGGGAAGAGGTGGATATCGCAGTAAAGAAAGGAAATTTTGCAAGTCAGGAGACTAGAAGCACTTTTGATTATATAGGCCTTCAGGAGATTTTTTAAGTGATTTTAGGAACTGATTTCAGAGGCCAATGGGTAGTGCCTGAAGGATCACCCTGGGACAGCAGAATAGAAGATGTTGGTACCAAGTAGTAAACCTGAATTGGATTGGAGTGTGAGGGCTGAGTCCTATCAAAATATTGACTCATCAAGGAAACCTGGATTTCAGCTTTGAAAGGAGCTTACATAGGTGTACAACTTGCATTTATATGGATCTTCTGAAGTGGAGGAAGTCATCTCAGCATTTTGCAATGAGAAAGGATTCAGTGAGTGCCAAGCACAGGGAAAGAAAAATGTAATGGACACGGCAAAGGGCAGTGTTTTGAATGAAAGGAGAAAGGTGGTAAGGCAGAGGGAACTAGTTAGAAAATCCTAGAGGACTAGAGAATAATGGTTGAACTAGCAGTCATTGATGAAGTGGAGGGAGCAAATGGGGAGAGGTTCAGTATCAGACCAAAGAAGGTGTGCAGGATGTATCTCAGGAGGAGATCCCAGAGGTAGGGTGAGGTAATGCTGTGCAGAAATTTGAAATAAGGATGAAAATTTTGAAACTGACATGCTGTGGAATGGGGAGTGTGAAACTGACATACTGTGGTATGGGGAGCGTGAACAGAGCAGTAAGAGCTAGCAATGTAGAACTCCGTGTACGTTAGGGCGTGGGCTGCATTGTTTTGGATGGATTGAAGCTTGTGGATGGTTAATGCAGGAATCGCAGCTAGAAAGATATTGACCACTCAATTTTTGAGTTAATAAGAGGCATAACCAAGGTTTCAGCGGCAGAAGGGGATGAAAAGATACATTCAAGATTGCACAAGATTCCACTCTTCCTGACTCAGTTTGAGATAGTGGTCATGGAGTGTGACAGACTCAAAGCTAAAGGCTGGCAAATGCTGGCAGGCTTAAAATTCCTTCCTTTACTGCTATATCCTTTGTTGACGAAAGGAAGATTTGGTTCATTCTGTTCTTCATATCCCCATGGTGGACTGCAAATGAAATGGTCAATAGTGTTGGAAGCAGCAAAGAGTTCAAGAAGGCTGAGAAACGGTAGATAGCTGTCAACATAATTGCATAGGATTTTGTTTTGTGACTTTATCATAGTCTCTGTACTGAGGGTAAAGCCAAGTGGAAAGAGTCCAGAGTGAGATGGGAGCTGAGTTACAAGGCAATAATGCAATGAGACCAACCCTGATTCAATGAAGAGTGCAGGAGGGCATGCCGGGAGCAGCACCAGGCATACCTCAAAATGAGGTGTCAACCTGGTGAAGCTACAACCCAGGACTACTTGCATGCCAAACTGCATAAGCAGCATGCAATAGACAGAGCTAAGCGAGCCCATAACCAATGGGTCAGATCTAAGCTCTGCAGTCCTGCCACATCCAGCCGTGAATGGTGGTGGACAATTAAACAACTAACTGGAGGAGGTGACTCCACAAATATCCCCATCCTTAATGATGGGGGAGCCCAGCACATCAGTGCAAAAGATAAGGCAGAAGCATTTGCAACAATCTTCAGCCAGAAGTGCCAAGTTGATGATACATCCCTCCTGAAGTCCCCAGCATCACAGATGCCAGACTTCAGCCAATTCGATTCACTCCGCATGATATCAAGGAACGACTGAAGGCACTGGATACTGCAAAATCTATGGGCCCTGACAATATTCCAGCAATAGTACTGAAGACCTGTGCTCCAGAACTGGCCGTGCCCCCAGCCAAGCTGTTCCAGTACAGCTACAATACTGGCATCTACCCGGCAATGTGGAAAACTGCCCAGGTCTGTCCTGTACACAAAAAGCAGGACAAGTCCAATCCAGCCAATTATCGCCCCATCAGCCTCCTCTCAATCATCAGCAAAGTGATGGAAGGTGTCATCAACTGTGCCATTAAGCAGCACTTGCTTAGCAATAACCTGCTCAGTGATACCCAGTTTGGGTTCCAACCGGCCCACTCAGCTCCTGACCTCATTACAGCCTTGGTTCAAACATGGACAAAAGAGCTGAACTCAAGAGGTGAGGTGAGAGTGACTTGACATCAAGGCAGCATTTGACCGAGTATGGCATCAAGGAGCCCCAGCAAAACTGGAATCAAAGGGAATCGGCGGAAAACTTTCTGCTGGTTAGAGTCATACCTAACGCAAAGGAAGATGGCTGTGGTTGTTGGAGGTCAATCATCTCTGCTCCAGGACATCACTGCAGGAGTTCCTCAGGTAGTATCCTAGGCCCAACCATCTTCAGCTGCTTCATCAATGACTTTCCTTCAATCATAAGGTCAGAAGTGGGGATGTTCGCTGATTGCACAATGTTCAGCGCCATTCGCAACTCCTTAAATACTGAAGCAGTCCGTGTAGAGATGCAGCAAGACTTGGACAATATCCAGGCTTGAGCTCCTAAGTGGAAAGTAACATTTGCGCCACTCAATTGCCAGGCAATGACCATCTCCCCTTGACATTCAATGGCATTACCATCGCTGTATCCCCCACTATCAACATCCTAGGGGTGACCATTGACCAGAAACTGAACTGGAGTAGCCATATAAATACCGTGGCTACAAAAGCAGGTCAGAGGCTAGGAATCCTGTGGCGAGTAACTCACCTCCTGACTCCCCAAAGCCTGTCCACAATCTACAAGGCACAAATCAGGAGTGTGATGGAATACTTTCCACTTGCCTGGATGAGTGCAGCTCCAACAACACTCAAGAAGCTCGACACCATCCAGGACAAAGCAGCCCACTTGATTGGCACACCATCCACAAACATTCACTCCCTCCACCACCGATGCACAGTGGCAGCAGTGTGTACCATCTACAAGATGCACTGCAGCAACGCACCAAGGCTCCTTAGACAGCATCTTCCAAACCCATTACCTCTACCACCTCGAAGGACAAGAGCGGCAGATGCATAGGAACATCACCACCTGCAAGTTCCCATCCAAGTCACACACCATCCTGACTTGGATCTATATCGCTGTCCCTTCCCTGTCGCTGGGTCAAAATCCTGGAACTCCCTTCCTAACAGCACTGTGGGTGTACCTACCTCACATGGACTGCAACGGTTCAAGAAGGCAGCTCACCACCACCTTCTCAAGGGCAATTAGGGATGGGCAATAAATGCTGGCATAGTCAGTGACACCCACGTCACATGAATGAATAAAACAAAAATTCCAAGCATTTCAGATGAAGGGAATTTTTAAAGTAGAATGATTCAGTTGGAGACACTTGAGGAATTCGAATGATGATGGTTTTGAAGGAGGTGGCCACCTGGGTTGACTAATGTTCTTTCGGGAAGGAATTCATGCAGTTGCTCTCCGTCCCTTAACCAGCAATTACGTTGGCCATATCTGTTGGCTTGCGAGCAAGACCAAAATCCCAAGGATGAACTTTAAAAAGTTGCAGTAGGCGGTGTTTTTTTATAAAATGAACAGTATAGCTTCTTCAACTGCAATGTACAAAAGCCACAGATCCTCCTCTTGCAACAATTGCTAATTCAACCGCGCGCCCTTTAAATGAGGCCCCGTCTCCTGTCAACCTCGAGCGAGCGCCGGGATCAGCTGATGTAGCAGCAACCAATAGGCGGCCGCGCTCTTCCCGCTTCCCTTCGCGGCGCTCGAGCGCCAGCGGGCCAGCAACGGACAACCCATCCTGCCGCCGGAAGTCCCGCCTTCCGCGCTCCGATTGGAGGACGGTCCGATTCAAATCCCAGACTTGGGGTATCACTGGTTGCGTTGGCGGTCAATCAGAAAAAGTGCAATCAGGTTGGGTTGAGCCGGAGGCAACTGTTACTATGGTGGTCGTTGATGGAGGCGCAATGGGACCGAAGAATAAATTGCTGTTAGTGGAGTCCATTATAAATTACTGATGTATAAGTTGGTCATCTGGATAACTATGAAATTACCAATATGTAAAGGCCACAAGTTCCGGTGTTGACTTCAACATTTGGTAAGTTCCAGTTATTTTGTGTTTTCATGCTGTTGGAAATGTTATTGGCGCCTGAAACCAACTTCCAATCTCTCAAAGCCAACCAACATCACGGTTTCCTCCTGATATCAACTGGTAAATAAGTGAGTACTATTTGAGGCTATGTTCATCATCAGTTTGGGTAGCATTTCACTGTATAGAGATTTATTATGTTTTATGAAATTGTAAAATGGTTACAGTACAAAAGGAGGCCATTCGGCCTGTTCTGTCCGTGCTGGCTCTCTGCAAGAGCAACTCCCCTAGTCCCACTCCCTGCCATTTTTTTTACAATTCAGATAATTATCCAATTCCCTTTTGAAACCCATGATTAAATTTGCTTTCACTACACTTTCAGGTAGTGCATTCCAGATTCTAACCACTGGCTGTGTTTAAAAAAAAATCTTCATGTCGCCTCTGGCTCTTTTGACATTCATCTTAAATCGGTGTCACAGGGTCAGAGTCATTTACGGCACAGAAGGCGGCCATTCAGCCCAACGAGTCCATGCTAGCTCTCTGTGAACCAGTCAGTCCCATTCCCCCACTCACTCCCCGTTGTCCTGTAAGTTTATTTCCTTCCAGTGCCCATCCAATTTCCTTGTAAAATCGTTGATTGTTTCCAGTGCCATCATCCTCGTCATTACCACTCGGTGTGTAAAAAGTTCCTCACATTCCCCCCTGCATCTCTTGCCCAAAACCTTCAATCTGTATCCCCTAGTCTTTGTACCATCAGTTAATGGGAACAGATTTTTCTTATCTAAGTCTGCCATAATCTTGTGCACCTCTGTCAAATCTCCCCTCAATCTCCTTTGTTCCAAGGAGAACAACCCCAGCTTTTCCAAACTAACCTCATCCCTGGAACCATTCTGGTAAATCTCCTCTACACCCTCTCAAGGACTTTCACATCCTTCCTAAATTGCGATGACCAGAACTGGAAGCAATACTCTGGTTCTTAACCCTTCTGCCAATGGGAACAGTTTCTCCCTATCTACTCTGTCCAGATGTTTCATGATTTTGAACGCGTCCACCAAATTTCCACTCAACCTTTCCTTCTCTGTGGAGAAGCTGGGGTTGCTCTCCAATCTATCCACGTAACTGAAGACCCTCATCCCTGGAACCATTGTCATAAATTATTTCTGCACCCTTTCTAATGCCTGCCCATCTTTCCTGAACTGTGGTGCCCAGAATTGAACACAGTACTTCAGTTGAGGCTGAACCAGTGTTTTATAAAGGTTCACCATAACTTCCTTGTTTTTGTACTTTATGTCTCTATAAAGCACAAGATCCCATATGTCTTATTAACCATTTTCTCAACCTGTCCTGCCACCTTCAACAATTTGTGCACATATAACCTCAGGTCCCTCTGCTCCTGCATCCCTTTAAGAATTGTATTTTTTATATTCTCTTCATTTTGCCTATCAAAATGAATCACTTTGGCAGGTTCAATCCAGGCATTCAAGAGGGAATTGGATTTTTATCTGAAAAGGAAGAGCTGTAGGAAGAAGGCGGGGGAGTGGCACTAGGTAAATTGCTCTTTCGGAGAGCCAGTGCAGACATGACAGGCCAAATGGCTTCCTATTGTGCTGTAACAATTCTGTGATTTCACACTTCTCTGCTTTAAATTTTATGTGCCATGTGTTCACCCACTGCACCAGCCTATGTCCTCTTGAACAAAGAACAGTACAGCACAGGAACAGGCCATTCGGCCCTCCAAGCCTGCGCCAATCTTGATGCCTGTCTAAACTAAAACCTTCTGCACTTCCGGGGTCCGTATCCCTCTCTTCTATTCATGTATTTGTCGAGATGCCTCTTAAACGTCGCTATCATACCTGCTTCCACCACCTCCCCGGCAGCAAGTTCCAGGCACTCACCACCCTCTGTGTAATAAAAAAACTTGCCTCGCACATCCCCTCTAAACTATGCCCTAGCACCTTAAACCTATGTCCCCTAGTAACTGACTCTTCCACCCTGGGAAAAAGCTTCTGACTATCCACTCTGTCCATGCCACTCATAACTTTGAAAACCTCTATCATGTCGCCCCTCCACCTCCGTCGTTCCAGTGAAAACAATCCGAGTTTATCCAACCTCTCCTCATAGCTAATATCCTCCAGACCAGGCAACATCCTGGTAAACCTCCTCTGTACCCTCTCCAAAGCCTCCACGTCCATCTGGTAGTGCGACGACCAGAATTGTACGCAATATTCCAAGTGTGGTCTAACTAAGGTTCTGTACAGCTGCAGCGTGACTTGCCAATTTTTATACTCTATGCAACGATTGATGAAGGCAAGTATGCCATATGCCTTCTTGACTACCTTATCCACCTGCGTTGCCACTTTCAGTGACCTGTGGACCTGTACGCCCAGATCTCTCTGCCTGTCAATACTCCTAAGGGTTCTGCCATTTACTGTATACTTCCCACCTGTATTAGACCTTCCAAAATGCATTACTTCACATTTGTCCGGATTAAATGCCATCTGCCATTTCTCCGCCCAAGTCTCCAACCGATCTGTATCCTTTGACAATCCTCATCACTATCCGCAACTCCACCAACCTTCGTGTCGTCTGCTAACAAAAAAAACCAAAGAAAAGCAGTGGTCCTAGTACCAATCCCTGGGGAACCCTACTATGTACCATCGTCCAGTCCAATAAGACAATGGTTCACCACTACTCCCTGTTTCCTGTCACTCTGTCAACTTCATATCCATGCTGCCACTGTCCCTTTTATTTCATGGGCTTTAACTTTGCTGACAAGTCTGTTTATGCAGAACTTATCTACTGATTTTAAAAACTTAAAGCGAGTATGATTTATATTCTGTCCTACAGTGTAGCTACTGTTAGGGGGTATATAAACTGCTCCCACCAGTGACCTCTTTCCTTGGCTATTTCTTATCTCCACCCAAACTGATTCTACATCTTCATCTTCTGAGCCAAGATAATTTCTCACTACTCTACTGATCTCCTCCTTTATTAACAGAGCTACCCCACCACCTTTTCTTTTCTGCCTATCCTTCCGAAATGTTAAATACCCTTGAATATTTAGTTCCCAGCCTTAGTCACCTTGCAACGATGTCTCTGTACTTGCTAACATATACCCATTTACTTCTATTTGTGCTATCAATTCATCCATCTTGTTGTAAATTCTGCGTGCATTCAAATAAAAAGCCTTTAATTCTGTCTTTTCACAATTTTTCCCTACTCTGACCATATTTACTGATATCCTTGTATGTTTATATGCTCTGTCCCCTTCCTGTCACATTCTGGTTATTACTACCCTGCGGTATTGCCTGGTCCTTTCTCGTGAACTTTCTAAACTTCCCTTCACCTGAACTGCATTGGGACAAATGTCCTGTTGAATCATATAACTAGGGCTGAGGAGAGGCCTTTAAACTAATAGTGGATGAGATAGGAATGGAGGTGTGCTATGATACAGGAGTGGAAGTCTTTCCACCTCCAGAACAACTACTTCAATGCTATCCCAACATGCCTCCTATAGTCTTTGTGTTGGAGAAGCTGTTGAATCAGAAGCTCATTTCGGGGTCGAACAGGAAGCTGAGCTTGTGAGCAGTGTCGGTAAGCTTGAGATGGCCTGTGGGAAGGGTAATGGAGTCTTTAGTGAGAATTTGTGTTGGGAACTAAAGACGTTGGCTTCAGTCTTCCAAATGCTTAGCTGAAAAGAAATTACAGCTCATCAAAGGCTGAAATCTGTCGATCAGCACAGATGTGGAACAGTTGAGAGAGATGGGGGAGAGGTAGAGCTAGATGTCAACATGCTAAACTGATGTCTGCAGATTAGATTGGTAAGGAGAAATATGTAGATTAATAAAATGGGTTTGAGGGTAATGATGGATTCTTTGGGGGAACTTCTTAAATGATATGGAGGTAGGAAAAGCTATGGGTAGCGATGCTCTGGTTACAATATGGGGTAGACCAGGGCCTCTGAACAAACTGGGCAATGGAGGAGAGGCTCTGGAGGAGGAGGATGTTAACCATATCAACCTTGGTTGTGCTGTGGGAGGGCTGGAAACATGATTAGAGAGATTCAAGCAGAGTTTCATTTCTCTTTGCTTTGAACTCTGCTTAGGCCTTAAACACCTGGCTTGCGCTGCATAAGCATAGCATGAAGCCAAAACCAGTTTATACTAACATATATATTGTGTGCAATCTAAAGGAGTTCAGGAGACCCAATTAAAGTCTCATTACCTTTTATTCTGTATCCATTTAGAGCATTTTACAATATTAAGGTAGTAATCAAAATATTAATGTTATAGTTTTGAAATTGTTCCTTGGAAGTCTGTATGTCAGTGATGTAATTTATTATTTGAATTTTAAACCAAGGAATTGTAAGCTTATTCCATTTCTGTTAGGTTTGTGTCTCTAAATCCTCTGAAGATGTCCATGGACTTTGACAGTGCGGCTTTGCCAACCCAACATGAGGAGGAGGAGGAGTATGACAGAGAAGATTATGAACGAGAGCGAGAGGTAACACCAAACTCCTTCCCTCACCACATTTCTTATTTTTGGATACAGCTCTTTCCATTCTTGTGCTGGGAAATAGAAAAATGTTAGACTTCAATATCATTTTATATGCATCAAATTTTAGAAAATCAAATTTCAGGCTTTATTATGGAATTTGCAAAAAGGTAAAAATAAAATGATAATTTGGTAAATTGTAACCATCTTAGTAGCAAAATCCTTCATTAACCCAATGTATGCCGATGTTGTAAAGAAGGCTCGATTGGGAATTGAAATGATAACTATTGCATTCGCCCCTAACGTGAATTGTTAATGATGCTTTAGTGCACCTGAGTGTAGTGGAGTTTCAGTTTCAGTGCTTGTTTTTCTAAAAATATACTTTAGTCATAAAATTTATGTGTTTTTCATGACAGTTCAAATTTGAACTATGTAAAATGCAATACAAATCATTTTCTTTCAATACAGTATATGAGGTGCCTCACTACAATTGCCATTACAGGTTGTATTTACAATGCACATTTACATTTTGTGTCAAACATTCTCTGCATACAGCCTGAGGGGAGGCGGTGGCATAGTGGTATTGTCACTAGACTAGTAACCCAGAGACCCAGGGTATTGCTCTGGGGACATGGATTCAAATTCCACCACAGCAGAAGGTGGAATTTGAATTCAATTAATAAAAAAATCTGGACTTAAAAAGCTAGTCTAATGATGGCCATGAAACCATTGTCGATTATTGTAAAAACCCATCTGGTTCACTAATGTCCTTTTAGGGAAGGAAATCTGCTGTCCTTACCTGGTCTGGCTGACATGTGACTCCAGACCCACAGCAATGTGGTTGACTCTTACATGCCCTCTGAAATGGTCTATAAAGCCACTCAGTTGTCTCTAACTGCTACGAAGTCAATAAAAAGAAATGAAACCGGACGGACAACCCAGCATTGACCTAGGCACCGGAAATGACAACGGTAAGCCCAGCCCTGTCAACCCTATAAAGTCCTCCTTACTAACACCTGGGGGCTTGTGCCAAAGTTGGGAGAGCTGTTCCACAGACTAGTCAAGCAACAGCCTGACTTAGTCGTACTCACGGAATCATACCTGGCAGACAATGTCCCAGACGCTGCCATCACCATCCCCGGGTATGTCCTGTCCCACTGGCAGGACAGTGGTATACAGTAACGAGGGAGTTGCCCTGGGAGTCCTCAACATCGACTCTGGACCCTATGAAGTTTCATGGCATCAGATCAAACGTGGACAAGGAAACCTCCTGCTGGTTACCACCTACCACCCTCCCTGAGCTGATGAGTCAGTACTCCTCCATGTTGAACAGCACTTGGAGGAAGCACTGAGGGTGGCAAGGGCACAGAATGTACTCTGGGTGGGGGACTTCAATGTCCATCACTAAGAGTGGCTTGGTAGCACCACTACTGCCCGAGCTGGCAGAGTCCTCAAGGACATATCTGCTAGACTGGGTATGCGGCAGGTGGGGAGGGAATCAACAAGAGGGGAAAACATACTTGACCTCGTCCTCACCCATCTACTTGCTGCAAATGCAGCTGTCCATGACAGTATTGGTAGGAGTGACCACCGCATAGTTGTTGTGGAGACGAAGTCCCGCCTTCACATTGAGGATACCCTCCTTCGTGTTGTGTGGCACTACCACCGTGCTAAATGGGATAGATTTCGAACAAATCTAGCGATGCAAAACTGGGCATCCATGAGACGTTGTGGGCCATCAGCAGCAGCAGAACTGCAATCTGTAACCTCATGACCCGGCATATCCCCCACTCTACCATTACCGTTAAGCCAGGAGACCAACCCTGGTTCAATGAAGAGTGCAGGAGGGCATGCCAGGAGCAGCACCAGGCATACCTCAAAATGAGGTGTCAACCTGGTGAAGCTACAACACAGGACTATCTGCGTGCCAAACTGCGTAAGCAGCATGCTATAGACAGAGCTAAGCAATCCCATAACCAATGGATCAGATCTAAGCTCTGCAGTCCGGCCACATCCAATCGTGAATGGTGGTGGGCAATTAAACAACTAACTGGAGGAGGTGGCTCCACAAATATCCCTATCCTCAATGATAGGGGAGGCCAGCACATCAGTGCAAAAGATAAGGCAGAAGCATTTGCAACAATCTTCAGCCAGAAGTGCCGGGTCAATGATCCATCTCTGCCTCCTCCTGAAGTCCCCAGCATCACAGATGCCAAACTTCAGCCAATTCGATTCACTCCGCATGATATCAAGGAACGACTGAAGGCACTGGATACTGCAAAATCTATGGGCCCTGACAATATTCCAGCAATAGTACTGAAGACCTGTGCTCCAGAACTGGCCATGCCCCTAGCCAAGCTGTTCCAGTACAGCTACAATACTGACATCTACCCGGCAATGTGGAAAATTGCCCAGGTCTGTCCTGTACACAAAAAGCAGGACAAGTCCAACCCGGCCAATTACCGCCCCATCAGCCTACTCTCAATCATCAGTAAAGTGATGGAAGGTGTCATCAACAGTGCCATCAAGCGGCACTTGCTTAGCAATAACCTGCTCAGGTGAAGCTCAGTTTGGGTTCTGCCAGGGCCACTCAGCTCCTGACCTCATTACTGCCGTGGACCAAAGAGCTGAACTCGTGAGGTGAGGTGAGAGTGACTGCCCTTGACATCAAGGCAGCATTTGACTAAGTATGGCATCAAGGAGCTCTAGCAAAACTGGAGTCAATGAGAATCAGGGAGAGAACCCTCTGCTGGCTGGAGTCATACCTAGTGCAAAGGAAGACGGTTGTGGTTGTTGGAGGTCAATCATCTCCGCTCCAGGACATTACTGCAGGAGTTCCTCAGGGTAGTGTCCTAGGCCCAACCATCTTCAGCTGCTTCATCAATGACTTTCCTTCAATCATAAGGTCAGAAGTGGAGATGTGCGCTGATGATTGTGCAATGTTCAGCGCCTTCGTGACTCCTTAGATACTGAAGCAGTCCATGTAGAACTGCAGCAAGACTTGGACAATATCCAGACTTGGGCTGATAAGTGGCAAGTAACATTGTCTGGCACTTGTGTGGCGCAAATGACCATCTCCAACAAGAGAGAATCTAATCATGTCCCCTTGACGTTCAATGGCATTATCATCGCTGAATCCCCCACTATCAACATCCTAGGGGCTACCATTGACCGAAAACTGAACTGGAGTAGCCATATAAATACTGTGGCTACAAGAGCAGGTCAGAGGCTAGGAATCCTGTGGCGAGTAACTCACCTCCTGACTCCCCAAAGCCTGTCTGCCATCTACAAGGCACAAGTCAGGAGTGTAATGGAATATGCTCCACTTGCCTGGATGGTGCAGCTCCAACAACACTCAAGAAGCTCGACACCATCCAGGACAAAGCAGCCCACTTGATTGGCACCCCATCTACAAACATTCACTCCCTCCACCACCGACGCACAGTGGCAGCAGAGTGTACCATCTACAAGATGCACTGCAGCAATGCACCAAGGCTCCTTAGACAGCACCTTCCAAATCCATGACCTCTACCAACTAGAAGAACAAGGGCAGCAAATGCATGGGAACACCACCACATGCAAGTTCCCCTCCAAGTCGCACACCATCCTGACTTGGAACTATATCGCCATTCTTTCGCTGTCGCTGGGTCAAAATCCTGGAACTCTCTTCGCAACAGCACTGTGGGTGTACCTACTCCACATTGACTGTGGCGGTTCAAGAAGGCAGCTCACCACCTTCTCAAGGGCAATTAGGGATGGGCAATAAATGCTGGCCTGGCCAGCAACGCCCACGTTCCATGAATGAATTTAAAAAAGGGTTTTACACGTTTGAGTCCCTCGGTATACTATGGTGGGAGGACCTTAGACAATGGCCTTTCCCCATTGGATTTTTATGTGCTATGTGTTAATCTTAGTCAATAATGGCCAACCCTTTTTAAGAAAAAAAGATGGTGTCTGATGCAGCAAATCATAAATATAGACCTTTTTTTGTCTAACCCCTGAGGCTGCCCCCCATTTTGGTATGACCAATCAGATTAGCTGACATTATTTCCTTCTGCATAAGTTATTTGAACTCGATTGTGGTTGGAACTGGGTATTGTACCACACCTGTTATTGTGGAGTCAGTTTTTTTTATGCTATGGCAAAAGCAATGTGTATATATGCATCACTTATTCAAAGTAAGTACTGTTCTGTAATTAAGATGTTTGTAATGACATGCTATATATTACATAATTATAAAATGTTATTTAATCTCTTGTTCTGACACCGTGGGGATTATTCTGGCCACAGAATAACAGGCTTTAAGTGGGCACTTTGCTATTAAGACACTCCTGTTTGAAAGTCTGGGTTTTAACGCACAACTTTGTTCCGAATTGCTAATTACCATAGTTTGAATTAGCCTGAAGATGCTAAACCAGACATCTGCAGGTTTAACCCTCGAGTGCTGATTAAACACCATTTTCGTGGAGCAGTACATTGGGCTTCTTGCACCCACTTGCACTGAAGATGTGGAGTGCAGTGGCTGGCAGATAGCACCATATTTCCGGGTGGCTTAGGAACCGAGGGAGAGGTTGGACAGATTCTTGGAAGTGGAAGTCCTGGTAGAGGAAGTCCAAAGGAGGAGGGGTGTCCTGTACCCTTGGGAGGGAAGGGCGCCACCTTGCCCTCCTGTTCCTTTTCCTCTGCAGCAGCTGGTGCTGCTCTTTATGACCTCATGCCCTCCTCCCATTCTTTGTCCAAACCAAGGCAAATCCCTAGCAAGCTGACCATGACCAAGCACTTTTTTTTTGGAGGGCATTTGGACAAAGGATAGCTGCCAAAGTGCTGTGAGGTATCCTTAATCAGCAATAGCAGACATTTTATGTGGCTATCAGTTCTTTGACTTCCGGGTGGCCATTGCTCCCATAAGCTTCAACTCCTTTGCCTTGTGCTAAATGTGGGTTTCGGCTCAAGACCCCATCTTTGCCACCTTGAAGGATCTTTAGTGCTGCTGAAAATCACCCCCACTGTTTTTTGAAATCCAAAGAGAATGAATTGAGCGACTAGATAGATTTCAGTTTTCACAGCAACTTGTCAGGCTTGCTTGTTTAGTATAGTATTTCAGTGCTCATGTTTTCGAAATTACAAGCTTCAATTTCTTCTTCTGTAGGGTAAAAAGATTTTGTAAACCTTTAAAAATAATTGTGATGGTGTTTACTGTTTCTGAGCTCCTTTCTGCTCTCTACTGCCTACAATGTAGAGTTAATTGCTTTTTGTACTCTATCATCATAGAATTATGGTGTCTGAAAGTAGTAGTTGTAGCTGGGTACTTACATCGGGAAGTTGTCCAGTTTGGTGTTCTGACACATAACTGAAGCCTGTATTGGAAAACTGTGTACCAGCAACCAGTGATTTTCTGTCCACTAGGAGCATGTAAGGGGAAAATCTTCCCTTTTAATCCCCATTTGAGCGTTTCTTGGTTATCTCCCTTAGTACCGAAGTGAACTGGGAAATTAGGTTAAAAGATAGAACAGTAGAGAAGCAGTGGCAGCCATTTCATATTTCTCAGCAAAGATATATTTTAGTGAGAGCTTCTCGGAGAAGGGTGCACTGTCGGTGGCTAAACAAGTTAAAGACCGTATCAAATTGAAAGAAAAAGCGTACAATTCTGCGAAGATTAGTGGTAGATCAGAAGATTGGACAGATTTAAAAACCAGCAAAGAATGACTTAAAAGGGAGAAATTCTTAAAAGTTAGCTAGAAATATAAAAACAGTGAGTTTCTACAAGTATTTTAAAAGGAAAAAAGTAACACAAATGAGCATTGGTCCTCTAGAGCGAGAGTCTGTGGAATTAATAGTGGGTAACAAGGGAATGGTGGATGCGTTGAATAGGTATTTTGTGTCGGTCTTCACTGTCGAAGACACAAAAAAAAAATCTCTAAGATACTTGGAAGAACAAGACATAAAAGGGAGGGAAGAACTTAAAACAATTACAATCACTAGGAAAAAGATACTGGGAAAACTATTCGAGCTAAAGGCTGACAAGTCCCGAGGACCTGATGGCCTGCATATAGGGTCTTACAAGAAGTGGCTGCAGAGATGGTAGATGCATTAGTTGTGATTTTCTAAAATTCCCTAGATTGTGGAAAGGTCCCAGCTGTAATACCTCTTCAAGAAAGGAGGGAAACGGAAAGCAGGCCAGTTAGTCTAGCATCTGTTATTGGGAAAATGTTCAAATCCATTATTAAGGAAGTAGTAGCAGGATATTTAGAAATCATAATACAAAAAAGCAGAATCAACATGGTTTTATGGAATGGAAATAGTGTTTGACAAATTTATTGAAGTTCTTTGAGGATGTGACAAGCAGGGTTGATTAAAGGGGAACCAGTATATGTCGTGTATTTGGATTTCAGAAAGACATTTGATAAAGGTGCCACATAAAAGGTTACGACACAAGGTACGAGTTCATGGTGTTGGGGGTAATATGTTAGCATAGATAGAGGGTCCTAATTAACAAGAAGCAGAGTTGGGATAAATGGGGACTTTTCAAGTAGGCCAGCGGTAATTAGTGGAGTGCCACAGGGATCAATGCTAGGACCTCAACTATTTACGATCTATATTAATGACTTGGTTATATGGTAGCTAAATTTGCAGATGACAGAAAGAAAGGAAGGTAAGTTGTCAAGAGGACATAGAATCTTCAAAGGGCTATAAATGGGTTAAGTGAGTGGGTAAAAATTTGACCGATGGAATATAATGTGGAAAAATGTGACTTGTCCACTTTGGCAGGAAGAATGGAAAAGCAGAATATTATTTAAATGGAGACAGACTGCCGCACTCTACGGTACAGAGGGATCCAGGTGTTCTGGTACATGAATCTCAAAGTTAGTATGCAAGTGATTTAAGAAGGCAGATGAAATTTGTCATTTATTGCAAGGGAAATAGAATATAAAAGTAGGGATGTTTTGCTACAGCCTTGGTGAAGCCACATCTGGAGTACTGTGTACAGTTTTAGTCTCCTTACCCAAGGGATAAAATTGTATTAGAAGCAGTTCAGAGAAGGGTCACTCAATCTGATTCCTGGGATGAAGGGGTTATCTAATGAGGAAAGGTTGAACAGGTTGGGCCTATAGCCATTGGAGTTTAGAAGAATGAGATGTGATTTTATTGAAACATGTATGAACTTGACTGGGTAGGTGCTGGGAGGATGTTTCCACTTATGGGCGAGACTAGAACTAGGGGACGTGGTTTAAAAATAAAGTGTCTCCTATTTAAAACAGAGGTGAGAATTCTTTTTTCTCTGAGGGTCATTAGTCAGTGGAATTTGCTTCCTCAGAAAGCAGTAGAGGCTGGGTCATTGAATATAATTCAAGGCTGAGTTAGATAGATTCTTAATGGACAGGGGAGTAGTGTTATGGGGAGCAGACAGGAATATGGAGTTGAAGCCACATTTAGATGAGTTCCGAAGAAGGGTCACTGACCCGAAACGTTAACTCTGCTTCTCTTTCCACAGATGCTGCCAGACCTGCTGAGTGAATCCGGCATTTCTTGTTTTTGTTTAGATGAGCCATGATCTTGTCAAATGGCGGAGTAGGCATAAGGGGCCAAATGGCCGACGCCTGCTCCTAATTCCTATGTATTTATGTCCGTAGAGTCTATGGGGCAAAGAAAAAATGGTTTATAAAATGGGAAGCTGGAGCATTTAATTTTTTTTGAGAGAATTCTTATTTTGTGCTAATTTCTGCCATATTGTATGTAGGTTTGGTGTGAGCATGTTTCTAGGAACTGGATTGAGACCACCTAGGTTCCTTTTATGCAAGACCTTTACAGTCAGGAGAGTGTAACTCCAGCCCAGAATGGATTTGAACCTTGGCATCAGCAGTGAAGAAAGAGTACACTAGTCTACTGCACTAGACTGTTCTGAAGAATTGTAATTTCCCCCAACAAATCTGTACACAAAATCCACACCAATGAAGTAGGAGCGTTACTCTGAAGTTGAGGTTAAGACATTGTTGGTGTAATGGAGGAAGCTTTACTTTACTTATGGCTGTACTATAGTTAGGAAAATTTTATGCTAGCAATGGATGCGAAGTAGAAAAATATTCCATTGTAAACACTTGACAGTACTTTTATTATAGGTTAAACAAGCAAGGTTGAAATCTCCAGGTTTTGGGTGGAAAACTAGAAATGGTATCTGATATGCTAACATTTTATTATTTAATACTTTTATTCTCAGCTACACCAGTTACTGATGACTGGTCTTCCAGATGACATGCTGGAGGACAGCAGAGACGTTTCTTCTCCAGAATTGAATTACTCTGGCTGTAGTGTCAATAACTGGTAAAATAAAAAATCTTTGTTCCTTTAGACTTTGCGTGCAATATTAGTTTGAAGATATAATTCTGTGTATTCGGAGAAAAGTAGTAAAATAGACTGTATATCACTAGGTATAGTTATGAAATAGAGGTGGGGTAAAAAGTGATCATTGTCAGGGAACATGATCACCCAAGATGCAGTATAATAAAATTCATTCTGACATCACAGTAAATATCTATTACAGATTTTTAAGCCTGAACATTTAATACAAAGAACAAAGAAAATTACAGCACAGGAACAGACCCTTCGGCCCTCCAAGCCTGCGCCGATCCAGATCCTCTATCCAAACCTGTCGCCTATTTTCTAAGGGTCTGTATCTCTTTGCTTCCTGCCCATTCATGTATCTGTCTAGATACGTCTTAAAAGACGCTATCGTGCCCGCGTCCACCACCTCCGCTGGCAACACGTTCCAGGCACCCACCACCCTCTGCGTAAAGAACTTTCTGCGCATATCCCCCCTAAACTTTTCCCCTCTCACTTTGAACTCGTGACTCCTAGTAATTGAATCCCCCACTCTGGGGGAAAAAGCTTCTTGCTATCCACCCTGTCTATACCGCTCATGATTTTGTACACCTCAATCAGGTCCCCCCTCAACCTCCGTCTTTCTAATGAAAATAATCCTAATCTACTCAACCTCTCTTCATAGCTAGCGCCCTCCATACCAGGCAACATCCTGGTGAACCTCCTCTGCACCCTCTCCAAAGCATCCACATCCTTTTGGTAATGTGGCGACCAGAACTGCATGCAGTATTCCAAATGTGGCCGAACCAAAGTCTTCCACAACTGTAACATGACCTGCCAACTCTTGTACTCAATACCCCATCTGATGAAGGAAAGCATGCTGTATGCCTTCTTGACCACTCTATTGACCTGCGTTGCCACCTTCAGGGAACAATGGACCTGAACACCCAAATCTCTCTGTACATCAATTTTCCCCAGGACTTTTCCATTTACTGTATAGTTCACTCTTGAATTGGATCTTCCAAATTAGTCCTCTTCACTATCTGCTACTCCACCAATCTTAGTATCGTCTGCAAACTTGCTGATCGGACCACCTATATTTTCCTCCAAATCATTTATGTATATCACAAACGACAGTGGTCCCAGCACGGATCCCTGTGGAACACCACTGGTCACACGTCTCCATTTTGAGAAACTCCCTTCCACTACTACTCTCTGTCTCCTGTTGCCCAGCCAGATCTTTATCCATCTAGCTAGTACACCCTGGACCCCATGCGACTTCACTTTCTCCACCAGCCTACCATGGGGAACCTTATCAAATGCCTTACTGAAGTCCATGCATATGACATCTACAGCCCTTCCCTCATCAATCAACTTTGTCACTTCCTCAAAGAATTCTATTAAGTTGGTAAGACATGACCTTCCCTGCACAAAACCATGTTGCCTATCACGGATAAGCCCATTTTCTTCCAAATGGGAATAGATCTTATCCCTCAGTATCTTCTCTAGCAGCTTCCCTACCACTGACGTCAGGCTCACCAGTCTATAGTTACCTGGATTTTCCCTGCTACCCTTCTTAAACAAGGGGACAACATTAGCAATTCTCCAGTCCTCCGGGACCTCACCCATGTTTAAGGATGCTGCAAAGATATCTGTTAAGGCCCCAGCTATTTCCTCTCTCGCTTCCCTCAGTAACCTGGGATAGATCCCATCCGGACCTGGGGACTTGTCCACCTTAATGCCTTTTAGAATACCCAACACTTCCTCCCTCCTTATGCCGACTTGACCTAGAGTAATCAAACATCTGTCCCTCTCCTCGGTGAATACCGATGCAAAGTACTCGTTTAGAATCTCACCCATTTTCTCTGACTCCACGCATAACTTTCCTCCTTTGTCCTTGAGTGGGCCAATCCTTTCTCTAGTTACCCTCTTGCTCCTTATATATGAATAAAAGGCTTTGGGATTTTCCTTAACCCTGTTTGCTAAAGATATTTCATGACCCCTTTTAGCCCTCTTGATTCCTCGTTTTAGATTGGTCCTACATTCCCGATATTCTTTCAAAGCTTCGTCTTTCTTCAGCCTCCTAGACCTTATGTATGCTTCCTTTTTCCTCTCAGCTAGTCTCACAATTTCACCTGTTATCCATGGTTCCCTAATCTTGCCATTTCTATCCCTCATTTTCACAGGAACATGTCTCTCCTGCACGCGAATCAACCTCTCTTTAAAAGCCTCCCACATATCAAAAGTGGATTTATCTTCAAACAGCTGCTCCCAATCAACATTCCCCAGCTCCTGCCGAATTTTGGTTAGTTGGCCTTCCCCCAATTTAGCACTCTTCCTTTAGGACCACTCTCGTCTTTGTCCATGAGTATTCTAAAACTTACGGAATTGTGATCACTATTCCCAAAGTAGTCCCCTACTGAAACTTCAACCACCTGACCGGGCTCATTCCCCAACACCAGGTCCAGTATGGCCCCTTCCCGAGTTGGACTATTTACATACTGCTCTAGAAAACCCTCCTGGATGCTCCTTACAAATTCTGCTCCATCTAGACCTCTAACACTAAGTGAATCCCAGTCAATGTTGGGAAAATTAAAATCTCCTATCACCACCACCCTGTTGCTCCTACATCTTTCCATAATATGTTTACATATTTGTACCCCTATCTCACGCTCGCTGTTGGGAGGCCTGTAGTACAGCCCCAACATTGTTACCGCACCCTTCCTATTTCTGAGTTCTGCCCATATTGCCTCACTGCTCGAGTCCTCCATAGTGCCCTCCTTCAGCAAAGCTGTGATATCCTCTTTGACCAGTAATGCAACTCCTCCACCCCTTTTACCTCCCTCTCTATCCCGCCTGAAGCATCGATATCCTGGGATATTTAGTTGCCAATCGTGCCCTTCCCTCAACCAAGTTTCAGTAATAGCAATAATGTAAAGATGAGTGAATGCTTGCTCAATCCATTCGACAGTGCAATGTCATACAATGGGGACATGTCAATTTCAGGAAAAAGGTGACTAGCCGATGCATTGCCCTCTCTACTTAAGTTGCCAAATCCCATCAAACTTTATTTCTAAAATACACTCAATTGCATTTGTTACAATATTTTGTGATATGCATGCATGCATACATACATATCTGACCAGGGCACAGGATAAATACACTTGCAGTAATTGTAATTGGGTTGCTGCACTAGACCAGTGAGTTGTTAAATTTGATACTCCTGTTGCTGCATTGCACAGTACATAGGGTGGGGTGAAAGTTTTGAAGCAGATGCTACATCGTACATAATTTCCTGGTCCAGAAAGCAAGGAAAGGAACTGCTGGGACAAGGTAACAGGACGAGAAGCCAGTAAATGTAGTTTGGATAGAAGTCTGGGAATAGAGGGATATGGTCCCCGGAAGTGCAGAAGGTTTTAGTTTAGGCAGGCATCCAGATCGGCGCAGGCTTGGAGGGCCGAATGGCTTGTTCCTGTGCTGTACTGTTCTTTGTTCTTACCCAGGCTGAATCTAGCCAACATCATCTCTGGCCTAGATTACAAGGGGTTGGTTAAGGATTAATCTCTGAAGGCTGTTTCTGACAACCATATTCACATGAATCATTAACTCTTCTTGCCTTCAAAGCCTCCTCAAAATCTACCTGTTCAATCATGTCTTTGGTCATCTCTTCTAACTTCATCAAGTTAAGTGGTGAACTGATACCCAACCTTTGCTGTCTTTTTAATCCTTTTAATTCTACAATCAGGCCTGAGAATTGATACTGATCCTCTAGTTCCTCAAGTTATGCACATTTTTAGCTAACATGCTTCACTGTAGCATCAGTCTTCCACATTTTTATTTTTTTCATAAAACATAAGAGAAGTTTCTGTATTTGCTTTTTAAGACTTTTACACTCCTGGAAAGTAAATATCCCTTTTTAATACTGCTGCTCCTGCAGTATCACTTTGATGCCATCATATCCTGCTATTGTGCTGTGTGAATGCTGCACTACAAAATAATGAGGATGTAGCATTATTTAGATTGTTGATTAAATTGATAACATGTATTATCTTGAAATGTTAGTTAAACTTGTTATGTTTAACTACTTATTACCATCTAGTGGTCAACAAACCTGGGAACAGAAGGGAGATTGGAATGAACAGGAAGTAAGCAACACTCCAAGGGATAAAGATAGTTATTCTACAGAATATCCAGTACACAATGGACAGAATGGAGTAAGTTGTGTATTTTCATGAATTTGTATGTATTTTAATGTACTGAATTAAGAAATTCTGGATCTAGTTATAAACCTTCTGTTTATAATTCATAACTGCTGAAGATCGGTGCTGTACAGATCTGTAACACATCTAATGTATGGCAACCAAGGCTATGTCAGATTTCCTCCTATCTTAGAGAATGTAAATCTTTTCCTAATGTGACTTACTCTGCCCAGGAGTAATGCAGAGATGTTTTGTATGGATTACAAGTGGCTTCATCTGTATATTGTCAGGGCGCAACAGTTCGTGGTTCCCCTCATAATGATTGCAATTTACAACAAATGCCTGTAGAAATTTTGTACTTAAATACAATTACTAAATTATCCCAAAATGTATTGTATGGGTAGGACTATAATGAAGATTTTGTACTGGATCAATACCATATGTACAAAGCTGAAGATGAACAAGTGAAAGATCATGAACATCAGACTGAGAGTGAGTCATGTCGCAACGGGTGGAATCAAAATTGCAACGAAGATGAACAACGGTACATGTATGAAAACGAGGGTTACAGATTCCCTTGTGTGGAGGCTAATGAGGGTACTGTTAATGGGAAAATATATGATTCAGACCATTACCAACTACCTAATTCTTACACTCAGCCTGCAGGCTATCATGGCTACGTTAGTGGACTGGCTAATAGTAATGGACAAAATGAAGAGTTCTGTGATCAACTGGGGAAAATGCCAGATTACCCTCCAAGTCAAAGGGACCAACTAGAACATTTACAGGTAGCTCGTCTCTCAAGCATCTTGTTCATTGATTTAATTGGTGCTTTTTAGATTAATTCATGTTTGATTTGTAACCAAGATCTACTCACATCTCATAATAAACTTTAATAATTATAAACCATTTGTTTTCATCACTGTTTCAATGCTTGCAAAGAAAGTGGAGCCATGAGTAAGAATATTATCCTGAATCCTCCACAGCTTGGTTTAGAATCAAGCCGGGAATGATTGGTTGCAATGGTGATCATCAGCATCCCCTCTGAGATTAGTTTGAGCATTCTAAGATTGAGCTTCTAGTGTGTGCAAGACTGCAACAATAAAAATACTAATACCATTAGCTCAGCAACAGTAGCTAGTCTCATTTCAGACCAAAAATGACTGACTGATTTTGGAAATGGAATTGATGCACTGATGCAGAAGGAAGTTGTTTGTCAAAAGTTGCAATTCCAAGGCAGCATAAATCAAATTGTTACCCTATATATGATGTGTAAGTGTTATAGGATATATTACAATCCAAGCATAGACCTACCTTGCATTCAGTGAGCATGAATATCGCGCTCAAAATCCAAAGCAGTGGAAGAAAGATGGCACAAGTTTAAATTGCAGAGGAGGCTTTTAACTTCTTTCGAGGAAAGAAATAGTGTAACAAAGGCCATCATTTACAATTTGATTCTTATTGCTGTTGTAATAAACTGCACATCTGAGAGTGTGACCCTCCAGGGCATTCCTGAGTTTGCCATTTCTGAACATACTATAGTTGCAATATGTATTCAATAATTAAATCTCTGTACATTTCCTTCCCCCATCTATTTCACTGGACTGCAGTGAAGATATCAAATTGTGATAGAAAATTAAACTTAGCATTTCCTATGTTTGGGGCACTGTGAATAGGTAATACAACCCAAATCTTAATTTGACATAAATTATAATTAAATCCTGGTGTTCATATACTTGATGCTTTCCGATTCAAAAGCTCCTCATCTCTTCAGTAGTGTTACCTAAAATTTTCAAATAAAAATCATATTCTAAGTTCTTAAATCTGAAAAAAACATTGATATATTTTCCAGTACACCTTTTAATCCCTGGTGGAAATGTGTGCAGGTGGTTATAACAGAATTGTAGAATGTCACTATGCAGAATCAGGCAATTTGGCCCATCTAGTCTACCCATGAGCTATCTAGCCTAAACCCACACTCCTACTCACTTCCCATCCCTTTTTAATATTTCTCTTTTTCAAGCAACAGTTTATGGTGGAGAATTCCATATTCTTATCTACCAAACTAAAGAAATTTTTCTTAGCATTCCTGTTAATTCTTGTGATTATCTTAACTTCATGTTGCCCTCCAGCAATTTTGACATTATTTCATAAATAACATTATAATCTTTAAAACCTCTTGAGTAACTCCTTAACCTTTTGGGCTTTACATATATATGGAAACTATATCAGGGGCATGTTGAATTATTCAATGGCAACTTCTAAAAGATTTCAGTTAAATGGGGAATTTGGCTGAGTTACATGGATTGTTCATAAATATCAGTTTTGATTTCAACATATAGAGCACATTGAATCCAATTAAGCTTAATTTTAACGTAAATTGAAATTCAGATGAGGAAATGAGAATACATGAACAGCAAGTATATTGACACAATGGATATTTTCTAATAGTTATATTGTGCAGATCCTATTAAGCCTTTTTTTTTTTTTTGGCCTGCAAGTATACTTCAATATCCTTGGCTAAGTTATTCAGACATTTTTGATTTTTATTTCACTGTATCTATAGTACAAAGAACAGCACAGGAACAGGCCATTCAGCCCTCTAAGCCTCTGCCGATCTTGATGCCTGCCAAAACTAACACCTTCTGCACTTCCGGGGCCCATATCCCTCTATTCCCTTCCTATTCATATATTTGTCAAGATGTCTCTTAAACGTCGCTATCGTATCTGCTTCCACCACCTCCCCTGGCAGCAAGTTCCAGGCACTCGCCACCCTCTGTGTAAAAAAAAAACTTTCCTCGCACATCCCCTCTAAACTGTGCCCCTCGCACCTTAAACCTATGTCCCCTAGTAACTGACTCTTCCACCCTAGGAAAAAGCTTCTGACTGTCCACGCTGCTCATAACTTTGTAAACCTCTATCATGTCGCCCCTCCACCTCCGTTGTTCCAGTGAAAACAATCCGAGTTTTTCCAACCTCTCCTCATAGCTAATGCCCTCCAGACCAGGCAACATCCTGGTAAACCTCCTCTGTACCCTCTCCAAAGCCTCCACGTCCTTCTGGTAGTGTGGCGACCAGAATTGCACGCAATATTCTAAGTGTGGCCTAACTAAGGTGCTGTACAGCTGCAGCATGACTTGCCAATTATTATACTCTATGCCCCGACCGATGAAGGTAAGCATGCCGAATGCCTTCTTGACTTGTGGAATCAAGGTTTCTATAGCAATTTATTAAATTAACAAGCTTCTTTCTACGTTTGTTCAAAATTTACTGCAATTGCAAGTGTAATCAGAGTAAACTGATATAGTATCATGAACTAGCAGTGCCATAGCAATGCAGCAAAATAAAATTGGCTGAGCTTGTACTGGAACAGCAGGTCAGAATTGTAAATGAAACATGTAATAGACTTTTGGTAAATAAGTTCTACAACTGTATAAAAAAAATTTAAATTCTAATTCACTTGCATCAGTTTGAGGGGATTTTTTAAATTTAAGCATCCGTTATTATCTAAAACAAAATGTAATTGTGTATGTTTTTTTGCAAAGGAGCTGGCCATTAATGCACCGCTACTATTTGGTAAATTATTGATTGGTGTGTGAATCAACAATATTAGATGTACTGATAAAATGGAGATCCAAATTACATAAGCCAAGTTGTCATAATATTCCTAAAGCTTAATTATACTTCAGGCAGTCTTTCATAACCAAACTGTCTGCAGATGCCTTTTAACTCCATTTTATCTTTCACCTGAGTAAATCCTTGTTGTACATTTCTCCATTGCAAGTGCAGCATACCTTGTGAAAACTTCCAGTTTTAGACTTTTAATATCATGCAAGTAGTTATCTGCTTTTCTCATTTACCTTTTGGCAGCGCCTTCAATCTTTACCCAGCCCTAACGCAGTGGCAGCAGCCACCATTAGGCAGTTAGGCCTCTGCATATACTCAGTCCTGGATTACTGCCTGACTTGAGCATCTGCCAGGAGTTCACCACATTACCTCTCTATACCAAACCATATACCTGCTTGAAGTCTCAAACACTCCATAAATAACTGCCTGAAAGGGTGGTGCAAGCAAATTCAATAGTAACATTGAAAAGAGAATTTTGATGAATAACTGAAGGGGAAAGAAGTTCACCGGGCTATGGGGAAAGAGCAGGGGAGTGGAATTAATTGGATAACTCTACCAAAGAGTTGACGCAGGCATGATGGGTTGAATGGTCTCATTCTGTGCTGTATCATTCCTTCTATTTATTAAACCAGTTTCCCTCCCATTGGAAACCTGCTCGTAGGGTCTGTGTTAGGAATGGTCTACATGGATCTTGGAGTAGCCACATTCATTACATAGCTAGAAGTTGAAATTAGATGGGTAGTTTATATCCTCTCCATCACAAGGGCAGCCTGCTGCCACCTCCATATCATCACCTGTCTCTGGCTGAAATCCTCATCCATGCTTTTGTTATCTCCAGACCTGACTATTCTAATTCTGTCTTTACTGGCCTCCCATCTTCCACCCTTTATAAGCTTGAGCTCATCCAAAACTCTTCTGTCTGTATCCTAACCTGCACTAAGCCTCACTCACCCATTACCCCGTGTCCCCTGACCTGCATTGGTCCCAGATCTAACAACACCTCAAATTTAAAATTTATATCCTTGTGTTCATATCCCTTTAGGGCCTCATTCCACCCCCATCTCTATAACCTCTTCCAGGACTGCAACTCACCAAGAACTGTGTTCCTCCAATTCTGGTCTATTACCTGTCTCCCACTTCCATTCTCTTTGATCCACTATTGGTGACTATGAGATCTAGGCCCTAACTTGTGCAATTCTCTGCTGAAACCTCTCTATCTCCGCCTCCTCCTTTTAAGAACCTCCTTAAATCTTCCTCTTTGACCAGCTTTTAGTCACCAGTCTTATTATCCTTCTTTGTCTCCGGGTTAGTTTTGTCTGATTTATGCTCCTGTAAAGCACCCTGGGAGGTTTTCCTATGTAACGCACTATGTAATTATAAGTTGTTGCTGGTTTTCAGTTAGTTAGCCTGCCAATATTTCCATTCCTTATGCGCGCACAAGTATTGGAGGGTACTGTAGAAATACTCCACCATGAGTCGCCCTTCTTAAGGGAAGGAATATGGGAGAAACATACCATAAACTGTTAACAAGTGTGCTAATTGTCTGTCTGAAAATTGTGAAGAAGCAAACAGTTTTAAAAATCCATACCAGTGAGCTCATGGCTTTTAATGTGTATTGACTTCCTTTGGTGATCAATTGCAGATTATCCCTTGCTTTAAATTTGTAGTGATCACCTCACAGTTGTATTGAGCATTAATGATGTTTGGTGTCTTGGCCATGCTGCCAACAAAGGAGTAACATTTTGAGTGAAATAAAAACAAAGTGCTGGCAATACTCATCAGGTCTGGCAGTGGAGAGAGAAGCAGAGTCAACATTTCAGGCCAGTGACCTTTCATCAGAACTCTGATGCTACCATACCTGTTGAGTATTTCCAGCACTTTCTGTTTTTATTTCAGATTTCCAGCATCCAAAGTATTTTGCTAATCTCTTGAGTGAAGTTGTTTCCAACCCCTGTTGCTGCATATATTATGGAAAAATAATGGTTATGTGTATGCATATAAACTGGAATTTCGCCTTGGAATTCAGATGATAACTGCAAGCCAAAGATTTGATTTTGTTGTTTAATATAACTTCAATTACTGCTTGTTTGTTGAACTTGTTCTCTCTCTTATCCCAAACCACTTGAGCTGCAGTTATTGTTCCTGGCATTCTCTCGAAGCACTTCCATTGAATTCAATTTTGTTCAAGTTAGGGATCTATTATTTATTAACAATATGCTCGAATTTGTACACTGGTATTTGTGTAATTTTTTTATAACGTAGAAGCATTGCTTACTTATTTTCCCTGTTTGCCTCCTGCAGCATTTTATTTCAAATGAACATATTTCTAATGAAGCTGTGGATCTATACAAAGTGAGGTATAACCCTTATCCTGCTGCTCTTCCACCCAAAGGGGCTTTTAAACCAGATGAAACAAAAAGTTTAGACAACAGGTTTGAACAAATGCAGAGCAAGTTCCTGGACAGTGGAGAAGGTAAGAAGTAGCTACTTCTGATTTCATATACTCTCTGCATTTTAAATAATGACTGTAGAGATTAACGCATTGGATCATGGATCAAAGGGTATACCTAATGTTAGCAATTAAGTGCTTACAAATGAGTTTGGGGGAGCTGCTTACCCTTTGAGACATGTAGAGATTTATTTACTTTGTCTAACTGTACCTGAAATAAGTCAGGAGAAAAGAATTTATGATAGTCTCTTGCAAATGTATTTCCTTTCAGTAGATTTGTGCACTTGCAATCAGCATCAGCAGGGAGATCCTGTTTGTTATAAAATGGGATTTTGTGGTCAGCGATGAAGCAAGGGCGCTCGCTGCTGACCTAGAAGAAAGCTGCCCACAAAGATCTAGTGATCTCTATGGTGGGAATTTCTCCTTTCCTGATGGCAGTATAAACCTTGCACCAAGTCAATGGGATGTCTTGATGTGCAGGAGCAGTGATATCAGCAAGCATATAAGCAACAATCAATTTGAAATATTCGCACACAGCAAATCAGGAAGTTAAAATCCTTCACTTTTAAATTTACAGTTTGTGACATAAGTGTGTGACTTTTAAGATAGAAGCTAAAATAAAGATGTATCTTTTTATGTGGAATCTTTTGTAATTTTGGAGAAATCTGACATTCCACAAATATAAAATTAGCTTTTTTGGGCCAGTGTGGATGTTTAGCAGTAATTATGAAGTTAGTATGCCATTTAATAAAAACCCAGTTACACCATATTCAAAAGGTGCAACTTTCTCAAAAGATTTTACGAGACTAACAGCGTAGAACTGGAAGTTTTTATCAAATCATGATTGCAATGGAAATTGCAGTCTGGGAACCTCTGCAGCACACCCTATGGAGGAGCATTGATTCACTGATAGCATCTTATGGAGCTCTATGCTATGCTGCGCATGTCTGGACTCCTGAAGTTGCTATTGGGTTCACTGGAGTAATGATGGCGAACGCAGACAGTTTCGCTCATTACCAAAGCAAAATCTGGGCTAGGAGTTCAGGTAACCTGACTGATCAATTACTCTTGACGAATCTTTCAGCTTTCAGTTAAAATTATGCAAAAACACATCAAAATTCTTCCTAAAATTTTTCATTCTTGCATCAAAATGAACAGAGGAATAGGAGAATTGAGGGAGGGCATCAGATTCCTGAGGCATTGGGACCAGTTCTGGGGCAGGTGGGTGCTGTACAAGATAGACAGGTTGTATCTTAGCAGGACTGGGACTAATATCCTTGCAGGGAGATTTGCTAGCACTGTTGGGGAGGGTTTAAACTAGATTGGCAGGGGGATGGGAACCTGAGAAGGAGCTCAGATTGGAGGGAAACAAAACTGGTAACTTGTTAGGAGTGTGGGAACCAGGAGGAAATATCAGAGGAATACCAAGGTGCACAAATACTGAGAGAGATAGCTAGCACTAGAGTAGGGAATAATTTATTAAGTGGGGTCAGAGTAAGGGAGAAAATAATAAAGTCTAAATCAGGGTTAATGTGCCTGTCTGTGAATGCTCGGAGTGTGGTTAATTAAGATTGGTGAAGTACAGGTGCAGATTGGCATGGGGAAATATGATGTTGTGGCTATAATAGAGACCTGGCTCAAAGAAGGGCAGGGTTGGGTTTGAAATATTCCTGGATACAAGGTGTTCAGGAAGGATAGAAAAGGGTAAGGGGTGGCAGTATTGATTAAGGAGTGTATTGCAGTGCTGGAGATGTAATGGGGGACTTTAATTATCCAAACATAGATTGGGATAGTAGTAGTATAAAGAGCAATGAGCGGCAAGAGTTCCTAGAGTGTGCTCAGGAAAAATTTCTACAGCAGTATGGTTCCAGTCCAATGAGAGGGGAGGCACTGCTAGAACTGGTCCTTTGGAATGAGTTGGGCCAAGTGGATCAAATATCAGTAGGAGAACATTTAAGGGAAAGTGATCATTGTATCATGAGGTTTAGGCTGACTATGGAAAAGAACAAAGAACAATCCAGAGTAAAAATAATTAACTGGGGGAAAGCCAACTTCAATGGGGTAAGAATGGAGCTGGGGCAAATAAATTGGAGTAAGAGGTTGGCAGGAAAAACAGCAGCTGAACAATGGGCTACCTTCAAAGAAGAGATAGTTTGGGCACAGTCAAGGTATGTTCCCTCAAAAGAGAAAGATAGAGTAAACAAATCCAGAGCTCCCTGTATGACAAAAGAGGTGGAGATTAAGATGAAGAAGAAAAAGTGTGCTTATGACAGATGCCAGGTAGAAAATACTATTGAGAACCTGGCTGAAGGTCCGTGGGAGAAGTGGAAACGCAAATAAGAGAAGCAAAGAGAGAGCTTGAAAAGAGACTGGCTGCTAACAAAGGGAATCCCAAAGTTTTCTATAGACATATAAGTAGTAAATGGGTGCTAAAAGGAGGAGTGAGCCCGATCAGGGACCATAAGGGGATTTATGTATGGAGGCAGAGGGCATGGCTGAGGTATTAAATGAACATTTTGCATCTGTCTTTACCAAGGAAGAAGATGCAACCCAGGCAGTGGTGAAAGAGTAGGTAATTCAGGCAATAGAAGGGTTTAAAATTGATGAGGCTGTATTCGATAGGCTGTCTGTACTTTAAGTGGATAAAGCACCAGGACTGGATGAGATGCATCCAAGGCTAGTGAGGGTGGAAATCGTGGAGGCACTGGCCATGATTTTTCAGTCTTCCTTAGACTCGGGGGTGGTGCCAAAGGACCGAAGAATTACAAACATTACACCCTTGTTCCAAAAAAAAGGTGTAAAGATAAGCCGAAAAACTATAGGCTGAAAGCACTGCCTGAGAGTGTAGTAGAGGCAAGTTCAAGTGAAGCATTCAGAAGGGAATTTAGACTGTTATATGAGAAGGCAGAATGTACAGGGAGAAGACAGGGGAATGGAACCGAGTGAATTGCTTTTCTGGAGGGCTGGTGCAGACACAATGGGCCGAATGGCCTCCTTCTGCATTGTAACAATTCTGTGATTTTGTGATAAATGAAAATGAGCACTTCATAAATTGTTTCAAAATATAGGAACCCCTGCGCTTATAACTGAGCTTACCAAAAGAGGTCCCTTATTTCATGGAACCTTTTGCTTTTCGCAAACACTGAAGAATCTCTAATCTTTGTATTTTGCATTTCATATAAATGACATTAGAGTGCTACTATGTGTGCCAAAAACAATGAAAATATATTTTGTGGTAGGCTCACCTCATTTACTGAATTATCAGAACATATGTGGAAAAGTATATTAGTTGGCTGCATTCGAAAGTCTCTAATTGAAAAATCTATCTTTATTGATGAGTAATGTCCTTTTTGTCATTCAACTTCCTGATTAAATTCCTGACAATTGAATTTTCAGTGCTGATAGCTTCTAGTTTGAGCTCTTGTAATATGAATAATAGCTATCTTAGACAGGTTAGGGTAATTAACATTTAGCCAGATGTATACATTTTATAAGGGAAATTTAAGTATATAACTGATAAAATCTGATTTTTATTTATACTTGTATTGAGTCCCTAAGGTTGTTCATGTTTTCATTCACATTCTATTCCTTGTATTGTTTTTGGTAATCTCTGCTAAAATGTAACTTGTAATCCTACAAATATTTGTGCCAGCATAGCAACTGGCATTTAGTGTAAAAAGTTAAATTTCCCCAAAAAATGATCAGTACATTGCATTATTGATTAAGATATAGTTTTTGCAATTTTTACAAAAATGAGCCTTATTGCAATACATGAATTTGCAAAAAGCTAACAAGCCCATACAACTTATCTCTCTTTTTTTAATAGTTAGAATATTATCTTTGTTCCACAGGTTCTACAGAAGCCCATCAGTTTGCACAGTTGCAGATACTTTACAATGCACGGGGAAGGCAATTAGAGGAAATGCAACACAAACAGGAGGAGTTTGTCCGTGAGATCAGATATTTGAATCACCATCTTGCCATGACCAAAGGTAATAAAAAAAAAACCTTAAATTTTGGAAGGTGTAAGTTATGACAATCTCTTTATTTTAAAAAAAAAACAGTGACATTCTTGATCGGTGATATTCTGTTAATGGCATTGAAATCTAGTGGAAGTACAAAATCTGAGCATGGTGTTTCTGAAATAAATTGGAATTTGATGTTGATGGCTACTAATTGATTTTGGGTGATATTTGCTACTATTACTGTGAGTGTACAGATTACTCAAAGGGGGTGAGGAGAATATTTTTGTGTGGAGACACAAGCAAAATAGTACTTCTTGTTGTGTCCTAGGCCCAACCATATTCAGCTGCTTCATCAATAACCTTCCCTGCCATCATTTAAGGTCAGAAGTAGGGATGTTCGCTGATGATTGCACAATGTTCAGTGCCATTCGCAACTCCTCAGATACTGAAACAGTCTGTGTCCAGATGTAACAAGACCTGGACAACATTCAGGCTTGGGCTGATAAGTGGCAAATAACATTTGCACTACACACATGCCAGGCAATGACGATCTGAAACAAGAGAGAGTCTAACCATCTCCCCATGACATTCAATGGTATTACCATAATTGAATCCCCCACTATCAACATCCTGGAGTTATCGTTGACCAGAAACTGAACTGGACCAGCCACATAAATGCTGTGGCAACAAGAGCAGGTCAGAGGCTCAGAATTCTGGGGCAAGTAACTCACCACCTGTCTCCCTAGTGCCTGTCTGCCATCTACAAGGCACAAGCCAGGAGTGTGATGGAATACACTGCACTTGCCTGGGTGGATACAGCTCCAACAACACTCAAGAAGCCTGACACAATCCAGGACAAAGCAGCCTGCGTGATTGGCACCCCCTTCACCACCTTCAACGTTGATTCCCTTCACCACTGACGCACAGCGACAGCAGTGTTTACCATCTACAAAGTGCATTGCAGCAACTCACCAAGGCTCCTTCGACAGCACCTTCCAAACCCGCAACCTCTTCCACCTAGAAGAGCAAGGGCAGCAGATGCATGGGATCACCACCTGCAAGTTCTCCAAGCCACACACCATCCTGACGTGGAACAATATCTCCATTCCTTCACTGTTGCTTCGTCAAAATCATGGAACTTCCTATCAGCGCTATTGGTGTACCTACATCCCAAGGAGTGCAGTGGTTCAAGAAGGCAGCTCACCACCACCTTCTCAAGGGCATCCAGGGATGAGCAAAAAACACTGGCCTTGCCAGTGATGCATCCCAGGAATGAATAATAAAAATAAATTCTATGAAAATATTAAAATTGTACATGATGTCTATCAAAATTGGATTTTTTTTTGCATCACTTAATAATGAAAATAAAGAATTTGCATTGATATAGTATGTTTTACATCTTCAGTACGTCCAAAAGTCTATTAATTACTTTTGATGTGTTGTCACTGTTTTTGAAGTATAAGCAAATACACCAGCCAATTTTCACATTGTAAGGTCTTGCAAGCAGCAATGAGATCAGTGCCACAAGCTGTTGTTTTTTGTGGTGTTAGTTGCGGGATAAATGTTGGCCAGGACACTGGGAGAAATACCCAGCTCTTTGAAAAGTACTACAGGAGCTTTTTTGTCCACTGGAATAGGCAGTGTGTCTGTTTAACATCCAATCATTTTTAAAAAAAAATTTTTTTTAAAAAAACCTCTGACAATACAACACTGAAGTGCCCAGCTTATGTACTCAAGCCCCAGGGCTTGAATACATATCATTTGACTCAGTGTTACCGTTGAGTTAAAGTTGCCACTAGTAGAGTCAGAGTCTACAAGCAAATGGACCGCTGGGTGGAGCACTACATAGAACTGTACTCCAGGGTAAATGCTGTCACTGAGACCGCCCTCAATGCAGCCCAGTCTCTGCCAGTCATGGATGAGCTGGATGAACAGTCAACAAAATCGGAACTCAGTGATGCCATTGATTCTCTAGCCAGTGGAAAAGCCCCTGGGAAGGACGGCATTACCCCTGAAATCATCAAGAGTGCCAAGCCTGCTATACTTTCAGCACTCGATGAACTGCTTTGATGTGCTGGGATGAAGGAGCAGTGCCACAGGACATGCGCGATGCCAATATCATCACCCTCTATAAGAACAAGGGTGACCACGGTGACTGCAACAACGACCGTGGAATCTCCCTGCTCAGCATAGTGGGGAAAGTCTTCGCTCGAGTCGCTATAAACAGGCTCCAGAAGTTGGCTGAGCTTGTCTATCCTGAGGCACAGTGTGGCTTTCGAGCAGAGAGTTCTATCATTGACATGCTATTCTCCCTTCGCCAGCTACAGGAGAAATGCCGCGAACAACAGATGCCCCTCTACGTTGCTTTCATTGATCTCGCCAAAGCCTTTGACCTCATCAGCAGACGTGGTCTCTTCAGACTAATAGCAAAGGTCGGATGTCCTCCAAAGCTACTAAGTATCGTCACCTTATTCCATGACAATATGAAAGGCACAATTCAGCATAGCGGTGCCTCATCAGACCCCTTTCCTATCCTGAGTGGTGTGAAACGGCTGTGTTCTCGCACCTACATTGTTTGGGATCATCTTCTCCCTGCTGCTCTCACATGCGTTCAAGTCTTCAGAAGAATTTTCCTCCACACAAGATCAGATGGCAGGTTGTTCAACCTTGCCCGTCTATGAGTGAAGACCAAAGTACAGAAGGTCCTCATCAGGGAACTCCTCTTTGTTGACGATGCTGCATTAATCTCCCACACAGAAGAGTGTCTGCAGAGCCTCATCGACAGGATTGCGGCTGCCTGCAATGAATTTGGCCTAACCATCAGCCTCAAGAAAACGAACATCGTGGGACAGGACGTCAGAAATGCTCCATCCTTCAATATCGGCGACCACGTTCTGGAAGTGGTTCAAGAGTTCATCTACCTAGGCTCAACTATTACCAGTAACCTGTCTCTCAATGCAGAAATCAACAAGTGCATGGGAAAGGCGTCTGCTGCTTTGTCCAGACTGGCCAAGAGAGTGTGGGAAAATGGCGCACTGACACGGAACACAAAAGTCTGAGTGTATCAAGCCTGTGTCCTCAGCACCTTGCTCTACGGCAGTGAGGCCTGGACAACGTATGTCAGCCAAGAGCGACGTCTCAATTCATTCCATCTTCGCTGCCTCTGGAGAATCCTTGGCATCAGGTGGCAGGACCGAATCTCCAACGCAGAAATTCTCGAGGCGGCCAACATCCCCAGCATATACACCCTACTGAGCCAGCTGTGCTTGAGATACCTTGGCCATGTGAGCCGCATGGAAGATGGCAGGATCCCCAAGGACACATTGTACAGCGAGCTCGTCACTGGTATCAGACTCTCCGGCCGTCCATGTCTCCGCTTTAAAGACGTCTGCAAACGTGACAGGAAGTCGTGTGACATTGATCAAGTCGTGGGAGTCAATTGCCAGTGATCGCCAGAGCTGGCGGACAGCCATAAAGGCGGGGCTAAAGAGTGGCGAGTTGAAGAGACTTGGCAGTTGGCAGGAAAAGAGACAGAAGTGCAAGGCGAGAGCCAACTGTGTAACAGCCCCGACAAACAATTTTATCTGCAGCACCTGTGGAAGAGTCTGTCACGCTAGAATTGGCCTTTATAGCCACTCCAGACGCTGCTTCACAAATCACTGACCACCTGCAGGCGCTTACCCATTGTCTCCTGAGACAAGGAGGCCAAAGAAGAAAGAAGTGGAGTCATAGAATCGTACAGCATAGAAACGGGCCCTTCGGCCCACCGCGTCCATGCCGACCATGCCTATCTATACTAATCCCACCTGTCTGCATTAATTCCATATCCCTCTATGCCTTGCTTATTCAAGTACCTGTCCAGATGCCTCTTAAATGTTGCTACTGTTCCTTCCTCCACCACCACCTCTGGCAGCTCATTCCAGATACCCACTATTCTTTGTATGAAAAATTTCCCCCTTTGATCCCCTTTAAACCTCTTCCCTCTCACCTTAAATCTATGCCCTCCAGTTTTAGTCACCCTTACCATGGGAAACAGACTCTGGCTATCTACCCTATCTATGCCTCTCATAATTTTATATACCTGTATCATGTCCACTCTCAGCCTCCTTTGCTCCAGGGAAAACAGACCCAGCCTATCCAATTTCTCTTTCTAACTCAAGCCCTCCAAACCAGGCAATATCCTTGTGAATCTTTTCTGCACCCTCTCTTGCTTAATCACATCTTTACTGTAGTGCGGCTGCACACAGTACTCCTTCTTCTTTTGGGCCTCCTTATCTCGAGAGACAATGGATACGCGCCTGGAGGTGGTCAGTGGTTTGTGAAGCAGCGCCTGGAGTGGCTATAAAGGCCAATTCTGGAGTGACAGGCTCTTCCACAGGTGCTGCAAAGAAATTTGTTTGTTGGGGCTGTTGCACAGTTGGCTCTCCCCTTGCGCCTCTGTCTTTTTTCCTGCCAAATACGGCCTAATCAACGTTATGTACAACTGTACATGATGTCCCAACTCTTGTACTCAGTGCCTTGGCCGATGATGTCAAGCATGTCATACGCCTTCTTCACCACCCTGTCTACCAGTGTTGCCACTTTCAGGGAACTATGTACCTGCACCCCAACGTCTGTCTGCTCAACAACGCTCCCCAGGGCCCTGTCATTCGGTGTATATGTCCTGCCCTGCTTTAACTTTCCAAAATGCATCACTTTGCACTTGTCTGCGTTAAATTCCATTTGCCAATCCCTTGCCCACTTTCCCAGTTTATCTATATCCTGTTGTAACCTTGGACAACCTTCTTCACTGTCCGCTGTCCACTATACCACCAATTTTGGTGTCATCTGCAAACTTACTAATCATGCCCCCTACATTCACATCCAAGTCATTAATATATATGACAAACAATAATGTAAGTAAAGTAATGTAAGTAAACCATTTTTCACTCAACTATATTATATTACAGGAGAAAAAGATGGTGTGGCTATTAGTTGTCAGGAGTTGCAGAAGTTACTTCAAGATGCAAAAGAGCGTGAAGTTCATTTGGAAGGCCAAATTAAAGCATTGGAGTCCAGAGTTCAAGACCTGAGTGCCAGCGAAGAAGAGGCAAGTATAAAGAATATTGGTTTTCCAGATCTCTCACTCTAATATACCCTTGGGCTTTCAATATGAAACTAAGCACTTACTGCAGACATCAAATTGGCTTAACTGAATAGTGATTGAACGTTTGTATTTTGCAATTTGCCTTTTTTTTTAACTGAATAAAAGCAATTTTTTTTTGATATGCAAAGAGAACATATTCTTTTCCTCAAGGCAATGGGACTCTCGTCAAATAATTTGGCGCCTCACATAGCTTAATCTTTATCCCCAGAAAGTAGTTTTCGAGGTGGTGATTTTTCTGGTGTGCTGGATGCCTAGGCACAGTGAATCGTGAAAAAGTGAGCTTAGCCGATGTCTGTAAAGGAGTCTGCCTGATTTTATTTTTTTCCTTTTTTATAAATTCAGATTGTTCCCTTACAGATATGCAGTCTGATCCACCTGGCTTTGATCTTTGCTGCACCCAGATGATCAAGTATACCTGGGCACAGAACCAGGAAAAGCTCCCCTGACATTTAAGGGAATACAATAATTTTAGATTGCAGCGCTAATTACATGTAATAGTGAAATCCTGCAGTTTGTCACAAATTTATGTATATAATGGAGTAAGTGGGATTGCTCATTGTCTTGTGTGTTGTGCAAGCTAACCTGTAAGCTTAAAAAGCGCAAAATTGTGATTAAATTGTACCATGTAAGGGTCAGCTTGACTCAGTTGGAAGCATTGTAACTTATGGGTTCAAGTCTCACTCTAGGACTTGAACACATAATGAGCGAGTACTACCTCGTCCAAAATGGTGACTTTCAAAAATAACATTAAACTGAGGCTCTGTCTTGTTCATGTGGATGTTAAAGATCCCATGGCAATGTTCAAAGAACAGCCAGTTCTTCTAACATCTGAACATTCCTTCTTTTAATCTTTTTTTAAAAATAAGACTAACCAGCATTAATTTCATTACTTTTACCAGATCTTGCTATGGCAGAATGGTTGCTCCTTTCACCTACATTGCAACAATGCCTACACTTCAAACATCATAATGGCCTGGATTTTGCAGTCAGTGGCAAAGCAACAGCACTTACCACTGACCTCGAAGAAAGCTGCCGACAGATATTTAACTTTCTGTGGCAGTGATGTCTCCTTTTCTGGCATTAATTTGAATCTAGTGCCAAGTCAAGGGGATTCCCAGCGTCTATAAACAGTCTTATCAAACTGGCTAAGCAGCCAATAACATTGAAGAATTTTTGCAGGCAGCAAACCAAGAAGTAAAATGCACTCATTTTCCCTTTTTAATTATTTTACACAGAGTAAACTAAAGATTGGGGCATACACATGGGATTAGTGTGGAAGCTGAAATATCAAACTTTACAAAAAATTATACTGAAAGCCATGTAATTTTTAACCAGATAATGGGAAAATTTGACATCCCACAAATATGAAATTTTTTCAGGGCCAGAACAGTTTTTCAGCAGTCAGTACACCATTAGAAACCAAGTTACACCTCTTTCAACAAAACTTAACTTTTTCAGGGATTTTTAACAGTGATTTATTCTGATGTAAAAGGAGTGTTTTTTGTCAATTTAGTGATCTCAATTGATTGTGAAGTTCAGGGAGTTCAACAGTACAGTCTGTGGAGAGGTGTAGAATCACTGGGCTGAATTTTACTGGCGCGCTCTGATCTCGGTGGCTCACCCGCGCAGAGCAGTCATTGTTGAATCCCCCGATATTTCGCACGGGGGCTCATTTAAATGGCGGTGGCGGAGCGGCCGCCCCCAATGGCGGAGAGAGGGCGGCCACTCCGGCAACTGTGTCTGACGCCATCGGGCAGGTGCCAGTGCCATTTTTAAAGGGCTTCAAGTCCTGACAGGTTATTTGCATTTTTCGAGCCATTATCACCTTTTATTTGAATAAAATCAGTTCATTACACATCAAAACCCCTTACCCAGCCCTGCAATGATGAAACAATGTATTTATTTCCCTCTTCATCCCCGAGAAACCATTTTTGCTGGTCCTGACCTTTCACCCCCAAACTTTGCACTCTTTGCCCTTCAACCCCTTTCCATCATTCCCTCAAACAATTGAATCACTTTTCACTGCTTCCCTACTCCCCACCCTGAGAATTTCACTACTCCCCACCAGGGTCACCCCTTGGATATCCGTGCAAACATCCGAAGCTGCTGGAGTTCCGGCCGGCGGCCCTAATATTGGCATGGGATGGCTGTCGGAACCAGGTAAGTTAATTTAAAAACATGCAAATAAAATTATATTATTAAAATGCAGGTCCCGGGAGGGCCGCACCGAGGCCTTGCCGCCAGTGGTAAAATGCAGCGGGGCCTTCTTGGCATCGGGGGTCGTGGTGGGCCTCTTCCCAGAAGAATTTTCTGGGCCCCCCTACCACGATCCTTGCGCCAGATGGCTAGTAAAATTCAGCCCACTGACAGCAGCTTCCAGAGTTCTGCATTTCTCTGTGCATGTGTGACTCCAGTTGCTGTCAGTTTCTGAGGAGTAATAATAGCAAATGCTGACAGTTTCAGCATCATTACTACTGCTTTATTCAGATTTCTCAATCATTGTAAAGTAATGTTCACAAGACTTTTTATTTTTCTTCATTTACTTCTATCGAAGTGAGGGTTGTTTGTGCTGGGATGTGGAACACTTTTCATTGTAGCACATCAGGTAAGTATAACACTGCTAGATTCATAAGAAAGGCAGCTCTACTCTGGCCCATCTTGTGCCACAGCTCAACCTCAGGACACCAGCCTCTAGCGCACCAATGAGATAGTTCTTTCCATTTTCTGTGCCAACTCACGATCCTAAGACCTTTCTGGGTGAGATTGCCAATTGTGACAATTTAATACTATGCTCCCACGCCCACTGGAAACTAGATTGAGTCAGATAAAACACATTTCACATGGGACCCTTACAATTGGCAGATAGAAAACACTGAAATCTGGGTTAAACCAAGGTTCTGTGCCACTCTGCTATGTACACTATTTTGCAAACTTACAAATATTGTCTGATATTGCTTGTACTAATCTCTTAATGGATGCAAAAACAATTATATTGTATGTGAAATAAACACCTTGTGAACTATTATTTGGCAACCGATTTGCAGTTGTACATCTTGCTTGAAATAACTCTAGGTATGGGCATAGATTCTTGTCTGTTTTCTGTGACTTACAAATTGGAACTAGATTATCTTGTTTGAGTTTAATATATTTTATAGCATATTATAAATTGATAACTTCATAACTCCGAGTTCAAGCGTCAGTCTTTACTACAGCCACACTTGATATCCCTTATTAGATGATAGCCCCTGTTAGATGATTTAATCAGTTTTTAACTGACTACAGTTATAGTGAGGGCTTCTTTGAATGTGGCTTGAGAAAGAGTTGGAACTTGTACTTGCTGCAGAAGCATACGCGTGCTATTCTTGAGTAGCAGAAACCATGCTCAAAATCTTCTGGCTGTATTATGTCAATTGAATTTAGCTTTGTTTCTGTGAATCCAAATCATTGTATTCTCTGTTTAATTATACATGTTGAGGGCATATTCCTTGGCTTTCTGTGCAGGCGCTGAAGAACCAGAAGATTGCTGAGGCAGCCATGGAAAGTATGCAGCAGCAGCTATCGGAGCTCTGTCGCTCAGAATCTCTCACTCGTGCCAGAGAGCAGCATGAGACAGTCGTTGGTGCACTTAAACAAAAACATGAGGAATCAATCTTAGTCATGCAGCAGACACTTGATGCAACTAGCATTGCTCTGGAAGAAAAGGTTAGAATCCAGCATATTTGATTGTGAATATATGCATTTTTATACTGCACTGGTGTTACACTTATTGTGTAGGTCTGCCTGATAGCAAACCAAAATTATGCCAACTAAAACGTAGTGAAATGTTTGTATTGAACTTCAAAACATTGCATTATTTTGAAAAGTTCAATTATTTTAAATAAGTAAATTTTGTATGTGTGCTTTGCTTGCAGTTGAGTATGTTGTGTAAGTCACCTGTACAATTCAAAATGGTGAATAATCTAGTTTTTTTTTTCCCCTTTCCATTCTCCTCATTCTCTTCTGTCAGAAAGAGAATTCTAAGCGACTTGAGGAACAAGTTAAACAGTTGGAAAGGCAACAGGACGAAGCCAAATTGGAGAAAGCAGAAATCATCAGTGGGCTGATGAAAAGTTTAGAAGCAAGTCAGCAGCAGTGCAGGGATTTACTGCAAACAGGTTAGGAACCCACCAATCAACTTATTAGACAAAAACAGCATCACAATTTCTGTCTAACTTTTTTGTGGAGGACTTTATCTTTTCTGTCAACCACAATTTTTGATCATTCTTCTTGTCTATTAACAGACCACATTTCCCAGTCAGCATGTCCTACAGGGACTCATGTGATGGCTTTATTGTCACAACTATTGCCATATCTGACCCAGAGTTAGTGTGGAACTTGTTTGATAAACTAAGCCTTACAAAGCTCAGCTACTTTTACTATAGGTGGCGCAATGATCTGTGGAACCTGACCTGCAACCCATGTTAGAGTAAATACTTTTTTAATCTTTTAATTTGAGCACCGTAAACTATATTGTGTGTGTTTCAGGTTCAATGCAGGAGATCACCCAACTTCGGATTCAACTTCAGCAAGTTCAGTCTGCCAAGAACATCAGTGACAACATGAACAAGGCTTTACAGGTCATCATATTAATTCTACTTAATATAGTAATATTTTTGATTTCTAATGCATCTGGGTAAGCTTTTATATCAATAGTGTGGATTTGATTTTCTATATATTTGAATGTTCAAATGAAATAAAATTTCAGCAAATGAGGGGAAAAAACAAGAGCAGTTGAAAGAATTGATGAAGAAATGCATGATACTGACGAGTAAAAATGTAAAGAAAGGAATAATAAGAAGGTCATATGCTACAATTGTACTTTGTTTCTTTGGACTTAAACATTTAATCGAAGAGCCCAGTGGACTGTACTTTGGCTTGAAAGCATAGCAAGTGCACACTGCTCTTGTTGGAATGTTTATAGAACCATAACTTATTGAAGCATGACTTCCTGGCTTGAGATTTGTGCTATTTTGCCTACTTGGGGTTTTTTGTTCTTCAATAATTTGTTCTAATGCTGGAACATGTCAAATTTAATTAACTGTTTTTCTCTACTTTGGACCTATGTCCTTCCACTGTCCCCAAATTGACCTCTTGAAAGTATGGTAAGAGTTTTCTCCTCTCATTTTGTGTAAGTTAAAGTCATAACTTATTTATTTATTTTTTTAGGAAGAGCTGGCTGACTTGAAGGAACAGATTACACTTTATGAATCTGCTGCTAAGATAGATGTTCTTACCAAAGATGTGCCAGGAGAATTAGCACTTCCATTATCGGATTCCTATATGGACCTCGGTATCCAGAATGGGAACAGGAAAATGCCCAGGCTGCAAAGGTAGAAACTGAAATTAACTTGAAGTGATCGTAATTGTAAAGTGCTGCAGTCTTTGTACATGATATCTTTTTTTTTAATCCTTTCCCAGAATATCTTGCAAAATTCTTATTTTTTTTTATCTTGAGGATTCACCCATGGTACTGTGGAGTGTTGGGATATAAATGATGCAATTATGTTTATTGAAAATGGCCATTTACTATTTTTGAGATGGTGCACTCATCAGTAATTTTATTTGAAGTTATAACTTGTGTTGTAAAGTCGATATGTTGTCATCTTTACAACGAACAAAGAATTAGGAGTAATAGACCTTAACATTTGGCTCCTAGTGTCTGTATTTTTGGTGCTATGAGTGCCATTTCACACTTCTGATGCTAGTTGCTCCTGATGCCATTTTGGTGAGGGCATTGGCACCCCCTCATTGAGCGTCTGCTGGTGGTATGTAGAGTAGACAGGTTGTGACATCAGCACTGCCATTTTGGAGCTAATGTTCCAGTCAACGCTCTCTCTCTTAAACATGCACAACTGAACGTGTGTTCAGCAGTAGGATGTACCCTCCACCAGTGCGATTTAAAGGGATCATCAACTACTTGCAGGTTAGTTGCTGATTGATTTTTGGTGGCTCATTCTGCAGTTATAGCAATATTTGGTTTCTAGAATTCTTTAAAGTTGCTGAAGTCCACAGGAAGTGATGTAGCACATGCTTGAAGGACTTTGCCCTGACTTCAGGGATTCTGCACAAACTCCTTATGCACAAACCTCTTGTTCCCAGAGATGGATGCAGTAGTTGGCATTCCCTGAGTTTACAGCACGACGGGGAGAAAGAACAGAGGCAACACTGATCAGGACAAGCTGCTAGAAGAGGGAGGAGGGGGAAAAGGTCTCTTAGCAGGAGGCCGTGTCTGCCCAGTGTATTCTAGGAGCAATTTCCTTACATCTGACAATATTGCTGGGGTTCACTTCACTGAGGACCTCTTCACTGAAATCTGCCACCTGTTAGAGCCACAATTACAACCCTAGGGTAGAACAAAGAGGGCATTGCAAGTATTTGTGACAGTGATCATGGCCATGAGCTTTGATGCGTCCAGGCAATTTGTAACACCTCCCAGTTTTCTTTCCACACCTTCATAAGGAAGGTCGCTGAGGCTCTGTATTCCAAGAGAGCCGACTATATTTCATTCTCTCTTGTCAGAGCAGCTTCATGAGGATTGCAGGCTTCCCCATGGTGCAGATTGCCATTGACTACACATGCATCGCTTTGTGGGTGCCACGTGTCAACTCTGAGCTATACTAGAACCAAAAGGAATTCTACTCCTCAGCGTCCAGCTAGTGTGACCATATGCAGCAAATCATGCAGGCCAGTGCCAGTATCATGATAGCAGTTATGATGCCTTCACTCTGCAGCATTCTGCTGTTCTATCTGCATTTGAACCACCATGACAAATGAAAAGCTACTAGGTGTCAAGGACTGTCCTTTGACGACATGGCTTCTGACTCTGATGCACAGCCCACGCATATGTGGGCATCATGCACATAACGAAAGCCATTCTACCACATGAAATGTGATAGAGCAGGCCATTAGCATGCTGAAACAATGCTTCCGCTGTCTGGACCACTCTAACAGCTCTGCAGTACTTGGCAGCACCAGTGTTAAGATTCATGGTAGTCTGCTGCATGCTGTGCAACGTCGTCATCACGAGGACACTGCTGTTGCCACCAACAATAGAGCGACCAGCTCTTTAGGAGGATGAAGAGAGGAGGCAACCAACGCAACTTCTTTCTAACAACGCTGTCTGTGAACGGCCCATCTGACTGGTCAACCCCAGTTCCCCATTCGTCAACAGTCCTGCACCTCATCATCCCTCTGTTACTGACCATCACAACATCCACTTGGTCACAATGCCAAAATAAAAACCACCACAAAACAAACATTGCAAACTAAAACATGCCATATTGCATACAAATGTCAACTAGTCATCACCCTTGTGCAGTCCCTCAGTGCCTGTCTTCCGTGTGCTTTTGCCTGTCTTAGTGTTCCAGTGCCATGCTATCCCATTGGCTACAGCATGGCTGGTGGAAGCTTCCCACTTTTAATGTGGGAGACTGCAAATGACTTTGCAGGGTGACTTCAAGCAGCTCTAGCCCTAGAAGACCTGGCTTTGGACTCCACAATGCTGCCAACCATGCCGCAAGTCTGGACTGGCTGGCTGGGCACTGGCAGAGTGGCAGGGATGGGAAGATGAATGCTGTCATCCTGAGAGGGAACAGCAGGGTCATGCTGTACTTGGCCACTGCCACTCACCTGGGTCGGCGCCTCAGCAATTCAAGTACTGTGTTGAAAAACAGAGTGCTGGACTAATGTGATGCCCTCCACGAGCCTTTAAACACTGCAGCTATGATGGCAGCAATCTAAGCTTGCGTGGCAGAAAGCTGAGCTTGCATGAGAACAGTCTGAGCTTTCACTGCAGTACCTAGATGATAGCTGGCTTCTACTTGTGCTGTAATGGAAGCTGAGACAATAGGCATTGCACACTGCATCATGGTTGGGGTCTGCAAATGTGCTGATGGAGTTGGTCACCACCCTATTTGCTGGAAAGGATGGACTACAAGCCCTGCGCAAAGTTGGTGCTAGACTCCATGCTCCATACATTGTACGCAAGCTTTCTGGCAGGCCTGCCACTGCACTAAGCACTTCCTGTGCATACCCAACAGCCACCTTCTGTAGCCTGCCCCATTGAAGTGCTTCCGACCATACAAATTAGGAGCAGAAGTAGGCCATTCGGCCCCTCGAGCCTGCTTCGCCATTCAATAAGATCATGGCTGATCTATTTCTGACTCGAACTCCACACTCCCATCTACCCCCGATAACCATTGATTCCCTTGTCTAACAAGAATCTATCTACCTTCACCTTAAAAACATTCAATGACCTCCCCTCCACCACCTTCGAGGCAGAGAATTCCAAAGTCGCACAACCCTTAGAGAAAAAAAATTCTCCTCATCTCTATCTTAAAAGGGCAACCCCTAATTTCAAAACAGTGCCCCCTAGTTCAGGACTCATCCACAAGAGGAAACATCCTCTCCACATCCAACTTGTCAAGACTATTCAGTATGCTTCAATCAAGTTTCCCCTCGCTCTTCTAAACTCCAGTGAAAACAAGTCCATTCTGTCCAACCTTTCCTCATAAAACAACCGCCACTCGTTCCAGGTACCAATCGAGTAAACATTCTCTGAGCTGCCTCCAACGCATTTATATCCTTTAAATAAGGAGACCAAAACTGCACGCAGTATTTGAGATGTGGTCTCTCAAATGCCCTGTATAACTGAAGCATAACATCCTTTTATTTTCAATTCCTCTCGTAATAAAGGTTAGCATTCCATTAGCCTTCTTTATTACTTGCTGTACTTGCATACTAACTTTTTGTGACTCATGCACTAGAACACCCAGATCCCTCTGCACCTTGGAATTCTACAGTCGTTCTCCGTTTAAGTAATACTCTGCTTTTTTATTCTTCCTGCCAAAGTGAACAACTTCACATTATGCTCCATCTGTCAGACTTTTGCTCACTCAACCTATCTGTATCGGTCTGCAAGCTCCTTATGTCTTCTTCACAACTTACTTTCCTACCTATCTTTGTGTCTTCTGCAAATTTAGCTACCATGCCATCGCTGCCCTCATCTGAGTAAATTATATAAATTGTAAAATGTTGAGGCCCTGGCAACTTATCAGAGTCCTCTGTAACAGAACCTAGTTTGTGACCTCGCCCTCTGGTGAACTGGCACCTGCACTACCCTTCTCCCCTACCCTGGCTGCAGGCCATGTGCCCGGTGTCTCTCCCCCTGTGCAGATCCCACCTCTATGCTGTCCTCTAAGTTGCATGTCGTGTCAGTATTTGAGCTGATGATTGCAAGTGTGAAATTGAGTGGTGTTTCTTCACTGTTTTCTTGCTTTTCCACCACTGCCTGACCAGGTGACAGCTCTTGCGTATCTGAAAAGAGCAAAGCACAAGGGGAGGGGAGGGAAGAGGAGGTGGGGAATGGTTGGGGGAGCAAAGAGGAGGTGGGGAATGGTTGGGGGAGCAAAGGGGTGCTTTAGAGTCAGAGTTATACAGTACAGAAACAGGCCTTTCGGCCCACCATATCTGCGCCAGCCATCAAGCCTACCCTCATCCCATTTTTCAGCACCTGGTCCGTAGCCTTGTATGCTATTGCGTTTCAAGTGCTCATTTAAATACTTCTTAAATGCTGTGAGGGTTCCTGCCTCTACCACCCCTCCAGGCAGTGTGTTCCAGATTCCAACCACCCTCTGGGTGAAAAAGTTTTCCCTCAAATTCCCTCTAAATCTCCTGCCCCTTACCTTAAATCTATGCGCCTTGGTTATTGACACCTCCGCTAAGGGAAAAAGTTTCTTCCTATCTACCCTTTCTATGCCCCTCATAATTTTGTATACCTCAGTTGTTCCCCCTCAGCCTTCTCTCCTCTAAGGAAAACAACCCTATCCTGTCCAGTCTCTCTTCATAGCTGAAATGCTGCAGCCCAGGCAACATCCTGGTGAATCTCCACTGCACCCTCTCCGGTGCAATCACATCCTTATAGTGTGGTGACCAGAACTGTACACGGTACTCCAGCTGTGGTCTAACTAGCATTTTATACAGCTCCATCATAACCTCCATGTTCTTATATTCTGTGCCTCGGCTAATAAAGGCAAGTATCCCATATGCCTTCCTAACCACCTGCTTCCTTCAGTGATCTGTGGACAAGTACACCAAGGTCCCTCTGACCCTCTGTACTTCCTAGGGTCCTACCATCCATTGTATATTCCCTTGCCTTGTTAGTCCTCCCACACTTCTCAGGATTAAATTCCATTTGCCACTGCTCTGCCCATCTTACCAGCTCATTTATATCGTCCTGTAATCTAAGGCTTTCCTCCTCACTATTTACAACACCACCAATTATCATTTCGTCTGCGAACTTACTGATCTTACCTCCTATATTCACGTCTAAATTATTAATGTACACTACAAGCAGCAAGGGTGCCAACACCGATCCCTGTGGTACACCACTGTTCACAGGCTTCCATTCGTAAAAACAACCCCGGACTATCACCCTCTGTCTCCTGCCACTAAACCAGTTTTGGATCCAATTTGCCAAATTGCCCATTTACAGCTTGTAAATCAGAAAAGATATGGAATGATGACTACAAAAAGGACAAATCCAGTCTAGCCGTTACCACGCCATTAGTCTACTGTCAATCAGCAGCAGCGATGAAAAGTATCATTGAGAGTGCTATCAAGCAACACTTATTCACCAATTACCTCATTGCTCACATTGGGCTCTGCTGACACCACACAGCTCTGGACTTAGTGGGGCATCAAGGAACCTTAGTAAAATAGAAGTCTGTGGGAATCAGGGGGAAAAACACTCCACTGGCTGGAGTCATACCTATCATAAAGAAAGATGGTTGTGTTTGTTGGAGGCCAAGCATCTCAGTCCCAGGATATTACTGCAGGAGTTCCTCAGGGCAGCCTCCTCCACCCACCCGTCTTCTGCTTCATCAGTGAGCTTGCCTCCATCATAAGGTTAGAAATCAGGATGTTCGCTGACGATTACATAGTGTTAATATCCATTTACAACTCCTAAGAGAAAGAAGAAGTCTGAGCCTGCATTCAACAAGACCTAGACAATATTCAGGTGTAGGCTGATAAGTGGCAAGTAACATTCAAACCACAGAAGTGCCAGGCAATGACCATCTCCAACAGAAAGTCTAACCACTTCCCCATGACATGCAACAGCATTACCATTCCTGAATTTCCCACCATAAACATCTTGGAGGCCACCAGAAACCTAACTTCACTAGCCAATTAGATATTGTGGTTACAAAAACAGGTCAAAAGCTAGGAATTCTATAGTGAGCGACTCATCTCCTGACTCCCAAAAGCCTTTTCACCATCTACAACGCATAAGACAGGAGTGCGATGCAATACTCTCCATTAGCCTGGATCAGTGCAGTTCCAACAACATTCAAGAAACTGTACCATCCAGGACAAAGCAGCCTGCTTGATTGGCACCTCATCCACCACTTAAGTATTCACGCCCTCCACCAGCAACGCACCATGGCTGCAGTGTGTACCGGCTACAAGATACACTGCAGCAACTCGCCAAGGCTTCTTCAACAGCACCTCCTAAACCTGCGACCAAGACCACCTAGAAGGACATACAGGCACTTGCGGACAGCATCACCTGCAAGTTCCCCTCCTAATCACACATTATTCTAATTTGGAAGTACACTGCTGTTCCCTTATAGTCACTGGGTCAAAATACTGGAATTCCCTACCTAACAGAATTGTGGGAACACCTACACCACAGTTCACAAGGCGATTCATCACCAGCTTCTCAAGGGCAATTAGGGATGGATAACAAATACTGGATTTGCCAGTGACATCCACATCCCATGAACAAATTAAGTTTTTAAAAAAAAAATAAAAATTGGTATGTGAGAAGGAGGATTAGTTGTGATTTTATATGGCTTCAGCCCTGCTGCTGGCCACTGCCTCAACAGTGGTCACTCCAGTGATGGTAAATGCTCTCTGCTCTGTGGGGGTAAGCCACAATTCTGCCCTGCCGATTTAGTTCTGCTGCCTCCAGTTGTATGCCACCTTGGGGCTGCCATGGCTGAATAGCTGGCAGTGTATGCAAGCTTGAGATGTGGATGTGAGGCTTGTAGCAGTGCTAAGTGTGTGAGGGTGAAACTATGAATGTTGGGTCTGATTCATGATTGTTAGAGATTGTTAATTGGTGAGTGATGGCGGTGTGGTGCATTGAGAAGTGTCTGAGGCTAATGGTGTAGATGGTGGGATATGGCATTTGCAGATATGTTCACTGACTCTTGACCACTTGTGTGAGGTCGTTGAATTTTTTGCGGCGCTGCATCCAGATCTTTGAAGTTTGACCCTAGGATCGACCACCATGGCTATCTGGTTCCACTGCCTTCGTAATGTTTGTCTAGCGGCCTTCCTGGTCCACTGTGGATAGATCACATCTCTCCTCTCCACAACCTGCAGTAAGGCATCCATTGCAATGTCAGCAGACCTTGGAGTGTGTTCGCTCCCCTGTTGTGCCATAATTTGCTCTTTTTCCTCTTCAATCTTTCTCCCACAAACAGTTCTGTATCTACTCCGAATCCATCTCCCCTTTAAGAAGTGCAGGCTGGCTCCAAGGGGTGCTAGCTTTGCGCAAACTTGGGTCATCTGCTGAGACATGTAGCTGCTCAACAGCATGTTTAGTGCTGGTTGCATGCAGCAGTCGTGAAAATTAGCAGACAGCAGAAAGTCAGAATGCTGCCTGCATAGGAAGCAGTGGGTGTAGGTTACCTACACATCAAAATGTTTAAATTCGATTTTTCACTTCTGTTGTGGGTGACCACTTGGGTTCCAATAGTTATTATATAGGAACATAGGAAATAGGTGCAGGATTAGGCCCCTTGAGTCTGCTCTGCCATGCAGCTAGATCATGGCTCATCCTCTACCTCAACGCCATTTTCCCACTCTATCCCCATATCCCTTGATGTCTTTTAATATCTGGAAATCTGTTGATCTCTGTCTCGAATATACTCAATGACTGAGCCTCCACAGGCCACTGGGGTAGTGAATTCCAAAGATTCACCACCCTCTGAGTGAAGAAATTCCTTCTCATCTCTGTCCTAAATGCCCTGCCCCTTATTCTGAGACTGTCCCCTGGTTCTAGAGCCCCCAGGAGGGAAACATCCTTCTTGCATCTACCCTGTCGAGCCCTCTAAGAATTTTGTGTGCCTCAATGAGATTACCTTTCATTCTTCTAGACTTTAGAGAATATAGGCCCAGTCTCCTAAATCTCTCCTCATAGGATAATCCTGCCATCCCAGGGATCAGTCTGGTGAACCTTCGTTGCACTCTCTCTCTGGCAAATATATCCTTCCTTAGGCAAGGAGACCAAAACTGTACACAATACACCTGGTGAGGTCTCACCGAGGCTCTATACAATTGCAGCAAGGCTTCTTTATTCCTGTACTCAAATCCTCTTGCAATAAAGGCCAACATACCATTTGCCTTCCTACTTGCTGTACCTGCAGGTTAGCTTTCAGTGACTTTTGAACAAGGATACCCAGGTACCTTTAGACATCAACACTTCCCAATCTCTCTCCATTTGAGAAATACTCTGCATTTCTGTTTTTCCTACCAAAGTGGATAACTTCACATTTTTCCACATTATATTCCATCTGCCATGTTCTTGCTCACTCACGTAGCCTGTCCAAATCCCCTTGAAGCTTCTTTGTTTTCTCCTCACAACTCACATTCCCACCTAGTTTTGTGTCAGCGAACTTGGAAATGTTACATTTCGTCCTCACATCCAAGTCGTTGATATAGATTGTGAATAGCTGGGGCCCAAGCACTGATCCTTGTGGTACCCCACTAGTCACAGCCTGCCAACCTGAGAATGACCCGTTTATTCTTGCACTTTGTTTTTTGTCTGTTAACCAATTCTCAATCCATGCCAGTATATTGCCCCCAATCCCATGTGCTCTAATTTTGCTTCTTAGCCTCCTGCATGGGATCTTATTTTGAAAATCCAAATACACCACATCCACTGGTTTTCCCCCTTATCCATTCTGCTAGTTACATCCTCAAGAAAAGCTCCAACAGGTTTGTTAAACATGATTTCCCTTTCAAAAATCCCATGTTTGACTCTGCCCAATCCTATCATTATTTAAGTGTTCAGTTGTCATATCCTACATGATGGATTCTAGCATTTTCCCTACTACTGATGTCCGCCTAACAGGTCTGCAGTTCCCCATTTTCTCTCTCCCTCTTTTCTTGGGTAGATATTGTTTCAGTAAATGCTGAAGTTAAAATAATACAAACGTACAAGTCTTCAGACGAGAAAATTTTAGCTGTGCTGCTGATTTTTTTTTTTTTACCTTCGTCTCTGCTTCTACCCTTTCTCTAAGCACAATGCAACGGGGAGGTTCAGATAAAGTGTTGTCAAAGGATGACATGATATTGGAGCTGAAGGCTGAACTGGAACGATCGCTAAGCAGCATCAGAACAAAACGTCATCAAGTGACTCAGCTTCAGAATGAAAGTAAAGAAAGTCAAAGGCAAATAGCTGAGTTAAAGGAGCAGTTACAAAATGCTGAAAAAATGGCAAGAAGTCATGAGGTCAGTTGTACGGTTAATTCTATTTTAAATGTATAGTTGATAAAGTAGTATTTGAAAATAAATGCTTATGCACTTGGTTTAGTTGACTTACTTGTATCTCAATTATATGAGAAATGTGATTGCTTCGATTTACTGGCCATTTAACTGAGTACAGTAACTCTTTTATGACTAAATTCATGTCTAATAATATTTGAATATTTTTCTGCCATTAGTTCATAAAGGGGATTAGATGTTTCCAATTGACTGATTCTCTCGACCAAATTTAGAAATACATTTTCCAGGGAATCTTTGTTCTTGTGTTTCCACTTTAGTTTCCCTTTTTTCCCAAGCGCTCTTTCTTATATTTTATTAGATTTCCAAATTGGTTTATGCACTGTCTTAACATTGCCGTTCTTTGCCTCTACAGCCCTTATACATGCCTTCATCACATCAAGACTTCTTGCTGGTCCCTAACTTCCACCCTCCATAAATTCCTACTTGGTCAAAACTCTCTTGACCGTATCCTGTCTCATAATTTTACTCACTGTCAGTGATCTGTATGGCTCTTTGTTCCCCAGTGTATTAAATTTAAAAGGCCGGTCCACATACTCCTCCATTACCTTGCCCCATCCTAACTCTAATTCTTTTGAGTACTATATCATAGCCTGAATATTTTTTTTTAATTTCCAAAATATACTTTATTCATAAAAATCTGTAAAAATAAAATACATTACCAAACAGTTTCAAACAGCACCAAGTCAAAAATTACAAACAGTGCAAAGGAGGTCCGTTTCCTTCAGTACAATCATGAGTTGCCTCACAACCCTTCCATTTCATTGTCGTGCCAGATACATTTTTACATTTTACAGCACACGAAATTTTCCCGATACAGTTCAAGGGGTTTCCCATGGATCCAGCCCCTCAGTTCAGCTTGGTGGGGGGACCTTACACAGTGGTCTTTCCCCATTGAGCCTTTGCTGCGGCTGCCCCAAGCTTTAGTGCGTCCCTCAGCACGTAGTCCTGGACCTTGGAATGTGTCAGTCTGCAACATTCGGTGGTGGACAACTCTTTGCACTGGAAGACCAGCAAATTTCGGGCAGACCAAAGGGCATCTTTCACCGAATTGATAGTCCTCCAGCAGCAGTTGATGTTTGTCTAGGTGTGCGTCCCTGGGAACAGCCCGTAGAGCACAGACTCCTGTGTTACAGAGCTGCTTGGGATGAACCTCGACAAAAACCACTGCATCTCTTTCCACACCTGCTTTGCAAAGACACATTCCAGGAGGAGGCGGGCAACCATCTCTTCCCCACCACAGCCAACGCGGGGGCATTGTGCGGAGGGGGTGAGACTTCGGGCGTGCAGGAAGGATCTGACGGGGAGGGCTCTTCTCATCACCAGCCAAGCTAGATCTTGGTGCTTGTTTGAAAGTTCTGGTGATGAGGCATTCTGCCAAATGACTTTGGCGGTCTGCTTGGGGAACCATCCGACAGAATCCACCGTCTCTTTCTCCCGTAGAGCCCTGAGGACATTCCGTGCAGACCACTGCCTGATGGATCCCTTTCTCTGCATTCCGTTCATGCCACCATTGGTGTCAGAACCTTCAGTCACCTTGGCCTTAATCTCTGCTGCTCAGTTTTTAAATCTCTCTGCCTTCCACCTCTCTCTACATCTTTAGAAAAGCCTTCCTAACTTGGCTTGGTGGTGAATTATTTTAGCTAAATTTGTTTGTGAAGTGCTTTGGGATGTTCTTTACATTTAAAAGCATGTTTGGTTTTCTGTACACTTCAATTAATATGACATTGAGATCATACATTGCTACTGTGAGTCAGATGGTTATATGCTATGCACTTAAAGCTGATTTGTTATGACTTTTTAAAAATTATTTATTTATCCTCATTTTGCCCTTCATTCTTGAGCAGCAGTGTTTCTTTTCTATAAATTTCAATCTAGCACTGTTCGCAAAAAATTTTTTGGCAGTCTTCAACAAGCAGAAGCTCACTCCAACCCTCTCCGTCTCATGCTTGCATGCAATCAGCTGGCCGTTGATGGTGAAAGTTCATTTGGAAGCATGATTTAATTGTGAATTATTAATGTGTTAAAAGTCATTTTATTTTTTCAGTTGTATTCAAATGAACTGTTGGAAGACTCAAAGCTACAAAACTGAATTTTATTGTATGCACTCAGGTGAGGGCCAGCACATTAGAAAAGCAGCTGGGCGCAGTAGGACCCTGCTCATTTGCCTCTGAAAAGGCACTCCGAGAAGAAGTTGAGAAGCTGCAATGCGAAACACAGGTTCTACTCCAAGAAATTGAGGTGAAAATTACATTTTGAGCTGGAATTCAACACTTCAAATGGGTGCACAACCAGATCATTATACTTGATTTAATTCTTACTATAAAAGCAAAAATGTCTGTTTTGTTATTTAGGATAAGCAACAGCAGATTGAAAAGCTAACTGTTAGTGAGAAGCAATTTAAAGAAGCAAACCAGGAATTATGCAATGAGATGCGTCTGATGATCCAGGACTTTGACCAGGATAAACAAGAGGCAATTGACAGGTACAATGTAAAGCTATTAATTGAATAAAGTGGGCAATGGCACACAAGACAAAAGCGTTCTTGCATATTGATGGCTTACAATTGTTCAGCCTTTAATGGTTAGTGTACTTATCAGTTGCAAGAGTCTTTCTTTGGCCTCCTTATCTCGAGAGACAATGGGTAAGCGCCTGGAGGTGGTCAGTGGTGTGTGGAGCAGCGCCTGGAGTGGCTATAAAGGCCAATTCTAGAGTGACAGGCTCTTCCACAGGTGCTGCAGAAAAATTTGTTTGTCGGGGCTGTTACACAGTTGGCACTCCCCTTGCGCTTCTGTCTTTTTTCCTGCCAACTGCTAAGTCTCTTCGACTCGCCACACTTTAGCCCCGCCTTTATGGCTGCCCGCCAGCTCTGGCGAACGCTGGTGACTGACTCCCACGACTTGTGATCAATGTCACAGGACTTCATGTCGCATTTGCAGACGTCTTTAAAGCGGAGACATGGACGGCCGGTGGGTCTGATACCAGTGGCGAGCTCGCTGTACAATGTGTCCTTGGGGATCCTGCCATCTTCCATGCAGCTCACATGGCCAAGCCATCTCAAGCACCGCTGATTCAGTAGTGTGTATAAGCTGGGGATGTTGGCCGCCTCGAGGACTTCTGTGTTGGAGATACGGTCCTGCCACCTGATGCCAAGGATTCTCCGGAGGCAGCGAAGATGGAATAAATTGAGACGTCGCTCTTGGCTGACATACGTTGTCCAGGCCTCGCTGCCATAGAGCAAGGTACTGAGGACACATGCTTGATGCACTCGGACTTTTGTGTTCCGTGTCAGTGCGCCATTTTCCCAACTCTCTTGGCCAGTCTGGACATAGCAGTGGAAGCCTTTCCCATGCGCTTGTTGATTTCTGCATCTAGAGACAGGTTACTGGTGATAGTTGAGCCTAGGTAGGTGAACTCTTGAACCATTTCCAGAGCTTGGTCGCCAATGTTGATGGATGGAGCATTTCTGACGTCCTGCCCCATGATGTTCGTTTTCTTGAGGCTGATGGTTAGGCCAAATTCATTGCAGGCAGCCGCAAACCTGTTGATGAGACTCTGCAGACACTTCAGTGTGAGATGTTAAAGCAGCATCGTCAGCAAAGAGGAGAGTTCCCTGATGAAGGACTTTCCGTACTTTGGACTTCGCTCTTAGACGGGCAAGGTTGAACACCCTGCCCCCTGATCTTGTGTGGAGGAAAATTCCTTCTTCAGAAGACTTGAACGCATGTGAAAGCAGCAGGGAGAAGAAAATCCCAAAAAGTGTGGGTGCGAGAACACGCCACTGTTTCACGCCACTCAGGATAGGAAAGGGGTCTGATGAGCCACCATGTTGAATTGTGTCTTTCATTTTGTCATGGAATGAGGTGATGATACTTAATAGCTTTGGTGGGCATCCAATCTTTTCTAGTAGTCTGAAGAGACCACGTCTGCTGACGAGGTCAAAGGCTTTGATGAGATCAATGAAAGCAATGTAGAGGGGCATCTGTTGTTTGCGGCATTTCTCGTGTATCTGACGAAGGGAGAACAGCATGTCAACAATATCAGTTGCAAGAGTAGATAAGAGAATTTGTGCATCAATCTAACGCATTAAAAGCTTTACTTTGATGTGAGTGATACAAAATCAAGCCATTTGTTCTTGTCTGCTTTTTTTGATGTGATGCATTGCTGTAGATGTGAGCGAATTCATCAGCAACATCATGAGGATGCCAAATGTCGACTTCAGCAGGAGCTGCTGGAGCAGCATGAATTGGAGAAAGCTCAACTGACTCAGTTTTATAAACAGCAGATCACACAAGTAAAGTGAGTTTGTGATAGAATTATCTCTAAAGTCTTTCTGTCTGATTAATTTGAATTAGGACTTGGTCAAATGTCTGTTCCGTTTTATAAAGCAGTGTTGTCCAACAGAATGTACCTAGCTAACCATAGGTGTGACTATGATGACATTATTTTAGTCACGTGCATTAATTTTAGTGGAGGACGCTGTACATAGACTCACAGGTAAATATACTTCATGTAGGGTATATTTACTTCACAAGCATCTTGCACCATTCTGTAACCAAGGAAGCAAAGCACTTAATGATCAAAAGAAACTTGCAAACTCTGCCTTTTGGCTTACCATTTCACAAACTCAAAAATGTTCTAAGTGCACATGCGTATGCCATCCAAATAGGAGTATTGAGATGACAAATGTCATTGCTTTTTTATTTACTAATCGGAAATGCAATTTGTTCACGTGCAAGAAAGTACAGAAATGGACATGCCTTCAAAATGAGCCAATATGAATGTGTATGCATGATATAATAAACCTGGAACCAGGTGTGTGTAGTTTTGTGACTGATGAAATGATGCACTAATTTGTTGATGGAATTGCATTATTTTCTGGACCTTTTTTTTTCCCCCCTTCTAAATTCTTTTTCATGCATTAGTAGTCACCTGGAGCAACTGAATCATGAGATGTCTGGAGTGCAGGAGTGTTATATTACCATCTGTAAAGAAAAGGACTCGTTGGAGAGCAAATTAAGAACAGAAATGTCCCTCAAGTTAATAACAACTGACCAAGTTAGTACTTAAAATGAAAAAAAAAAATTATCATTCATGTTCAATGGATTTGTTGTATGTCCCAGTTCGGGGTTGAAACTCATAAGGTGCCTGTTCATTTCAAGACTTTAGAGACCACATTACATGATATTCCTCATCCGACACTATAACTACTTATACATTGTACAAACCTCATGCTAGTGCCACTAGTTCTTCAGTCCAGTCCTTGTACCACTGGCTGAATGCTGAATGTAGAATTATCCAGGCTGACTAAAACCAGCTGTTGGGAGGGTATATTTTAGCTGGTCTTCTGGCTGATGGTTTTAACGAGTCCCAGCAGTTTTGCATTTCACTTGCATATATTGCACAAGGCCCATGCTTTGGGATCGAATGGTGCTAGTGGTCTTGTACAATGTAAAAACAGTTTTCATGTTTGGTCAGGTGACTATCTTAATTAGAAAAACCATAGAACCATAGAAAAATTTCAGCACAGAAGGAGGCCATTCAGTCCATCGTGTCTGTGCCATTAAAAGCAGTTCGAATATGCCTGGTGGTTCTTCCTGTTCTGCCAAAATGTTTCTATGGTTCAATAGCCCGGAAAATACCTCCGTGAGAGGCCCATCGTGGGCCTCGATGCTGGGAAGGCCCTGCCCCAAATTACCGGCGGCAGGGCATCGTGCTGGCTCCCCCGCTGCTCAGCAATGGGATCCCAATTAAAATATTTTAATTTTTTAAATTACATGAATAAAGACCTTCCTTGATGCAGCGGCCATCCCGCTTCGATATTCCAGCCGGTTGCCGGAACTCCCGCGCCTTCTGATCACTGTTTGGAAATCTGAGGTGGAACACTGGTGGGGAGGGGGGAGGAGTGAAGTTTTCAGGGCGGGGGGGCAATGGTGGGGTGCATGGAAAACTCTTGCTATTGGTTGAGGGGATGGTGGGAAGGGGTTGAAGGTTAAAGTGAAGAAAGTTTGGGGATGAAGGGTCGGGATTGAGAGTTGACTTTTTTGTGTGGGGGGGGGGGGGGGGGGGGAGGAAGAGGGCAATTAATAAATTGAGTAGTCATTGGGGAGGTTGGGAGAGGTGATTGAAACTGCTAATAAAGTTTTTATTTTTTAAAGACCTGTACCTTCTATATAAAAAAAAAACAATTTAAATAAAAAAATTTGAAGCCCTTTAAAAATGGCACTGGTGCCTGTGCGGTGGCGCCAGATGCCATTGCCGGGGGTAGAGCGCCTGCCCCCTCTACGTAATCGGGGGCGGGCATTCCGCCCCTTCCATGTAAATGAGCCACCATGCTAACTATCGCGGTGGCTCAGCGCACATCTCTCGCGCGTGCATCCTGCCAAAAATTCAGCCCACAGTGTCAGCTGTTCAATGCCAACATACCCTCATTGCATTAAAACGTTTTGGTATGCACCTGCAGAAATAGAAAAAAATATAGAATTCTTGAGGTACAATGCTAATATCAGCTCCAAACAATCAAAAAATAAATGAGCTTTTCGACCTTTGGCAAGGACTATCTTTTTTTTCCCAGTCAAAACATACTACTGCTTGTAGAAAAAGGAATATTTGCTCCTCACTATAAATGTGCATTTGCACTGTTGGCTGTAGTCTTTGAAGTGTAAAGCTTATTTTTTCAGATGAAAGAAATATTTTCAGAAGAAATGAAAGAGCGTTTGAATGAGCTGCAGGCACAGCTGGAAGAAAAGCACAAAGCTGCAATGGTAGCTGCAAAGGACCAATGGATAATGGAAAAAGAAACCGATATTCAGCTGCAAGTTGAGAGGCGTGTTGTGCAGGCCAAAGCGCAGTGGCAAGAAGAACAACAAAAGGTGATATATCTTACCAATTATATTAAAGTGGCCAAAATGTGGTGCTCTGCTGAGCCTTTGCTGTTGTCACCACCTTAGTAATGAAGAGCTTGTAGATTTATTCTTGGCTTCATAAAATAAATCTCCTGTGCGCTCTGATTTCTCTAGTGGTATTTCCTGAAGTAAAGGGTTACAAAGAATTTTTTTTAATTACTTTTTCAGTTTTGCATGTTGCTTTGTGTTTGCAGTTTTGTTTTTTCTAAACTACTTGCTCCAGCGCTCCACTGTAGAAAAATTATTTTCAAATACAGTCAATTTGTTTTCACTCAACCCACAAAAATGTAGGTACTATTAATGGTAAAGCTTCCCTAGAGTGGTACTAAATTACCATCTTGTGTTTTCTCTGAATCACTAAAATTATGTAAATAACCTATTAGATGTGAGGTTGGGAAGGTCTGGGTCCTAGAGGAAAAAAAGAACTTGCATTTTGTATAGTGCCATTCGTGATCTCGGGATGTCTCAAAATGCTTTGCAGCCAATTAAGTACTTTGAAATGTAGTCATTGTTGTAATGTAGGGAAACGTGGCAGCCAATTTGCAAGGTCCTACAAACAACAATGCAGTAATGACAAGATAGTTTTAGTTGGTTGGATAAAAAACTATTGGGCAGGGCACTGGGAGAGCCCTTCTGCCCTTCTTCGAATAGTGCCTTGGGATCTTTTGCACCCACTTGAGGGCAAGCAGCTTATCATCAAATTGATTACTTCTGAAATACAGTGACTATTATGGAAACCGTGAGTGCAGAAGTGTCAATTACTTGCCCACCCTCCACCCCCTTCTGAGCAAAGAACAAAATTCCCAGTCCTGGAAATATAACTTGATAGACAAAAATCAACCCAGGACAAGCAGAAAGTTTTGTAACTGAATCACTAACTTGCTCAGCCCCAGCAGCAGAACGCTTTTTGGATGTAGCAGAACTCCGAGCCCAAAGAGTTAAAGTAATCAGTACTCGTAAGATGTAATTTCTTTGGCTGCATTTGCTGACAACGCAACCACTAGGTGGCACAGTACTGGCACATGCGCAAATGCAGCCTCATCCACTGAAATGTCACTGCCTGTGACGTCTCTGGCAGCTGCTAGTAATAAGGATGGCACTGCTCAATTTTCACATTTAAAAAAAATTAAATTTAAATCCCCTCAATGGCTGCGATCGCCACCTCCATCCCACCGCCAACAGTACCGCTCCCTCCCGCACCCGTCTGCTCGACACCCCAACCCCCCCCCCCCCCCCCAATTTTATGTATTGTAACTACAAACATTCAGATCTCCTGATTCTTTGACCCAGCTTGAAAATAAAATATTATTAGAGGGTATAATTTTCAGTCAACTGTACTTAGTTAATATTAAAATAAATTGCATCTTTTTGGGAATTAGCTATATAGCGGTCTATATAGTGATCCATATACTTCTACCAACACAATTGTAGGGTTGCTATTCCCAGGGCTAATATGATTGCTGTAAATCTATTTGATGCATGAAGACTAGGCTAGTTGGAAACTTTTCTTTACTATGAGAATAAATAACCTGTCTACCACTGGATGCAGCTTTGAGGACATTTTAATTTCAAGCATTGTCATTGCTTGTCCCTTTTTTTTTGGTTAGCTTAAAGACCAAGCAATACATGCACTTGAGACAGAATGGCAGCTTCGTCTTCATAAGACTGTAGAAGCTATCAAGCAAAAGACTTTGTCTAAGGTCGACCAAATTTGTCAAACTGAGCAGTCCTCTGGCACAGAAGTTTATAAGTGCCAAGAATTAGAAACTCGGCTTGCTTGCTTAAAAATGACGTTGGAGCATCAAGCTAAGGAAGAAAAGATAATGGCAGTTCGAGAGGCCTTAAAACAACTTGAAGTAGAACTGCAGAAAAAGCATGAAGATAATGTTGCCAAACGGGTAAGATATTGAACAATTATACCAACACAGAATGTGAAAAACTGTGTGATTTGGATTTTTACATAGTAGAAGTTAGTGAAAGACCTGATACACTTGTTTTCGTATAATGCCTCAGCATTTCTGAGACATCCTGAAGTGTTTCACAAAATAATTACTAATGCAGTGGAGTAACTAGTAGCTAGTTTTGTGCAGCACAACATCCCATAAACAGCAATTGGATGAATGACTGACTAGTTATTCTGTTTTTGGAAGTGTTGGATTGAAGATTGAGTTTTGGACATGGGCCCTTTTTCCAGTAATGGCATCAGATGTTTAACATCAGCCTGGCATCTTTCTGACTAAGGCACAAGAGTGCTACTTACTAAGTCAAGCTGATAATCTTTTTAGTGCTTTAATTGATAGAATACTAAGGAGTGCTGCTTTTGAACCACCATATATCCCCACTGTAATAATATGATGGTTGCAAATGTTAGTGTTGCTTTCAAGCAATCTCACAGTATTTACAAGACCACTTTCTAATAATCTTATTGGCTAGCTGATTATTCTGTGTTTGACAGCTCTGGGCCGTTGCTGTTAAAGGCAGGTGAAGATTTGGCAGATGTAAATCTCCACCAGACTGGTTCATTGCTCCCTGATAACTATATGACTGTTTTTGTATTAACGGTTGCTCATTGACTTTTTGAGTGCACTGATTGTTTGTTTCATGTCAAAGCAGAGACTGTAGTTCTCTGCATGTTTCTGTTGACCTTGCAAGCAGCTATCAATCAAGGGAAACCTTCCTAAGCAGAAGCAATTTACTTATGATTGACATCAAGATGCCATGCCCTGAGTTTGATTTCCCCCCTGCCTTTTCACCTATGCACTGACTGACTACTCATCCTTTGGTGATTTCAACCTCAATCTTGGCTCCCCTCCTCTTGCTGTTTCTTACAAATTCATTGCCCTCCTGCCCTCCCTAAACATCTTCCTCCATATAAACTTTCTTGCCCATATTCATGGCAAGCCCTTAAATCGTGCAGGATTCATGGACTCTCTGGCCCTGTGGTCCCCATTACTGACAAGGCCATCTGTGACTTCTTTGTATCCATTACCACACACATCTCACACCCACTTCTAACCCCATTTCCTTCTGCATCCGTCCTTAGAAAATTCTGTCCCTGTCTTTTACAGCTTTGATGCTCCCAATAGCCTAATTTTGGCCTTCCATTCACATTAATACTATTGCAGCTGTCAATTTTCTCAACTACTCCATCATTTGCAGCTTTTGATGTCCTCGTTCCAAGAAACACTCATCCCAATCATCACCCCCAGGACAGCTCCAGTCTTCAGTCCCTCACACCCAAGGAGCGCAGACTTGAGAATATCTGGCACACACGCTTGGATCCCTGGATCTGGATCACATCAAGCTCTTTCAGGCCTCACTGTCCTCTGCCAAAACCACCCAGTATTCTAGGATTTTCCTTAAGATCAAAGATAAATCCCAGCTTATTTTCTCAACTTCCAGCTATCTTAAAATTCCTTTAGCCATCTCCAATCCCTTTATCCTCTCCAACAACAAATGCAAGGAGCTCATGGACTTCTTTATCACCTAGGATTGAGACTATCCATTCACCTGTCTCTGCTGCTGCTTCCCCCTTTCCGCTTGCTTACCAAGCCAAGCCTTCCCTCTTCCCTAGCCCTGAGCCCGCATGTGTCTCTTTCTACTTTCTTTCCCATCTCTACTTATGCCCCCTCCAAGATCATCTCGTCCATGGGTCCCATCTATTGCTCCCTTGGTCTTAAAAATATAGATAAATTAATAACTTCTTCACCTTAGGAACTGAACATCATCACTGTGCCACACACACCAGACTACCTCCGAGTAGCATCATAGAAAATCAGCTAGTGGATATAAATTGTGATTTCCATTGTGATATAATTTGCTCTTGCTTCTTCATTTACATTGGTTAAAGGAGGCCATCTTGGCTGCCTCTGGATTAACACCAACACAGTGGTAAGGTAAGAAAGCAAGAGGGAATACACTCATTGGTTCTTTTGTGAGATGCTTTATACATTCAGAGCATTGCAGGGAGTACAAGATGGTCCTAACAACTGGTTACCAGGATACTGGTGGAAATGGGCTATATGATGGTTGAGCCATGGCTTAGTTATGAAGAAGAATGATTCAAGTGTTGAGCAATGACTTGTACTGTTTTCTAAATAAGCAGCTATATTATTTTATTGATAATTTAACTTGAGTTGGAAAAAAAAAACTAACTTTTTAGGTTGCTTTTAACAATAATCTGTTGTGAAGTAACATGTCCTGGTCTTTCAGGTTGAAACGGCGTTAACAAAAGCACGTGGTCGTTGGTTGGAGGAATTGACGAGCCTGCCTCAATATAGAGTCAATTTACAAATTGAGGAGAAGAAATGGGAGAGGAAGCATGAACAAGATGTGGCAAAGCAGGTAAAATGTTGTAGGGGCAGCCATTTTGTGTAGAACATTAGACGTCAGTATCTAGTTTGAAATGCATTGTTTCCAATGCTAGAGTACTAAAAATAATACTGAAGCTAAGATGCAGTTTTTAATCTTTTGGGTGCTTATTTTGTGCAGAGTGAACATCTGCAGAAAGTGATTATTTTTTTTCTCTTAGCATGAATAGTATATATTTCCATTTAGAGAAGCATCTACAAAAGTACCAACACACATTAAATTACATTATTTAAAGGATATAAGTCCAAACCATTCTAATTGAATCTAGTAGTTTGTTTCTTAGTAAAGTCTGTATGATCTGTGTGTCAAATTCACAACTACTGGATAGTGGTTTAATTATGAGTCAAAAGCAGCTACTTTTCTACCAAGTGCTTTCATATTTCATAAGGGCATGCATTCACTGCTTTTTTTTAATAACCATCATGATTGCATTCTTCTAACATTTGTTTAGTAGACTATTCTTGAATTGCCATTAGTTGGTACTGAGTAACATAAGAAAAAAGCAGTAGTTCTGTGTCGGTCAGCTTGGTGCAGTTAGTACAAACTCTCCTCCAGCTCAGTATATTGTAGTTTTGGCTCTTTTATATTGGGGCAGTGCCAAAAGTGCCATCCTTTAGATGAGGTTTTAAACTCAAAGTCCTTCTGCTGTTCTAGTGGCTCATTTGGATGTTAAAAGATCCCATGGTACTATTAAATGCAAGGGATTCCCTTGGTATTTTGGCCAACATTTCTCTCCAATATTGCCAGGAAAAGATTAATTAGTCATCCGTCTTGCTGCTTTTTGTGCGATATTGTTGGCACACAGAATTGCGGCTTTGTTTGTCTGCATTTCAAAAGAGATTCATTGTATAAAAATATTTTGAGATGGTTTGTTGTGATGAGGTAATAGATAAATGCAAATATGCTATATTCAAATTGATTTGCCTGCATAGTCAGCTGTACTGTAATTTAGGTTCCTACCAAGGTGAGAGCTCGAGCAGAAAATATGGAATGTTGGAAATCAGTTAAATAACTTCAAATAGAATTGAAGAAAAAAACATTTGACAAGATGCATAACCCAAAGTATTTTTAAAGGCTGCAATGTGAAGTCCTGTTTATGTCTGAATATTTTCCTGTATTAATTACTTTAATGGGATCAAATTGGTCCAAAAAAGTTTGATTTATCTTGAAGATGATTTGTTAATTTGATCAGTACTTGTTATTTGCAGATAGCAGCAGTACTCAAAGCAAATGATGAAAAATGGAAGAAACATGCTTTGAAAGAAATTGAGAAAACTGGGCCCAGTGTTAAAACTGTAGAATTGCAGGAAAAAATACTTGCTCTTCAACGCAAATTAGAACTTCAGAAAGAAGAAGCAGTAGCACTTGCTAAAGCTGAATTGGCAAAAGTTCGAGCTCAGTGGAATAAAGAGAAACAAGAAGAGATTAACAGAATTCATGAACTAAATGAAAAGGATTATCAAGCTTTCTTATCTGAGCATCGAAATAAACTCAGTGAAGTTCTTAAAACAGCTAAAGACGACTTTACACGGCAGAAAAATGAGCTGCTTGCGCAAAAGGAGGCAGAATTAAACCTGCGTCTCCTGGAGAAACAAAAAGAATGGTCAGCCAACCAAGAAGAAGTGATTAGTTGTGAAAGGCAGCGGTACGAATCTGAGCTTGTTGCTGAACTTGAATATTTTCTGAGTGAGATCTCAAAACACTTTGTTTTAAAGACTGAGCCCACGTGTTTCAGAATAGAGGAATATTTTAACCCTGCCAAACTCTCACATGAACAGGTTGATAAAGTGAAGGATCGCCTCCAGAGGGTTTGCACAAAAATGGTTGAAGAGATCCTTAATACTATCCAGAAAGAGGTAATGGCAAGCAGCTTCATGGTGACAATTCAAAAACATTTTGTGGCACCTTACAAGAGAATTCTTAAAACATTTCCAGTAATTGCATTAGCTGTGCATCTCCAATCTTTATTCTGCCAAATGCTATTGCCAAACTTGTCTGGCCTGGTGGAGTGGCATTTTAATGAGAACTTTGATGTTATGAGTCTTGATTTAAATTTCAGTGTCCATTTAGTTTAGTTTTGAGATACAGCACTGAAACAGGCCCTTCGGCCCACCGAGTCTGTGCCGACCATCAACCACCCATTTATACTAATCCTACACTAATCCCATATTCCTACCACATCCCCACCTGTCCCTGTATTTCCCTACAACCTACCTATATTAGGGGCAATTTATAATGGCCAATTTACCTATCAACCTGCAAGTCTTTGGCATGTGGGAGGAAACCGGAGCACCCGGAGGAAACCCACGCAGACACGGGGAGAACTTGCAACCTCCACACAGGCAGTACCCAGAATTGAACCCGGGTCGCTGGAGCTGTGAGGCTGCGGTGCAAGCCACTGCGCCACTGTGCCGCCATTCTTTTTTTTAAAATCCTTATTGACATGTCCTGGTAGATAGCGTTATAGTCAGTAAATGTACATATGTCAGCACATATTTGGAGCAAAATCTGTCTCTAGTTTGTCAGGTTGGTCATTTTATTGTCTGCACTTTACAATCCCATTTTTCTCTTTTTCTTAACTTTTTAGTGCTAAATTATTAGAATATTCTAGAAAGAGTCCCACAATTAGCCTTATTCCAGAGTATACATGTAGGAAATATGCTTTCATTTCATATCTAATTTAGAACAGAACAAGTTAGAAGCTTGGGGTGCAGTGGGTGGCCCCTGGTCTTGAGGCCAAGTTCTCTGTAAGGAGCAACCGGAGAGTTCCTGCACAGGCTGTACACAGCCCTTTAAGTTACCATGTATGCATGGTGCGCAAAAATATTTTAAGGGACCACAGACTTAAACACTTAAAAAGTTAAAGGCCCATGCACTGAAAAAAAAATAGAGGGTACGTTAGTCGTGCATACCACATTTGAGGACAGGCACGCTAACAACTTATATTTATATAGTGTCTTTAACGTAATAAAATGTCCCAAGGCGCTTCACAGGAGTGTTGGCAAACAAAGGGGTGAAATTTACAGCTATCCCGACATCGGGGATCGTTGTGGGGGGGCTGCAAAATGCCTCTGAGGGCAGCCCATCACGGGTCTCTAAACTGGGAAGGCCAGGCCCCATGTTGCCAGCAGCGGCGAGGCCTCGTGGCAGCCCCCGCCCTGCCCCCGCTGCTTGCCGGCTGGCTCAAAATATAAATATGTTAATTTATTTGAAGTATTGAATTAAATATTTGCCCGCTGCTGCTGTCGGTCCCAGTGCGATATCAGTGCCGGTGGCCGGCACTCCGGACGGAGATTTGCAGGCACAGGAGATCAGATACAGGACACTGATTGGGAGGGGGCTGCACGCAAGTATTTCAGTGCGGGGTTGGGGAGCAGGGTCAAAGCATTCCAATTAGTCTAGGGGATGGCGGGAAGGGGTTGAAGTGAAAACCTCGTAAACTTTGGTGGGGGGGTAGGGGGAGAGATCAGGAATGGAAGATATTTTGGGGGGGGTTGGGGGAGAGGGCAAGGAATGAACTGTGTGGTCACTTGGCGGGGTGGATGGTGGGGAGAGTGGTGACCAACATTACGTTAATGTTTTAAATAAAATGTAAAAGGTGTATAACTTCAAATATGTTAACGAAGTTGAAGGGCTCGAAGCTCTTTTAAAATGGCATCGGTGCCTGCACAATGGCGCCTGACGCTGTTACCGGGTACAAACCGCCCACTCCCTCCATGTCATCGGTTGGGGGGGGTGATGCGGTCTGCCCAGGCCGTGTAAATGAGCTCCGCAGAGTAAAGCCCACGTGTGCGGGCCGCCATCTTGTAAAATGCAGCCCAAAGTATGACACAGCCACATAAGGAGATATTGGGTCAGATGATCAAAAACTTGGTTAGAGAGGTAGGTTTTAAGGAATGTCTGAAAGGAGGAAAGTGAAGTCCGGAGGCAGAGAGGTGTAGGGAGGGTATTCCAGAGCTTTTGGCCTTGCCGGCTGAAGACAAGCCACGAGTGGTGGAGTGATTAAAATCGGGGATGCACAAGAGCACAGAATTAGAGGAGTGCAGATATCTCGGAGGGTTGTGGGGCTGAAGGAGATTACAGCGATAGGGAGGCACGAGGCTGGGAGCCAGTGTAGATCAGTGAGCACAGGGTGAATGGGACTTGGGAGTTAAGACATGGCAGCAGAGTTTTGGATGATCTCAAGTTTACGGACAATAGAATGTGAGACCAGCCACGAGTCTGTTGGGATAGGCAAGTCTAGAGGTAACGAAGGCATGAATGAGGATTCCAGGATAGATGAGCTGAGACGGGTGAAGTCAGGCAATGTTACGGAGGTGGAAATAGGTGGTCTTAGTGATGGCACAAATATGAGGTTGTAAGCTCATCTCTGGTCAGATGTGTGACTGTTATCAGGGAGAGGGATGGAGTCGGTAGCTAGGAAATGGAGTTTGGAGCAGGGACTGAAAACAATGTCTTCAGTCTTCCCAATATTTAATTGGAGTATATTGGATAAGCAGTCTGATAGTTTAGCAACAGTGGTGGATTCAAGAGAGGTGATGGTAGGGTAGAGCAGGGTGTTGTCAGCGTAAATGTGAAATCTAATGTGCTTTCAGATGATGACGTCGAGGGCAGCATGTAGATGAGAAATAGGAGGGGGCCAAGGATAGATCCTTGGGGGACACCAGAGGGAACAGTGCAGGAGCAGGAAGAAAATCCATTGCAAGTGATACTCTAGCCGCAATTGGTTAAAAATGGAACCAGGCGAGATCAGCCCCAGCCAGCTGTGTGACAGTGGAGAGCTGGTGTGTTAGCTGTGTCAAAGGCTGCAGCCAGTTCAAGAAGGATGAAGATGGAAAGTTTACCTTTGTTACAGTCACATAAGATGTCATTTGTGATTTTGATAAAAGCTGTTTTGGTTCTATGGCAGGGGCGGAACCCTGTTTGGAGGGATTCAAGCATGGAGTTCCAGGAAAGATAGGAACAGATTTGGGAGGTAAGAACACATTCAAGGACTTTGGAGAGGAAAGGGAGATGAGGATGCAACGGTAGTTTGCGACGACAGTGAGGACAAGGGTTGGTTTTTTGAGGAGAGGACTGATGGCAGCAGATTTAAAGGAGAGAGGGACAGTAACTGGAGAGAGAGAACCATTAACCATATCAGCTAACATGAGGACCAGGAGGCAAAGTTGGGAGGTAAGCAGTTTAGTGGGAATAGGACTGAGCAAGCAAGAGGTGGGTCTCATGGACAAGATGAGGGCATGAGGGGAGATGGGAGAAAAACTAGAGAAAGATATGAGTTCAGAATTGGGGCAGGTTTTGTTTCAAATAGTTTTGTTACTTAAATTGTGGTCCCAGCACTCCTGGCTGTCCCTTTCCATAGCTGGAAACCAGCTCCAAAGGCTAGTTATTTAACTAGGAGCTTTAAATGTCAAACCAGCAAGCAATATTGCTTGGCAGGTTATCTTGTTAATGGGCCTAGCAGTCTGATAATGCCAAAATTAATTTACTCATCAGCATCCCAAAGTTTCTTGGGTTATATTTTTCACATTCATACTAAGCAGTTGGCTAAATTTCTGACAGGAAAACTTGCTGAAGACTTAGTATTGTTGCACACACCTACAATCAGCAGCGATACTGAGAAGGGATGATGATACATATCTGTTCGAGCGCAGTAGCTGCTTAAAACAATAAAGAGCTAGGTTATATCACAGGCTTTCCTTCACTCTGACCAGGTAAACTAGAGCACTGACCATGCATGACCATATTCTGCCAAATGAATGCTTGTTGATCTTTTAACATTAACAGAGATCTAACAACTGAGTTGACTCTTAACTGACATTAAAATGAATATTCATTAAATTTAAAAGTTTTTGAAAATCCGAGTGGCTTTGTTTTAAAAGCAATATTTAACTTGGTTGTGCAGATTGGAAAATCATCATTTGCCAATCCTCTCAGGTCAGAGTTAGCTGAACTTAGCCCCAGTGCCTTGAAGAGCACTACAATAGATCTGAACTGGTGGAGGGAGATGAAATCGGCCAGGATTCCCAATCCTGATCATTACCTAGTGACTATTTTTAGAAAAGTGTATTTGTGCATGTGAGGATGGAATTGGGCCCAGCTGTTTTAGCTAACACACAGTTGCATAGGTTCAGATGAAGAATAGCCACTTGAGTCATGGACAGTGAAAGTGTAGCCCAACATGAATTTGTGCCTCAGATAATTGGTGCTGAAAACGAAAGTAATTTTTTTTTTTTTTAGATCTCCAGTTGTCCAACTTTTTAAGCTTTACTTTCCAATTTATTGTAGCTTGCCTGAAGCTGACATAATGAGAGATCATCTGTCTTTTCACATTTCACGAACTTGAGTCTGATAGCTTCGTAGCTACATTGATGTGAAGCTATGTAGTGTAATGGAAAACACACATTCATACTTGGGGAATTAGTCATCTTTATTTGAAGTAACATTTCTGCTGCTTTTACAGTTAGTGAATTTTGAATGCCGCTTTTAGCTTAATGTCCTGCTCAAATTTCTCCATCAGCACTTTCTGATAGCAAAGAAAGGATTCTTTATGTTGCTCATCATTCTAAATTAAAGCTTGATAAATTATTTTGAGTAACTTGCCTTATATATGGAGTGCCTACTTGCTTTTTTTCTTTTAGGAGGGCAAATTGGATCTGCAGAATACATTAAAAGAATCCAAAAGGCAACATGAGGAATATAAAACTGAAAAGGAAGCACAGCTTCGGAAACTTGAATTGTCTGAACTTCAGCTGAAACAAGAACTGGAACATTTACAGCATGAGCTGAGAAATTTTACACAGCAAAGAGAAACCAAAGACGGTATTTTAGTTCCTTTTAAAATAATTTTTAAAATCAAAAATGGTCAATATTTTTAATATTAAGTTCATAGTAACAAAGTAGAACTTGCCTCAACCTTTTCAATGTAAATGTTGTCAGCAGTATTAAGTTCAGATTGTTAACTTTTTGTGAAACTTTTTTCTGACAGTTTTCTCATTGATTTGAAGCTCTGCTCAATTTTGCTAGCTTAATATCAGCTGACATACAGTTCATTCCAGCTATTAATTGTAGGCAAATAGCCAGCGAAATGGTTAGAAATTGAGCTTTATCTGTTCTACTGAGCTTGTATAAACTAGCAGTTGTTGACCAATTTTGTTAAATGTTCTTTTAACCCATCAAAAATTCACCTTTAATGTTTTTCAATTTATTTTGAATAACTTTTTGAACCTCTTCAACTTAAATCGCTCATCATTGAACTTTCTCATTATTTCCTTGAATAAACTATTCTAAAACGCTGTCCCTTTTAAATATTTAGGTTGTCCTTTTTTCCAATTATTTTGCACTAAGTTCACCATATTCCTTGATTTATTTTGTTAGCCACAGTTAGAACACTTCCCTTGCTGGGTTTCTGTGCATTTAAAAGAATGTATTTTTGTTGTAAACTATGTATTAGTTCTTTAAATGTTAGCCTTCTTGAACCACTACAGTTCATGTTGTGTAGGTACACCCACAGCTTTTTAAAAATTTGTTCATGGGATGTGGCGTCGCTGGCTAGGACAGCATTTATTGCCCATCACTAATTGCCCTTGAGAAGGTGGTGGTGAGCCACCTTCTTGAACCGCTGCAGTCCCTGGTACAGTTGTTACACCCACAATGCTATTAGGGAGTTCCAGGATTTTGACCCAGTGACAGTGAAGGAATGGCGATATAGTTACATGTCAGCATGGTGTGTGGCTTGGAGGGGAACTTGCAGGTGATGGCATTCCCATGCATCTACTGCCCTTGTCCTTCTAGGTGGTAGAGATCGTGGGTTTGGAAGGTGCTGTCTAAAGAGCCTAGGTGCATTGCTGCAGTGCTACTTGTAGATGGTACACACTGCTGCCACTGTGCGTTGGTGGTGGAGGGAGTGAATGTTTGTGGATGGGGTGCCAATCAAGTGGGCTGCTTTGGTCCTGAATGGTGTCGAGCTTCTAGAGTGCTGTTGGAGCTGCACCCATCCAGGCTAGTGGAGAGTATTCCATCACACTCCTGACTTGTGCCTTTGTAGATGGTGGACAGGCTTTGGGAAGTCAGGAGGTGAGTTACTCGTCGCAGGACTAGCCTCTGACCTGCTCTTGTGAACACTGACTGCTTCAGTATCTAAATGCTGCCTTGATGACGAGGGCAGTCACTCTCACTGCACCTCTTGAGTTCAGCTCTTTTGTCCATGTTTGAACCAAAGCTGTAATGAAGTCAGTAGCTGAGTGGCTCTGGTGGAACTGAAACTGTGCATCAGTGAGCAGGTTATTGCTGAGTAAATGCCGCTTGATAGCACTGTTGATGACACCTTCCATCACTTTGCTGCTGATCGTGAGTAGACTGATGGGGCGGTAATTGGCCAGGTTGGATTTGGCCTGCTTTTTGTGTACAGGACATACTTGGGCAATTTTCCACATTACCAGGAAGATGCCAGTGTTGTAGCTGTACTACCGCAGCTTGGCTAGGGGCGCAGCCAGTTCTGGAGCACAAGTCTTCAGTACTATTTCTGGAATATTGTCGGGGCCCTTAGCCTTTGCAGTATCCAATACCTTCAGCTGTTTCTTGATAACACCTGGAGTGAATCGAATTGGCTGAAGTCTGGCATCTGTGATGCTGGGGACCTCAGGAGGAGGCCAAGTTGGATTATTCACTCGACACTTCTGACTGAAGATGGATGCAAATGCATCAGCCTTGTCTTTTGCATTGGCGTGCTGGGCTCCCCCATCGATTATTAATTGGTTACTATTACTTTATTAAGAACTGGGTGTGGAGGGGAGTGAAGAACACACAATTCTAAGATTTCTTTTTGCCCATCCATCCAAAAAAGTGGTTGAATTAACAGTAAAATGTGATATTGTCTAATTCTCCAATAATTCAGAGATGTAACCAAAAGTTAATCACATCTTTTCCACTTCTCTCCCAGCAGACTAGATTTGCTTCACATGATGTATAGATTTGCCAATCATCTTACGTCTTACAATTTCCATAATCTTAAGAGTGTCAGAAGAGCAAGGGACAAGTTTAGCCATTTCTAGTATAAATCTATTGCTCCCTCACCTTGAGAATAAATGTTTAGGGCATACTTAAAGAAGCTAAAGAACAATAAGATATCAATTTTAATGTTTCTGTCCTGTTTCTTTCCTCATGACTACATGTATATGTGTATATAAGAAAATGATCCAATATCTTGCAAAGAAAATGTAGAAAAGTGCCGTAATTGCATTTCTGTAACATTATAATCTTATATCTCTCTTTAAAATACGTTTTACAGACCTGGTTTCTGGAAAGGAAAACTTAAATCCTGAATTCCGGTCATGTGAGAAACAGTGCAGACAGCAAGCACAGAAATGTCAACAGGAAGGTCAGCAGCTCAAGAAAAAGCTAGAAACAATGTGTAAGCAGCTTCAGCATACTGTTCATGAACACAAAACTGAAGTACAGCATCTTAAAGGTCAGTTGTAGGGCAGTAATTCAAGTGGGACTAAGGTGGGGAGTTAGGAGAAACATGTAATACCATTTGGCTCTTGCTTTATCTTCAACCTGTTTCTCCTGCCCTTATGGAAAACTTCTTTCTTAGCTTTTTTCTTCTTGTGGCAAGACTGTTGATTGCCTACACCAATAATTACCATTTCACAATTTATTGCTGTTTTTCACTATAATTCTGTATAAATTTGTTTCCTGTATACTGGGGTAGTCTGAGTATGTTTTTAAAAGTTCAATCTTTGGATCTAGTAATTTCCTTAAATTTGTTTATTATTGCTCTGCCTGAGTGTTGGCACATGAAGATCTGCTTTGCTTGGTTCTGATTCTGTTAACACCTCTTCCGTTGTCAATCAATGTCAGCTGATGGTTTCCGAATTACGTCATGAATGCTTGCCAGTGGTCAATGTACAGAACCCCTGTTTACACTAATAAAAACAGAAAATGCTGGAAATGCTCAGCAGGTCTGGCAGCGTCAATGGAGAGAGAAATAAAGTTAATGTTTCAGCTCGATGACTTTTTGTCAAGATTGGAAAAGGTTCAAGATTTAACAAATTTTAAGTAAGTACAGAGGCAGGGAAAGGTGGAGTGGATGTGGAAGAACAAAAGAGAACATTTGTGATGAGATGGAAAGCAGGAGAGATCAGATGAAGAAAGGGATGATGGTAATGGGACAAGTAAAGAAACAAAAGATGTAAATATGAAAAGCAGAATCATCACCAAGAGTTGCTGTCCAAAAACAAAATTAGGAGAAAAAAAGGGGGCAGAGCTCGTGATCTGAAATTGTTGAACTGTGAGTTCGGAAGGCTGTAAAGTGCCAAATTGATTACGGAGATCTTTAGTTTGTCTGTGTTATATTGCATCTATAGTATTCAAGGCCTCTTTGCTGCATTCTATAGTTAAAGAAGTAAAGGTACTATTGAGAACGAACCTCTACTGTGAGGGGGAAAAGGGGATACGGTTAAAATGGCCATATACTAGTGATATAAGAGGTATTTATCCATGTGGAATGGCAGAAATTCACAGAATGAAGGGTGTTATGCCTATGATAGGGAATAACATTTTCATGACATCTGGTGCCTTCGTGAAGCTAATCAAAATGATTTATCACTTGGGTTTCATTTTATTATTACATTCTCCACTCTTGTTAGCTAAAAGCGATTAAGCCAACTTGTACATCGCATTGTTTAATTCAAAATAAATGTCTAAAACACGAATTCTAGTCTCTATGCTACTCTGTCGATACATAAGATTCTGCTTGCATGAAGCTATTGTGTAATGTAATTTTTCCGAAGTAAGCTAAATTTTTCATGTCCTTAAGAAATGGAGCGATAGTGTACTTTCCATTTTGCAAGTTACTATTTTATTTTATAGAGGCCTTCAGTTCACAAAAGCAAGAGATACCTTGATCGTTTCATCTTGTCTAGATCAGAAATGAATTTATAAATTCTTCTGTTACAATATTTCACAGAAGAACATGAAAGAACAGTAAAGATTATGCAAAATGAAAAGGAGGATCTTGTAAGAAGACTGAAAGAACGTGAATCAACCAGCAGTAGAACAAATTCTTGGTATGTCATATTCTTACACTGATCGCTTTGAAAACATTGCAGTACATCTTATTTAATACTTCAGAGGTATATTTTGTTTTAATAATTGAGTTACATTAAAGCTCATTTGTCTGAGCACATATAATTAAGTTTCAGATCCAGCAGATGAATTTCCCAAAGACTATTTCTTTAATGATTCTCATCACAAGAGCCATACGGCACATGAGGTGGGATTCAGGACCCGTCTTAGGTGTTTTTTCTCATTGCAGTACCTTGCTGTTTTCATCTCGGGAAAAGTAAAATCCTCATTTTGTTTTTTGTGGATTTTGCTTTTCAGTTTCTTAATATTTCCTTGTGTTCTTGACATCTGTTTGTTCCAGAACAGAATATTTTGGGGTTTTCTTCATGTTTGCATTAGATCAGAGCTTTCTTCTGTTGTTTCCTGTACAGAGTTACAAGTTTATATCCTATAGGTGTTTCCAGCAGTTCATGGCAATCAACAGTGGGTATAATTAAACAATCTCTCAATGAATCAGGAGCACTCGAAGGAAGCCTGGGTCAGAAAGAACTACAACATTGTAGTCCTGATTTTTTTCCCCTTATATACTTTCCATTAGCACAACTCCCTACTTGGACTGTGGGACCCCAGAATTATACCTGGTAATTGCACTCTTTTCCCAAGATATATTTTTGTGGTTGAGTGACTATCTGTACATCAGTGAATAGGGGGACAAGGCATGATATCGAATGGCACTAACACTCCACCATTCCTTTGATGCTCTTGTGCACATTGATGTTCATAGGGTGGCCTTCTCAAAAGGCGTCTGCAGCCAGTTTGGTTCTGTTCTCCTTTTGTTATGTGATCTAGTTTGGCAAACAGAGAAGGAGTCTTGAAATCTTGCAACTTTAAGTCATATGTACAGTGATGAACATCATCCCTGTTTATCTCCTGGCAGGACTGTACAAGATAAAGTTGTATGAACTTTTTGGACAGGAACCAATTCATGAATGCTGTCCTATTGAGTAAAATTTTATGGCATGCTTTCTTGATAGAAAGCTGCTCTGTAACCTTACCTTGGTAGTTTTTTCAGGTTTGCAGATGTGGATACAGGCCCTTTGTGTTATGCAAGTAGCATTGAGTCTGTCTTTCTTGTACTTCCTGGATCTATCTTTGCACTGGAACATTATTGTCATAAGCAGAATTCCATTCTGTGGGGAAAATCTCTTCTCATCTCCCAAATGAGACTACAGCTGTTTCAATGTCTGCTCAAGCTGTTCTAATGAACACCTGGGCAAGTAGCAAAATCCCCCACCCACCACTCCCTTCCACATGCATGCACACTACCTAGCCTAATATGTAGGTAGGAGCTCATACGCATGGAATCCATATTGTGAATATCCAAGTCTAATGGTGACGTGAGATTACTCTCGGACAGTATTGCAGTACACTGTCAACACCCCCACCCCTGCAATTTGTATACTAACAGTAATTACCAGATAAATTTCATTCTAGCCAGTTTTCAATTTTTTTATAGTTTAAAATTTTGTAATCCTATTCCAAGCAATATATTATACAATAGGTAGTATTGGATGCAGGCCATTTATTTTGGGAATACAAAAATCTCATTTAGTTGATGTCAAGTGTCTGCATAGACTGTGACTGCAAGGATGCTACAAGAAGCAGCTTCCATATATATCAATCGATCATTAGGTCAAGTCACAGAATTGGTCACTTCAAGCAGAATATGAAAGATGAGTGAATGTAAATCTTTATGTTCCATCAGTAGCCTAATTTTAGGTAAATAAATTTTGAATATCAAGTTTAGTTAGTTCTAGTATATGAGATCAAGTCCAATAAAACAGATCTTCACTTAGAGAACTTACTAATTATCTGAATGTGATCTATAGTTTTAGTGCTTTGCTACTTTATGTAATGTCAGTTGAGCTTAGAGTTGTCTTTCAAACTTTTTTTCTCTCAGTTTACAGGTAAATTCATGTAAGTTGATCTCTACAAAAGGATTAGAAGAAATTCGTCATCAGTATTTGAGGGCTGTGGACAAAATTAGAGGTAATTGCCTCTAATCTAAATTTGTCTACATACCTTGAAGGCAATATGGGAGTCACTGGATGCAAAAAAACACACTATTTAGTTCGCCTCCCACCATCCTGGTAGTTGTATGTTAGTGATAATGGAGTTGTTGATTAATCATAGTAATTAAATGGATTGAAATTGATATTACATTTGTCTTTGGGTATGATCTTAAATAGCTATTGAATGCAACTCGTTGATTCATATTTCCCATAATTGTTTCAAAGAAAGTATTGACTTGATCATACTCCTGTGTATGTGGCACAATAGACTTTTCTTTAATTTTGTGTGTATTCTTCAGATGAGTTTGTAATACATAATGATGCACCAAATTCCAAAATTAAGCCTTCAATAAATCAGCTGTTTCAAAATGTATTTTATTGGTGTTGGTTGGAATTCAGAGAAGGGTATACTCAGATATGTTCACATATACAATGGTGTAAAGTTTGTGTGGACAGTGATTAGTCAATGAAAATGCTTGCATTTGAAATATATTTTGCCTCCCAGTTTTTAAATTGCTTATCCATTCCACCAGTTGTTTGCTTGGGGTCGGGGTGCGGGGGGAGGGTGATGCAAGCTAACTGAAGTTATTCAAAGGTTGGCACTTTGTGTACTACTTTAACAAGTAAATTGGAACTGAAATTTTTCAAAATTTCAAACCCAGATTTGTATGGTAGATTACCTTCATTGGTTGCACTCTCTTATCCAGATCAGAAAGCTGAGTTTAAGCCCTGTAGCCAAGCTTGAACTCATTATATAGACTGACATCTCATGCATGGTTGGAGGTGTTGTCCTTTGGATGATTTGTTAGCTCAGGTGAATGTTAAAGGTTCTAGGCGACTATTCGAAGAGCAGAGACTTTTCCTAATGTCCTGATCAATATACTTCCACCTACTCGTGCAACCAAAATATAATTAGATAATGCTACCTGTGGGAAACTGCTGTTTTAGAATGACTACCTACATATCACAGCATTTCAATGATAATTCTTTGTGAAATATTTTTGAGATGTTTCGATGTAATGTGCTTTAGAAATGCATGTATAAATAGTGGTCTTGGCTTACTATGGTTACCAATATATTAAAGTGATAGTACTCTCATTTCTGAGACATGATTGTGAGTTCAAGCCCCACTTTGGACACTTGGACACATAATCAAGATTGACACTTCAGTGCAATACTGATTAATATTCACTGTCAGAGGTGCTGTCTTTTCAATGAGTCATTTAACTTGGGCCCTGACTACCTTCTCAGTGGGACGTAAAACATTCCATGGCACTATTCAAAGAAGAGTAGGAGAGTACTCCAAGTGTGCTAACCCACGCTTATCTCTTAACCAATAATCATCTCCTTGCTTTTGTGGACCTTGTGTGCAAATTGGCTGCCATGTTTCCCTACAGTACAACATTAATTACACTTCAAAAATATTTCATTGAACATAAAGCGCTTTGAGATGTCCATTGGTCATGATAGACATTTTATAAATACAGATTATTTCTATCTGTGAGGTAAACGTCTTTACCTCCTGACAGAACCAAAGTTTAATGCTGAATTTTTAGGCTCTGACATAACTTAGCTCTGTGTCCTGAGAGCTTTTCTTAATCTGTGCAGGAGACATGATGCGTTATATTCAAGAGAGTAAGGAGCGAGCAGCCAAAATGATCCGTACAGAAGTATTGAGGGAACGTCAACAAACTGCACGTAAAATGCGAAAATATTACTTGACCTGCCTCCACCAACTCCTAGCAGACAGTGGGAAGAATGACGGGTAAAAATCTTTGTTGCAGTTTCTGTTAGAACATTGTTTATTGCAGTTGCCAGTACATTAAAGATTACAGCATTTATTTGTAAAACTTTGAGATTTGAGACAATACAAGGAACAATGTCCCTTTAATGCACAGACTCTCAAAACAAGTTAAACCTTTGATTCAATAGTATCCCAGTCCAGATGGTTCAAAAGATTTTCTCTCAGGACTCTATCTCTTTTTAAATTTGCCATCCTCTGCTTTTTTGGGAAACCATGAAATTGGAGCCTTGTAAGAGTAGGGCTCTTTTCAGTGGAGGAGGACCAACTGATACAATCATCCTACTGATTAATAATGGAACAATATATGTCGGAAGTGCCCAACATGGATGACTGCTGTAATATAAACAAGACGTGCTGGAAATGCTCAGCAGATCTGGCAGCATCTGTGGAGAGAAGCAGAGTTAACGTTTCAGGTCAGTGACCCTTCTTCAGAACTGACAAATATTAGAAAAGTAAAAGATTTTAAGCAAGTAAAGCGGGGGCTGGAGCAAGAGATAACAAAAGAGAAGGTGTTGATCGAACAAGGTCACAGAGAATAACTGACCAGAAGGTTATGGAACAAAGGCAAACGGTATGTTAATGGTGTGCTGAAAGACAAAGTGTTAGTACAGAGAGGGTGTGAATAGACTGTAAAGCACAAACATTAAAAAAAAATTTAACTTTTCAAAAAAACAGAAACAGTAGAAACAAACTAAACTAAAAAGTCTAAAATAAAATAACCAAATAACGAAACATAAAATGTGGGGGCCCGTCATGCTCTGAAATTATTGAATTCAGTGTTCAGTCCGGCAGGCTGTAGTGTGCCTAATCAGTAAATTAGATGCTGTTCCTCAAGCTTGCATTGTTGTTCGCTGGAACACTGCAGCAATCCCAGGACAGATGTGAGCATGAGAGTTGCGGGGCGGGTGTTGAAATGGCCAGCAACCGGAAGCTTTAGGGTCATGCTTACAGACTGAGTGGAGATGTTTGGCAAAGCGGTCACCCAATCTGCGTTTGGTCTCCCCAATGTAGAGGAGACCACATTGTGAGCAGCGAATACAGTATACTAAATTGAAAGAAGTACAAGTAAATCGCTGCTTCACCTGAAAGGATTGTTTGGGGCCTTGGATAGTGAGGAGAGAGGAGGTAAATGGGCAGGTATTACACCTCCTGCGATTGCAGGGGAAGGGGACGAGGTAATGGGGGTGTGGACAAGGGTGTCGCGGAGGGAATGATCCCTTCGGAATGCTGACAGGGGAGGGGAAGATGCATTTGGTAGTGGCATCATGCTGGATGTGGCGAAAGTGGCGGAGGATGATCCTTTGGAGATGGAGGCTGGTGGGGTGACTGCTGTATTGGTTGAAGGTAGCCATATGTATATAGCTATATGTATATACCAACTAGAAAGACAAGTGCAGCAAATGCATGGGAACATCACACCTGCAAGTTCCCCTCCAAGTCACACACCATCCTGACTTGGAACTATATCGCCGTTCCTTCACTGTCGCTGGGTCAAAATCCCGGAACATTCTTCCTAACAGCACTGTGGGTGTACCTACCCCACATGGACTGCAGCGGTTCAAGAAGGCAGCTCACCACCACCTTCTCGAGCAATTAGGGATGGGCAATAAATGCTGGCCTGGCCAGCGACGCCCACATCCATGAATGAATAAAAAATAATGATTGCCTGTGGAGGGCAAAAAAGTAGAAGCACTAGCAATCCTGGACATTCCATAATTATTTAAACCCTCTATATTTAGTTAAGCTCTACATTTTATTTCCTTTGCCAATTATCCCTGGTCCCTTTTATCTTCCTCTTGTGGGCAGCAAACCACATGGGGACATTCTTCCACAGATGCAGGCAGTCCTCTGTACCTCATAGTCTCCACAGTTGAAAAGTCAACTATCATTGTTAGGCTTAGCCTTGTTCACTTGTGCAGTTTTTAAAAGTAAACGCATGCTCTTTTGAATTTTTAAGCTGCACATTTTAATTTAGCACAGAATTACTGGTTAGGGATTTTGTAAAGCATATTTTTACTGATCCTTATGCTCTTCAATAATCTGCTACTTCTGAAAAGCCCAGTTACTGAAACAGGAATTTGTGATCATTTAAAATTTGAGCTCAAGAGCCCAGTAATTTATACTAGCAGTATAGATTTATATTAAAATGGGTTTGTATTTTTTTTTACAGTGCTGAAAAGAGGATCATGAATGCTGCTAGCAAGTTGGCTGCAATGGCCAAAGCTTTAGAAACTCCTGTTCCAAATCGGAAGCATAATAAAGCTGAAACCCTGACTGGTATGCATGGTGTTTTGTTTTCAAATTCTTATTTTTAAATATGCATAGTTTATTTATAATGTTGCTTTTGTTAGTGCTAAGTGTTTTATGTTTTGACTTTATTTGAAAGTATAATGTTGGGGAGACAACTCTACTGGAGAGAGTTAAGATATGTTTGCTAAACGTCAGTAGTATAGCATGTTGGTGCTGAAGTCAAGTGTGCCAGGATGTAGCCTATTTTTTTCAAGAAAGGTATAAAATTGAGTCACCTCAATTTACGCTTACTAATGGCTAACTCTAGCTGTATTTGCAAAGACTAAGGAGAAAATCAATTGCTTACCGAAAGAATGTATATGTTATAATTGGGTCTATAAGTAGGGAAAAAAGGCACTTTAAATAAGCACATACCTGTTTTATACTGTAAATTGTCATGTCGAATACCAGCACTGATCAGTATATTACATTGGGCTCTTGGCTCACTGCCATCATCATAGAAGTTTTATCTCATTAGCTTTAGAGGAAGGAATGTGCTTTTGCTAACAGAGCACGCAGGTCAGTACATTTTTAATAGATTTTTATATCCACTTCTATGTGAATGAATAATGTTAAATGGAATGGCAGATGAGTCTGATTAAGTAAGTATGTATAAGAACTTGGGAAGTTTAAACCTTAGAGCCAACTGTGGTTCATCCTCACTTTCTATAGTTTGAATGTGTCTGGAACATACCTGAAGTATAAGGCATAATAACATTAATTTAATGGTGAAATGCTTTGAGACGCCTTGCATTCGTGAAAGACACTATATAAATACATGATTTTTTAAAATTTGAATTGTGGCAAATTGTTTTCACCATCACTGTGGTCTATATGATGAAGAACTATTGTTGTAAAATAGTTGCCGTTTAGCAGTTACAGTTCAGATAATTCTCTGTGCAAACTTTGCATTGCATCTGGCTTCTACCTGTATCTGATGAGTTTTTTTTATATCCGTGCCAGCCTTGATGCTTAATGCCTCAAACCTACACATGGATGAGTTTTTATATATACATGTATGTGTTTTTATTTTTTGTCTCTTGCCTAAAGCACGTCCAAATATGAAAAGTTTAGAACAAGCACCAGTCATTTCTGAGAGTAATCGAGAAACCACTGGATCCATACATGTGCAGGCAAATCACATTGAGAAAACATCTAGTGAAGGCCATGTCCGAAAATGCAAAAAATACAGAACAGACAATGAAATTCACAAATTATATGTGCCACACAGTTTGAACAAGACTTTATGTGGTGCAGCTGCAGAGAATGGCACTTCAGATGAAGAATTGTTTACAAATCATAAACAAGTTAACATTTGTAAAATTGGAAGAAAATCTGACATTTTACAAAAGGATACCACTTCCTTGTATGAGATGAAGGATGGCCATCAACAGAATGGTGCTGTGCCAAAATCAAAGCTCCACAAAGCTGCTAGTGTTCAACATTTTCAGAATTCATCCAAGTACCTTTCCCAAATGTGTCTCAGCAAAGCACGTGCGTTCAGCTCTATTGATAGTCTTACGGACAGAGCACCATTGCAAATGGCACGCAATCAGGATAGTGTCTCACCTTCAAAAGGTTTTGTGCATAATTCAGAAGAATTTGTCTGCTCCAAAGCTATGCCCTATACAAATGTTGTGCAGGAAACCCCTGAAAGAGATGAAGGTGATTATGTTACTAACCTTGAAGCTATTAGGTCCTGTAAAATGGGCACTTTCGATTTTGGGCAGAAGGAAGGAAAAACATGCCATCTTGATGATTGTAGTACACCTATAATATGCACAGAGTCAACTGGTATTTCTAAGCCCCTGTCAGCTACAAACTTGCCACATAAAACAGTTTCCATGGCAAATGGTACTGCACAAATGACATCCTCCATTTCCTCAGTCGCCTCTGAAACTAGCTCGCTCTCTGATGGTGAGAATGCATGCTTTTCGAACAAAACAACCCCGGTTGTGTTGAGGATGCACACAGAACAAAAGGTTTCAGAAAATAGCCTTTCTGTTTTTAACAGGGACCAGTTGAGTACAAGGATAAAGCCTCATAAATATATTAAGTGCACTGAAACAGAACTGGCACTGAATGATGGTACAGCAAAGACAAGCAAACCATACCATGCAAAACAATATTCCCTGAAGTATCCATCACACATGATCCCCAGGATGGACATTATTCAGCAGGACAGTGGATTTGACAGTCCATTTCTTAATTTTCATTAATCAAGAAGTGTTATCTTACAAACAAGTCCTTAAGTCTTCAAAATACCTTTATGCCACTAATCTAATAGTACAGGTTTTTTGAGTAACTTGTCACTGTTCTTAGTGATTCATGATTTTGCTAAATTATGTAAAAGGTTTGTAATTGATATGTTGTAATATATTTGCACCTATTTATATGTTTCTAAAATCTATTTTTGTACCACAAACTGATTTATGTTTTGCCGTTTGTACATTCAGATTTTTTTGGGACAAAATGTTTCTTTTAAGATATCATGCTAATAAAATGTTCTTGGGTTTTTTGGAAAAAAAAGGATTTTGTCTGAAAGCAGTTTAAACACTTGCAACACTCCTTTGATGTTTTTTGTTGTTTCTTCAATTTCAATTCTTCAGTCTTCAATTTTTTATATATTTTTTAAAGAGGTTCATTTGTTCTTGATCTGATTTTTTTTTTCATGTCCTGCAGTGTCATTCTTAAACAGCTCAAATACCTGATTTGAGGTTTTCCCTCTCCTTTTGGTTGTAGCTGTTGTGAGACAGTCCAACCATGTAAGCTGTTCATGAGTGATGCATTAGTAAATCTAGCAGTTGAAACATGCTGCTTTTATTTTTAGGCGGAAAACTCCGTCTCTAAAACTTTTTACTTTTCTACAATACCTTTTTACCCATGCTATACTATATACAAGGCCTCATTCTCAATGCACAATTCATTCTTTATTTTCTTTTGTTAACAACCCTTCATTTTGTCTGTTTTTCTATAATTAATGCTAATTAGATTAGCAACTTTGGGAGGTGGGGGGCTGATTTATAGAGTTTTTATCAACATCACTACTATTTCAGCCAATGAGTAATATAGGATCATAGAAAAGTACAGAAGGAAGCCAGTTGACCCATCGAGTCTGCGGCAGCGCTTTCGAAGAACAATTCCGTTGGTCCCACTCCCCGGCTCTTTCCCCATATTGCTGTAATTTGTTTCTCCTTAAAAGTACTTATCCAGTTCCTTTCAGAGAGCTGCTATTGAGTCTGTTTCCATCAAGCTATCAGGCAGTGCATTCCAAATCCTAATGACTCGTTGCATTTTTTAAAAAAAACTTTTAACTCATGCTGCCTCTGATTCTTTTGCCAATCACCTTAAATCTATGCCCTCTGGTTATCAACCCTTTACCCATTGGAAAATTTCTCTGATTTATTTACTCACTGTATCTAAACTCATAATTTAAAACACCCCTATCAAATCTCTTCTGAGCCTTCTGCATTCTAAGAGAGCAACCCCAGCTGCTCCAGTCTGTCTCCACAATTGTAATCCCTCATTCCTTGCACTGTTCAAGTAAATCTCTTCTGTACCCTCTCCCAAGTGTGGTGCCCTGAATTGGACACGACATGAACTAGTGTTTGATTATAAGTTTAGCGTAACTTCCTGGCTTTTTCTACTCTGTCTCTATGAAACCCAGGATCCCATATGTTTTATTAACTGCTTTGCTTTGTTAACCTGTACTGCCACCTTCAAAAACCCACAGGTCTCTCTATTCTTGTATGCCCTTTAAAATTCTGCCATTTAACTTGTATTATCTCTCTTCATTCTTCCTACAAAAATGTAAAACCTTAACCTTTCTGCATTGAGTTTTATCTGCCATGTATCTTCCCATTTCACCAGCCTGTTTGTCCTCTTAAAGTCTATTACTGTCTTCCTCACTGTTTACTGCACATACAAGTTTTGTATCCTCTGCAAATTTTGTAATTGCGCACTCAGCCAATGAGTTGGAGGTGGGGCAGGATATTCAGCAAATATTGTATTTTACAGCTGAGTCTATTTACAGTCTGTGAACTGCAGCAGCTTCTCCCTAATAAAAGCACAGTGATGTATGCAAATTGCAGTGCGTTAGATAATGAGTGAGATAGTTGTATATAAATTGTGTGTCAGATCACTCCTAGTTGCTTACTGCAGTGTGGCCTCCAGGCGTGATTGATGGGGCATCATTCGAACATCTCCATTCTGGCTGGGAATATTTGCAACACTATTTGCTGCCTTTTTTTTTAACCTAATGTTTATTGGTCACCTTTTATCAATGTTTGGTATTCAATCAGAGTATGGTATTTTAAATTTTTCACTTTGTGTTTTGGTCAGTATATGATTGTGTTGTCCGACTCAAGTTTTGTAACTGTTATCTTGGCATATGTCAGTGCTAGTAGCCTTAGAAGAATGGGCCACATAGTCTCCTGCTCAGTTGATGTCTGGAGGTTCCACTGCTGCTGACCCACCGCGATTCTAGTGCGTTTAACCAATATATGACCTGGAATGCCTTAGTAGTCCCATTACTGCTTTTAGAGTGTTATATCTGCTTAAATTTGCACACTACTTGTGACGTGGGGCACACGTTTGCTTTACATGTATGGTATATGATTTACAAAGTGATTCCTGACAACGCAGCCGGCCCCTGACCACCTCTTCAGGCTGCACCAAGGTGCACACATGCGCAGACGGGCTCCTGCGCTCTGCGCGTACGCTGCTTTCAGACTTGCCAGGACTGTTTAGTGCATGCGCCAATGACGTCATCGCTTGACGTTTTCATCTTTGGGCAATGCGGCTGGTCGGCCTCTTCGCATGCGCTTTCCGTCCGCTCCGCTCCCCCCTCCCATCCCCTCGCCGCGCTCTTCAGCTGCTCCGCTCCCCCCTCTTTCCCCCCCCCCCCACACCCGGCCCGCTCGTACTCTCCCTCCGGCCATTGTGCGCTGCCACGTGTTTAGGTTAGGTTGCCTTCGTGTGATTATTTAAGCAGCGCCATCTTTAGTCCTGGCAGCTGCCTGAAGTCGCAGACTGTGACGTTGTAGTGGCACGTGCTGCATTTGCGAATGTGTCACTGCAGTGCCACCTAGTGGTAGCATTATCAGCAAATGCAGCTTATGATTTATCAAGGGATTTGTTAGATGACTGGTCATGTGATTTTTTTTTTGTTCTGTCCTGAGAGTGTGATCCAGAGAAGCAGCAGATTTGTAGAGCTCCTGAAAATCCTGTAATTTAACTTATTTCATATGTTTAATAAAATGGTGACATTGTTTATGATGTCATAGCGATGCCTACTATTTAGAGGTATCGACACATGGTGACAGCTGTGGAAAAAGCCGATGGTGATACCAATTTTGAGAGAGAGATGTTCAATAGGCGAATGCAAAGTACTGGTGAAGCATAAACCAATGTCATAAACCATGGTGAAAACTCCCAAATGGCCGTGAATTCAATGCCACAAGAGAAGTTCGAAGACTGACTTGTGTTGGAGTTGTGGATTTGAGAGTATGAGGGGGACTACTTTGAGAAGCTGATCTAACCTTGTTGAAGATGGGTGGTATAACTCAAAGTCATCAGGGGTTTGAAGGGATACTATTAAGTGCAATACTTAGAGTCAGAGAAACCTCCACGGTGTGACTGAGGCAAATTTCAGGACGATGCTAAAGAATGGCCAACGACTCAGTGCTGGAACTGTGTGAAGAAAACTGTGTTCCACAAGAGGCTTGTGCCAAGTCTTTGGAAAAATATGTGGAAAGAGCAACCCTTTTGCAGTGAATTGCTATGGAAAAGAATTGCCAGCACATAGAGAAACTGGAGCAATAGATAAAGAGCCAAGGACAAAACAAGTCTTTGTGATCAGTGAGATCCATCCTATTGGTTTAGATGACTTGGAGCGTGTTGCATTTAAATTGGAATCGGGCAGCCACCTGAGATTTCAAATAGACAAGGGTGCACGATATAATTCCACTTCACCTCTACCAACAGGTGCTGAGATTTTAAGCTTGCAAAAGTTGAGACCCCCCCCCCCCCCCCCCACCCTCAAGACCAAGGTAGCAGCTTATGGAGGTACAAGTCTGCCCATTGGACTACAAATCCTGGTCTAATGTACTCCAATAGGGTGACCATGACTAAACTGGACTGTGAACTTTAGCATTATATGTCATTTGCTTGGTAGAACGCATGAACATAATTGAAATGAATAGCTATATGTTATTAACACCTACAAACCAATACTACAAGGAGTGTTTAATACTCAGTGATGCAGTTGGATAAGTTGAGGGAGAATACCGAATCAGGTTCAATAAGACTGCAGATGCGGTTCAACATGTCCTGCATTGTGTACCAGCTGTAGGAAACTGCATAGTCTGGTCAGACAGCCCGTAATTGCTTTTGCAATGACGCCGACCTCATGCATCAGATCGATGTAGTATTACCTAAGAAGAACGGCACGCAACTCATCTGCAGAGATTCTGAAGACTTGAACAAGGCTAGCTATTAAATATGTCGTTAGGTAGTGCTAAAGCCTTCAAATCTCGATGTTCTGAATGGGTTTTGGCACGTAAGTCTTGTTGCAAGATATGAAGACTGTTCATTCCACACACCTTTTGGACAATATCGCTGTAAGTATATGCCACTTGGGGTCAGCCGGGCTAGAAAGTTTCCAACGAAACATGCACGAATTTGTGGAAGTACTGCAACGGATAGACTGGGTTATTGCAGATGATTTTGTGACGGTTAATTTTTGGGAAATTCTTGGAAGTAGTAAACATCTATTAACTTTTAGACATCTGTGCAACGATTGTGGAGTAGTGTTAAACAGTATGAAACTTCGTAGGCAAGAAGTTCCTTTTATTGGACAGTTCACTACAGGAAGAGGATTTCGTGTTAATCCAGCTAAAATTAAAGTAGGTTTGGAGATGCCAACACCGACTGATATTGCAGGGATCCAGCAACTGCTTGGACTTGCTCAATATCTGAGTAAGTTTGTCCCGCATCTGTCGCGCATGACAAAACTGCTCAGACATTTAACAGAGAAAGATGCAGAGTAATTCTGAGGCGAATCGCAAGAATGAACACTGCAGCAACTCAAAAGTAACAATCACCAAGACATCAGTTCTTGGATATTATCTCAAGGAAGAAGTAACTCTAAATGCGATAAATCTCAATCTGTACTTGGAGCCACAATGATGATGCATTTATCACTGGCTGTTCATTCTGCAAGGGCATTAACAGCAGCAGAGATGTGATACCCGGAGATCGTGAAAGAACTTTTACTGATTGTGTTCGCCTGCGGCTAGAACTTAATGAATATTAAAACCGAATACCGTCTATTAGAATCAATAATTCTCAAGCCTATGTGACTTCAAACAATTGCTGTTAAGACTCCAAAAATATTGTCTGAAAGTATGAGCCGCGCATACCTGCCATAAGCTAACACCTGTGATTTTACAAGGCTGATGGAAGAAACTGAGAGTGAATCACTTTCAGCTGAAGACTCGCGCTGACAACAACTCGATCAACAGCAATGCCTAACCCTGCTGAGAAGCAACTGCGTGTTCTCAAGTTAGAAATACTTTGACTTTTCGAGCTAAATTAACTGTCCAAGGGCAATTGATATTCAAGGGACAGCAACTCGTGGGACCAGCTGTATTGTATATGGAATTCATGGCCGCAGCTTATTCAACACACATCGGGAAAGGAAATTGTGGCTGTAGATTCCGTGCCACCTCCAGTGGCCCAGGATGTCAGCAGAGCTTCATCATACTTTGCAGGGTATTGTTTGTTTGACTCATCGTGTTTCTAAGGCACCACTACTACAGCATGAGATTGTGGCTCGGACTCGATCGAGGGTTACCCTGCGTTGTTATAAAAAGGTAATCGGCTGGCGGGCAGCCATAAAGGCGGGGCTAAAGAGTGGCGAGTCAAGAGACCTAGCAGTTGGCAGAAAAAAAAGACAAGTGCAAGGGGAGAGCCAACTGTGAAACAGCACCGATAACCAATTTTATCTGCAGCACCTGTGGAAGAGTCTGTCACTCTAGAATTGGTCTTTATAGCCACTCCAGGCGCTGCTTCACAAACCACTGACCACCTCCAGGCACTTACCCATTGTTTCTCGAGACAAGGAGGCCAAAGAGAGAGAGAGAGATACCTTACTTGGAAGGTTTCTGACAATGTATCTTTCCCAAATCTATAAGAAGAAATTAATATAAATTTATTTTTGACTTAAAGTAACAAACTCGATTTACCACCTATCCGAAATAATTACACGTTGTGCCTAGCTGTAGTCAGCTTATTTCCCTTGTCTGCAGCTAGGTTGAGATATTTCCTCCACTGTTTACGTGCCCCTTCTGTTTTCTCATTTCTGCTTTACTTTAGACATCATGGGTCACATGTTTAGCTTTTTTTTTTAACTCTATGATTTGTGCCTTGAAGTGCCCCCATGCCCGGTCATCCTGATTTGTAAGATTCAGAGATCCACTTGATTAAGGGACGGAACACTTAGAAGAAAACAACAGGGGAGCAAGAGAAAAACAAAGTTTGGAAGTGTGCTGCCTGAGGATGGATTTCTCCGGATCTCCCACCAGTGTTGGATTCAGTGGGCTGGGTGCCCGGGGGGGAGGTGGATGACACGGCGTTACAGTATAACAGTATACAGCTGCTGCTGTTATGGGGAACGTGATTGTGCTTCTGTCTTTTTTCCTGCCAACAGCTAAGTCTCTTCAACTCGCCACTCTTTAGCCCTGCCTTTATGGCTGCCCACCAGCTCTGGCGATCACTGGCAACTAACTCCCACGACTTGTGATCAATGTCACAGGACTTCATGTCGCATTTGCAGACGTCTTTAAAGCGGAGACATGGACGGCCGGTGGGTCTGATACCAGTGACGAGCTCGCTGTGCAATGTGTCCTTGGGGATCCTGCCATCTTCCATGCGGCTCATATGGCCAAGCCATCTCAAGTGCCGCTGGCTCAGTAGGGTGTATATGCTGGGAATGACCAGTAATTTCAACATAATCCTGTAATATTTTTCATTGTTATGGAAGTAACAATAATTGAGGAAAAAATCTTTTGGCAATCACCTTCTAACTGATACTTAGAAGCACTATGATTCTCAAACAACAGTACTGCTACGTCATAAAGCAAAATTGTAGCCTACATAAAATAAATGACTAACATTTTCCATTTAAAATGAATGTAGCTCAAGGCGATATTAAAATTTTAATGTGGATTTAATTGAGAAACCATTGCATCTGCTTACAATTCTGAAATTAATAACTCAGGTGTACACTGCTGCTTTTAGTCCAGAGAGATATTTATGTGGAAAGTGAATACATGCAGAGATGCTGGGGAATATAAGCTCTCAGGGTTCATATCTCCTTGGACTAAATAAAATATTGTAAGGGAAAAACAAGTTTTATTATTGCATGCTATTTGACCTCAGTAGACTACCATTATGTAAGCTTTAACAGAGTATTGGTTATTAATGCCAAACCACATTAGAACCTTTTATGCATAAAATTTAATATAATAAAATTAATGCTGAACAACATCTTTGTGTCTTTAAAGCACTTTGACCGCATGTGTTTTTGTGTCTATTATTCTCAAACTTAGAGGAAAATTATAACACCGGCTGTAAAGTATTTTTTAGTAAACCATTTTAATGTTTTCTCATCACTCACTCTACAACATAGCCTGACTGAGCAGTTGGGTAGATAGCCTCCTTCTGTGCCTCTGCCAATGTCTCTTGGGAGGAGTTGTGGAGGATTGGTCTAGATTAAGTTGGTTAGGAAATGCCTGATCTCTGTTTGGCTACCTCCCCTTGATGGGCTGGCTGAGATCTGAAACCCATTATGTAGAACACATGAACATATTACTTGCTCCTCATATTTTGTTCAAGACTTTATTACTAGACTCGCTATCTGGTTTCCCTGGAGCTCAGGGATATCTGCCCTTACATTGTTTCTGATCTGATCCTCTAATGGACTGTTTGTGTTGATACCTGATACCAATCATCCATCCTGTGCATTTAGGATCCAATATTATAGATTTGCAACGACAGGCACAGATTTTATTGTGGTGGGGGAGGGGGAAAGGAAATGTGTTTTTTTTTGTTGTCGTCATATCTCTATGGGTAAACATTCCTTCATTATGAAGCAAAATTAGTTCTCTATCACTTTTTAAATGTTAAGTGGATGTTTCCATGCTTGTTAACCTCTAAAATGTGTATAGAATGTGGAACAGACAGATCATTAATTTAGTATTCACCAGGACTATTAAAACATCTTTTACTGAAGACTCTGTCCATCATTATATTTTTGATTTGCTCAGCAGTTGTGTTCATTGTCATAAAAGCTTGTTGTAATTGGCTCTGTTCTTTGGTGTTGCACAACCCACATCCACACTATACTACCTCTGTCACAGGTATCAGCACAAGAAACTACCAAGGGAGTCAAAGGGCATTCAATTCGCACGTAACATCTAACAATGTTATTACTGGTAATCTGATTTATTTTTGTGCTGTTGCTGTGAATGCGCATTACCTGATGCATGGTCTTTATTGATCCCATGTACAATAATTGCATTTGGAAATATAAAATGTGCACAAGTAATTCATATTCTGCAAACGGCAGAGGTAGTACTGTGTGGATGTGGGTTGCGCAGTACCAAGAAACGGAGACAATTACTGTTAATTTTAAATCTGAGATCGGTAGATTTTTGATAACCAAAGATATTAAGGGATGTGACCTAGGCAGGTATGTGGAATTAGGTCACAGATCGGCCATGATCTCATTGAATGGCAGGACAGGCTCGAGGGGCAAAATGGCCTACTCCTGCTCCAAGTTTGAAGTACAAGTGAAATAGAATATTTAATGTCATGCTGTTTTAAACAGCACACACCTTTTTGGCTGTTGAAATTTCAAAAACTCTTTTTTTTGGTTACTTTAAGAAGTGCCATGCATATCCTTCTTACCTATTACTTGACTTCTATAATTTTGCTGGTGCATTTTATTGAACTTTTTTACTTTTGAATGGCAAAAGTGAAACTGCACCCCCCCACCCCCTTTTTTGCTGTGGGGGATATTCAAGATATTCTTCAAATGGGGAGGGATGTGTTTTAAAGAAACCCACAATCCATGCACTAATTACTCAATAATCTTAAAGGTTCTTTTTACATATCAAACATATATTGAAAACATCATGAACCCTGTTGGTGATCAACAAATAAAATGTTTTAATATCCATCATGAACACATCTCATTCAAGAATTTGATACTTTACCCAATAGTTTGTCATCACACCACAGTGGCTGGCAGATGCGATCAAAAGAAGCAGAAATATAATCAGTCGTACAACACCCAAGCAACTTTTATTGGGTAGTGTGAAATTAAAATGATACATGGGACAGTACATTTTAAACATTAAAAAAAAAACACATGACTATCTGGAAGTAGAAAGAATAGCCAACAATGTACTGAGATGAATACCTTGGTAAAATTAAAATGGAAAAATTGAAACCATACCTTCGAGCAGAGGTGCCCAAATTGCAGTTTAAGGTCACGAGTATCCCCACCCCCTGCCCTCGCCATTGACTCCTTTAACCCCAGTGTTATTTCCATGTTTTAGCTTTCCTGCTGGTTTGCGACATTTGAATTTTGCTGACCTGGAGGTTTGGTCAGAGCTGATTTTAGGGCCCTTGCTTCATTGATGGACAAATTTGAACACCAAGGTCAGTTGGTATCAATCACAAGATGCATGTAAATTAGTGGGAACTTGAACGTAAAAATCTTTTAATGGGGCCATGGAGGTTCTATGGTGTGCATCAATGTGGCACATGAAGGCAAAAAACTTGGATCCATGCCTTAGAATATCAATTTTAATGTCTGTAATTGAAGAATATGAGTGTCTATCAATATTTGGAAGCTTTATACCATATTGTTTTATTTTTACCTGATATTCCTCAATTAATGTTTTTTTCCATCTAGAATTAGAGGTGCCTTTATAGCAGTGACATTTCAACAGACTCTGAAATGCATAGCCTACTCCATTGTGTAATGAATAGGAAATTCAACTTCCATCTTGCCTTAGTGTCTAGCAAGTGCCCAGAGAAATCAGAATTCCTGACATATTTTTATTCTTGCCCTAAAGTTGAAACTACGAACTATTTTAAGAATAAACTTTACCCTTTGCAGGCTTCGTGTTATTAAACACTGGTTTTGATCCAGATCCTAGAATTCATGTCAGTAAGCCACATTTGTTGTTGCAATTCCACTGCATGCTGTTTGTAACTCACTGTGTAGCACACTCTCAAAACCTCCTCTGTGTACAGTTATTAACCTGTTTCACTGAATTAACAACTTTGTTAAAATAGTACAGAGGAATTTCACATGTACACTTTAAATCATTTTTTTCCAAATATATACTTTAGTCATAAAAATCGGTAATAAAAAAAAAAAAATTACTAAACAGTTCCTAGTTAACATGCCAGAAGGTGTAAAATAAATCAGTTTCCTTCAATACAGAACGTGAGTAGCCTCACAACACTTCCATTCCATTTTACATGCAATGTTCTCCTCTTCTTTGGCCTCCTTGTCTCGAGAGACAATGGGTAAGCGCCTGGAGGTGGTCAGTGGTTTGTGGAGCAGCGTCTGGAGTGGCTATAAAGGCCAATATTAGAGTGACAGACTCTTCCACAGGTGCTGTAAAAAAAAATTGTTGGGGCTGTTACGCAATTGGCTCTCCCCTTGCGCTTCTGTCTTTTTTCCTGCCAACTGCTAAGTCTCTTCGACTCGCCACACTTTAGCCCCGCCTTTATGGCTGCCCGCCAGCTCTGGCGATCGCTGGCAACTGACTCCCACGACTTGTGATCAATGTCACAGGACTTCATGTCGCGTTTGCAGATGTCTTCAAAGCGGAGACATGGACGGCCGGTGGGTCTGATACCAGTGGCGAGCTCGCTGTACAATGTGTCCTTGGGGATCCTGCCATCTTCCATGCGGCTCACATGGCCAAGCCATCTCAAGCGCCACTGATTCAGTAGTGTGTATAAGCTGGGGATGTTGGCCGTCTCGAGGACTTCTGTGTTGGAGATACGGTCCTGCCACCTGATGCCAAGGATTCTCCGGAGGCAGCGAAGATGGAATGAATTGAGGTGTCTCTCTTGGCTGACATAGGTTGTCCAGGCCTCGCTGCCATAGAGCAAGGTATTGAGGACACGGGCTCGATACACTTGGACTTTTGTGTTCCGTGTCAGTGTGCCATTTTCCCACACTCTCTTGGCCAGTCTGGACATAGCAGTGGAAGCCTTTCCCATACGCTTGTTAATTTCTGCATCTAGAGACAGGTTACTGGTGATAGTTGAGTCTAGGTAGGTGAACTCTTAAACCACTTCCAGAACGTGGTTGCCGATATTGATGGATGGAGCATTTCTGACGTCCTGTCCCATGATGTTCGTTTTTTTGAGGCTGATGGTTAGGCCAAAATCGTTGCAGGCAGCCACAAACTTGTTGATGAGTCTCTGCAGACACTCTTCAGTGTGAGATGTTAAAGCAGCATCGTCAGCAAAGAGGAGTTCCCTGATGAGGACTTTCCGTACTTTGGTCTTCGCTCTTAGACGGGCAAGGTTGAACAGCCTGCCCCCTGATCTTGTGTGGAGGAAAATGCAATGTACATTTGCATTACACAGCAAAACCATATTTTGGAGCGTACAACCAGAGGGGCTTTGCACAGGCTCCAGCCCTTCGGTTCACTATGGTGGGAGGACCTTACAAAGTGGCCTTTCCCCATTGAGCCTTTGCAGCATCTGCCCCAAGCTTTAGTGCATCCCTCAGCCCGTAGTCCTGGACCTTGGAATGTGCCAGTCTGCAACACTGTCGTGGACAGCTCATTGCACTGGAAGACCAGCAAGTTTCGGGCAGACCAAAGAGCGCCTTTCACCGAGTTGATGGTCCTCCTGCAGCATTTGATGTTTATCTTGGTGTACGTCCCTGGGAACAGACCATAGACTCCTGTGTTACCGAGCTACTCAGGATGAACCTTGACAAAAACCACTGCATCTCTTTCCACACCTGCTTTGCAAAGGCACATTCCAGAAGGAGGTGGTAAACAGTCTCTTCTCCACCACAGCCACCTCGAGGGCAGCGTGCGGAGGCGATGAGATTCCGGGTGTGCAGGAAGGATCTGACTGGGAGGGTCCTTCTCACCACCAGCTAAGCTACATCTTGGTGCTTGTTTGAAAGCTCTGGTGATGAGGCATTCTGCCAAATGACTGACAGTCTGCTCAGGGAACCAGCCGACAGGATCCACCATCTTTTCCCATAGGGCCTTGAGGACATTTCGTGCAGACCACTGCCTGATGGATTGGTGGTCAAAGGTGTTTCTCTGCACAAACTTTTCCACGAAGGATAGGTGGTACGGCACTAGGAGTCTGGACATAGTGTCCAGTTTGCTGTCATCACTGCCGAATCATCCAGCTGCATCAATGATGCAGTTGAAGTCACCGCCTAGAGTGACCGGCCTGGACGTCACCAGCAGCAGTGGGAACTGCTGGAGGATGGTCAGCGGCATGCTGTATTGGACCGGGGCGTACACGTTGATTAAATGGAGCGGAGCATTGTTATCCATTATTTCTGTTATGAGGAGGCAACCACCCACCACCTCCTTAACTTCGGAGTTGGTGAAGTTGCCTCCCCACAGCAGAATGTCCAAGCCAGAGGAACAGGAATCATTTACCCCTGACCAGATCACTAGCCCGTGGGACCACCATCGCGACAATTGCCTGTAAGTGCTAAGGTGCGGTATTCCACACTCCTGCAGAAACAATAGGTTGGCTTTGTCCTTGGCAAAGCAACCCAAGGTCGAAACACATCGCGTAGTGGATTTAACGCTACACACGTTAATGGAAGCAATCTTTATACCCATTTAAAACTGAATGTTGCTTACCACACTATGTGCCCTTACGAGTCCCAGTCCTTGGGTATGTTCCTGTACACCCATAGTGTGCACAAGCTGTTGCACATTCGTTGGGCTCAGTAAACCCTTCTGGTCACTCGGGTGGGGGGGCGGGGTTTGTTCCACTGGGATGACATTGGGGGTGTCTTGTAGGCAGCAAGGTTGCACGTCCTCTGCTGATGGTGTCTTTCCCCTCTGTTCCTTCTCGAGGATGTTTCTGCTCCCGGCTTGCTGGAGCTGGAGTGCGCTGGCTGCTTCGCTGCTCTTGGTCTCCCGGAGCTGGGATGCACAGGGCATCTCGCTGGGTTCAGCGCTTTGGGGTTGGGGTGCGCTGGGCCCATCGCTGCTTCCAGTGCCATGGAGCTGGGGGGGGCTTTCTCTTCCAGCTCCTTTGCTTTCTGCCGCTTCTTTTACTTGTGCCATCTTTCTGGCTGTTCCTCGTCCAATGAGGAGCAGCTGCCATAGTCTGTCTCAGATGGTAGCCTCCTCTTGCCACTGGTTTGGGTCGTGACCTGTTCCTTTTTTGGGGCTTCTTTGTGGTTTTCCTTTTGACCACTTGCCACTCATCCGATTGTCCCACTCCTGCCTCCTGCTCCATGGATTCTATCTGTTGAGGAGGAGTTTCCGGGTACAGAGTAGATGTTGGGTCACTGGCTGCAACTGCCTCCCCTTTCCTTTCCTTCTTAGGTGGATTTTCCTCGCTGCAGGGAGGGCTGCTGGTCTCCTTCGCAGCATAAGGCACATTCACCGTTCCTTCGTCCAGCCTTTCCTGTGACCTGGCTGCCTGTGTATAACTGAGGCAGCACTTGGGCAGGTGCTGTAGAGGTGGCCTGCCCTCCCACACAGGTTGCAGCACTTACTCTGCCCACAGTCCTTTGTGTGATGGCCTTCTGTTTGCAGACGACAGTGCTGCAGTTGGCCGCCATATGACCGGATCTGCCACAGGTCCGACAAACTCTGGGCTGCCTCACGTACACCAATAAGCCGCGACTTCCCTTGATAGTGAAGCTGGAGAGAGGATGGATGGTGGCTCCATTGGCGTTGACCTTCAAGGTGACCTTGACCTGCTTGCTGGTCCAAATCCCAAAGGAGCCCTTGACCTCGGTGCTGCTGCCGGCCTCCTCGACGTACCTGGCGAGGAAGGTGAGCACATCCATGACAGGGACATGGGGGTGGTAGAGGTGGATTGTCATCACCCAGTTCCATTGCAACAACACCGTGAAGAGCAGCTCCGCCGTGAGGATTGACAGCAACACCTGGTTTCTTCTTTCCTTGAACACCTTCAGGAACTTGATGCTTCCCGCCACATTCTTGAACGTCACATCGAAATATCCAGTGCTGGGGAAATCCTGCAGGCAGAAGATGTCCGCAGCTAGGAATCCACAGCATTCGATCAGGATTTTCTTAACAAAGAAGGCGCGGTCAATGGGTGCATCTCCTTCGCCATCTTTCACCGCTAGCCTAATGGTGTTACGCACCCCCTGGCCTGGAGCTCAGGTGTTGGTTACAGCCATTTTTTGCTTGAAGTTTTCCTAGGACAGGCACTAAAACCCCAACCAACAGGAAAATAACAACCGCGGTAAATTTCCAATCCCGAAGGGCGAAATGCTGTAAAAACGACACTGAAACCCACCTCCCCCCCCCCCAAAAAAAACACAAAAACAGCACCTGCAGGATCAAAGCCCACTGATCATGGTCTCTCCCCTCCAGGTAAGTTTTTTTTTCCCAAAAATATACTTTATTCATAAAAATCTGTTTAAAAAAAATACATTACAAAACAGTTCAAAACAGCATCAAGTTGACATTCCAGAAAGTGTAAAGGAAATCCGTTTTCTTCAATACAGGAGTGAGTTACCTCACAACCCTTCCTTTCCATTTTGCATACAATGTACATTTTACAGCAAAACCATATTTGGTGTATACAGCCCGAGGGGTTTTCCATGGGTCCAGCCCCTCAGTTCACTATGGCGGGAGGAATCTTATGCAGTGGTCTTTCCCCATTGAGCCTTTGTGGCAACTGCCCCAAGCTTTACTGCATCCCTCAGCACATAGTCCTGGACCTTGGAATGTGCCAGTCTGCAACACTCGGTCGTGGACAATTCTTTGCACTGGATGACCAGCAAGTTGCGGGTGGACCAAAGAGTGTCTTTCACCGAATTGATGGTCCTCCTGCAGCAGTTGATGTTTATCTCGGTGTACGTCCCTGGGAACAGCCCGTAGAGCACAGACTCCTGTGTTACAGAGCTGCTGGGGATGAACCTCGACAAAAAAAAACACTGCATCTCTTTCCACACCTGCTTTGCAAAGGCACATTCCAGAAGGAGTAATGGGCTACAAGCATAATTTTACCCCAATAATTGTAAAATATAATTTTCCTTGTTAAACCCCCACTGAAGATCGAACACCACTTTATAACCATTGTGAACATTCCAGTCAACCCTGCCCTATTAAGACACAATCTAAGTGAGTTTATTTAACAGCATTAATAATACAGAAAAAATTTGCTTTTATGTAGCATCTTTCATCACCTTGGCACCCCAAAGCACTTTACTGCCAATTAAGTACTTTTGAGGTGAAGTCACTATGGTAATGTCGGAACCTCAGCAGCCAATTTGTGCACAGCAAAGTCCTACAATCAGTAATAAGATAATGGCCAATCATTCTTTGTTTTGAAGAGAAGTTGGTTGAGGGATAAATTTTGGCGAGAACACCAGGGAGAACTCTCCTGCTTTTCTTCAATTGGTGCCATGGGATCATTTAAGCCACCTCGGTTTAACATCTCATCTGGAAGACTACATTTCTGACAATGCTATGTTCCATCAGTACTGCACTGACGTGTCAGTCGAGATTATGTGCTTTGAAATGGGGCTTGAACCCCCAACCTTCTGACTTGGAGGCAAGATGCTATCACTGAGCCAAGGATGACACCTTTAATAATTTAACAAATGATAATTCAAAAAGGGATAGACTGATAGATGGGCACCAGATTTCCAGTTAAGCAGGTGCATTTCTTAACTACAATGCCCGTAACCTTCTCTAGTGTGGGTGCCTCCCATACCAGCTGAGTACAGGAAAAGAACCACAAAACAAAATCTGACCTTGAATGTTGTATTTGATTCTCTCCCACAGCCTGCTTAAGAATTTACTGTTGCAACCTGATGGTATGCTCCAAAATGTTTATGAAAAATGCTTTATGGAACCTATAGTAGAAATGTTACACAGAACTGAATGCACAGACAATGCCGTGGGTTAGTGAACAGTCCTTTCACTTTAGGTTTCTGGGGTCAAAACCAGGCTAGAGTGATGAGAGAAAAACCTTCTCTCCACACCAGCTATAAATCCTATTTGAAAAGATTTTGGATAGTGTACACCTTTTTTTAATTAGGTGCATGTCAATAGTGCAAAACTGGCCACAAGTTGTAAGGATGGCTGTTTCTGCTTTTCACCCCAATCACCCTGGTGTGGTAGCTGTTGGAGGTCTGATGTGGCGACTGAGTTGTGTAAGCCTCCAAGGAAACTCCACATTGGTTGTATGTTGATTTTATTGAAATGGAATAAATAATGTAAGTACAATCACTTTAGCAATGGTACAGAGGAATAAGCACAATTGTATTACGCACTCCTCTGGGTAGAGTCATAGCCCTTGCATTCTCTTGGTGCTGAGTGCCCACCCACTGCGATCAAATGGTCAGTAGCCGACATAATGTGATCAGATAGGTTTTAGCTTAGCAATTATAGCTGACTGTAACATTGCCTGAAACACATTAGCCCCATCTTTATTCTAAGCTAATACTTTCTAAAATGTTCCACCAGCTATACGTCTTCCTTACAGTAGAAGGAACTTCATTGTGCATCTGCCAAGACTGTACCCAATCTCCAAACCCTGGATTTCCAGAATGGATAAATATTCCATTCCCTGACCATTGATGTCTCTCATCTTTTTCGCAAGATCAAATTTTGCCCTGCCACCACAACAGTGAGTGTCTTCACACTATCATGGCTTTGGACACCATGAATATTTGCACGTACATTTCAACTCATAGGAATATGTACAGTAGTTGAAGAACAGAGTGACCTAGAATGCATTGCCTAGTAATACCTGTGCTTTCTGTTACTGATCCTGCAAAAAAAGATTTGGAGAGATTTGAGGCATGTTCTTTCCATGGGGAAAAAAAAACATTCATGCACAAAGTACTTGCACGAGGGTACACAGAAGAGAGGAAAGTAGACAAAGGATATCACTAAGAGCAGATCCAAATAGATCAGCGTAGCTGAAATTCTTTAGCGTCTTGCATGACTAATTTCACCCCACAAGCAGAACAACCACTTGAACAGTGCTCAAAATGTAAAAGGCTGATCTTTTTAAACCATTAGGTGCTTTCAAACTTCAAAAAAATTTATCAAATTTGGGCGGCACAGTGGCGCAGTGGTTAGCACCGCAGCCTCACCGCTCCAGGGACCCGGGTTCGATTCTGGGTACTGTCTGTGCGGAGTTTGCAAGTTCTCCCTGTGACTGCGTGGGTTTTCGTCGGGTGCTCCGGTTTCTTCCCACAGCCAAGGACTTGCAGGTTGATGGGTAAATTGGCCATTGTAAATTGCCCCTAGTGTAGGTAGGTGGTAGGGAATATGGGATTACTGTTCTTTTTCTTTCTTTCTTTCTTTCTTTCTTTTGGGCCTCCTTATCTCGAGAGACAATGGATACGTGCCTGGAGGTGGTCAGTGGTTTGTGAAGCAGCGCCTGGAGTGGCTATAAAGGCCAATTCTGGAGTGACAGGCTCTTCCACAGGTGCTGCAGAGAAATTTGCTTGTCGGGGCTGTTGCACAGTTGGCTCTCCCCTTGCGCCTCTGTCTTTTTTCCTCTCAACTACTCAGTCTCTTCGACTCGCCACATTTTAGCCCCGTCTTTATGGCTGCCTGCCAGCTCTGGCGAATGCTGGCAACTGACTCCCACGACTTGTGATCAATGTCACACGATTTCATGTCGCGTTTGCAGACGTTTTTATAGCGGAGACATGGACGGCCGGTGGGTCTGATACCAGTGGCGAGCTCGCTGTACAATGTGTCTTTGGGGATCCTGCCATCTTCCATGCGGCTCACATGGCCAAGCCATCTCAAGCGCCGCTGACTCAGTAGTGTGTATACGCTGGGGGTGTTGGCCGCTTCAAGGACTTCTGTGTTGGAGATATAGTCCTGCCACCTGATGCCAAGGATTCTCCAGAGGCAGCGAAGATGGAATGAATTGAGACGTCGCTCTTGGCTGGCATACGTTGTCCAGGCCTCGCTGCCGTAGAGCAAGGTACTGAGGACACAGGCCTGATACACTCGGACTTTTGTGTTCCGTGTCAGTGCGCCATTTTCCCACACTCTCTTGGCCAGTCTGGACATAGCAGTGGAAGCCTTACCCATGCGCTTGTTGATTTCTGCATCTAGAGACAGGTTACTGGTGATAGTTGAGCCTAGGTAGGTGAACTCTTGAACCACTTCCAGAGCGTGGTCGCCAATATTGATGGATGGAGCATTTCTGACGTCCTGTCCCATGATGTTCGTTTTCTTGAGGCTGATGGTTAGGCCACATTCATTGCAGGCAGCCGCAAACCTGTCGCTGAGACTCTGCAGGCACTCTTCAGTGTGAGATGTTAAAGCAGCATCGTCAGCAAAGAGGAGTTCTCTGATGAGGACTTTCCGTACTTTGGACTTCGCTCTTAGACGGGCAAGGTTGAACAACCTGCCCCCTGATCTTGTGTGGAGGAAAATTCCTTCTTCAGAGGATTTGAACGCATGTGAAAGCAGCAGGGAGAAGAAAATCCCAAAATGTGTGGGTGCGAGAACACAGCCCTGTTTCACACCACTCAGGATAGGAAAGGGCTCTGATGAGGAGCCACCATGTTGAATTGTGCCTTTCATATTGTCATGGAATGAGGTGATGATACTTAGTAGCTTTGGTGGACATCCGATCTTTTCTAGTAGTCTGAAGAGACCACGTCTGCTGACGAGGTCAAAGGCTTTGGTGAGATCAATGAAAGCAATGTAGAGGGGCATCTGTTGTTCACGGCATTTCTCCTGTATCTGACGAAGGGAGAACAGCATGTCAATGGTCGATCTCTCTGCACGAAAGCCACACTGTGCCTCAGGGTAGACGCGCTCGGCCAGCTTCTGGAGCCTGTTCAGAGCGACTCGAGCAAAGACTTTCCCCACTATGCTGAGCAGGGAGATTCCACGGTAGTTGTTGCAGTCACCGCGGTCACCTTTGTTTTTATAGAGGGTGATGATATTGGCATCGCGCATGTCCCTCGTCCCAGCACAGGCATAGCAGTTCATGTAGTGCTGAGAGTATAGCAGGCTTGGCACTCTTGATTATTTCAGGGGTAATGCTGTCCTTCCCAGGGGCTTTTCCGCTGGCTAGAGAATCAATGGCATCACTGAGTTCCGATTTGGTTGGCTGTATGTCCAGCTCATCCATGACTGGTAGAGGCTGGGCTGCATTGAGGGCAGTCTCAGTGACAGCATTCTCCCTGGAGTACAGTTCTAGGTAGTGCTCAACCCAGCGGTCCATCTGTTTGCGTTGGTCAGTGATTATGTCCCCCGATTTAGATTTGAGGGGGGCGATCTTCTTGATGGTTGGCCCAAGAGCTCTCTTCATGCCATCATACATTCCTCTGATGTTTCCGGTGTCTGAGGCCAGCTGAATATGACTGCATAGGTGTTGCCAGTAGTCGTTTGCTCAACGCCTAGCTGTTCTTTGTGCAGTACTTCTGGCTGCTTTAAGTGCTGCGGATGTTAAATCGCTGGGGGCTTTCTTGTCGTTCAACAGTGCAATGCGCTTAGCGGCTATGACAGGTTCCAGCTCTTCATTATGAGATTGAAACCAGTCTGCATTTCTCTTCGCACTTTTGCCGTAGGTGGTCAAAGCTGACTCATAGATGTCTTCTCTGATGTGGGCCCACTTGGTCTCAGCATCCCCTGTGGGAGTGTTTTGAAGGGCTGTTACAAGTGAATTTAGAAATTTTTGTAACAGCTGTGGGTGAGAAATTCTGCTCGTGTTGATGCGCGGGTGGCCCTTCTGCTTGGAATGCTGCAACTTCTTTGGTCTGAGTCTAACCTTGCTGCACACCAGGGAGTGGTCGGTGTCGCAGTCCGCACTGTGGAAGCTGCGTGTGATTTGAACACTGTTTAAGGCGGCTTGCCTTGTGACAATGAGGTCTAGCTGGTGCCAACGACGCGATCTTGGGTGCCTCCATGAAACCTGGTGACAGGGTTTAGTGTGAAAGAACGAGTTGGTGATGTAGAGGTTATGATAGGTATACAACTCAAGCAGTCTCTGCCCGTTCTCATTCATCCTTCCAACGCCATAGCACCCAAGGCAGGAGGGCCATGAGTCATGGTCGGCCCCAACCCTGGCATTAAAGTCCCCCAGCAGGAATAGGTGTTCGGTGTTGGGGATGCTGCTAATGATGTTATGGAGTTGTTCATAGAACTGGTCTTTAGCTTCAGGTGAGGAGCAGAGTGTTGGAGCATAAATGCTGAGTAGGTGTACTGGACCAGAGGTGGTGAGCAGTCGCATGGACAGTATGCGTTCCGAGCCATTTGAGGGAGGCTGTATCATGCTGAGCAAGGAGTTTCTGATGGTGAAGCCCACTCCATGCTTCTTGGTTCTTCAGGATCCCTGCCCTGCAGAAGAAGGTGTAGTCTTGCTCTGCTAGAGAGCCACTCGCGGGGAGGCGAGTCTCCTGAAGTGCTGCAATGTCCACATTGAATCTACTGAGCTCGTTGTTAATGATGGCGGTCTTCCGAGAATCGTTGATTTGTGTAAGGTCTTCCAACAGGCCAGGACACATAGTTCTGACGTTCCAGCTTGCAAAGCGAAGGGCTGGTACCTTCTTTCCTTTTTTCATGTTGTTTGGTGCGGTGTATCAGTCCACCTTTCGGGCAATGACCCTGAGCTCCAAGCACCCATTGAAGCAGGCAGACTGTGGCGGGACAGAACCTTATTGACCGGGGGCTGCCCGGTTTGAGGCGGGCGGTAGCTGTCCAGTGAGGTGCAATGACCTCTCCCACCGACAAAGGCAACCCGTGGCGCCCAGTTTCTACGCCAATTTATCTAGACTTATAACCCGTAACTGCTGCCTTCCATGTTGTTTTAGTCACTGTGAGGCAACTATGGAGTGACCTCTCCATGGCGCATGCCTGGGCAAATTTATGGAGGTTGAGAGTTGCCCAGTCGTCAAAACCCTCCTCTCAGCCTTTCTGGTGGGGTCCAAAGGAGTGCAGGACACGACGTTTGGCACCAGTGTGGCTGCAGGAACCGCCGGAAACATGCCAAAGGTGACACATGACCACCTACAGGGTTCCGCTCCGGATTATCTGTTAGGGTTTACTCCCTTAGCCTTGGTCTCTCCCGAGACGCCCACAAGGCAGTGGGGTTGTTGGGGCCCCTACACAGGTGTAGGATGGTGCCGGTGGGAGGAGGGGATGCAAGGGGGAGGAGTAGAGGGAGGGGGTGGGGGGGTGCAGGGGAAGGGGGTGCGGGGTGAAGATGGTGCGAGGGGGGGGGGCGGGCTGGGACGGGGTTGTGAGGGGGTGAGCTGAGAGGGTGGAGCGGGGAAGGGGACCGGGGGGTGGGGGAAGCTGGTGCAGGTAATAAGCCATTTCCTCAGTGCCCACCATTCGACGTCCGGAAAGCTCATCCACGTCCTTCGGGAGGTGAAGCATCATTTGGCAGACTGAGTGGTGATTACATTTGCTAAGGGTTTTTTTTTTTGCAGTGGTTTAAATAAAGGCATGCAGCATTGCCGACAGTGCGCTGCAGATGCTCTCCGAGCCATCTCCCGCGGGCGCTTTGAAGTTGCGGCCGGGGGGGCCGTTCGTGGATTTTTTGGGTGTTCGGGGCACCTTTTCTCAGGACTTCTCTCGGGTCCCGCAGCTCCTTCTTCACCTCAATGGACTTGCCGCACGCCATGGCTGCAGACACTCTGGGCGGTGAAGACAGCAGGATCGGAGATTCAAGAATCGGCAGCTGTGCTCGTCAGTTTCATCCGGATCAATTTCATTGAGAAAACAAAGAGCAGGTGTGGCTGGGGGAGGGCAGTGGGCCCAGGTAACATACACTAAACTACCTGTTAGCCTTTAGATAGGGCTAAAATGAACTGATTTAAAGAGCCAGGGGAATTTAAACAGTTTAAGAGGGCAGATTGGGGGAGAAAACGTTAGGGATGGGAGCAGATGGCCATGGATAGAGTTGAACAGCAAGGGAGCTTCCAGCCCAGGAGCCATTTTGAAGCGAAGAGCGGGATTACTGTAGTGTTAGTATAAATGGGTGGTTGTTGGTCGGCACAGACTCAGTGGGCCAAAGGGCTGTATCTCTAAATTAAATAAATAAAGTTTGATTTGAGACATCACCAGAACAAATTATCTGGTCATTAATTCAGCGCTGTATGTGAGACCTTGCCATTTGACTGTCACGTTTAATGATACTACAACAATAGATGGTACCTCTGGCTTGTAAAGAGCAGTAAAGAACTTCCATGTAGAGATGTATTTATATACTCCAAACAGTCTCAGATGTGAGGTACATATTAAATTGCATTGCGTAAGGAGATTTTTAATATATTTTCTAGAACCACTCAAAAAATACATGATTCTGGGGGTCTCTTACAAATTTCATTCCAAAATCTTTTGGTGGAGGTGTACACTCCAGCATCCTCCCTCTCTCTTCTCTTGCAACTGTGCCTCAGACTCGCATATGCAGTATCACTAGTTACCTCCACCCCACATTAAAGTGTCACACATCTTACAGTTACAAAACAATCTCTTAAAAAAGGAAAAATGCCAGACATTTTCTCCTGGTTTTTCTGACCTTGAGAAGCTAATTTACTTCAGGAGGTGCCTATGTAAATAGTCTTTGTGGGCTTAAAAGGATACTGTTCCACTCTGCCAGCAAGATAATACGTTAAGCAATATATGGTATGCTTGCCTTTGTAAAACAGTGCACCTTCAACTTGCTCATTTCCCTACAACAGTGACTGCACTTCAACAATACTTATTGGCTTTTGAATGTCCTGCTGTTGTGAAAAGCACTATTTAAATGTAAGCTTTTTTTCTCTCCTAATGGCTCATCTGCTTAATGCAAAAAGAAACAGCTGCACCTACACAGCAGAAAGAACCTGCCTGTGCTGAATTAGCTGAATTCAGACAGGTTATGGAGGTGGTGGGGAGGTGAGGGGAAAGGGGTCTGGTGGGGAAGACTGTAAGTGGTAGCAGCACCTGAGTTGGAAAGGGAAAAATCAGAGCCAGTCCTCACTCCAAAACATTCTCCATGAATCCATGGATTTTGACATTTGAATGAGGATCACATTTGGCTGTGATGCTCCCAAATAGCCTGGTGAGACACAAAAGCATAGCCATCTAGACCAGAGGCCACCTGTGGAATGATAGCCAACAATGTGTCAACACTTTTAGGAAATGTAGGGTCAATAAATCAGCTAAGATATGAAAAAAATCACTCGACTAAAATAGTACATTCATACGACCATTATTTCTGGAACAACAGTAGGACCCTATATTAATGGTAGGGGTAATAGATGGTCTATCAGTTATGTAGACCCTTTTTGTATCTTCCCGAAAATATGTTGTGGATGCAAACAATAAATATCAAGGAGACAGAGAAAAAGTGTTTCTGTTTTGAATTTTGTTTTAATCAATTTTTACTAACAACAGCACCTATGGGTTAATAGTTTAAAGTAAGCTGAAAACATATTTCTGACAGTATTATGAATACCAAAGAGGATATATTCGCAAAGCTCCAACCTAAAATGGAGTTAAAACATTTTAATCTAGCTTTGTGCAGAGGCCAAGGGATATTTAAAATTGTGAAGCACTTTGCTAGGGTGGACATGGAGAAACTTGTTTCAACTTGAGGGTGAGTCCAGGACAAGGGAGTATAAGTAAAAGACCACCACTAACAAATTAAAGAAAGTAGGAGAAATACCTTTAGAGTATTGAGAATGGGATACTTGCTACCACATAGAGGAGTTGAATGGACAGCATTGGTACATTTTAGGGCAGCTTGGTACATAGATGAGGAGGGAATACGGGGATATAGGGAAAGGTGGGAATAGGCAATCAGAGTGGGAGGAGGCTCGTGTAGAGTATAAGTATCGGCATAGATCAATTGGGCCAAATGCCCTGTTTTTGTGTTGTAAGTTCTATATACTTCTGTATCTTCAGTCAGGTCTCATACAAGTGGAAAAGATGTTTCAAATGCAAGATTTTTTGAAATCTTCTTAACCATTACATGTTTCTGCTTCATTAGCATAATACTAAATTCTAAAACGAAGCTCTGATTTTTATAAACAGGAATTTGGAAATTGAAACTAATCGGCAGATGATTTAGTAAGGTTCCAGGATTCTGAAACTTTCATTAATAATCACTGGTTCATGCCAACAACATTTCATAGAAGTACAAATATAATCTTGGAAAAGGCAGAACAAAAGTGTTTACTTAAAATGAATGTTTAAAAAGTTTACTGAAGCAGTGGGGCAATTTTAATCCTATGGGTGTGAAATTCTGCCTAGATTTTTGGGTACAGAGGCTGGGATGCGCAAGCTGCTTATGCCCATTGGAAATGTAAAATTCGTGTAGCCACCTCATTTCCTTGATAGCAGCGTCACCACGAGCAGCTCCTGTGATGCCCGAACTCCACTGCACATCCTCTGTGCACCGTAGAGGGCCGTGTAGCATTGTGAAGAAAACACGTGCTCACCACCATCTTCACCAACGAGTTGAGGGAATGTATGCATGCTGGCCTTCGGTTGATCCTTTGGGTCACATTCCTGTTGTGGGCAACCTTCTCCAAGGAGGAGGGCAGAATGTCAGTGACTGTGTGTTGGTTGATGTGCCTGCCATAACTGAAGAGTTGTTGGGGTTGTGGAGGTGTGTAGAGGTTTGCTGGCAAGATTGGAAGGTGAGGTGTAGTATAAGGATGTTAAAGGTGGGTCCTGGGTGTCAGGATGCATGATGAGGATGTGGTGCATTGAGCAGTGTGAGACGTATGTTCTGATGCATTCACTCACCTTGACTACCTGAGTGAGGTCATTAAACTTCTACCCGCACTGCTGCCAGGTTCTGGGAGCCACACTCTGGGCATTGACCACCCTTGCCAAGTGCTCATATTCCCTACAGAGGCTCTGTCCTGAGGGCTTCCTGTCCCTGGCAGAACTATGTCCTCCTTCCTGACCTCCACCTCTGTGCATAGTGTGTCCAGGGCGGTGTCACTGTACAGGCGTGGTGTGACATTCTCCTTCCCTCTCGGTGTCAACATGTGAATATCCAGCAGCCTGCAGTGCATTGCTGCAATTTTCCTTTTATAGAGACCGTGCCTTTAAAAGGGGAAGGGTGCTTGGAGCATGTGGTTTCATCACAATGCTACTCAGCTCCCTGCAGTTTATGGTGGATGCTGGCAGAGCAATGGTGTCCAGCGCAGCACTGGAGCCACACGTGGCCAAGCTACTATCAGGGAATTGAGGTGGGTACACAAATTGTGCATGCTCCCCACTTCATTTCCAATGGCCATAGGCAGCTTGCGAATCGCAGCCCCCTGGACCCAAAAATCAGGGCAGACAAAGTTCTTGTCCAGTGCTTTGGTAAATGTTGCTAACTTTGATAAAACTTCTTATTTGCAGTACAATTTTCACAGAAATCATGTAGTTTTCAGGACTTGTAAACTGGTTCTGGAACTATGTAACAAATATTGTAAACCCAGATAATGGACATAGTGGAGAAAGTGCAATTGTGTTACACTGGTTTAATTTTTAAAAACTCAAATCAGGTATACGTCCCATAAAAGCATATTATGTAACAGAAAATTCACACACATGTTACTTTATTGGGTTAAAGCCTTACACTGAGTTTGATGTACAATGCTCAAACCAGTACAGTTTACTGACTTCCTTGATTAAACTGACACTCATGGATTTTACTGAGAAATGGGATCCATCATTTGCTTCATCTGAAGAATTTGTTTCTGCAACTGGTCTTTGTCCAGCTTCATTTTTGCTTCAAGTATGTTTCTTAAGGATCCAATGCTTTCATAAATAACTGAAAAGCCTTCATAACAAAAGACAAAATATTCAGAAGTGTAAAACACTGCATCAGCTGAAGTGAATACAAAGAAAATCAGAAATTTCTAAAATATACATTTGCTTTAATAGAGTTGATTGGTTCAGATTACTGCTTATATAGATTATTACAATGACTATGATGGAAATAAATGTCATCACAAAGTACAAGGTAGCTAAGTTTTCAATTTGAACAGCTCCAACTAATGACCCAGAGGTTAAAGGTACACCCTATCCCATTGAGGCACACAGACCTAGAGAGTCCAAGTTTGATCCCCCTAGTCTGAGCTGAATTACCCTGATCTCAACAGGATCACAATCGATGCACTATAATTGACCTTGGCATCCCTGGCTAGGGAGTGGAAAAAATCAGAGGTTTCTCACTCCTCACTGATATTCAGAAGTGTCCCTGCTGGAAAGCACCTGTGTGTGGATATTAGCTGAGGGCAGGATTGGGCCCAGCTGTGATACCACACATGGTCAATTAGCATTTCTACACTCCTTTGTCGAGGTTCACACAATCAAGTATTTGAGCAAAGTAGCAGATGGGCTGCAGAAATATAACCTGACAATTCAATACAATAAGAGTGGAGGGGGGGAAGAGCTTTCAATTTTGAAACAAATCCTTATGCTTAATGTCAAGCTGGGTGATGTGTCTCACCAACATTAGTTTCAGTTTCAATGTCCTCTATTTCTTTCCATATTTTTTTTTCAAGCCCAACGATGATTAGATTTACTTTCTTTTCAACATGTTTTATGTTGTAAGGCTCCGAGTTCATTTTCTGTATCGCTTCTATTTTGTCAAGTTTCATGGACAGCTGGTTAAACCTCTCTTCCATTGATTTTTCACTGCTTTCCTAACACAAACAGAAAGTCACAAATCCATTGCAGCGAGCAAACTGGTAGTCAAGACAATACATCCACAGTTTGAAGGTCTCATTATGAAGGCGCATAATGGGTATATACTGGCAGGACAAAATCACAAATGCAGAAATCCTCTTAAAGGCAGAGCTCCCAAGTGTGTTGGCACTAATCAAACAGAGGCAACTTCGGGTGGATCGGACACATCCGCAGGATGGAAGACGGTCACATACCCAAGGACCTTCTGTATGGTGAGGTAGCCGGGGCCAGACAACCAGTGGGGCGCCCAAAACTCCGCTTCAAGGAAGCTTGCAAGCATGACGTGAAGGTCCTAAATGTCAACTATCACACCTGGGAGTCACTAGCTGGCAAAAGAGGGAAATGGTGACACATCCTGTGGACTGGTGTGCATTACCATGATGACCAATTGCTACAGCAGCTTGGCAACAGGTGCCAATGCCAAAAACAACAACTCAGCGTCACTTGGCAGCTTCACGTGCAGCACTTGTGGCAGAACCTGCCTCTCAAGGATTGGCCTTCACAGCCATCAACAAAGGTGCACCAAGAGAAGACACCCCACCGAAATGGATTGTTTGCTGCATGTCCATCATCTTTTGTAGATGGAAGGACGCCAACAACGATGAAGATTTCAATACTGTACAATGGTAGTAACACCAAGCACTGACCTACCCACCTAACCTTTAGGCTGCAGGGCAGATTTCCTCAGTGTCTAAAATGGTAGCCATATTCTTTATTAACACACTTACTATACCTAATTGTGGGGGAATCCATAGCTATGTGTCATAAATATAAAATAGTCAGTAATAAATCCAATAAAGAACACAGGAGAAACTTGATACAGAGAGTGGTTAGAATGTGGAACTTGCTACCACATGGAATAATTAAGGCAAGTAGCATAAATGCTTTTAAGGGGAAGCTAGATAAGTACATGAGGGAGAAGGGAACAGAAGGATATATGGCCAGGGTTGGATGAAGTATGGTGCAAGGAGGCTTTGTGGAGCATCAACCAGTTGGGCCGAATGCCCTGTTTCTGTGCTGCAGATGCAATGTAATTCTATCTAATGCACAGAGAGAGCCCCATGATATTTTCCAAATGTATGACCTCTGGACTGCTTTAAAGTAAGATCATGATTTTCCTAAATAGTACACAATCTAATAATTATTCACTGTAACATTGTTATTTCTTACTTAAAGTACTTGAAAGCTTCTGGTGTTATCATTTATAATGGACTGGCCACAAAATGAACACTGAGATGGTGACTATGCGTAACTTCTGTTACTCCTTTTGGGCCTCCTTATCTCGAGAGACAATGGATACGCGCCTGGAGGTGGTCAGTGGTTTGTGAAGCAGCGCCTGGAGTGGCTATAAAGGCCAATTCTGGAGTGACAGGCTCTTCCACAGGTGCTGCAGAGAAATTTGTTTGTTGGGGCTGTTGCACAGTAGGCTCTCCCCTTGCGCCTCTGTCTTTTTTCCTGCCAACTACTAAGTCTCTTCGACTCGCCACAATTTAGCCCTGTCTTTATGGCTGCCCGCCAGCTCTGGCGAATGCTGGCAACTGACTCCCACGACTTGTGATCAATGTCACACGATTTCATGTCGCGTTTGCAGACGTCTTTATAACGGAGACATGGACGGCCGGTGGGTCTGATACCAGTGGCGAGCTCGCTGTACAATGTGTCTTTGGGGATCCTGCCATCTTCCATGCGGCTCACATGGCCAAGCCATCTCAAGCGCCGCTGACTCAGTAGTGTGTATACTAAACCTTATAGATCACTCACAGATACAGTGCTTCGGGTGAAATGTTGTGTTTACTAATATGACAACCTGTTTATTTTCTCCCCCCCCCAGTATTCCCTATTTTCACTCCTGGTCAGCTTCTTCCCAACTTTCTCGAAGTGAGAGTGTCCAATGTTCTCTGTTAGTGTGTTATTGAGAACAGTGTCACCAGCAAACAGAAAATAACTAATATGACCCAGGAAACTGTCACAACTTTGTATTGTAATTGTTACATTATCCAGCTCTTGTCTTTGAAACAACTTGATGCTGAATACCTTTCTTCTGTTCTTTAATGTAATACTTACAGTTTTATCTTTCATGGCTAAGGAGATCAGTTCTATTTGATGTAACAATTCCCACTCCTTTTTAGCCAGTTTCTGTTCCAAACGGGAACAACTGGACAAAACTTGATCCTTGATATCTTCGCTTAAGCTCTTCATCCTTTAAAAGTTAATTTGGAACATTTTCTGGTCATTTAGGACGAAAGAGGAAACAAAAGAATCATCACAAATCACAGTGGGTTTTATCTGTCAAGGCCCGAATTATGACATCCCCATAATCATTCTCACAGATCTACTAAAACGCGTCATCTTGCTTGGGAAGTACAGTGATTATGTTACTGGACTAATAATTCACAGAACAAGAGTTCAAATCCTGCCATGACAGTTTGAGAATTTGAATTCAGTTTATAAAATGTGGAAATAAAAATCTGGTATCAGTAAAAGTAACCACAAAGTTGTTAGATTGTTGCAAAAAACCCAACAGCTCCACTTATGCTGGCACAATGAACTAAATGGCCTCCTAAGCTGTATGATTCTGTGATAAAGCAACTTTGTACTCATTTTGTTCTAAACTCAGAATATGTTTTTCTTTTTATGAAAACTCTCCCAATCTCCATCCTCTGAGGAAAGAACTGCATCTCTGACCACAGGTGAGGGAGAGTAGGGTTAGAGTGACTCCCCTGAAAGGGTGCTGGATTCTTGGGGATTCTCATGGGAAAAAAAAGAGGGGCGGGGAGGGGGCATTGCCAATAGGGGGCCCAGGAGATCTGGTTATCATATGGTCAAGTGCTTGTAAATCATCCCTTAATTTTAATACGAGTTACATTGAGTTGGAGCTTGAGTTATGAACTCACCTAACATCCAGCAGGTGGGGCTGTTCGCTGTTCTGTCCCCTCGTAAGATTCATCTTTCTATGTTGCTCTCGAATAGATTCCTCAACTCTCTTTAAAAGTTGTGAAACCTGTTGGAAGATTGGTATAGTGCAACATAAACATAATGGGGTAGGAATTGTACCATGCTCACTGTTGGGTGTTGAATATGAACAGGCGCCCTCAGCCTGAACATATGGATGCGGTTAAGTAGATTAATTGGCCCCTGTGCCTCATTAACATTGAACAGGCGGACTGCCAGCGCTACTTGTGCTGTTCGCTGGCAGCTCACCTAATAGGGGCCTTGTCCATGATGCTATTTACAGGCAGCCTTGCACCTCTTAAACGGGAGTTCTTTGACTGCCAAACACAGACGCTGCCACTGGTATCTCAGACATGTCTGAAACAGAAGATATGAAGGCCCCCAAGTGCTCAGATGCTGTAGTGAGGGTCTGATCCACTGGAGTGTTGAGGTGAGGAGAGACCTTGCAAGCTCCCTGGCAGGGGGTGTTCCTCGTTAAAAGCCACTTAGTGCCTGATTGAGTGACCCGGCATCGGGGAAGGGGGGTCCCGCTGAGAGCCAACCCCTGCCCTTGATGCTGGCACCCCTCCCCACTGACACCCACCATGCGAAACCCTTCCCACCCTGACTTACCTGTGGCCTGGGTCCAGCACCTCTGGTGAGTCCAGTACCAGCAGCAGCCATTGCCTGTGTGGTGGCACTGCACAGTTCAAGAGTTGCTGGCCTCTGATTGGCCAACAGCTCTCAGCAGGTGGGACTTCCACTGCTGGGGTCCTTAATCCCACGGAAGGCCCACCGCTGTCCCCGGAAGTGCCTAATTGGCACGTTATTCTTCAGGCCTTCCCCAGAGGTGGTGACGCGGGGCTCTCATTGGCGCTTTAGACGGTGGTCACCCCTGTCACCAAGATAAAATCCCAGCTCGTGTTTCCTACATTACAATATTACTACAATTCAAAAATACTTCATTGGCTTTCTTGAGGTTGTGAAAGCTGCTATATAAAAGCAAGTTTTTCTTTCTCCTGCTGAGGTTACGGTGGAAGATCGGGAGAACTCCTGTGGGAATCAGTAGTGACACTGTCAGATCCTCATCCTTATTCCTCTCCTCCATCAATGGTGCCATAATTAAAGCAATGGGTTTTTTTTCAGCACCACACAGATTTCTGCAATTTACACAAACTTATGTTTTGGAATAAGGATCCAATCTGAAGACTTCCTCTGTGCTCATTAAATAAATAATAATAATCTGTGCCCTGATATTAGAAACTTTCATAAATAGTAAGTAATCATTTCGTAATGTAATCGTTTTCTTGTGTTAAGTATTTACATGGACTGGTTGAACAATGCACCATTCACAGAAATTGTAAATCTATATGAGTGTATTCAAAACTGCACTCTCCGTACCAGGTTAATTGATGCTAAAATTCTCCAAGGGTTAGTTGGCAATACTGCAAACTAATGGAATTGAATACAAAAGACAAAGGTGACCTCAGCACTTAAAAGTGAAACAGGAAGTTAGTTTCAGGTGCAGCTGTCGGGTTTGACTGGAGTTAGTCTCCATACTGTTGGAGACAGTTAATTTTGAAGAGACATTTAAGAAAAAGTATAGTTCTCAAGTGAGATAAGTTTACATGGTGACGATATTTTGGTTCTGTTTAAACATTTCGTGAACTATGCAGTATTTATGTTTCATGGTACATTTGAGAACGATAATTTGGAAGAAGGATCATAATTGTTTTGTAAGGAAAGGTGGGTTAAAACATTGATATTAAATGTAGTTTTTTTGGGGTTGCATCACAACCCCCCCCCCCCCCCCCCCCCGCATTCCAACAAGTTTACACCTATTAATCAAAGTTTTTAAAGCCATCTGCTTAAACATAAATGGGACAGATTTATCTCTTATTGCACTTGGAATAAAGTGTCATCTGTGTACAATTCATGGAGGAACATCTAGTTGGAAAGAAAGAGCTTGCATTTATACTGTATAACTCATCCTCAGAAGCACTTCATAGCCAATGAATTGTTTTGAATTGCAGTCACTTGTAATGTAGGCAGCGAATTTGCGCACAGCAAAGTCCCACAAACAGCAATGAGATAAATGACCAGTTAGTCTGTTTTGGTGATGTTGGATGAGGAATAACTGTTTGTTTGCCGGGACACCAGGGAGCACTCACCTAGTCTTCTTCACATATTGCCATGGGATCTTTTAAACCTACAGGGCCTTGGTTTAACATCTCAGCTGAAAATTGGCAACCCCAGCTCCCTCGGTACTGCAGGGAAATGACAGTGTATGTGTACAAGTCCCCGAAAGTGGGATCTGAATACACAACCTTCTTGCCGCTTTCATGTGTTCCACCCAGATGATCCTTTACTCACAACTGGGATAATTTTGACTTTGACCAATAGTGTAAAGCGGGCAATGTTGAAATCTATAATGGGTGGCTGATCTGATATTGCCCAAAAGTTAAAATTACCCCCAGTATGAGGCAAGTCACCCCATAGAGTTTCATATTGAAATTCAAACCTAATAATGGGGCATTAACTGCATTTTTCTAATATGAATCATCACAACAATGCATAAATAAAATATGAGGATTAGTTACATAGTCAGCATTACCTGTAAATGACAAAGAACTGGCTACTCCCATGCAATACCACAGAAAACAAATAACTTTAACGGCATGAAATAGCCATTTAGCAAATTAATGAAATACTATTTTAATAAGAGAAAACAAGATCCTTGTTGGAAAAGCAATTGAAAATGGAATCTTTATGGCTATCAGCTACTAAATAAGCATGGTGCAAGGGGGAGGGAGCCTGGCTTTTAATTAGCAATGTAGTGGCACGTTCACTGAGATCACCATCAAGGTGCAAAAAGGAAGTCATTGGTTCTAAAATTCCTGGAGCCAAGAAGGGTGGTTTTGTGGCAGACTGCCTGCGGTGAAACAGAAGAAAGTCTTGCATTTATATAGTGCGTTTCTTGTCCTCAAGATATCCCAAAGCACTTTACAGACAGTACTTTTGAAGTGTGGTCACTGTTGTAATGCAGGAGAGTCTGTTGGATTTGGACACTTCCTCTTTTAGGCCCTTTTGTAGATCCTGGCACTTGAGGGGCAGGCTGGTGTTACGATATTACAGTGGAACGTAAATAAGGAAAATACGTCAGAAGTTCAAAGGCAGGGTTTCGGAAATGCAAACAATTGCAGAGCTCAGGTGAACACCCGTGGCAGAAAAGAGTGTCCACCAAGATTTTAAAATCGCCTGACTCTAGGATTTTGTGGATGGCTGCAAATTCCGCTGCCCTCCCAGATCTGCGCCCCCAAGGCCTTCAGAAGAATTTCAGAGCTAATGGCTCAGACTTTCCATTCAGTGACTGTCAAGCAAACCCCACCACCACCCCCCCCCCCCCCGCCAAGACTGAGGCACATATTATTTCGCCACATTAACATTAAAACCTAAAAAGTGCAAGCCTCTGACTGTAAAGATATTTTTGCATAGTAACAGATTGTGTTGAAACAATGGAAACCCAGTAGTTGCGTCCCCAATACACAGAAGTGGTCAGACCAGTTTTAGTCACACAACTAATTGGCTATTGCCGAGGTTTGAACTGAGAGTTTTAAATTGGAGAAAACAGTACTTGAGATGAGAAAGCCGTGTTCTCATGGACTGAGAACATCTCTCCCATCTGCCTGCCTCCATTGCTTCCCCACGGAACTGAATCTTGTGAAGACACATAAACTCAGAGAGAGAAAAATCTCCTACGAGAACAAGGTTTACAAAGAATACTGGGCCCCAACGAAACGCAAGACCAGATCTTCAATCAAGGACTACAGCGAGCTTGAAAAATAGTAACAAGATATTGCCTCAAATCTTTTCTTCTGCTCTTTTCTGTCCCTATTTGCATGTGTGTATCGCGTGTGCATGTTAGTGTAGGCGCATCGTATATCCGTAGGCGTTAACTGTATTAGAGTTTAAGTTGAAGGTTTAATAAATTTCATCTTTCTGCTTTAAACCAAAGAAAGCCTGTTTGTGCTCATTTCTTTGCCTTATAATTGGAAAGTTGTGAGCAAGGATTCACAAAGGGGGAGCTCAAAACACAGTGTGTTTAAAATTAAACCCTGTTACAATAAGACCAGGTGAAGATAGTAACAGACCCCTAGACACCTTTTGCACCTGGTCTTAACAGTGATGAAGAAACAATACCAAACGTTCATTGCAGTTGCGCATGCCCACAGATTTTCTGTGGGGGTTTTGTGCTGGACCTTGCTGTGATTAGTAATCCATTTTGGCACAGCATCAGCTACTGGGAATCTGGGACCTGTGTGAACAGGGTAAGCAATGGTGTGACTCCTTAACCAATCAGACAAGAGAATCTTGATTGAGACACGCAGGGACTGAACCAGGAAGAATAGTTAATTCAATGCCAAATTGTATACAGAAAGTGAAAGAAAGAAAGATGGGGGCAAGAGAGATAAAAGAGACATAAGGAAAAAGTAAAAATCTCCAACAATAATTAAAATCTGAAGGAATGAGTCTCCATGCTTGCAAAAGTTAATTTTCAGTGCCAGAGATGTTGTTTGGCAGCAATTAATACTCATCAAGAGTTAAAAATTTACTGACACTTGAAAAGAGAAGCACTAACTTATCAGGCAAATTCATACTGTATAAACGGGGCCATTGTCTATATGAATATGAGTTACATCTTCCTAAAACTAGAAAATTCTGCCACATCAATGTATAACTCAATGTGCTGTCACGTGTCTTAAAATGCACCCTTTATATTGGTTTTACTTGGTGTTGGTGATTTCAGCTGCTGACACACAAGTCTCGTACAGCCAATAGGCAATCCCAAAGTAAACGGGCTTGATTTGCTGTAGTCATTTCCATGTGAGTCCGGTTTGGAATCTGGTTTGCTGTTGGAGTGCAGCCAGCTGTTTGAGGCCTAGGCCACTGGCATGGTATGAAACGCAATATAAAGTGAGCTAAGCAACAAGCCAAAGCCAAAAACAAAAACTGCAGGTGCTGAACATCTGAATAAAAAATAGAAAATGCTGAAAACACTCAGCAGGTCAGGCAGCATTTGTGGAGAGAACAGAGGAGTTAATGTTTCACAGGTGGCCCCTTTCTCAGTACAGGCTGCACACCTGAAATGTTAACTGTTTCTCTCTCCACAGATGCTAATTGACCTGTTGTGTTTCCAGCATTTTCTGTTTCAGATTTAAAAACAGTGTACTGGTGTTCAAGATTTACATTTTGGGGAGGAATAGGCTTTAATGTACCGTTACATTCCAGTATTTATATTATTTTAATGTAACTAGTCGGATAGATAAAGGGGAACAGTAGATGTAGTATACCTGGATTTCTAAAAGGCATTCGATAAGGTGCCACATGATGGGTTAATAGGCAACATAAGGGCTCAGGAAGTTGGGGGTAATATATTAGCATGGATAGAGGTTTGGTTAACGGCCAGGAAGCAAAGAGTGGGCATAAATGGGACATTTTCAAGTTGGCAGGCAGTGAATATTGGAGTGACACAAGGATCAGTGCTGGGGCCTCAGCTATTTACAATTTATATTAATGACTTAAATGAAGAGACAGAGTAACGTATCTAAGTTTGCTGATGATACAAAGGAAGGTAGAAAGGTAAGCTGTGGGGAGGACACAGAGAGGCTGCAAAGAGACACAGACAGGTTGTGAGTGGGCAACAAGATGGCAGAGGGAGTATAATGTAGGGAAGTGTGAAGTCATTCAGTTTGGTAGTAAGAATAAAAAAGTACAATATTTTTAAAAGGTGTGAAACTTATAAGTGTTGATGTTCAGAGACTTGGGTGTGCTTGTACAAGGAATGCAGAAAGTTAGCATGCAGGTACAGCAAGTAATTAGGAAGGCAAATGGCATGTTGACCTTTATTGCAAGGGGATTGGAGTACAGGAATAAAGAAGTAAGGGTTTTGGTGAGGCCACATCTGGAGTACTGTGCAGTTTTGGACTCTACATTTAAGAAAGGATATACTTGCATTGGAGGTGGTACAGTGAACGTTCACTAAACTAAAACCCTGGGATGAGCGGGTTGTCCTATGATGAGAAGCTTAGTAAATTGGGCCTATACTCTCTGGAGGCAGAATTAATCAAGGCCTTCAAAAGAGAACTAGATAATTATCTGAAGAGAAAAAATTTGTAGGGCTACGGGGAAAAGGCAGGGGAGTGGGACTAGGTGAGTTGCTCTTGCAGAGGGCCAGCACAGACACGACTGGCCTCTTTCTGTGCCATTCTGAACCATTCTATAATTCTATGACGGGTTGGGCCAAACCTGAATTTAAAACAGGAGAAGCAGGCCAAATAATGTAACCATTATGTCAAATATGTTTAAAATATTTAACCTGACCCTAACTAGGTTACATTTACCATTTATCAATTTGAAGATTTATAGTGCAGCGCATCCATCTAAGGTTTTACTTTAAACTTGAATGTGCAAAATCATTTCCATTCACTAATGTTGAACACAGTGATGCAGATTAAATCCCTCTTGATGATTAATTTACTTTTTACTGTAGATTTCAAACTTGGCTGTTTAAAGGCGATGGCTGATTTTCTTTGTGTGCTTTGCAAGCATTCCATTTATTTATCTTTACTGAATGAGTCAAACACCAGCTGGTCTGGTTTCTGTTGACTGTATTATTGTGAATATCCAGTGTCATGTGAAATCCACAGGAACCATTGTCCCGTGATCTCTAAGAAAGGGAGTGTGAAGGCTGGGGCTTTAATTGGTGCTGATGATAAATAGTTCAAAAGGTGTGTCTTATCTTCAAAGGGCATGCTCTGCAGGTTGACTGAAGTTTTCCTTTTTTGATGTATGAACTGCCAACATAGTGTGAGGATCAGGAGTGGCATTTTATAATCAGTAAGATGGTATTGATTGCAAATTAAATTAAATACATGGAGATATGTTTGCTTATAGGCTTGTTTTACATTACAACTGCAGTGTTGGTATAAAGCTGTTTCATTTTCCACTGCTAAGTAGTTGTAGTGTAAGTCCTAAGTCAGGGCCCAACTCAATTCTGCAGCACAGCAGAGCGAGACTGTCAGAAAGAGGGAATCTCAGATCACTTCACTCCAGTGTCCACTCAGGCCCTGACTCCAGAATTAGTGATAAAAATTTGTTGGTGCTCAGTTTTGGGCTTTGGACCTCATTAGTATAAATTGGCCGAGCTGCCAGTGTCTTGTGCCTCTATAGGCAGCTCATCATTTGAAATGACTATCGGGCAGCTTGCCTTGATGGCCTTGTTGCATTCATTTTACGCTAGTCCACAATGAAGTCTAATCTCTACCCCATACACACAACTTCTTAGCATTGGTGCAGAGTGAATACCAATGCTACAGTTCTGATGGAAGTGCAGTCTATGACTAACCTACATCAAAATAAGTCATCGTCTTTTAAAAACTAGAATGAGTGTCTGTCACTCTTGATGAATGATTAAGGTGCTATCTACTTCAGGCCAGCATAAATGAGGTTCCAGCCAATAGTCTTTACAGTGTGTTGCCCAGCTCACTAAATCTTTAGGGCATTCATTGAAAGGTCCTGCAATATCTTCTAACATCTGTACAAGAAGTTTATAGAAAAAGATCTCATAAAACCTAACACAACTTCCCAAGAAATGTAAGGGAATATTCTTGCAAGATAAAATTATGTTAAGAGAAATGATTTAGATTATCAAATGTATAGAGTGTCCATTTCCAATTGCTTTTGCAAACAGGATCCTGCCTTCTATTATTTTATGCATTTGGGAAAATACATGATTATTAAGAAACCTGGGACCTAATGGTGCTGTTTTTATTTAGTGTATGTTGTACATTAAATGTTATGGACTATATTTTGTTTAACCTGCCCTTCAACATCCTTTATTTTTGCTTCCAAGGTCAGTTTTGCTCTTTGTTGCTCTTTGCAGAGGTTCTGAATTCCTTCATATATTGACATCAGGTCAGCTGACAGTTTGGCAATGCTTGCATCACACCTATGGGAGGAAGCAGGGATAGAGTAACAAGTCATCCCTCATCATCTGTTAGACATTTGAAAGAAGTAGCTACAGGGAAATGGCTAATGTACTGTCGGGATAATTTTCCAAGTATGGGATGGTGGCTGTAGGGAGCCTCGCCCGTCTCCAGTACTCCTGCGATTTTTCACAGCATGCTGGCAGCACGCACAATTCTTTGTTTCCAGCGCATACTCCAGAAATTTAGGCTTCGGTCAGCACACTGTGCTTTAACATTGGCGATCTGGCCAGGATGAAAGTTTCCACTCTCTGATAGCTATTAGGGCTCAGTGTAAATAGAACAAGCTTGGACTGGTTCAATACAATTCACAGTCAACAAAATATGTCTCTAATCATTAATGTCATATTCTAATACAACACTGAAGTAATAAACCCAACTTCTTAGTTAAGTTTTAAAATATATTTTAATCTTCCAAAGCATATTGTCAATAATTTAAAAATGATATCTTGATAAAATAATACCATACTAAGTTGGTGCTCCATTGTGGAATGTGTGTTTATGACTAGTTTCTTATATTGTGGGTTCCTGATCTCGGCTGCAGTAATGGAGTCGCTAAGCTGAAGTCAGACGCCTTCGTTTGAAGGAGAGTCAAAGGCCCAAGGGCCTGACCACGCTCTTCCATATATTAGTCACAGGCTTTAGCAGCATGTGTCACAAGCCAGGGAGTAGGTTACCCGTCATTCCCATGTTGAATCAGCGACACTGAGTTAGTTGGAAGTGGGTAATCACCTACCCACCACAAAAGGTTTGGATCAGTCAGGGAATGGGTCGCTGACTCAGAGTAGCATTGGTGAAGGGTCCAGAAGTGGGTTGATCACCTGCCTCTCCCAGCTGGAGGGGGTGGGGGGGAACTAAAAAGGATTAAAAAATGAGAGGGAAATACTAAAAACTATCCTGTTGCTCTGTATATTTCTCAGACTTCAGAATGTTTTGGAAAATCAGTTTTCAGCAGTGAAAATAGGAGGTGAAGTTTGCAAACTAACACTAATTTCTGATCAAAATGACCTGAGTTCCAAGTATCAGTTATAAATAGTGTGATATTTGAAAGAATTTGTAAAAAAAATAAATAATGTAAAACATTGCACAGCTACACCCAGCAAATTGCTTTTCACAAAAGAAAGCACCACTACCCGATTCATTGCACAATATATCAGAGCACAGTCTGCTGAAAGCAGTCGAGATGTTGTAAGTCAGGGAACCTGTTTTTCTACTCTTACCTTGCCACCCTGCCCCGAAGGTCCCCAATGCCATTCAGATGACGTGTTTCAAGACTTTTCACCACAGCATTGGTTCCACGGCTTGCATCGTCTCGTGTCCGAATATGTTCTTGCAGCACCTAATATACATCCAAGATAATTGTTTTGGTCTGGTTATGATGAAGGAGAGTCAACAAGCTAATACTGCATCAAACATGGATGCTTTGTGAACTTCAAAGTGAATAGTTGTCCAGATTCCAAGTGTCAATTTGATATCGTGGGTGGCACTTTCACCTCTGAGGCAGAAAGTTGCGTGTTCAAACCTAACTCCAGGATTTAAGAACATAATTTATGTAACCGTCTGCCCACTTGAGTGAAGTTTTGCAGGATTGCTATGTTGTTGGAGGTGCTGCCTTTCAGCTGAGATGTTAAAGCAAAGCCTCATCCACCTGCTCAGGCGAACATAAAAAGTTTCAAGATACAGGGCGTGAGATTGGCCTTCAGAGCTGGTGGGAAATGGGTGATGCCACCCAATATTCTTTGGAAACGGAAGTCATGTGCGGTGTTAAACAGGATTCTGATTCGCCATCGCCCGTTTCACACAACCACCAGAAATAATTTCACCCCCACCTTTGATGAAGAGAACTAGATTTCTCCTGGTGTCCTGCCAATATTGATCCTTCAACCAACATTACAGAGACAGACTAACTGGTAATTCACCTTATTGCATTTTTATGGAACCCCTTTGTACGCAATTTTCGTGGGCGGCGCAGTGGTTAGCATCGCAGCCTCACAGCTCCAGCGACCCGGGTTCAATTCTGGGTGCTGCCTGTGTGGAGTTTGCAAGTTCTCCCTGTGGCTGTGTGGGTTTTCTCCAGGTGCTCCGGTTTCCTCCCACAAGCCAAAAGACTTGCAGGTTGATGGGTAAATTGGCCATTATAAATTGCCCCTAGTATAGGTAGGTGGTAGGGAAATACAGGGACAGGTGGGGATGCAGTAAGAATATGGGATTAGTGTAGGATTAGTATAAAATGGGTGGTTGATGGTCGGCACAGACTCGGTGGGCCGAAGGGCCTGTTTCAGTGCTGTATCTCTAAAAAACTAAAACAAAACAGTGACATCACTTCAAAAGAATTCAATGTTGAAGTACTTAATGTTCAGAGGACATGAAAGGGGCTGTATAAATGAAGGTATTTTATTTCCATCAGTGGTCCTTTTTAATTTTTGAGGTACCTTAGACTGGGTTTCCCACTTGTGTGAGTGTGAGCTGATCATAATGGATCAGAAGTGGAGGGATAGAAATTGCACATAAAGATCTCTACCTATAACACACATCATGCACCTTTCTGGCCAGGAAGACTTGGTGCAGGCAACTCTCACTGAAAACATGAGGTAGCTTTATTATAATATCACAATGAACTGATGAATGACAGCACATGGGAGCCTCAATCATTTCCCAGATTGGAATTGGAAAATGGTCAGTGTTAATTTTGCCTGTATAAAACCAGTGTTACTAGTTTCTGTATTGAAAGCATTTAAAGGGACAAATTGCAGATGGTTTTTAGCCTGTATTTCAGATGAATCTGTGGGTTTTTTTACAGGCATTGTTTTGGCCTCTCAGTAAGTTTTTTGTGCCAAGTATTTTTGGTAGTGCACTTTTTAATTATTTGTATAATATTTTCGACCATGACGTTCTCTATGGCAATCCCTCCATTTTTCAAGGAAGTAAAACAGGTCAGGTTTCACTGGAGGAGGACATTGCACACCCATTGCCTTCTAACTCCCCATTCTGGCAAAGGAATAAGGAACTTGGCTTGAAAGGAACGGTGTCAAGGATAAGATTCACCAGAGAGACAGTGATGAGAGTTGTGTCACATACTAGAATCTCACATCGAGCCAAAGTCCTCCACAATCACAGCACTGACCATGGCTGTCAAGGTTACTTCAGCTTTAAACCTTTTTGGCTCAGGCTCATTCCAGGCTGTTCTTTAGGGCTATCAATGTGCTGTTTATCTGTAACCATCAGCACAAGATCATGCAGGTAAATGCTTTCTTCCTTAGACAGCAGTTGTGATACTTTTATTGTAAAGCAATCCACCATGACCAAATTACCTATCCCACAAAGAAATCTGCACATGTGGCTCCTTGGAGATCATATCACCTCTTTCAGCTCTGGCTATCAATAGCTCTGTGGCAGCTAAATTCATTAGGCCTTGAAAATGGGCGTGGGGATTGTGATGTGAGATTAACCCACACCTGTTCTCTGCAATACAGGCAGCATGCCAGCTTTGTGCTGCTTGCTCGTGACAATGATTTCCGCATCCAGCCAGTGCTAACTGTGGTGTTAATTGGCTGGATGCATCAGCAGGGAGCCAATATTGTGAGCGGCTGGCACCACTTAAGGCTACCCTACACTTCTTAAAGGGGAGGTGCATTGTGGCAGGAGCATGTGCTGATAGCCGTACAGGAAGTGAATGTGACTTGGGAAACATTGAAGGATGGCACAACATGAAAGAGCACGGGATCCAAAGTTTTTGGACACTGCACTGGAAATCTTGGTGGAGGAGGTGGAAAGGAACAGAGATGTCCTGCATCTGCAGGCGGCCCTGCAGACACACGTTCAGAAGGCAGTGCGAGCAGATGGCCGTAGTGGTCAATGCCAGGAGTCTAGCCCCGAGGACCTGATGCAGTGCTGCAAGAAGTTCAATGACCTCACGAGTGGTCAGTGGATTCATCTTCAAATGCCATATCCTACCAAATGCACTACTAGCTTCAGACACTGCTCAATTCACCACATCGCCATCATTCACTTAGGAACAATCTATCAGTCAGGACTCATACCTGACATTCATTTGCTCCACCTCACCCTCACACATTCATCACTGCTGCAAGCCTCACAATCACATCACACAGCCTGCGCACACTGCCAGCTTTTCAATCCCGACAGCCTATCACCCAAACAAATTGCACAGCCCTCACTGACACACTTCCCTCTATTTTCCAGGCCAAGGAGGCAACAGGAGCTAACCAGAGGGGGCAGGTGCACCTGCATGTACTAACCCCAATGGAGGAGACAGTGCTGACCATTAGTGGGACAGCCTTTGCTGAGGATATAGCCAGCAGTGGGGCTGAAACTGTTGAAGATGATGGTATCCTCATACCTAATTCTCCTTCTCACATCACGCCTCTCCTTCATCCCACACTTCGAATTTACAAGTTACAGATGATGTAAGCATGCACCTCTTACTTTCCATCCCTCCTGCACCACACCCTACCCTTGTGCCTTTCTTTTCAGATACTCAAGAAAAGCAACCCGACTAGGCAGTGGAGGAATGGCATAAATACAGTGAGGAAGAAGACGCACTCACTTGATTTCACACGTGCAGCCACCAGCTCCGATATTGATGCTGCGCATAAGTTAGAGGATAGCATAGAAGTCTGATCTGCATGTGGGCACGAGTCAGCTCGCTGGAGGGTATGGTCCCACCCAAGTTCTGCTGCAGGGGAGTCAGATGACTTCAATAATGGGGCAGCCTACAGAAGCACGCTGATGGATTACACAATGAAATGCTTGGTACATTGGGAAGTCTGCCAGCAAACCTACTGTCAATATCAAGTAGGATGGAGGAATACAGCACCTACTGGCACCAGGCTTTGTGCAGAGCTTGGAGGCCATCCTTTCCAGGATGGAAGAGGTGATTAACTTCATCAGCACATTTGAGGACCCACCCATGATGCAGTGGCTGATGTTGTTGCTTCCATTCGAATACAAGTAGCAGCCACCCAATGTCTGAGTGTTGCACTGGAAGCTCAGAATGCTGTCATGCAAGGTCAGCCTACTGCCATGCAAACCCAGCCTGCTGCCACCATGGTTGTGGATTAGTGTGTTTGCAGGATGTCACAGTATTCCAGCAATGTGTCCTCTTTCAGGAAGACAGCATTCATCCTCCCACCCCTGCCACTCCAGTAGTGCCCTTTCTGTCAGCCAACCAACCCAGAATGCTTTTGCCTGTGCTGGAATGGTGAAGTCTGCAAATGGGTCTTCTAGACCCGGAGCCCCTCAAGGTTGTCCTCAAAGGCCATCTGCAGTCTTGTCCATGGAAAGTTAGCTGCTTTCCACCAGCCATGCTGTGGCCACTGGGATAGCATTGCATAGGAGGACTAGGACAGGCAAAAGAACACACAAGACAGGCACTAAGTGAATACACAAGGGAGAGTAGTTGCCTTTTGTATGCAATATGACTTGATTTTATTTATAAATTTGGTTTGGAATGTTTATTTTCTGCTGGCTTTTGTTTTTGCATTATGGCCAAGCAGATGCTGTAATGGTCAATGGCAGAGGGAAGGGAAGGTGTAGCACTGTTGGTGAACGGGGAATTGAGGTTGCAGTTACTGGAAGAACTCAGATGAGTTCTTTAGACAGCCTGGCCAGAAAGAGGCTGTTGAGGTTGCCTCCACTCCCCTTTTCCTCCTCCTCTCTCCTTTTCCTCCTCCTCTCCCCTTTTCCTCCTCCTCTCCCCTTTTCCTCCTCCTCTCCCCTTTTCCTCCTCCTCTTGTTCCTGGTCCTCAGCTGGTGGCAAGGGCTGTCCACTCACGATGGTGAGATTGTGCATATGCAGCAGACCACCATGAATCTTGAAGCTGGCTCCTCCAGAGTGGTCCTGGCAACAGAAGCATTGTTTCAGCGTGCCAATGGTCTGCTCTATCACACGTTCTTGGCAGCATGGTTTTCATTATACGCATGGTGCACAATGGAGTCATCAGCCATGTCATTAGCAGATATCCTTACCGCCCACTAACCACCCTTTGGTTTGCCGTGATGGTCAAATGCAGATGGCACAGTGGACTGTCGCAGAATGAAGGTACCATGACTGCTGCCAGAATATCAGGCATTGATCTGTATGATTTTCTGCCGATGGTCACATAGCAGCTGGATGTCTGGTATAGGACAGAGTTGATATGCGGCGCCTGCAAAGTAATGTGTGCAGTCAATGGCATCCTGCCCTATGGGGAAACCTGTAATCCTAGCAAATCCGCACACTCGCTCCACCTGCTTCTCATTGGCAAGAGAGTATGAAATGTAAAATATAAACAGAAAATGCTGCAAATATGTGACAGGTCCAGGAGCACCAGAAAGGTCATCGACCTGAAATGTTGGGCCGGATTTTACTAGCCCTCTGAGGACCGGCTGGGTGATGGCGGAGCAGGGGGAGGGGTGTAAAATGGCGAGGGAAGGCGGGGGTTGGAGTACTTGTCATCCTGCCACCGCCAGGACATTTTACCAGTGGTGGGGAAGGTGCAGGATGGCCCCTCCTACCCAGAGGTCAATAGAGCCCTTTTAGTGGCCAATTAGTGGCCCCTCTGCCTGATAGGGAGACTGCCAGGTTTCACTGGGTGGTCTCACCACCCACCAGTCGTCCCTCCAACACGGGAAAATGCCCACAGAGGCGGGAAGTGGACCTTAATTGACCACCTAAGTGGCTCAATTGGCCAACTGGCTAACGCTCCTACCACTGGCAATATGACATGACAATGGGAAGATGTCGGGCTCCCCTTATGACTCCGTCTCCCGCCACTTTGCCAGACCTCCCAGCTCCCAGTCCATTCCCAATGATCTGGGAAAATTCAGCCCAAAGTTTCAGTTGCCCAGACAGATCACAGGGCATCTTACAATATAGCCAGCCAAAGTGTCCAGGATCAACTTAGTTTACTGCATTCTCCATAACTCCAATGGAGCACAACTATGGAGTACCTGCAGCAAAGAGATGACCCACGATGAGCAGGAACAAGCATTGTTTGTTGCTGCTGAAGAAGGCATAGAGGTGTTGTAAGCAAAGTGTGGTGCTATCCAGCCTGATGCCATCCACTATGTGAAGGAACAGTGATATATTTCCAAGTCAGGATGGCGTGTAACTTGAAGGGGAACTTGCAGGTGGCGGTGTTCCCATGTGTCTTCTGCCCTTCTTCTAGGTGGTACAGGTCGCAGGTTTGGAAGGTGCTGTTGAAGGCATCCCTTTAAATATTCTCAGCGACCCTGATCAGCAATCCTTTAAAAGCGTGTGATTTTCCCAGGCTCTTTGGGCGAGCTCCCAACACCAGCCCTAATATGGGATAGGATCTTGCTCTAACTATCCAGATGAGGCTGCCCCACAAGTTATGGCAAGGTCTATCCCCTCCCTCTCAGCCCCCTCCCCACTCAAGTATGCATCAAGCTGACCATGCCTGACTTCTACTTTGTCCTTGCATCGGTCACAAAATCTACAAATGTGCAAGTTCTTTTCTTACCGAATCTAACTCAATTTTTAACCTTATAATTAGTTTTAGCTTGATGACGGCAATGTCTAGTGTAGGACAGAGAAAAACTTGCAAGTTTAGTTCCCAGAATATGCTGAAGTTGCAGCTGCAGCAACTGGTGTGCTATACTTGACCTCAAAGGCCTAGGATAGGGAGGAAAATATTCAGGAATGGATTCTGCTTCAGATTGTTATCCAGTGATCCTTATTGTAAAGTTAGTGTAGATATCATGTGAGGACATTATCAGGCTCAGCTATGATGCTCAACACCCAAAAGATGTGTACAAGTTATGATAAACTTGAAATTGGCTTGATTGAAAGAACTTCACGTGCAAGGAGGAAATTACCTGATTATAGGGAAGGAACCACCTTTGTGAAATTATAGTGTTGCATCTCCTGCGCTTGCACGGGAAGGTGACGTGGGAAGAGCAGCGGGTATTGGGGGTGATTGAAGAGCGGACCAGGGAGTCCGGAGGGAATGGTTCCACCGGAATGCTGAAAGGGGAGGGGAAGATGTGTTTTGTGGTTACATCGCGCTGGAGGTGGCAGAAATAGCGGAGGGTGATCCACGAATGTGGAAACTGGTGGGGTGAAAGTTGAGAACAAGGAATCCCTATCATGGCTCTGGGAGGGAGGGGAAGGGGTGAGGGAAGAGGTGAAGAAAATGGTTTGGACATGGTTGTAGCATCAGTCAACTACAGCAGAAGGGTGACCCCAGATAAGGAAAAAGACATGTCAGAAGCAATGTTGTGGAAAGTGATATCATCAGAACAGATGCAATGGAGCCAGAGGGATGAATTTTATATCAGCATCGGGGGTCCTGGTGAAGATCTGGAAGGCGGGCAAGGGGCAATTCAACCTCAGCTCCCAATCGGACCCCTGGCCGAATTCAACAGCGGGCAGGCAATTAACTGGCCGCCACTGGGGTTTCCATCCTTTTAAGGGGCAAGAACCCGCCCAAGAGCTGCTGGCCAATCAGATTGGCCGGCAGCTCATCAGTACCAGCAGCACCACCAGAAACAGTGGTCACAGCCAGTACTGCAGGAGGTCCAGAACAATTAAGATGGAAGAGACCTCGGGACCAAGCTAAGTGGGGTCGGGTTCACTGGAGCCAATCAGGCAGGCCCCAGTAAGGGAGGTTGGGTTGAGGGGGGGGAGGGTGGTAGTTGGTGAGGGCCCGGAGGGATATCTTGCAGTGGGGGCATTCATCGCCGCTGGGTGGGGGAGACCCTCTGTGAGCCAGGGGTTGCCCCCAGACAAAGAGACCCCCCCCCCCACCCAGCTGGTATGGAGGCTGCCAGGTCTCACCTGGTGGTGCCTCCACGCGGCATTGGGCCCCTCTGGCATTGGCTGAATGCCAATGTGCAACTTAAGTGGCCTGCTTGGCCTCCATGCAGATTTCTGTCTGCCACAGTGCCTGCTGGAAATAAAATAGAATGGGGCCAAGACAACATTGGGCACATTGCGCGACACCACTCCACATCATTTTTTGTGCCCTCCTCCCAAACCCTGCCCCCCTACCCCCACCGCATCCCAGATCATTTCCAAGGGCCGGATAAAATTCAGCTAGAGAAACTGCGAGAATGGAATAGAGTCCTTACATGAAGCGGTGTGGGAGGCAGTGTAATCAAGGTAGCTGTGGGTGTTGGTGGATATTAGTTGACAGCATATCCCCAGAAATGGAGACAGTGGAGTCGAGGAAGGCATGGAAAAAGTAAGAGATGGAACACGTGAAGGCAAGGGAGATGTGGAAATTGGAAGTGAAAGTTTCTGCACACTTGTCAGTGATTGCCTCAACCTTAGAAGATGTTCTGGTATGACACATCACTTGGCTCATACTGCCTGTGCACGTGATTTTTCAGATCCAGCCTGGCAGATTGATGTCATATGCTGATGGATGTTTGGACTGTGGACTTTCAGAACTGTAATACTGTTCCCACTCAATGCACCTGCCACTGTAACACTAGTGAGAGTTCTGACTTTGTTCTTTGCGTATGAGCTGGACCTGAGCCAAGGTCTCACAACAACATGCTTATTGTACTAAAACACAGTGTTACAGTTCTTTTTCTGTTAGCTATTACATACTCTATTATTCAACACAAAGAAATGTAAATTAATCTAAAATTCTGAAAATTCTGAAATTTTCATGTGTTAAACTGATGATTCGTAATCTTTTCTCCTTTGAAATATTTTTGAAGGGTGAGATTAATCTTGGTTAAATTTAGTTTCAAGCCCCCCTAGTTATTGTAACTAGTTTTTGTGATTGGAATGCAATCAATTAGATGACAATTTTCTGTTTTGCTTCCCAGACTAATTTAAAAGTGCTACTGGAACTGGTTAAGCCAACAGTTTCAATATTGTTTAAGTGGAGTAATACAAAAATGCAGTAAGCATGACTTCAGAAGCAATAGTTTGTAATTTAATATAACAGCCAATAAAATCCTAAACTCTTAACAACTCTTGAAAAATAGAAAAGCACATTAGTCCTTTTGACAGTAAGTGAATAACTTTACACGTCATTTCCTGAATATCGCAAACTAGACAATAGTTATAGGTGAGATATATGGTCTTGACTTTGATTACTCAATAGTCCCTTACTGGTACTAGAACAGCAATGGACCATTGGTTGGCTATGGAGTCACCACACACAACCCCACACTTGGTCAGCTCTTGATCTGAGATGTACCAGTGCAGAAAGGCATAGTATGGAGGCCAGGTGCTTCTGAACATAGGGGCATGTAAAATCTAAAAAGAAGTTATCCAGATCACTCTTGCACACCTCCCTGTCAATTTTAATTATTTAGAGGTACAGCACTGAAACAGGCCCTTCGGCCCACCGAGTCTGTGCCGACCAACAACCACCCATTTATACTAACCCGACAGTAATCCCATATTCCCTACCACCTACCTACACTAGGGGCAATTTATAATGGCCAATTTACCTATCAACCTGCAAGTCTTTGGCTGTGGGAGGAAACCGGAATACCCGGCGAAAACCCACGCGGTCACAGGGAGAACTTGCAAACTCCGCACAGGCAGTACCAAGAATCGAACCCAGGTCCCTGGAGCTGTGAGGCTGTGGTGCTAACCACTGCGCCACTGTGCTGTGTGTAGACTGACACACCTGGAGGTCTAGCCTCTGTCAGAATACTGTGTGACAAAAGAGACTATAAAGGCAAAGGGAGAAAGAAAAACAGAGAAAAACTTGAGCAATAAATTATGAACTTAATTAATCTGTACTTGCTCAGAATTTATTTGTGTACCACTATATAATCTCACTAGCACTTTTTAATTCATTCTTGGGATGTGGACATTATTGGCAAGGCTGGCATTTATTGCCCATCTAGTTGCCCTGGGCCTTCTATTTGGTTGTGGTTTGCTACAACTGAGTAGGTTGCTAAGCCCCTTCGCACAGCAGTTAAAAGAGTCAACCATGTTGGCGAAAAACACAAAGGCCAGACACAAAGGACATCAATGAACCAGTTGGGTTTTTATGACAATCCAATATCTTCATGCTCACTTTACCGACACCAGCTTTTTAAAATTTACATATTTTATAAGACTGAATTCTCAAACTGTCAAAGTGAAATTTGAATTGACATTCTCTGGATTATTAGTCCTTGGGACAGATCCACTACTTTATCATACCCACTCACATAGCACAAGTCAGATCTCTGGAAACTGTAATGCTCAGTTCAATCTGTGAATAATGGTGGCTACCCATATACATTAGACAGTTGTATGTATTTACCTTAGAAGTTACCAGAAGCTGAACTGGACCAACAATACCCATGTGGTGGCTACATGTGCAGGGCAGAGGCAGTGTACTCTGCGATGAGTAACTCACCTCCTGAACCGGAAAATCTCTACACATTCTACAAGGTTCAAGTAAGGAGTGTGATGGAATACTTACCATTCACCAGGATGAGTTCAGTCACAACAATGTTCAAGAAGCTTGACATCATCCAGGATAGAGCAGTTTACTTAATCAGTGCCCCTGCCACTGGAATCAGGATCCATTCACGCCACTGACCTGAAACATTAACTCTGCTTCTATCTCCACGGATGCTGCCAGACCTGCTCAGTATTTCCAGCGTTTCTTGTTTTTATTCCACTCTCTCCACTACTGGCGCACTGTGACTGCAATATGTACAATCGACAGGATGCACTAAAGCAACTCACCAAGGTTACTTTGACAGCACCTCTAACTTCTGTGACCTTCTATCATCAAGAAGAACAAAGAGCAGCAATGTCATGGGAACAACATCTCTGCGAAGTTCCACTCCAAGTCACATACCATCCTCTGACTTGGACCTACATCACTATTCCTTCATCATCGTTGGGTCAATATTTTGGAATTCGCTACCCAACACCAGTACCACAAGGACCATAAACTTAACTGAACCAGCCACATAAATATTCTGTGGTGAGTAACTCACCTCCAGACTCCCTAAAGAGTTTCCACCATCTACAAGGCACAAGTTAGGAGTGTGATGGAAAACTATCCATTTGCCTGGATGAATGCAGCTCCAACAACACTGAAGAAACATGACAAAATCCACAATAAAGCAGAGTGCTTGACTGGTTTCCCATCCACCACCTTAAACATTCACTCCTTCCACCACTGGCACATGGTCGCAGGAGTGTACACCACCTATAAAATGCACTGTAGCAACTCACCACATATTTTATAAGACTGAATTCTCAAACTGTCAAAGTGAAATTTGAATTGACATTCTCTGGATTATTAGTCCTCAGGACAGGTCCATTACTTTATCATACCTGCTCACTTTTGAACTTGGCACAAGTCAGATCTCTGGAAACTGTAATGCTTAGTTCAATCTGTGAATAATGGTGGCTGCCCATATACATTAGAGAGTTGTATGTATTTACCTTGGAAGTTACCAGAAGCTAAACTGGACCAACAATATCCACGTGGTGGCTACATGTGCAGGGCAGAGGCTGTGTACGCTGCGATGAGTAACTCACCTCCTGAACCCTGAAAATCTCTACACATTGGTAGGGAATATGGGATTAATGTAGGATTAGTATAAATGGGTGGTTGATGGTCGGCACAGACTCGGTGGGCCAAAGCGCCTGTTTCAGTGCTGTATCTCTCTATGACTCTATGAGCACCTTCCAAACCTGTAATCTCTACCAACAAGAAGGTCAAAGACAGCAGGCGCATGGAAACACCACTACCTCTAAGTTCCCCTCTATGTCACACACCATCCTGACTTGGAAATATATCGCCGTTCCTTCACTGTTGCTGGGTCAAAATCCTGGAACTCTGTCCCTAACAGCGCTGGGGGAGTACCTTCACCACACGAACTGAAGCGGTTCAAAAAGGCGGTTCACCAGATCCACCTTGGGCAGTTAGGGATGGGATATTAATGCTGGTCTTCCAAGCGATGCCCATAGCCAATGAATGCATAAAAAGAAAAGGGCTGTAGTGGTTCAAGAAAAAGGTCCACCATGTTCAACAAATTTTAAAAAAACATAAGGGATATATTTTATACACATAACTTGCACTGGAATATGTTCCTTTAAAAGGCTGAAGAAGTTTGTTCCTAAATGAATTAAATTCTTTTTAATAACATTAATGTATTTCTAACACAAGAAAGCAGTTTAACTGTTCAGGATTGCATTTTTACTGTTAAATGATTAACAGAGTTTCATTTGTAACATAATGGAGACCTTTCATCACTGGAGGCTGCTATGGTGACAAGAAGGAAGAAAAACGGGACCAAAATAAACTGAAGAAGAAACAAGGAAATCTAAACTGGGAGAAAGGAAGTGACAAATAAAGAACTTCAAAAATGTTATAGCACAGATTAAAAAGGATTAAACTCTAGTTTCACCACTATTTTACATACTTTTCTGAAGTTAATTGAAGGGCTATTGGCGGTAGACAGCCTATCTGATTACCTGTAACAGGTGGAATTGCTTTTTAACTTTGAATCATAACATTAAATAGACTCTATTTTGACATGAATCTGGAAGGTAATATAGGAATCCAAACTGGTTTGCAGTTCTCTGTTAATTAAAGCATATCAAACTGCATGTTTGTAAACTAACTGTAGTTTACATAAAATGATTTCTCAGTTTCTAACATCTGGTATCAGTCAGTCTGTCATTCTATCTTTATGGTTTTGCAAATTAAATGGAATAAAGCTGAATACTATATTACAGCTAACAAGGAGATATTGAATTTGTACTAAGAAATAACCAGTTAGTACAAAGGTTCAATTGCAAATACTATCTAATTAAATCTGGAGAAGAATTAGTAAGCACCAATTTCCCTATTAAAGTTTCAATTCACTGTTCACTGCTTCCTTACACAGTGACATATACATTGTTTACACAAAAGATTGAGGCCCTACTTATTTGACAGGGTTGCCACCAACATCAAGAGCGCTGGTATAAATAAGACTGGAAAGTAATGCAAATAACAAGCATCAGAACTCAATGCAGACTAAGGATAAAAACCTGTGGCTTTCCTGGTCTCTAGGACTCAGTGCCACACAGGGCAATGCATTTACTGAGGGAACCATCTAGTCGCCTAAGCTGCAAACATTTGAAACAGTTTATACTTAAACCTGTAGTGACATAGATTAAATCTTACCTCGATGTCCTTGTTTAATTGTTTCACAATGACTGTGATGTATTTTATATGTTCCTCCAAGAGTTGCCGAGCACCAGACTCTCCTTCAACTTTGCTTTGCAGAGGCTGTGTTTTTGAATCCATGTCATGCTTGTTATACCAAGCCTGGTCCATGATCGTTTCGTCAGAATGGATGATATGATCTTCTAATTAGCTCACCCCCTCGATAGGTGTACTTAGAAGATCTGGGTCTTTGAATCTATCATGAGCAGGAATGAGAAGAAAATATTATTAGCAAGCAAAAACTTGAATCTGAATAATTGTGGCCAATGTGGTAACAATCTGTGCTTGGACACCTCATTATCTAATTGGTATTTGGAGTAATTGAGATTTTTCTGAGCAGTGAGCCTTATGGTCGAATGTGCTATAATGTCAGAAAAATGTTAATAAAATAGTGGCCCTAACAACTTAATATTTTCTTATTTCCCATTATAATGAGCTTTACTTATAAATCCCTGTTAATACCTTGCTGGCTTGCCTTGCTTGATGATAAATGCTGTCTGACAGAGGAAGTTGCAAGAAGGATGAGAAAAATATTTTAGAAAATGAGAGAGAGGGAAGGGTAAAAGCAACAATATCATGTGTTATTTGTTTGATCGATTTTTTTCCACAAGAAGTCATTTTCTTGGGAAAATATTAAAATCAAGATCAATTTTTAAAGAAGCCAAAAGGCCGATCCAAGCCATGAGCAAATGAATCCATTCTGATGAAGATCTGCAAATGTTCTTCTCTGCAGGAGACGAGTCTGAGAATGAGACAGTAGAATACAACAACCAAAGATGCAGGAAATCATATTACATGCTGCACACACATCTGTATATAACTCAAAGAGGGAAGCAACAAGGGGAGAAAACTGAGAGGGAGCAAACAGCCAATGCTTTGCAACGTCATATTAATCCTGAAAATTCTGACTTGAACGAAAGTTACTTTTAAGTTGACTTGGACCAAATCACTGAAACCATACTCTGATATGTGCACAGTTTTGGGTGGTGGTGGGGTGGGGGAAGCGTGCATTGGTTGGGAAGGTTATAAAGCTCTTGTGTCTGTCCATCTAATTATAGTTTTCCGGTATCTGAACTCCTCCTGTCTGCAGTGTCAATTTCACGTATCCAAAGTGCAAAGTCTAAAGAAAACCAAACAACTGCACAAATCTCAAGGGTGAGGGCTTCAGTTAACAAAAACAACTTGCACTATATAATGCCTTTAATATAGAAGAACATCTCAAGGCATGTCAGAGAGGCATAATTTTATTAACAATGGACATTTGTTTATCCGAAGAAGGAGACTTTCGGAGGGACGACCAAGGGCTTGGTCAAAGAGGTGGGTTTTAAAAGTAGAATCTTAAAGGAGGAGAGGCAGGTGGAGAGACCATGGGCTTAGATGGTCATCATTGGTATTTGGGGATGCCCAGAGACATGTTAAAGGAACCGAGAGTTCTGGGAGGAGCGTAGGTCAAAAGGAAGTTAAAGATAGGTAAGGGTAGGGAAGGGATTGAAAAACAAGAATGAAAATTTCAAATTAGACCTGTTGGGGCTGGGAGCCAAGGTAGGTCAGCAAGAACAGGAGTGATTAGTGATCAGGCCTTGATGAAGGATAGAACATGGAGAGAAGAGTTTTGGTTGAGCTGAAGTTTACAGGACATAGAGAATATTGTTAGCATTCTTGCCTCTGAGTTATAAGGTTCTGGGTACAAGTCCCACTCCAGGGCTTGAGCATAAAGGTCAAGGCTAACACTGCAGTGCAGTACTGAGGGAGTCCTGCACTGGAGGAGGTGCCATCTTTTGGATAAGATGTTAAACCAAGGCCCCATCTGTCTGCTCAGGTGGTTGTAAAAGACCCCATGGTGATAGTTTGAAGAAGAGTAGAGGAGTTATCCCTGGTATCCTGGCCAATACTTATCCCTCAATCAACATCACAAAAAAACTGATTATCCAGTCATTATCACAGTGCTGTTTGTAGGAGTTTGCTGTGCGCAAATTGGCTGCCACGTTTCCTGCATTACAACAGCGACTACACTTCAAAAAGAACTTCATTGGCTGTAAGGTGCTTTGAGACATCCAGTGGTCCTGAAAGGTGCTTTATAAATGCAAGTGTTTCTTTTCTTTAATGGGAGGCCATACATTCATTGGAATAGTCAAGTCCGGAAGTGACGAAGGCAGAGATTGGAGTTTCAGGAGAAGATGGGCTGAGGCAGGATAGAGGTGGGTGATGTTACACAGGCAGAAGTAGGCGCTCTTTGGGATGGAGAAGTTTTGGAGTTGGAAGCTCAGCTTTGGGTAGAATAGGATGCAGAAGTTGTGAACAGTTTGGTTCAGCCAGAGATAATGGCTGGAGAGGGGGATGGGATCTATGTCAAGTGTTAGTAGCAGGGGCTGAAGACAATTGCTTTGGTCTTCTCAATACCCATTGAAATTGCAGCCCAACCAAGATTGGATGTCAGAAAGCAATTTGACAGCACAGAGGCAGTGGAGGGGTCAAAATATGTGGCAGAGAGGTATGGCTGAGTGTCAATCAGCATACAAGTGGAACGTGACCCCAAGTTTTAGAATGATGTCTCCAAGGGGTAGCATGTAGATGAGGAAGGGAAGGACAAGGATAGTTCCTTGAGGTAATGGTGCAGGAACAAGAACAGCAGCCATGGCTGGAGATTTTCTGATTACGAGCAGATTGGTAACAATAGATCCAAGCAAGAATAGCTCCATTGAGCTGGATAATGAAGGAGAAGAATTGAAGGATTACCGTTTGGTCGACTGTCAAAGACTGCAGAGAGATTGAGGAGGGGGTTGGCTTGGTGGGAGGTTTGGATTGGTGAGTAAGGGGAAAGGCAAGAAGCAGCCGAGGCAGCTGAATGGATGGTCTCCATTTTTGTGACAAAGAAATCCATGAGCTCCTCAGACTTGTTGCAGCGAGGGTGGATAGAATGGGGAAAGGGATTTAAAGGGACAGTTGGTAGTGGAGAGAAGAAGCTCATGGTTATCTTTGCTTTCCAGGATGATCCTAGAGTAGGAGGTGGTTTAGGCAGAGGAGAGTGAGGCCCAATAACATTTGATGTGTTCCAGCCAGGTGTGGTGATCCAGATCTGCAGAAATCTGCAGCCCTTGGAGATGAGGGAGTGAATATGGAGGCCATAACAGGGAGAACAAACAGGATGGGAGAGAGTAAAGATTTTCCAGGGTGTAATAGGCAACATGGATTAAATGTCAGCTAAGAATATTTATCAAAGGGGTAGTACCTTCTGTTAAAGCTCCTAGCTTTTTTGTTAAATGATTGAAAACTATTTCACCTATCTAATTTGTAAAATCATCCTCTAATACTTTTGAATGACTTGGGCAAGTAAGGCAAAGTTTACTATCCTGTTTAGGTTTCTTTAGCAGTTGACCTTGACAGCAAAATTCCAAATTCTCTTCTGTATACAGGCCTCACAAAATATAGTTAGTTACAATGACAACCTAAAATACATGTCAATGCAACTTTGCTTTCCTGTTCCCTTTATAAGATGCAATGCAAATAAAGAGCCATCAGTCAAAAGCCATCCAGTTTTTCTCAAATGGTAAGTTTTAGGTTCCTATTCCTGGATGAGCTGCGGTGAGAATCAGACATGTGCAAAGCATGGATTCAAGCCAAAAAAAAAAACGTCTCAATAGGCCCTGAATTGGAATGACAGCATATAATAATGTAAACAGAAGAAAGTGGCACACAAAGGTTGCAGGCCTCAATTTAAGTGTTGCTCTCACAGGAGCCTAACCTGTAATGTAAAGGTGTGTTAAATCTGGTAGTATTGATCCACCCATGATTGAATAGATAAAATGCATTCTATATTGGAAAACTGAACCATACAGACCACGATGTTTATACATTTGATCCTGATTTTATTTATTTACAGATACAGCACTGAAACAGGCCCTTCAGCCCACCGAGTCTGTGCCGACCAACAACCACCCATTTATACTAATCCTACATTAACCCCATATTCTCTACCACATCCCCACCATTCTCCTACCTACACTAGGGGCAATTTACAATGGCCAATTTACCTATAAACCTGCAAGTCTTTGGCTGTGGGAGGAAACTGGAGCACCCGGCAGAAACCCACGCAGACACAGGGAGAACTTGCAAACTCCACACAGGTAGTACCCAGAACTGAACCCGGGTCGCTGGAGCTGTGAGGCTATGGTGCTAACCACTGCGCCACTGTGCCACCCATTTGTAGTAAGTTAGCTGATCCCAGCCAGGTCAGAAGATGGTGAGCCACCATTGTTTCTGAACTAGGTAGAGAAAAAAATATTCAGCAGGGTTTACAACTCTTTATCATTATCCAATGATAGCTGCTGGAAAGAGCAAACATGATGGTATCAGATAATCATTAATCAGACTTAAGTGTTATGTTCTATATGGTGGAAAATCCTGTCAACGCTCGATATCCAATATCACACACAAAGATTGAGTGAGATACAGGAGGACTGTTAGCACACATGGAAGCACAGCAAGCAAGAGTCAGCTCTTTCAGGAGAGAAGCGAAGGAAGTAGGTTCAACAGGATCTCCTTATCAAACCACAAATATAGAAAAATATATCCCATGAAACCATTCCAACTCTAGTCACATCAAATAAGTACAATTTATTTCTCAAAGAAGGAACAAAGATGCGGAAGGGACAGGAAAAAGGTTTTGTCCTGGCTCTCTGCAAGATTAGCGGAAAGTACAAATTGAAACCCACTATATCTTAATGCATAACAGAGCGAAAGGGAGTCAGTTAAAAATAGTTCACAGATGTTATTTCAGAATATGGATCTTAACTACCCTGCCACATGTTGCGGAACTGAGCTACACTCCACACTTTTTTGGTTCTGGCAATGGATTAGACAACTCAGGGAGCTTGTTTGTGTCAACAATCCTGGGCTTCCCATATATTTCCCGGTCATGGCTCCACAAAAAGAATCTCCTACAATCAAAACTTGATTAAGATTACTGAGATGGAAGTCTGTTGGAAGCTATCACTTCAGCTTCTGCACTTGAAGCAACAATCTTTGACAAAATATGACAACTTTTCACTGCTTGCATCCAGAATCTTTGATTAGAATGTGAAACTTGCTACCACAAGGAGTAGGTGTGGGAAATAGCATGGATATATTTACAGGGAAGCTAGATAAATGCATGAGAGAAAAAGGAATAGGTTATGCTGACAGTGTTAGATAAAGAGGGGTGGGAGGAGGTTCATGTGTGTGTGGAGCATAAACACCAGTTGGGCTGAATGGGCTGTTACTGTGCTGTAAATTCCATGTAATTCTATATAATCCTGACTTTAAACAGATTGAAGCTCAAAAGAGAAGAGGTGCTCCTAAACAAACAGCAAGAGCTGTAACTGCTAATTGGTGATCTTCTTTCAAATGTATTAGGACGTGCTGCCACTTCTGTTAACACTGTGGATGATTCTTGGTCTTCATAAAAATATGTGGATATACCTTTCTCTTAGTGAGTGAGCTTTAAGGAAGGGTTAACATTTTTTCCCCTTTTGTATATTTACATGAAGCCTCAAGTTGATTAATGCACTTTCATGGCATTAGGTGTGTAACAACTGAGCTGCTGATTAGGGCAAACCTGCAATAATGCTGCACACTATCTTAATGGGCACACTAACTCTTGAGTAATGCTTAGTTTGGGGAATCCAGCTGAAACGAAAACATGTCTTGCTCACAAGCCCTGATTTTAACTCGGGAGGGAGTCAGACAGCAAACCGTCGCAGGAGATTTTAACTCCCGGGCCTATCTCAATCACCTCCATCAGTGTCCTGTCTGGAATCAGTGGGAAGTGTCAGCTAGCAGGTGGAAGCACAACGTTGGGCAGCAGGCGGCCTCGACCTGGACTGAAGAAGTGGTCCCCAGCTCTCGAGTTACATTGCAGGGAGGGGTTCAGGAGGGCCTCGCAATCAGGGTAGGGAGGAAGCCTAAGGCAGGCAATCGTCTGTTTCTAAAGTAGTCTTTAAATGAAATAGTAACACAGGGTGTTGAAGTTTATAGTCTTTGTATCTTTGGAGAAATCAAACCATAATTCTGCCTACCCTATGCTAGTTTCTTCTTTATATTAAGTTGGGGGAAGGGGGCACGTGGGGAGTTATTCCCAACTGGGGAAAAACAAGGATCAGTTGTGCCAGCCTTAAGCCATTCAGTTCTTCCTGCTGGCTAACTTAAAAGATGGAAAATGAATATGAAACCTAAATAATTGAACACAATGCGTTTGTAACTTTCAGTGGTGGTATTTACTGCACAGTTAGATTAGATATGATTATTAGTTTGTTATTCAGAATTAACTTTTTCACTATGTCCAATTCATACCTTTTAGTAACTGTGAGTATTTGGCTGCGTGGTACTTTGATGCAACATCTATTTATTTGCTTGCTGAAATAGATACAAATTTCACAAACACCATTAATTCATCCGTCTGAAGTACATCATTAAATTGTACCAATGTGTCCTTTGAAAGAACACCATGTCTTCTCACTGACATAGAATAGGTTATTTTTGGACTTTTATATCACTAGGCTATAGTTTAAATCAACAATGGTAGATATATATTTAATATGCATATGACAACAGCTAAATAAAACTAGCATGCAAAGGATAGCATAAATAAGACTGTATCATACATTACATGTCACCTCAATTTTGCCTCCTCTTGATTTTGCTGTTTAAAATACTGTAGGTAATTGACAGAAATTATCTCAATTTAACTAAGTCATAGTAAATCACTGCAGAATTATACCTTGCGAGCAGTGGCACTGGAGTCTAAATGTGCTCTTTGTTCCTTCCAAAAGGCTTCATCTTATGTTGCCCGAGAAAGAAATACTGTATGTCTGTGTGTAACTACATTTGGGAATTGAGATTAATTATTTTCAATGCTAGGGCAATTTATATATATATTAACTAGAAGACCATTGAAAAGTGTGATATATATTGCTTATTTTCATTATTTTCCCTCATTTTCCAATCAGTACTCATCTCTTGATGGAAAATTACAATTTTTTAAATGACTTATGACTGACTTTTATATTTTTGGTTCCTATCCAACTAATTTTAATTAAAGTTGCACTATCATTTGGCATAAACTCACCAGTAAGAGAACTCATTGCAATAATTATGTATTACTCATATTCTTCAAACCTACCAGCTGTTACTGCTTATCTGCATCCTCAAGTTAGCAGTGAATTACAGTAAGGGTCTCTGCAGTTAAGTAAAGATTATACATTCACCCAGCTTCCTTCAAAAATATCTGTTGATGGCAGGTTCTGTTAACTGTTCAGTTACTCAAAGTAATAACTTAATACGTCTATTGCAAGCTTATGTAAAGGAAGGTTTAAAAAGGGGTAACCTGAAATATAGAAAGCAACTCTTTTCCAGTGTTATATTTTTGTATGTGCCCTATTCTAGCTACAAATTATTCTATTAAAGCACATTTTGCTTTTACAAAGAATTAAAGAAGGCAAGTAACAGTTGGCTGGGGATGTAATTACTTGCAATCAGTTTGGAAATCTTTAGGCACTATGTAACATTCATAATTGTACATTATAATTTTGCAATGTTTGAGAAGAATAATCTAAATTTTCAGTTTACACACACCAGTAAGCCGATCAGTAAAGGGCTGTCTGGTCCCCAATGCCAAGTTCAGTTTCCTCCATAGTAATTATATTGTCATTTGTTTTCATACCGTCATTTTCAGTGTGGTGTGAGTGCACTGCATGGCCTCACCAATCTCTAAACAGAGGAAGTTGAGATCTAATTACCAGTGAAATTTTTCAAATCATAAAAAATACAAATATGAAAATGTGGAACTTGCTACCACAAGGTGTAGTTGAGGCATATAGCATAGATGAGTGCAAGGGGAAGCTAGATAAGCACATGAGGGAGATAGCAATATGCTGAGGGTGGGGAAAGGAAAGGAGCATGAAACTAGTTGGGCTGAATGGCCTACTTCTGAAAATAATGGTATGAAAACAAATTACTATAAAATAAACATAACTTGGCAGTGAGGGACCATGTAATCCTGTCAGCTCTTTTCTAACACTAAAAATGTTAACAATAGACTTCGAGGTGGCTCTGCAATGTTTGAAAATTCAGCTGGGAGGAATTTAATAAAGCACATAAAAGCGGTCGCAGCATGCTACCATTTCAAGCCCTCTTCCTGCAGATTGAAATTGTGCTGCACTTAGTGCCCATTTTATCAAGTTTCATCCGTTAACGAGTGATAATCATTCATATTGTATTCGGCTGCTGAAAAATAAGCAGCTCCACTTATTTAAACGGGTTTATCTATCTCAATCTTTTAGGGAATGACAATTCCTATCATTTCGATGACATTTCCTCCCTGATAGCAGTTTTCCTCCAAACATCTGTTCAGCTTTGAGAAGGTGGAAGATTTAAATGCAGCTTTTTTCTTAGAGCAGTGCTTTTCTCCTGAGTATTTCCACTGACATCTATTTCACATTCGAAAGGTTTGCGAAACCTTTCTGATTTGCATAATGTAAATTTGACAATTTAAGCAGGATGTGTGACAGGGGACAAGGTGGAGCACTGAGTACACAAGATGCACATTTTCAGCTGCAGCAATGCATGGCCACCACGTTTAAAATCATGGATCCGCCTGTCCTCACCGTTAGACCGGGGTAAACATTGCTCCTGCAGCAGACGCCAGGTGCCTGATATTGGTCTTTATCTATTCTGGCGGCTCCAAACCCGTGGTTTAAGTTGTGTTTTCCCCCCCACCCCCTGCTCTTCGCCGAAAATGCACCGTGTCCGCTGCCAGAGGCCCGCAGTGTCGCCGCCGCCGGTTCGCTGCGCTGTTGCCGGGTGCTTTGTGTGTGCGCGCGCGCGGACGCTGTTGCCATAGCAACCAGGAATTGTCGCGTTTTTAAGTGGCCCCGTCCAGGCGGCAAGGGCGGCGGGTTTCTCGCCGCCAGTTCCGCCTTCCCACAGCCGCGGTATTGAGCCGCACTGACAGGCTGCGACCGGGACCGGGAAGCCAACCTTCAACCTGTGGCTCAGGGTGGAAAGCAGCGACAGACGTTGCCATGAGTAGAATATCAAAGGAAAAAGCCCGTGTCAATCTGCTGTTAGCTTGAGGGAAGCTCCTGTGCTCTCGCCACACATACACACAAGGCACTTAAAATAAAAGCAAGAAATGCTGGGAATACTCAGCAAGTCTGGCAGCATCTGTGGAGAGAGAAGCAGAGTTAACGTTTCAGGTCAGTGACCCTTCATCAGAACTGGCACTTAAGGTGCTTAAAATAAAACGGGTTTGAAGATTTAAGGACTTCAAATATCTTTGGACAGAATTCAGAACTGAAGGCCATCCTTAGTACCTGGACCATGTACTTCTTGGGAGAGGAGGAGTTCAGTTAACGGTGAAAAAATAAATCTCTGGAAGATTTTTTAATTCCATCTTGTTCCAGAGTTCAGTAAAACGTAACCACATATTACAATTCTAACCCCCCCCCCCCCCCCCCACACCTAAAATAAAAACACATAGGGTCATTGGTTTGTATTTCTGTTGTCATTTAAGTTATTTTTATTATTCTGTCAAGGCATATGGGTGTTGCTGGCCAGGCCAGCATTTGTTACCCATCCCTAACTACCCTTGACGACTGAGTGGCTTGCTAGGGCATTTAAGAGTCAACCACATTGCTGCAGGTCTGGAGACATGTAGGCCAGACCGGGTAAGGATGGCAGATTCCCTTCCCTAAAGGGCGTTACTGAACCAGATGGGGTTTTAGAACAATCAGTCATAGTTTCATGGTACTAATACGGAGACTAGCTTCCAATTCCAGATTTTTATTAAGTAATTGAATTTATTAATTGAATTTAAATTCCACCAGCTGCTATGGTGGGGTTTGAACCCATGTTCCCGGGGCATTGTAATAAAACCCAAATACTGCAGATGCTGGAAAGCTGAAATAAAAACAAGAAATGCTGGAAATACTCAGCAGGAGAGAGAAGCAGAGTTAACGTTTCAGGTCAGTGACCCTTCAGCAGAACCGGTTGTTATTTCTGGGGCATTAGCCTGGGCCTCTGGATTACAACTCTGGTGACATTATCCTCCAGCAAGTAATAAAACTACCAGAAAAAAAAAACAAGAATGCTGGAAAGAGAGAAGGCATGTTCAATTCCCAGGGTAAACCCATCCTACAGTGTCTATTTCCATACGACAAATATTCACCCTGTTCATGGGGAGGGAATGTCCAATTCTCTTTATATTACTACAGGGATTGCATCCCTCAATTCTGTTAGTTTATAATTAAACTCACTGTCCCTACCACGACTGGCTAAACCAACTAACATTTATTATTTCCTGGGACTTTCTCGCAGGGGTGGAGTTACAGGTATTTTGCGGAATTGCGTTCTGATTCCATCTATTTTTACTTCCTGGAAACGACACAGCAGTGTCCACTCCAGGTGCTGATATCGCTCATAGAATATTCTATATTTCTTTTCAATTCTAGAAGTTCTTTGCATGTATCTTAAATAAATCTGCTGCTTCCCAGACTTGAGTTGCCGAATAGAGGTGATACTGAGTTGCCCAGGATCACTAACAGAAACTGAAGATGCAGCATTTATTAATAATTAAGCATAACATCCAATTAAACTAAGATAAACTCACACGCTGTAAAACCTGTATCATTATGGGTGCGGATAAGACGCTATTTCTTACGGTAGTTCACAGTTGGGTTGCACTGTACAAGTTGCAGTCATATTTTTGTGAGGTGTGGTGTTTTGAATGGCATTATGTCAGGAACACGGTTGAGTGCATTGCTGTGTGCGCCGGCTGAGGCTGGCTCCACCTCAAACCCTCTCCCTGTCTGCATTCCCAATGGTGTGACGAGCTGCACTGACAACCCGATTGGCTGCAGCACGAAAGCCACATTTCTCCATTTATGGATCGATTGGCAGATTTGCCGCATTCACTAGACACCCATTCAAAACCCTTCTCTGACTGTGTAGCGCTCGGAGACAGCCCGGAGCTGCAGCACTGATTACCAAAAAAAAAAACTTTGAAGATTTTTTTTTCTCTCTGTCTCTCTTCCCTGTCGAAAACATGGATCCATCCCCAGCCTGTTGATGCCTCTACCGTACACTGCAGCTTCGACTGTAGATGGAGTTCCGCTCTTTCTCAGAGGCAGGGGATCGCCGGTAAGGAGCGCACAAGCACCGCCTCGGGTAGACAAACCCTCCCCGGACACAGCATAAACCCAAGAAACCGAAATGGTAAGTCTGGAAAAAAAAATCTAATAGTAGTCTGTAGGAAAGTGCTTAAAGTTGTTTGTCCCCCACTGGAACAATTGCTCTGAACTCAATTCTTGGAACGGCGGCACCGAGTCCAATTCCAATCTCTGGATATATGTCCTTTAGAACAAAAAGACTTCCCAAAGTTGGTTTGAAAATCTGCCGCAGTCCTAATGCACCGCACTCTCTAATTTGTATGGAAGTGGCCGCTTTGTGACTGGCAGTTGCGCCCTCTGGAAAGCTATTGCATATCCACAGGTTGCAAATAGATCGGTACCGAACCGGTCCAAAGTTAAGCGTTCAAACTGGCCAAAGAGTGTCCCCCCGTCCCATACCTCATTTTTCTCTCTTAATTGGAGCAAGAGGAGACACTGGGTGTTATCAACCCAAGTAAAAATAATCTTAACAAAAGTGCCCGTTTTTAAAGGGGAAATAATAGAAAACGAAATCATCACAAAAAAGGGCACTCATAATGTTGTCACCACATAATGTTCCTACAGATTGGAGGGTAGCTAATGTAACGCCACTATTTAAAAAGGGAGGTAGAGAGAAAGCAGGGAATTATAGACCAGTCAGCCTGATGTCGGTAGTGGGGAAAATTCTACAGTTCATTATCAAAGATTTTATAGCAGAGCACATAGAGAACCGTGGTAGAATAGGGCAGAGTCAGCATGGATTTACGAAAGGGAAATCATGCTTGACAAATCTACTAGAATTCTTCGAGGATGTAACTAGTAGAGTTGATGAGGAGGAGCCAGTGGATGTGGTTTATTTGGACTTTCAGAAGGCTTTCGACAAAGTCCCACATAAGAGATTAGCATGTAAAATTAAAGCACATGGGATTGGGGATAGTGTATTGCGATGGATAGAAAATTGGTTTGCGGAAAGGAAACAAAGAGTAGGGATAAATGGGTCTTTTTCTGAATGGCAGGCAGTGACTAGTGGGGTACCGCAGGGATCAGTGCTAGGACCCCAGCTATTCACAATATACATTAATGATTTAGATGAGGGAACTAAATGTAATATCTCCAAATTTGCAGATGACACAAAACTTGGTGGGAGGGTGAGTTGTGAGGAGGATGTAGAGAGGCTTCAGGGTGATTTGGACAAGTTGAGTGAGTGGGAAAATGCATGGTAGATGCAGTATAATGTGGATAAATGTGAGGTTATCCACTTTGGTAGCAAAAACAGGAAGGCAGATTATTATCTGAACGGCTATAAACTGAGAAAGCAGCGAGACCCGGGTGTTCTCGTACACCGGTCGCTGAAGGTAAGCATGCAGGTGCAACAGGCGGTAAAAAAGGCAAATGGTATGTTGGCCTTCATAGTGAAAGGATTTGAGTACAGAAGCAGGGATGTCTTGCTGCAATTATACAGGGCCTTGGTGAGGCCACACCTGGAATATTGAGTGCAGTTTTGGTCTCCTTATCTGAGGAAGGATGTTCTTGCTATAGAGGGAGTGCAGTGAAGGTTTACCAAACTGATTCCTGGGATGGCGGGACTGACGTATGAGGAGAGATTGAATCGGTTAGGATTATATTCGCTGGAGTTCAGAAGAGTGAGGGGGGATCTCATAGAAACCTATAAAATTCTAACAGGACTTGACAGGGTAGATGCAGGAAGGATGTTCCCGATGGTGGGGGAGTCCAGAACCAGGGGTCATAGTCTAAGGATACGGGGTAAACCTTTCAGGACTGAGATGAGGAGAAATTTCTTCACCCAGAGAGTGGTGAGCCTGTGGAATTCGCTACCACAGAAAGCAGTTGAGGCCAAAACATTGTATGTTTTCAAAAAGGAGTTAGATATAGCTCTTGGGTCTAAAGGGATCAAAGGGTATGGGGCGAAAGCGGGAACAGGTTACTGAGTTGGATGATCAGCCATGATCATAATGAATGGCAGAGCAGACTCGAAGGGCCGAATGGCCTATTCCTGTTCCTAGTTTCTATGTTTCACTCTGCACTCCCATGCTTGCGTCGCAGAAAAAGCCTCAGTGTTTCCATTTCTACTGTGAGGATGCAGACTCGACAACCTTGTGTGTTATTAATCCAGTATTTGGTTTGATTTGGTAAACTCTTGTTTATAGTTATTATTTCCATTGTAGCAAAAATAAACTACCAGACCAAATGGATGGTGGCATTATTTGCAGTACAACCCATGCATTTAAAGATTCCTGATTGTTTTTTTTTCAAGTGCGTTGCTTTTGTAAATGGTGCTATTGAAATTAGTGACTGGCGACAATGTTTCGATTTGCATTATGTTGTTTAGCCTCTGCCTGAGCAGATCCACTGTCACTTAAAAGGATCCAAAGGTGAAACACTAAACCAGACGTGACAGTAAATGATGAGTGACTGAGTCATTCCCAAAGAGGAATGTGTTTGGTTGAAAGTGTCGACCAAAGCTGTCACTGGACTGAAATTATGAATCTGCCCAGTCAGTATTCAAGATGTACTGTCAAAATATATACGGAAATTAACCTAGCCCTAGCTTACATATGTTAGATTGTCCCTGGACTTTTGTCGAGCGTTTATCTTAGTTCTCCTATATGTGATCATATGTAAAACTAGTCAAATAGTGGTGTATAGTAGGTATGTTGGGTAAGCTGAGCCCTACTGCCTGTTGTTTGTGTCATCACTGACTGTTGTCTTTGTGATGGTCATTTGTGGAACCAGCAATTTCAATCTAGTCACGATGACTGGTTCTGACAGTCACCTGTAGGTTATCTATGAATGTAATTGGAAAACTGCTCGCCAGCTTTGTTCATCCCCTAGTTCTTTATCAAAGTGAACAAACATCATATTTGCATTTGTATAACTTGTGCAATTGAGAAATAAATGTAATATTTTAATTTAAATGGTATGCAGTTTCTGATTTAATATAATGGCTTTGCATTTTTCTAAGACTGTCATTAGTTTAACAGCATAATTTAAATTTCTCATCTTTAATGTTGCAACAATTTTAATAGGAATTTTAAGTAAGTGCTCTTATTTAGAGTAGATTAGATGGACTGTAATGGTCTCTTTTCATACTGTGCCCATGCCGCAAATTTCAGTGTGTTAGGGCAATGCTTGTATCTCTTATATGCACTTAAGGGGAGGCTAGATATGACATGAGGGAGAAAGAAATAGAAGGAGCCTCATGTAGAGGATAAACACCAGCATGGACCAAATGGTCTGTTTCTATGCCTTAATTTTATGTAATTCTTATGTAGAATTTAAACAACTCATTGTATTTAAACGCCATTTAGATTTGTTTTTTAGAGATGCTTTTTCATTTTCTCTTTATTGAATTGTTCCACCAATCTATAAAGACAAGTCGTTACAATTAAATTTAAAGACAGTCTGCCAGAACTGCATTATCAGTGATTCAATCCCATGCACTGACTCCTAAGTGTAATTGTTTTAGACCCAGTCAACAAGTCATGGAAAGTAGCCCAGCAACAATTAAGTGTAAAACAAAACCCTCGAGTACATGTTAATTTAATTTAAAATGGAGCTCTTTACACTCGCTGCTTCTGTAAAAATGCCAATGTCTGCGGCATCATAGTTAGGTTGAAGTTAAATGGTTATGGTTTCCTACATTACAACAGTGACGATGCTTCACAAGTACTTCATTGGTTGTAAAGTGCTTTGAGATGTCCAGTGGTTGTGAAAAGCAGTGCTTTAGTGCTGCATCATGCTGTACCAGAGCAGCTGGACATGAGTGTGCAAATGTATTTCCAGGCACTGTTGATTCCTGATCTCAGCTATGCACTCAAATAGAAAGCACTGGCTAAGCACTTTCTTACAGGGAGGGAAAGAAAAATTTGCTGGGGAGGGGCCAGTCAAAAAATTCAGACCATCCGGGTCGACAGCCACGTCATCTGGGAACTGGAAGTAGTCACCTGCCCATCCTCATTTCCCAGGAAGAGTATAAGGTGCAGAGAAACCTATGCATAGCAACTTAAAACTAGGGACAAAATTGCTTTCTCATTGACTCAGCAACTCACTGGACATAAAGGTCAGCAAGGTCCTGGTTACCATAGCCAGTCTGTGCTGATTTGATCTCCATTAGTGTGATTACTGTTCCTGATTGATTTAGAATGCCCTGTGCTGGAAGTGTCGATGTATGGACATTAGGTGAGGATAGGATCAGTTTTGGCTGTGACAGGCAGCAGATGCCAGGTACATCCCTATCGTTGAAGAGCTTGCTAGTGTTCACTGTATAGGCTCACATTTGAATAATACTATTTGGCTGAGGTTCTGGAGAGGACCTGGTGGTTATGGAATTATACCCAAGCAAAGAATGTGTGCCTTTAAGATGTGGAGAAATTGTTTAACACAGAACAAAATGCTCTTAAATACTTCTATCAGTTTTTTAATGCAGAGTAAGTGTGCACTTTTGGACATCTTGTCCTGAAATTTCTCATGCTTACTGAAAATAGGCCATTAAGTTTCTTTAAATTTGATGACACTGAAAAATAAATCTTGATTACTTCTGATCTGTTCAAGTTTAAAATCAGTTTAGTGTAGGAGTTGAAATTTACTGACTTGTGATAATATAAGTGAAGATTGTTTGAGTCAGAATCTGATTTGTAGGGAACTTTTTCCTCTCAACCATATTCCTGCTTAATTTCTTTTGGGCCTCCTTATCTCGAGAGACAATGGATACGCGCCTGGAGGTGGTCAGTGGTTTGTGAAGCAGCGCCTGGAGTGGCTATAAAGGCCAATTCTGGAGTGACAGGCTCTTCCACAGGTGCTGCAGAGAAATTTGTTTGTTGGGGCTGTTGCACAGTTGACTCTCCCCTTGCGCCTCTGTCTTTTTTCCTGCCAACTACTAAGTCTCTTCGACTCGCCACAATTTAGCCCTGTCTTTATGGCTGCCCGCCAGCTCTGGCGAATGCTGGCAACTGACTCCCACGACTTGTGATCAATGTCACACGATTTCATGTCGCGTTTGCAGACGTCTTTATAACGGAGACATGGACGGCCGGTGGGTCTGATACCAGTGGCGAGCTCGCTGTACAATGTGTCTTTGGGGATCCTGCCATCTTCCATGCGGCTCACATGGCCAAGCCATCTCAAGCGCCGCTGACTCAGTAGTGTGTATAAGCTGGGGATGTTGGCCGCTTCAAGGACTTCTGTGTTGGAGATATAGTCCTGCCACCTGATGCCAAGTATTCTCCGAAGGCAGCGAAGATGGAATGAATTGAGACGTCGCTCTTGGCTGGCATACGTTGTCCAGGCCTCGCTGCCGTAGAGCAAGGTACTGAGGACACAGGCCTGATACACTCGGACTTTTGTGTTCCGTGTCAGTGCGCCATTTTCCCACACTCTCTTGGCCAGTCTGAACATAGCAGTGGAAGCCTTACCCATGCGCTTGTTGATTTCTGCATCTAGAGACAGGTTACTGGTGATAGTTGAGCCTAGGTAGGTGAACTCTTGAACCACTTCCAGAGCGTGGTCGCCAATATTGATGGATGGAGCATTTCTGACATCCTGCTCCATGATGTTCGTTTTCTTGAGGCTGATGGTTAGGCCAAATTCATTGCAGGCAGACGCAAACCTGTCGATGAGACTCTGCAGGCATTCTTCAGTGTGAGATGTTAAAGCAGCATCGTCAGCAAAGAGGAGTTCTCTGATGAGGACTTTCCGTACTTTGGACTTCGCTCTTAGACGGGCAAGGTTGAACAACCTGCCCCCTGATCTTGTGTGGAGGAAAATTCCTTCTTCAGAGGATTTGAACGCATGTGAAAGCAGCAGGGAGAAGAAAATCCCAAAAAGTGTGGGTGCGAGAACACAGCCCTGTTTCACACCACTCAGGATAGGAAAGGGCTCTGATGAGGAGCCACCATGTTGAATTGTGCCTTTCATATTGTCATGGAATGAGGTGATGATACTTAGTAGCTTTGGTGGACATCCGATCTTTTCTAGTAGTCTGAAGAGACCACGTCTGCTGACGAGGTCAAAGGCTTTGGTGAGATCAATGAAAGCAATGTAGAGGGGCATCTGTTGTTCACGGCATTTCTCCTGTATCTGACGAAGGGAGAACAGCATGTCAATAGTCGATCTCTCTGCACGAAAGCCACACTGTGCCTCAGGGTAGACGCGCTCGGCCAGCTTCTGGAGCCTGTTCAGAGCGACTCGAGCAAAGACTTTCCCCACTATGCTGAGCAGGGAGATTCCACGGTAGTTGTTGCAGTCACCGCGGTCACCTTTGTTTTTATAGAGGGTGATGATGTTGGCATCGCGCATGTCCTGGGGTACTGCTCCCTCGTCCCAGCACAGGCATAGCAGTTCATGTAGTGCTGAGAGTATAGCAGGCTTGGCACTCTTGATTATTTCAGGGGTAATGCTGTCCTTCCCAGGGGCTTTTCCGCTGGCTAGGGAATCAATGGCATCACTGAGTTCCGATTTGGTTGGCTGTATGTCCAGCTCATCCATGACTGGTAGAGGCTGGGCTGCATTGAGGGCAGTCTCAGTGACAGCATTCTCCCTGGAGTACAGTTCTAGGTAGTGCTCAACCCAGCGGTCCATCTGTTTGCGTTGGTCAGTGATTATGTCCCCCGATTTAGATTTGAGGGGGGTGATCTTCTTGATGGTTGGCCCAAGAGCTCTCTTCATGCCATCATACATTCCTCTGATGTTTCCGGTGTCTGAGGCCAGCTGAATATGACTGCATAGGTGTTGCCAGTAGTCGTTTGCGCAACGCCTAGCTGTTCTTTGTGCAGTACTTCTGGCTGCTTAATTTATACTATGGAATATAAGGAGTTTCTAGAAAGGTAGTCCACACTTCTTTATGATTTATAAACCTGCAAACTATTTTACCCTCAAACTGCCCAAACCAATATTTAGAAAATGAAATAATGAAGAACAGATGACCTCTGAGTAGATGGTGTTTATTGCATTTTTAAATGGTTTAAGGGGAAAAAAAGTCTTAGTTATTTAGTGCAGCAATGAACACTGTTCAGGTTGGGAAACAAATTTAAAGTGACCATTGCCAGTGATTAACAGATCTCTGCTCATTAATTTCAAAGATCCATTCACTAGTCATTCATCACGCTGAACTTTGCTGTGTACAAAAAGGCTGGTGCTTTCACCTACATAATGAAAGAACTTGGATTTATATAGGGCCTTGTGAGATCTCAGGACATCCCAAAGCATTTTAGAGCCTGTGAAGTACTTTTAAAGTGTAGTTACTGTTGTGATGTAGGGAGACATTACAGCAGAGTCATTAACAATGATGACTGTACTTCAAAGTACGTTAGTAAGTAATTGTATGTGAACCAGTTTGGGACAATGCTGTGATATAGAAAATGCTATATAAATGCAAGTTCACTTTTTTTTACTTTTTTGCTTGCTTTCATCAGTTGCACATTAAGGAAAAATAATATTTGCATTTATATATCACCTTTCACATCAGAACATCTCAAAGCGCTTTATGTCTTTTTAAAGTACCCTGACTGTTATGTATACAAGTGAAGCAGCCATTTTTCATGCGCAAGAGCTCCTGAAATGAAAGATCTTCCTATGTTTTTAGTAATTTTGGATGAAGTAGCAAAATTGGCTAAAGCACTAGGACAACTCTCTGTAGTTCTTCAAAATGTGCATGGGATTTTAAAGTCAATCTGCATACACTGAAAGAGTTTAACATCTCCTCTGAAGGACCAAACCTTTGACAATGTAGCACTGCCTCATTACTGTAATTAATAGTAATTAGCTGAAGCTCAGATGTACAGCAGACACTGGCAACCTTCTTGACCCAGAGGAAAAAGAACTGCCTACCGGCTGAACTAAAGTGAACAAATTAACTTCAATTTAAATTAAAACCTATGCTTTTTTTTTTGTCCAGATCCGGCACCAACACTGAAAATTTAGCTAAATGGGTGCCCTTTTCTACTGTCTGGAAAAACAGACAATAGCATCAGTCAGAGCCCCATCCACCAGATGCAAAGTAGTAGATCAGTATAAAAGCATCTGTTTCACATTAGAAACAGGCCTTTCCAAGGTGCATGTGCAGCAGTCTCACAGTGGAAGTGTCTGCTCCTCATTTGCAGTCTGTTATGCAGGCTTTGCCTGATGAGGATGAAAGAGTAACAGTTAAAGTAGCAGACTGTACAATCGTATCATCGCTAAGAACAGAAAAGTAGCTGCAATGGCTCCCTCTGAAATACTTCAGCTGCAGTTATTACTGTTTTTTTTGCTGCTGTAATCATTTTGACTGGTTGTACATGTAGATGTGGTCAGGGCAGCTTTCAGCCTGTGAACAAAAATAACTCACCTACTGTTTAGCACATTATGGCCTCACTTTATTGGCACTGTTCGCTTGAGAACGATTGAACAGGCTCCATTCACCATTTTTTCTGTTTTTGAGGACAATACTTTTAATTAAATGTTAGATCAGAGTCTTCAGTGTTTTACTGAAGTGACCTACACAATGTAATCAGCATTTTATGACTTTTCTTGCTGTTAACTAAAATTTATTTGTTGGCAGCTATTAAAAACGTACATTTAAAAAATGAACTAAGTTGTCAGCTGGAGACTTGAACACATAATCTTGGCCGATATGACCAGGCAAGTCCTTTTCATTGCTTTAGACTTTCCTTCTAGGGGGCAGGAGGAACAGGAGAGGTTTTCTGGGCACCACAAGGAAAGCTTAGGCCTCTGTACCACAGCACATCCCCTCCCCCACTGATTGCAAGGCCCTCCTGAATCCTCACTCTGTGACTTACCTGAGTGCCAGGGACATTCCTTTGATCCCTGGCAGAGGCCTCCTGCCATTCGACATTGCTCTTCTGCTCCCCTCTGATTTCTGACAGGCCATTGACTGAAGGTGAGACCCAGGACTTAAAATCACACGGGCCTCACACTGCCACGTTTGGATCGGTTTGCTGCTTGCACCCCAAGACACTCCAAATTAAAATAAGCTCTACAGTTTCTTAAAGGACAGCACTTGGTATATTTTTACTGAAGTGTAATAACCCGTAATTCAGAAAAGATTCTTTTTCATTGTGGTTTTCTTTGGAACTCTTCTCATGCTGTTTATAAGCACTATCCTGAGTTTATTTGTAAATATGCTGCCAACCTGTGCTGCGATTTTAAAATCTAGGGCCATCCCAGTACATGGCTCACCTTGAATTATATGCAGATATCAAATTTTAATTTTTGTTTGAAATAAACGGATGAATTTTGCAGGTATCACTGAAGAATGTATTTTATTAATCTGTGTCATTGTTGTACATTACCTGGTCATGCACAGCATAACTTGCTGCAGAGTGACACATTTTACAGATCGAGTTTCGCTCAGCAAGCACAGTTGTTTGTACAGCATTACCAGAGCAAGCATGGTGGATTTATCCTTTATAAAAAGTCAGCATTTTTCATACAGCACCTTATGTATGGAGTGTCTTTCATGTAGGGAATGCCCCCAGTGTGCTTCACATAAGAAAGGAAGATATGAAGATATGGGGAGGTGACTAAAGGTATCATCAATGAGATAGATTTTGAACAGGTTTCTAAAGGTAGGAATAGAAGTAGCAAAGCAGTGGATTGGGAAGAGAGTTTTAGAGTAGGCTTGAGGTTGCCGAAGACTGTACCATTGGTGGTAGAGTAGAAAAATGGGGATGCCAGTTAGCCAGCATTGGAATACAGGAGGACATGGGTTGGGATATGGGGCTGGAGGAGCAATGCCATGGAGGTATTTTGTAAAGAAAGGTTCAGATTTTGAATTCAGTGGATTGACGTTGAGAAGCTTGCAGAGGTCAGCAAGGATGGATAAGTGGGACATGATGTGTGCAGAGGAATTTTGAACAAGTTGTAGTTTAATTAGGCTGGATTAGATATTAATGAACTGGAAGTTCTTGATGCTGAAACTTGATGCTTACATTGGAAAGTGTTCTTTTCACTAGCCCGAAGATCCTTCACTAGGACAATTATGAAAATTCGACAAATCCTTTTTAAAATAAAAAAATGTTTTGAAACTACTGTGATCTATAAGTGCTGAAAATAATTGTGATTTTAAAGTATTTACTGATGGAACATTACAAGAAAACAGTCTGTGTTTTACTTGAGCTTTTCTTTTCATTATGGATGTTTTAAAGAGATCTTTGATGTGAAAACCTGCCTTATGTGTTTATTTTGAGCATGCATGCAAACTTACTGAATCCACTTTGCATTGCTAACTGCCAGATGCTTGTTAATATGCAGCGATTGCAGTTCTAGATACTGTATGGTCCAGTCCTGTTTACCTCTTACTTTCATACTTTCTTATCATTTATTCTGCCTGCAAAATTAGAAATGGCCACAGCAGGATTGGTGAATGACAGCACTGCCTGCTGTCATACTGAGCCATTCAGGTAGGTCCCAGCTTTGATTGCTGCCCTGTGCTGATCTCGGCTAGGATGGCAATGGAGTGCTACAGGGTCCCTCAGTACTCACAAGTTGGAAGTGGGCATTGGAGATGTGGGAGGAAAAATTAGCTGTACAATGACCAGAAAGTGTAACTGTATGGATGTTGGGTGAAGACCTGGTTGGGCTGAACTCTGATGCCCTGCTGACACTCACTATTTTGTACACCAGCGATGTTGATACTTATAATGCTGTAGATAGTTTGAATGACTTCTAGACTGGTGGAAAGAAAACTGGGTGAGAGGGTGAGAAATAAGAGGCTTAAGTATATTATTGTAAGAATATTAACATAACATGCTAAGGCAGTGAATTCACTATTGCCTTAATTTCTAACAGATTTTTGGACCAAGCTGTCCAAACTCTTGGGTGGTGTTTAATTGCAAACTGCTTTAGCAGTATAACAGGATTGCTAGTTGGTATCCTGATCTTATTCTGAAGGTAACAATGATGCACAAGGTCATTAATCTGTTCCTTTTAACTGAAAGAAGGTGTTGGAGCTTTTACAGAAAACCCACCAGCAACATCTGGATAGGAACACATTGCAAACCAATGGTAGTTAGCAGTAAAAGTGCTAGTAAAATATCTATTCGTTGAAGTCTTGTGCCTTGTGCATGTTCATCGCTCTTGAGATATCGGGCTCTTCAATGTTAAAAATCAAAATTGAAACCAGGCAGTCATTTCCTGCTGGTCTTTCTATCCTCCCCAACAACAGGAGCCAGACAGATGCAAGCAGCTGACAATGTACAGAAAGTACCCTCTGCTATTAGCCTCTAATAGACATCAGACTGTGCCCATTTAGACTACTACTTCTCCACAGGCAGTACCTGAGCAGTGGCCTTAAAGGAACAAGGTGTGTTGTGGTGCACTTACATTACAGGTTTAGTATCTCACTAATACAATTTGTGAAGTGTAAATTGAGTGTCAAGTCCTGAACTGACTCTGAACTGAAGAAGAGTAAGACTCCCTCCTCTAGATGTTCTCACTTCCTTTTCAATCTGAAGCCAGATTCAACCTGCATTTATACAGTAACTGTACTGTGGATGCACAGAGACACAATTTCACTCCGATACTACATTTTATAGTGTGACTGTCCCTGTAAACACAGCTTGGTCTTAGCACCTAAACATCACAAACATTCCCCCAAAAGTCAGGCAATCCATGAGCAATGTGACAGGAGAACAGCTAGTATTGTTGCTTGCATTTCTGATTTTTTAAATAAAAAATGTTAAAAATTATAACTGTAAAGGCCCTTTTAAGATAGTATGGTGCATCTACTTTATTTTAAAAAAAGAAAAAGATCTAGAATGTAGCTCATTATCTTTGTACAAGGCCATAATTACTGCATTGCTTTCCAAATAATTATGTCTGCTCAGAAGAGACATGGGGAGGAAAATTTCAACTAAATGGCCTCAACTTTGCAAAGTTGGTAGTGTGCCATTGCCAAAGTTAATAATTCCTCCGCATGCCACCACTGCAAACCGCCCCCCCCCCCCAATATGGTCCCATTTACAGCAGTATAAGTAATTCATGGGGTAAATGTACAGATGTATGAAGGTATTCTGACATGGGAGACGGCTCTTGTGTTCTATATGTGTGACTGTTATGATCTTAATCACTAATTATTTCATCAGTGAAACTTTAATACTGCTTACTTATTATTACTGTTCTGCCAGCTTTGGCTTAGTGGGTAGCACTCATGTCTCTGAGTCAGAAGGTTCTGTGTTTGAGTCTCACTCCAGTGCCTTTAAGCATGAAATCTAGGCTAACACTCCAGTAGAGGGAATGCTGTACTGTTGGAGGTACCATCTTTGAGATGAGGCATTAACCCGAGGCCCCATCTGCCCTCTAAGGTGGATGTAAAAGATCCAGTGGCCTTATCCTGGCCAATGTTTAACGTGCAACTAACATCACTAAAACAAATTATCTGGTCATTATCACATTGTGCACAGCAAGGTCACAAAAGCAGCAACTAGTTGCCACATTTCCTACATTACAACAGTGTCTGCACTTGAGAGAGTTCTTCATTGGCTGTCAAGTGCTTTGGGACATCCTGAGTTTGTAAAAAGGCGCTATATAAATGCAAGTTTTTTTTCTTAAACTATTTGGTAATCTTTTAAGAAAAATCTGTACAGGCTTTGAATTCTTATTGCCATTAATCTGTCAGTTATGGTTAATGAGTTTTAGAAATGCATATATTCACCTTCTGGATAAACTTGATGTAATATAAATGAGAAAGAGAACTTTTGATTTTACTATGTCAGTCTTGGGAAATGGAACGTTTTCTGCATTTTGGGGATAGATGTTTTCAGATACAATGGTGTTGGATGCAGAGTAATGAGGGCGCTTTACTTCATCAATGTGACACATTTGTACTGTGCACACCAAGTATCATTTATACGTGTCAGCTTTGGCTCAGTGGTGGCACTATTGCTTCTTGAGCCAGAAAGTTGTGGGTTCAAGTCTGACTCCAGAAATTTGAGCACATAATATAGGGTGATATTTCAGTGTAGTTCTGAAGGAATGTTGCACTGTCAAAGGAGTCGTCTTTTGGACGAGACAATAAACCCAGTCTTCCCTCTCGGGTGGATGTAAAAGATCCTATGGCACTATTCGAAGCATAGCAGGAGTGTGCTCTCCAGTGTCCTGGTCAATATTTGCCCCTCCATCAACATCACTAAAACAAATTATCTGGTCATCTGGTATTTAAATTGGCAGTAAAGCACTTTTAAGACTTCCTGAGATTGTGAATGACCTTAAATAAATGCAAGTTCTTTTTCTGGATGCTTTGTGTGAGACTCTTAATTAATGCCAAATTCCATGTGATTATGGGCAGTGGGCTTGTACCCACTAGGATCTGACTGCCAAACCTCCACTGTACTTGAGAGATTTGGAACCCTTCTAGGCAGCGGACAATGTTCTTATCCTATCTATTGGCTTGTATTCAAGCCCAGGTCCCTGAGGTGAGGAGAGTACAGTGTTGTATTCTCCTACACTTTAGCATGAAAATTAGATTATAATCATTACTTTTGAGACTTGCAAGCTTTAATTAATTTTATGACATATTACAAAGTGCACACTTATGTCTGTGCTTAATCCCCACCATTCTGCACCAGACTGTTTTCTGGGGGGAAGGGTGGGGTGGGGGTGGGGGGGGGGGGTGCCTAAAATTGCTATTTGTGCTCCAGTAATCAGCTGCTCCCTGTAAATCATCAGTGAAATGTCTCTCTTCATGGCTATTATCTGCTTGATTTAGTAACTGTGCTTTGCAGAAATTATAGCAAATATAAAACAAATGTATTTTTGTGGCTGTATAGAAGATGCTACAATCACCAGCTGAAATACAGGAGAGACCATCCAAGAGAACCTGGCATTTATATGTCTGGAGCCTGGAGGAAAAAGTTCTAAACATAGAAAGCTAAGATCGATAGGAGAAATGTGAAGGAAGGTGAAGAGGTTCTTAGTAAAAGATATTAACATTTCAGTGTAGCATCGAGGGAGTAGTACATTGCCAGAGCATGCTGTCTTTTGGGTGAGATGTTAAACCATGGCCTTGTCTGCCTGTTGAAAGATACAAACAGTATATAAATGCAAATTTTTCCCTCCTTTCTTTCCTAGATAAAGCTGTAGGAAAGAAGATTAATGTATAAACCATTTAGCTGTGGTAACCTTGCAGGAAAGTGTTGATCATTGTCCTGCTAATCTATAAAAGAAAGAGAACTTTCATAGCTTCATGATAACCTAAATTGCTTCACAACCAATTAATTACTTGTGAAGCATAATCAGTCTACTAGAACAAATGCAGCAGCCAATTTGTGTACAGTAAAGTCCAGCAGATAGTAATAAAATAAAAATCCAGTTAATGGGCTGAATTTTACGCCGCCCCAGCGGGTCGGATGGTGGCGTGGGGGTGGATGGGGGCAACGTAAAGTTGAGCGGGAGGCTCCGGAAGGCCTTCCCGCCCCACTCCCGCCTCCGGCCAACTTTACGGCGGGTGGGGTGGGGTGGGGGGAAATGGCCCGCCCAGTCGATGTCAATCAAGGCCTTTAAGTGATCACTTAAGCTGCCAGCCTTTCTGTGCGCCGGGGGCGTGCCATGGCAGTCGGGCACAGGGTGCCGAATGAGGGCCGCCCCCACCTCACAATCCACTGCCGGGATCCAAGATGCACCCCCCAAACAGACATCCTTGCCTCGCCGGGGCATGCCCGATTCCCTTGGCGAGGCATCGACAACCTACCTTAGATCCCAGCTCCATGGCATCCTCGTCGGTCGGCTGGGCTGCAGTCCCAGCAGTGGCCATTGCTCCTGGTGACGCTGCTGGGACTAAGAGCTGCCGGCCCGCTGATTGGTTAGCAGTTCACTGAGGCGGGACCTCCTCCCTCAGGTGGGCGGAAGTCCTGCCTCGGGACAATTAAAGCCCGGGGACCCACAAAATGCGGGTTGGATCCCCAGGCTAGGCGGAAGCGGGTTCGCCACCGACTTTTACATTGGTGGCAAAGTCCCGTCCGCCTATGGTAAAATCCAGCCCAATGTGTCTTGATGGTGTTGGTTGAAGGATAAGTGCACTGGGAGAACTTCCCTGATTTGCTTTGAATACTGTTATGGGATCTTCAACATTTAGCTGAGCAAGCTTAATGTTTCATCTGACTGGAAACATACAAATGAAGTAGGCCCCTGGTTCAATTCCCGTCAGTGTTGAGTTAGATGATCTCAATCAGGAAAATAATATGTGTGGTAGAATTTGACTAAATGCCACTGGGTTAAGGAGGAAAAATTAAGCCCGGGTTCCTGCTCCTTATGGTTATCCAGTGATCTTCTGCACTATGAAATGTGCATGTGTGGATATTGAATGAGGACTGGATTAGACTCGACTGTGATTCCCCTTCACTTTTCCCTGCCATGGTCAAATAGGCTGCCAATACCCACCACCAAACCTCTCTCAAGAATAATGACCATTTGAACACGGACAGAAGGGCTGACTGTAATCATGGATTACGTACCCTTGCAAGGAGTCAACACCTTCAGGAAAGAAAGGAAAGGAGAAAATTGGTGAAAATAGCTAGGTATTCAGGGAAGTAACCAAAAACTGTAAAGTATTCCTCAAAGCAGAGATTTCCTAAGACACCACTGAACCCCTTAAGCCACATTGTTGACAGAAAACAGTGAAATTGTTTCTACTATTTTCATTTATGAAATATCTTTGTGTTGAGCTAAACGTTTTTTGCTTCAGTTGCCTTGTTATTTTAATAAAACGTATGAGATCATTGAGTTCTGGATGTTGGTGACTATGTAGAATGAGTAACTGTCTCTGGGAAATGCTGTAATTTCTGAATTTTTTTAACCAGTTGGAGTGGGAGGGATTTGGGGTAAACTTACATTATCAGCAATCCTCAGGGGCCTGCTGCACTTTATCCTTCATCTAACACTCTGGCTGTTCTGGCATGTCTATATTGCTTACTGTAGTGTATTCTTCATAAATCCATTTCTGAGTGGTTATTAATGCTGCCTTTGGGTCTGACTGAATGCATATTGTGCTAACTTGAATAACAAACATTGTAGATTTAGCACATTTAATGTTTTACAGATGGTCGCTGGGTAGCATTTAAGGGCAGCATCTTTTGACTTATTATTCCATACCATAGCTCATGGCACAAGGGACAATTGCTATACCTGGTTACACTTAACACTGACTAGAAATTGGTCTGTGTCGCTCAATGCTACACCGTGTGATATCTTTACCCACTAGATCATGCCTTTGTTCCATGACCTTCTGATCAGTTATTCTCTGTGGCCTTGTCCTATCAACACCTTCTCTTTTTTTTATCTCTTGCCCCATCCCCCGCTTTACTTGCTGAAAACCTTTTACATTTCTAATATTTGTCAGTTCTGAAGAAGGGTCACTGTCCTGAAACGTTAACTCTGCTTCTGTCTCCACAGATGCTGCCAGACCTGCTGAGTATTTCCAGCATTTCTTGTTTTTAGATCATTAAGGGAGCTGGCCGTGTATCTTTAAGAAGTGATGTGTTTTTTTTTAAAGTTCTTTAGACAGTATAAGAATTTAACCTGACTTGAGTTTCTTTCCCTTTAGTTGGCACTGATCAGTGTTTGAAAATCTTATTGATAACACTACTAATCATTTCCCTTGGGAATTTTATTATTGCATGTCATTAGTGCAAGAAAGTGTAATATAATTAGAGTGGAGTCACTGAAAAATCCTACCTTACATTTTGGTCACCTTGAGCAGGTGATCCCACCAACTGGGCCTTGCAGTAAATCATAACCAGTACAAAGCCGACTTTAAAAATGTATCTAATTGATCTACTGGGAACTAATTTAAACTTAATTTTTAAGCTTATTATTATTAGCAAAGAGTTATCTGTGCCATTGTATCTAACATTTGGATATTGAGTAGAGCTCTTTGCATATGTAGAAGTACACAAGCAACTGCAGCACTGCATGTACACACAGACGTGGAGCTCCATTTGTTTAATTAGAGAGCAATCTGAAGCTAGCAGCATTTTAAAAATCCTTTCATGGGTGTGCATGTCATTGGCCAGACCAGCATTTTTTGCCATTGAGTAGGTAGTGGTGCATCGCTGCCTTGAACCGCTGCAGTCCATGTGGTGTAGGTACACCAACAGTGCTGTTAGAAAGGGAGTTCCAGGATTTTGACCCAGTGACAGTGAAGGAACGGCGATGTAGTTCCAGGTCGGGATGGAGGGGAACTTGCTTGGAGAGGAACTTGCAGGTGGTGGTGTGCCCATGCGTCTACTGCCCTTGTCCTTCTAGGTGGTAGAGGTCGCGGGTTTGGAAGGTGCTATCAAAAGAAGCTTGGCGAGTTGCTGCAGTGCATCTTGTAGATAGTACACACTGCTGCCTCTGCGCACCAGTGATGGAGAGAGTGAATGTCTAAGGTGGTGGATGTGGTGCCTATCAAGTGGGCTGCTTTGTCCTGAATGGTATTGAGTTTCTTGAGTGTTGTTGGAGCTGCACTCATCAAGGCAAGTGGAGAGTATTCTATTACACTCCTGACTTATGCCTTGTAGATGGTGGACAGGCGTTGGGGAGTCAGGAGGTGAGTTACTTACTGCAGAATTCCCAGCTTCTGACAGCATTGATGTGGCTGGTCCAGTTAAATGTCTGGTCAATGGTAACCTCCAGGATATTGATGTAGGGGATTCAGCAATGATAATGCCATTGAACATCAAGGGGAGACTTGAGTCTGCCAGCTCTGCACCATTGCAAACAGGAAGCAGTACCTGCAGTGTAACAGCAGCAAAGAACAGTGATTGATGATGACTCTCTTGCTGTTAGAAAGGGAGTGGTGCTGCTGGGAGGAATTTCAAAAGGTTCTCCTGTATTATATTAAGCAGTCATCAATATTCTGTTGAATGCAACATATATAGTGATTTGGACAAGTTGGGTTAGTGGGCAAATGCATGGCAGATGTAGTTTCACGTGGATAAATGTGAGGTTATCCAGTTTGATTGTACAAACAGAAAGGCAGATTATTATCTGAATGGTGATCGATTGGGAAAGGGGGAGGTGCAACGAGACCTGGGTGTCCTTGTACACCAGTCGCTGAAAGCAAGCATTCAAGTGCAGCAAGCAGTTAGGAAGGCGAATGGTATGTTCGCCTTCATTGCAAGAGGATTTGAGTACAGGAGCAAGGATGTCTTACTGCAGTTATACAGGGCCTTGGTGAGACCATATCTGGAGTATTGTGTGCAGTTTTGGTCGTCTTATCTGAGGAAGGATGTTCTTGCCATGGAGGGAGTGCAAAGAAGATTTACTAGACTGATTCCTGGGATGGCAGGATTGACATATGAGGAGAGATTGGATCGACTAGGCGTATATTCACTAGAGTTTAGAAGAATGAGAGGGGATCTCATAGAAACCAATAAAATTCTAGCAGGGCTAGATACAGGGAGGATGTTCCCGACGGCTGGGGAGTCCCGAACCAGGGGTCACAGTCTCAGGATGCTGGGTATGCCATTTAGAACCGAGATGAGGAGAAATTTCTTCACTCAGAGGGTGCTGAACCTGTGGAATTCTCTATCGCAGAAGGCAGTGAAGGCCAACTCATTAAATATATTCAAGAAGGAGATAGATATATTTCTTAATGCCAAAGGGATCAAGGGGTATGGGGAGAAAGCGTGAACAGAGTATTGAACTAGACGATCAGCCATGATCTTTTTGAATAGCGGAGCAGGCCCGAAGGGCTGAATGGCCTACTCCTGCTCCAGTTTTCTTTGTTTTTTTGTGTTTCTTAACAGGCCTGGAGGACTCGCTCGAGGATTCAAAAGTCAACTAAAAGCTTTTGATTTGGATTATAGTTATGTAGTGCCACCTGAAAAGGGTGAGATGATCTGGATCCAAGTATAATGGGAAATGTGCAAGGTTAATGTGGAAATATAATGAGGTCTGTTGAACCCAAGACTTTGCAGGGGAAAGCTTTGAATAAGTACCATCAATCTAAATTATATATGGAGTTTTGCAAAGCATTTTTAAAACAAAATATGCAGCGACCTTAGAAAACGTCCAATTTTATTCTTTGTTATCCAGAAAATTATTAAAAATTTGCACCTATATGTATAACATCCATCATTAAAAATAATGTGCAAACCTATTTTGAAATACAGCCTTTTGCTGCATTTGTGTCCTTTGTCCTTCACAGGGCCATTTGCCCCATTCTTCCTTGCTGACTGTAGGAGGTTTTGACTTCAGAAACTGAACAAGAATTGCTGCCATAAACTTGAAAAGGCAAAGTTGCCATGTGTTATAGAAGATGAAGTGGAATCCTATTCAGTCTGCTTCATGGCTTTGCCTTTTTTGAACACACAGATATAAAATTGAAATATAATATAACAGATATAATATTTGAAATCTATATGCGGTAGAGTAAGGGTTAAGAAAGTGGTGAAGGAAACTTGTACCTAAACTTCATAACGTTTTTTTTCCCTTGGGAACGGAGTATAGTTCTGAGTGTTTAAAACAGCATGAATTTCGGCTTCCTGCATCGAGCAGTAGACTGCAGTAACCAACCAAATAAGAAACTGATTGCGTTGCTTTAAGTGAAAAAGTGCACTGAGAGGCTAGTCATATTCCTGTGAGGTGAAACATGCTGTCTTTCATTACAGGTCTGTATGTCCAGCATTGCAAGCACACTTGTGGCTGTACATCTGCTTCACAAGACCTTACAAGGAAGCACTTGTTAATTTTTATCGGTGAGCAGAGAAGTTCAAAGAGAGAGAACAGAACCACAATGTTTTGTCTAAGTTGTAGAATAGAATTGCTTATTTCCAGCAGTTAGGTACATCTAACACCACGTGTGACTGTTTATTCATGGGGCAGCTTGAAAATAAATTTTAAGAAATGTAATAACTCTTGTATGGGTCACTGCAAAAATAAAGAGAATCCATTTTTTTTAAAATTCTTTAAAAGTGCTGAGGAACATTTTCTTGTGTCTGTGCCTGAGGATGTTGACTCACCTCGATGCAGTAATTGGAGGACTGTTGGGTGCATAGGATCCCACTCCTTTAAGTCAACCAGACCAAATTTGCCCCCTTTTTGGCCCCTCACTGTGCCCAGCCAATCCAATATGCCTAGGCCCAGACAAAGGAAAATTTGTCCCCTTTAGTTTTAGTGTTTTTCACTTCCCCTTCACTTTATTAGATATTACAGTTTTTGTCATCTCTACTAACTCTTTCGCAAAAAGTTTTGCAAATAATGTTGGATCTAACTGTACTTCAAAACATACGTGTGTGGACAATAGGTGGGAACAGGACTGACATCAGCCCTGACCCTCCCTCCCAGTTCCATAATCTAAACCACCTACAACACTCTCTAAAAGCAGTCTGTATTTATGATGTTGGTTGGGGGATAAATATTGGCCAGGACACTGGAGATAACTCCCCTACTCTTCTTTGAAATAGTGCCATTGGATCTTTTACGGCCACCTGAGAGGGAAGATGTGGCCTCAGCTTAACGTCTCATCCAAAAGACAGCACCTCCAACAGTGCAGCACTCACTCACTACTACACTGGAATGTCAGACTTGTTTTTTGCGCTCAAGTGGAACTTGAACCCACAACCATGTGACTCAGCGGTGAGAATGCTACCAACTGGGCAATGGCTGACACCTGCAACATAAAGAGGATGTGTGAATATGCAACAAATGCTATCCCTCATTCTTAGATTCCCTTAGTGCCCAGCAAACTGAGTGCATCTAGTCAACTTTCTGAAATTGGATATAGACCTTGAGTTATTTCCAGTAATCCTGTGAAACTTGTGTTGCTTAACATTACTAGGTATGAAGCAGTCTTAATACTCCTGTTACGGTCAGGTGACGAGGGGGTCTCAGGCTCCCCTCTTGCCCATCCTCTTATTTGATTGCAACAGGGTTTATTCCTTTTTTTAAAACAGCGGATGTGCTTACCACCTTCGCGAGTGTTTTACCTTCAACATGGTTGGTTCTTTCACAATCGGACAGGTTTTCTTGAGTTTAAAGAAGAAAGGTGAGTTTATTATATTTAACGATCTAAACCTGATCTAAAAAAAAAGCTACACATTCACGCACACATTCACACGAGAATCACACACACAAATAGATTACAGTGTGAAAAGTAGATTTTGTGGTTGGATTAGAGTCCAGAATAAATAAAAATTAAATACACAGTCTGTGGGGTTGGATGATTCTGTGGTCTTCTGGCTGAAGTTGTATTCTTGAAGTCTTTGGCTGGTCAAGGTGAACTTTGTGGCTGGCCTGCTTGGCTTAGGGCTTTCTTGGAGGTAGATTTATAGGTGGCACTCTTCCCTTGGTCTCTGTCCGTAGCAGTCTGTAGGCTTGGAGGGTCCACAGTCGCAGACGGTTTTCAAACTTGTGGAGCTGGATTTTACCAGCCCCACACCCCCCCCCCCCCGACATCAGGGGTTGGGGTGGGGGTGCCCAGAAAATACCTCCGGGCCTCGATGCCAGGAAGGCCCCACCCCATATTACCGCGGTTCTATTCTCTCTCTTTGAACTTCTCTGCTCACCAATTAAAAATTAGAGCAAACCATTGTTCTGGGTCCATGCTCCTCCGACCTCTGTCTCCTGTTGGAGGCCTTGGAATATGAAAAGGTGTTTCTGATGCAAATTGCGGTGGCCATCTTGGCTGCTAGTTTTGGAAAAGTTAACTGCAGGATTTTTTCCATTTCAAGTTTAATGTAACTTTCCAACCAATTAATTAATATTCCTTATTTGCAATATTATTTTTCTTGACACTTCAAAAAAACATTTTCGATCAATGAATCAATGAACCACAAAAATGGCATACATTCAGTGAGTGGGGTTCTTGCAGTGACTACCTGAGAAACTTTTGTAGAAGCTAAGTTGTTATCAACAGCATGACTGAGTTTCATCTTCAAAGGTCAGGAATGAAGAAAGAGCAATATTTTAAACCTCTTACTATATCAGCAGCAGCAGCCATCTCTGGAATAAATTTTTGGTAACAAGGTTTACTGACTGAAGTACCAGGCAGTACAATAAAACATAGTGCTACAGATTTTTGGCAAATATTGTGGAAAAACAATGAATCTGGTGTTGAAAGAAACCTGCAGAGACACTGGCTTATGCTGACTGTAGACGAGCTGCTGATTTTAGACAGGACATGTCCTGTGGTGTGGCAGATGCATTGATAATGCAGTAACAGTAAATGCAGGCAGATTCAGGAAAGAGACGCTATTTGGGAATCTGCTTCCAGGCAAGATGTGAAAATCGTCTTGTTGATAATTGCACCAAAGAAGTCTATGTTGGTATAGAATAGGATTTTCTAAATCGTGCTTATGACAAGTTTCTTGGTTAAACTTATCAATAGGAGAAGATTCACAGATTTCAAGTTGCTTATTTTAGTCCATTTATAGCTCACCATGGTGCTGAATAGTATCCAAATCAGCAGCTCTCCGCTCCATGTGGTAAACAGGTAGATTTTAGGGAGGTTTTCTCACTGAGAAACAGTCAACAGCGTGGAGATGGCAAATGCAAGTGTTGGTTCATAACACACAGGAGTACTGACGTACTTTATTTTAGCAAATGATTCTCTTCCTGTCTCAGAAAATGACTCATTCTTTATGTCATTTTCAGTAGATCTGGGCTTGTGTCAATCCTGTAAATGTAATTGTTTCTATGGCAGCAGTGATGAAAGAATTAGTAATGGGCAATGGACCACAAGAAAAGCTTTAATAGGAAAGTTTGGAAATTGTTCTCCAAAAATTCAACTTGTTAAAATATCAAGTAACCTCAGCCCAGTAGTTTGAAGGGTGAGTCGCTTATACGGGTCTTGCTCATTGACCATTTATTCTTTAAATCACACAGATCCAGTTTTTGTTTTTAAGCATATATTTACTTTTTTAACCAGTATGTTAGATTTTAAATTTTAAAACATTGTTTTATTCTGTTGCAATTTGCCACAGATACCACGGGATTCTGTTACCCTGTTGCTATAGTATGATGCTGTCACCCGACTGATAAACGCATCATGAAAGACCTATCTTGGAACAGTGAGAAATAACAATCAAAGATTTAAATTGTGTTTTTTTTTTTAAACTCCATTTATATTCTAATATGACCATGTGGATCTTATTCATTTGTTCTGGCTGCTGCTGATAGTTTTGCAAAGATGTGCAATCTATTTCCTGACAGGAGAATTTTCTGACAATTGAAATTCTGCTTTGTTCCCCTGCAGTGAAATAGGGTCTCTTAATTGAGTTCCAGTGATACTAACTTAAATAATACAATATCCATCGTCTGTACAAGGGTGGACAAAAATGCTTGCTATTATTGCATATTTTTTCATGAAATGCGTGATTTGGGGTAAAATTCCTACACTCTGAAATAATGTACAGCAAATAAAACATCTATACTTTGCCTCAAATTCTAATTGTTTCATTTCTGCCACCATTGAAACTTTAGACTTCCAGATCAGATTTATTGGAATTTTTTAAACGTGGCTAAGTTTAAGCCAGCATTGGGATTTGTGGGATTTATAAGGCCATGTATGCCTTTATAACCTCCTCCAAGCTCCTTACAGCTTTGTAACACACTCCTGCCATCTCTTATTCTCCCCTCTATGCATATATGATGTTCTTGTCATGCAATGCTGTCACTCATCTGTTCCTGTCACATGATCTTGCCCCCCCTTTTCCAGTCACAAGATGGTTTTGCTCTTCTGTTCCTGTCACACACCAAGGATACAAACAGAAAAATGTACCACTGATATAACAGAAACGCAAAAAATCAGAGCTGTGAGCTTTTATGTACTAAAGATAAATTCAATGATCTTTTTTTCCAGTGGAGAAAGATCCTCAAAGCAGCTGCAACAACTTGTATTTATATAGCACCTTCAATGTAGTAAAACATCCCAAGGCGCTTCACGGGAGTGTTTGTTTATTTATTTAGAGATACAGCACTGAAACAGGCCCTTCGGCCCACCGATTCTATGCCGACCAACAACCACCGATTTATACTAACCCTACAGTAATCCCATGCTCCCTATCACCTACCTATACTAGGGGCAATTTACAACGGCCAATTTACCTATCACCTGCAAGTCTTTTTGGATGTGGGAGGAAACCGGAGCACCCGGAGAAAATCCACGCAGACACAGGGAGAACTTGCAAACTCCGCACAGTTTTTATCAAACAAAATTTGACACTGAGACACATTAGGGGATATTAAGACAGATGACCAAAAGCTTGGTCAAAGAGGGAGATTTTAAGAAGTGTCTTAAAGGAGGAGAGAGAAGTAGAGAAGCAGAGATTTAGGAAGGTAATTCGGGAGATTGGGACCTCGGCAGCTGAAGACACAGTGGAATGATTAAAACATGGGATGCTTAAGAGGCCAGAATTGGAGGAGTGCACAGCTCTCAGAGGGTTGTAGGGATTCGAGGAGATTCAAGAAGGGAAGGGGCGCGTCCATGGAGGGATTTGAAAACGGAGAATTTTAAAATTGAGGCATTGCTGAACTAGGAGCCAATGTAAGTCAGCAAAAGGAGCACACTTCAAAGAATGTTGTAACCCTATCTTTAACTGTCTTTACCTATGAAATGGAACTCCTCAATGGGAGCATGGTACTTGTATTCACTGTTCTGCAAAGTTCTCAATAGTGATGCAACGAATAATGTACTGGAACTAGCTATTGTTCTTGTGTTAGCACAAAAGCATTATAAACCGCCACATAATGTAGACACGTGCAGCTGAGTCAAAGTTGCCCTACCAGTAAAACCTGGATGCTGAATGTTGCTTTATCATGCATTTTTCATAGTTCCATTTTTAAAAGAAAAATTTCTCTTGGGGCTCCTTGATAGGATAGTGTTGATGGAAGCATACAACAGAACCGGATCTGTGAGTTAGCTGACCTTGGATAGTAAGAGGGACGACGAAAGGCTTCGATGCAAGGGCAATGTTCGACATGGTTCTCACTTATGATTGCTATTAGATAATCAGCCTTCTTTCTTGCTGTAAAACGTCCTTGTTTTTGTACTCTATGCCCCAAGATATAAAGCCCAGGATCACGTATGCCTTTTTAACCACTTTCTCAACCTGCCCTGCCAACATCAATGATTTGTACACATATACCCCCAGGTCTCTCGGTTTCTAAACCGCCTTTAGAACTGTACCCTTTAGTTTATATTGCCTCTCTTCATTCTTCCTACCAAAATGTATCATTTCACATTTCTCCACATTAGATTTCATTTGCCATCCGTCTGCACATTCCACCAGCCTATGTCCTCATGAAAAAAGAGAATTAAACTTTGGTAACAACCTCCAACTCCAATGTAGCAAACATAAGTTGGTGGTGGTGGCTGTAAACTACCGAGATATTGCCTGCAGTGAGAATTTTCTGAAAGTATGGAAGTAAAATGTATTGTACCAGCTTGAGTACATGATCATGGATGACACTTTATTCATATTTGAGGAAGTGCCCCACTTTCAGATGAGCCATTAAACCAAGGCCCTGTCTGCCCCCTCCATTCCCCCCCCCCTCCCCCAGAACTGTTCAATCAACACCACTTAAACAGATTATCTGATTGTTAGCGCATTGCTATTTGTAGGAGCTCACTGTGTGCAAATGGGCAGCCACATTTCAACAGTAATACATTATGGATATATCCTGGCGGGACAAAATCACAAATGTGACAGTCCTGTCAAAGCCAGAGCTCCCAAGTGTGTTGACACTATTCAAACAGAGGCAGCGTCGGTGGATCGGACACAACCACACAATGGAATACGGTCGTATACCCAAGGACCTTCTGTATTGAGGTAGCCGGGGCCAGAAGACTAGTGGGACGCCCAAAGCTCCCCTTCAAAGATATTTACAAGTGTGACGTGACGGCCCTAAATGTTGACTATCGCACCTGGGAGTCACTAGCTGGCGAAAGAGGGAAACGGCAACACATCCTGTGGACTGGCGTGCACTACTACGCTGACCAGTGGCTATAGCAGCTTGGCAACAGGCGCCAACATCAAAAACAACAACTCTCAGTGTCACTTGGCAGCTTCACATGCCTCTCAAGGATTGGCCTTCACAGCCATCAGCAAAGGTGCACCAAGAGAAGACACTCCATTTAATTGGATTGTTTGCTGTGTGCCCATAATCTTTTGTAGATGGAAGGATGCCAACCATGCTTCCACACTTCATTGGCTGTAAAGTGCTTTGAGATGTCCAGGCGATATGAAAGGGTGATTTTTTTCTAAAGTGCAAGTTCTTTCTTTCCTTTACACAGCTTCTATCTTCCACTAGTGTGTGTTAACTGAAACTAATAACATGCACATATATACCTCTTGAGAAACTCAGTGCTATGAATGTTACTATTATGCCTGGTTATGTTTTTGATGCATCTGAGATCCCAGCAACATTCTGACTCAGGACTGTGCTGTGCTTCTGTGTAAACATTGTACAAGATTCAGTGATGTAGTTGCACCTCGAGAATGAGGAGTATACCACAGTGTACAGTGTCATTGTTGAACTTAAAATAGAAGATGATGTTGGCAATCCTTTTTAAGTAATTGCCTGGGTGGAGTTAGGGTGACGCCCAGCTGTTGCACACTAGCTCTTTGGTTTAGCCAATCTGGTTAAAGACTGAAGCAAACAAGCCATTAGTAGATGAGCTGAAACCTCACTTTGTTTTTATGAAAAAAAAAATTCTACCGGTTTGTTGTCTGAAAAAAGTGCAGTAACTGTTCAGAGTATCAACTCCTTCACTGTGATGTCCTGGTTTAATATTCCCTGCTTCCACGCAGCCTAAATTTTCAATTGTTGACTGAAATCGTGCAATGGTCATTTTTTTTCCTGGGTAAGAATCATTTCAGGAATCCACCTTCCCCAGTTTTCTTCTGCACCGTCTGGAAGGTGCTGACTCATGTTGAAATGCAGATGACAGTGTACCGTCTGGTACCTCACACAAGTGGCCAATTTTGATAGCTTACTGTGGCGGATTGGGACTACTACCCAGCAAAACGATGCAGTCGTTGCCCCGGTCAATGTTCTGACGTATTTATGGGGAAGCTAGATAAGTACATGAGGGGGTAAGGACTAGAAAGATGTGTCAATAGAGTTAGATGAAGTCGGGTGGGAGGAGGCTCGTGTGGAGCATAGACCACTTGGGCCGAATGCCTGGTTCTGTGCTGTAAGCCTGTTCTGCAGAATTGAGTTGGGCTGGAGAATGGCTGTGGAAGATCTCTGGGGCCTGTGAGGGTGTAGACGGCTGGTGCCCTCAGGGGCAACCAAAGAGACAGAATATTTTTTTAAAATTTTCAGATTGCCGGGCTGGGCAGTTGGGTTAATTGCCATGCAATTTATTAACTCCCTTCAGGGGACTTAAAATTTGAAATAGTATTTTAATGGTATATTAACACCGCAGCATTATAATGTCGGCAGTGTATCCTACCCAGCCACTATTATAAGCAATTCCCTCTGATGGTTCTTTGGCTTCTAAATCAAAATGGTAGTCAAATTAAATAAACACTGACATTATGGTGCTGCGTGTCAGAATATCACATTCCTACACGTGTGTCTTAACTCCTACACGTGTGTCTTAACTGCTGGTTCATCAGTAAATAGGCTGATAGTGACGATATGTTAATTGTTAAAAAACAGGACCTCTAGGGTTGTAATCTCTGGATTACTCCCTGTGCCACGTGCCAGTGAGGCTAGAAATAGGAAGATAGTGCAGCTAAACACGTGGCTGAGCAGCTGGTGTAGAAGGGAGGGTTTCAGATATCTGGACCATTGGGCTCTGTTCAGGGACAGATGGGACCTGTACAAGAAGGACGGGTTGCATCTAAACTGGAAGGGCACTAATATCCTGGCTGCAAGGTTTGCTAGCGTCATTCGGGAGGGTTTAAACTAGTGTGGCAGGGGGGTGGGAACCACAGCAGTAGGACAGCTAGTGAAGTAAATGAGGAGGACATAGTAAATAAGACCAGTAGGACTAAGAGGAAGAGCAGGCAGGGAGATGTTGCTGAGCACAGCGGGACTGGTGGTTTGAAGTGCATTTGTTTCAATGCGAGAAGTATAACAGGTAAGGCAGATGAACTTAGAGCTTGGATTAGTACTTGGAAATATGATGTTGCTATTACAGAGACTTGATTGAGGGAAGGGCAGGATTGGCAGCTAAATGTTCCAGGCTTTAGAAGCTTCAGGCGGGATAGAGGGGGATGTAAAAAGGGGTGGGGGAGTTGCATTACTGGTTAAGGAGAATATCACAGCTGTACTGCGGGAGGACACCTCAGAGAAGTCATGCAGCGAGGCAATATGGATGGAGCTCAGGAATAGGAAGGGTGCAGTCACGATGTTCGGAGTTTACTACAGGCCTCCCAACAGCCAGTGGGAGGTAGAGGAGCAGATATGTAGACAGATTTTGGAAAGATGTAAAGGTAACAGGGTTGTAGTGGTGGGTGATTTTAACTTCCCCAATATTGACTGGGAATCACTTAGTGCTAGGGGCTTGGATGGAGCAGAATTTGTGAGGAGCATCCAGGAGGGCTTCTTGAAACAGTATGTAGATAGGCAAATAGGGATGGGGCCATTCTGGACCTGGTATTGGGGAATGAGCCCGGCCAGGTGGTCAAAGTTTCAGTGGGGGAGCATTTTGGGAGCAGTGACCATAATTCCATAAGTTTTAAGGTACTTGTGGATAAGGATAAGAGTAGTCCTCGGGTGAAGGTGCTAAATTGGGGGAAGGCTAATTATAACAATATTAGGCAGGAACTGAAGAATTTAGATTGTGGGCGGCTGTTTGAGGGTAAATCAACATCTGACATGTGGGAGTCTTTCAAACGTCAGCTGATTAGAATCCAGGACCAGCATGTTCCTGTGAGGAAGAAAGACAAATTCAGCAAGTTTCAGGAAGCTTGGATAACACGCGATATTGTGAGCATAGTCAAAAAGAAAAAGGAAGCATTTGTAAGGGCTGGAAGGCTAGGAACAGGTGAAGCACTTGAGGAATATAAAGACAGTAGGAAGGAACTTAAGCAAGGAGTTAGGAGGGCTAAAAGGGGTCATGAAAAGTCATTGGCAAACAGGATTAAGGAAAATCCCAAGGCTTTTTATACATATATAAAGAGCAAGAGGGTAACCAGGGAAAGGGTTGGCCCACTCAAGGACAGAGTTGGGAATCTATACGTGGAGCCAGAGGAAATGGGTGAGGTGCTAAATGAGTACTTTGCATCAGTATTCACCAAGGAGAAGGACTTGGCGGATGATGAGCCTAGGGAAGGGAGTGCAGATAGTCTCAGTCATCTCATTATCAAAAAGGAGGAGGTGTTGGGTGTCTTGCAAAGCATTAATGTAGATAAGTTCCCAGGGCCTGATGGGATTTACCCTAGAATACTGAAGGAGGCAAGGGAAGAAATTGCTGGGGCCTTGACAGAAATCTTTGCATCCTCATTGGCTACAGGTGAGGTCCCAGAGGACTGGAGAATAGCCAATGTTGTTCCTTTGTTTAAGAAGGATGGTAAGGAGAATCCGGGAAATTATAGGCCGGTAAGCCTTACGTCAGTGGTAGGGAAACTATTAGAGAGGATTCTTCGGGACAGGATTTACTCCCATTTGGAAACAAACAAACTTATTAGCGAGAGACAGCATGGTTTTGTGAAGGGGAGGTCGTGTCTTACTAATTTGATTGAGTTTTTTGAGGAAGTGACGAAGATGATTGAGGGAAGGGCGGTGGATATTGTCTATATGGACTTTAGTAAAGCCTTTGACAAGGTCCCGCATGGCAGACTGGTGCAAAAGGTGAAGTCACACGGGATCAGAGGTGAGCTGGCAAGATGGATACAGAACTGGCTCAGTCACAGAAGACAGAGGGTAACAGTGGATGGGTGTTTTTCTGAATGGAGGGATGTGACTAGTGGTGTTCCGCAGGGATCAGTGCTGGGACCTTTGCTGTTTGTAGTATTTCTAAATGATTTGGAGGAAAATGTAGCTGGTCTGATTAGTAAGTTTGAGGACGACACAAAGGTTGGTGGAGTTGCGGATAGTGATGAGGATTGTCAGAGGATACAGCAGGATATAGATCGGTTGGGGACTTGGGCGGAGAAATGGCAGATGGAGTTTAATTCGGACAAATGTGAGGTAATGCATTTTGGAAGGTCTAATGTTTAGTTTAGTTTAGAGATACAGCACTGAAACAGGCCCTTCGGCCCACCGAGTCTGTGCCGACCATCAACCACCCATTTATACTAATGCTACACTAATCCCATATTCCTACCACATCCCCACCTGTCCCTATATTTCCCTACCACCTACCTACACTAGGGGCAATTACTAATGGCCAATTTACCTATCAACCTGCAAGATTTTGGCATGTGGGAGGAAACCGGAGCACCCGGAGGAAACTCGCGCAAACACAGGGAGAACTTGCAAACTCCACACAGGCAGTACCCGGAATTGAACCTGGGTCACTGGAGCTGTGAGGCTGCAGTGCTAACCACTGCGCCACTGTGCCGCCCAGGTGGGAAGTATACAGTAAATGGCAGAACCCTTAGGAGTATTGACAGGCAAAGAGATCTGGGCGTACAGGTCCACATGTGACTGAAAGTGGCAACGCAGGTGGATAAGGTAGTCAAGAAGGCATACGGCATGCTTGCCTTCATCGGTCGGGGCATAGAGTATATAAATAGGCAAGTCATGCTGCAGCTGTACAGATCTTTAGTTAGGCCACACTTAGAATATTGCGTGCAATTCTGGTCGCCACACTACCAGAAGGACGTGGAGGCTTTGGAGAGGGTACAGAGGAGGTTTACCAGGATGTTGCCTGGTCTGGAGGGCATTAGCTATGCGGAGAGGTTAGATAAACTCTGATTGTTTTCACTGGAACGACGGAGGTGGAGGGGCGACATGATAGAGGTTTACAAAGTTATGAGCGGCCTGGACAGAGTGGATAGTCAGAAGCTTTTTCCCAGGGTGGAAGAGTCAGTTATTAGGGGACATCGGTTTAAGGTGCGAGGGGCAAAGTTTAGAGGGGATGTGCAAGGCACGTTTTTTACACAGAGTGTGGTGAGTGCCTGGAACCTGCTGCCAGGGGAGGTGGTGGAAGCAGATACGATAGCGACATTTAAGAGACATCTTGACAAATATATGAATAGGAAAGGAATAGAGGGATATGGGCCCCAGAAGTGCAGAAGGTGTTAGTTTCGGCAGGCATCAAGATCGGCGCAGGCTTGGAGGGCCGAATGGCCTGTTCCTGTGCTGTACTGTTCTTTGTTCTTTGTTACCCTTCCCAATAGTGACTCCATATCAGTTGTGACTCTTCCCCACTGTTGGCTTACTGATATAAATGGGATATAGTCAAACGGGCTGCCAATTTTAGCAAATCCGCTTTAGTGTTGATAATGTGAGATCTGTGCTTCAGGAGGCTGATGTGCTAGACGAGCTCAGCACTAGTGCATTATAAGAACCATGTCATCATTACCAGAGCCCAGCAATAGCTTCTAATACTGACCCTGACGAGGAATAGAAACTTGATCTCAGAATGTTCTTTGTGCCAATCCCATTAATTGAACAAAATCAGACTACTTATGCTGCCTCATTTCTTTAATAGTGCTTAACACCCTGTTTTTAAATACTGCATTCTACTTACACTTTCCAATTTAAAGGCAATGAGTGAAAGTAATGTATCACCTTCAGGACTTTGGGCAAGGTTTTTTTTGTCAATTATTGATGATTACATGAAATTTTGGTACAATGTTAGTTTCTTAATTTTACATTTATATAGCAACTTCCACATCCTCAGAATGTGCCAAAGCACTTCCCAGCCAATGAATTTCTTTTTTTTAAATGCATTTTCCTATTGTTACAAAGGTAAGTATAGTGGTAGCCAATTTTCAGCACAGCAAGGTCCCATAAACATCTGTGAGATGAATGACCTATGTGTTTTGGTAATCTTGGGTGAAGGATGGCCAGCACACCAGGAGAACTCTGTTTTTCTTTGAGTAAGTGCCATGTAATCTTTTGGGGTCCTCTTGAACAGTCAGATGGTGTTTTGGTTTATCATGTCATCGCACCATCTGCGACAATCCCTCGTACTGCAAAAATCATGTGGTTTGAACCAGCAATCTTTGTTCGGAGTCCGAGTTAAGCGCTACCACTGAGCCAAGGTGACCCTGTATAGTTAATAGTGAGCTTTGAGGCATTAATTGAGCAGACTTGTTAATTACTGTCTCGTGATTGTTCAAGATTGTGAAGACAGTTTCTTTTTTGGAAGCAGTACAGTTTGGCAATGAGTTGTGTAACTGCACTGTCTGCCGTTTCCTTCATGAGTAATGAGTAAGGGCCCAATCCCACTCATTAGATGAGGAATAGCTCATGGTTTTTAATGAGGTTAGGAGCTTCTTCTGTTTCCCTAACTGTCTAGCTGCCTGCCTCTTGTGGGAAAGGGGCAGTAACTTGCTTCATCCCCCAATCAGTTGAGCCAGCCACCAAAAGGCATGGGACCGAGATTTGATGATGAATCTGAATCATGGGAAAGCTCGAGGTCATGTCACAGCAGCACAGCTGAAACTGAGACCTCTGCATGAGAAGAACTTGTATCTCTCTTCTTTGTTACAGCATGCCCTGGTATGCTGGATCTGCTTGATTATTAGCAGTACTCTAGTGTTTAGGAAAGCAGTTGTAGGTTTTAATTGGCTGCAACAATCAGTAATATTTCTGGAAAGAGTTTTGTGAAGATATTGGCTAGATGGACAATATATGTTTGTAAAGCATCTGTAGCCTACACTGGGACTTTGCAACGAGTGTCCACATTCTTATAGCTTTTTACTGTCACTGTTTTACATTGTTGCTGAGTTAATATAGCCCTGTCTACACATCCTTCTTAAGAACACTGGCTGAGAGCGCAGTTACCGTTCTGGCAGTGCTGTGCAAGACCATGATTCCTTCTTGAGTGATGCACTCCAATATCTCAACAAAAACTGTCATATTAAAAAAAAAATTGACTTGCTGTGCTTCAGTTTTGAAGCCCCTCTAATATCAACTGTAATTTTACTTCTCTTTCAGCCGTTTTCTCTCCTCTTTCAGTTGCAAGTGTCTGGGTTTTCCTTTGCTACCTCATCCAAGTACCTTTACTAAATCACTCTATTCATGTGAGCCTTGATGCTGAGTTGCAGCAAACTATTTGACTATGGGGAGCATCATGGTGGAGCCTGAACCAATGCTCCCCGCGACTACCCCCCACCCAGTATCAACATGTGCATTTCCAGCAGGGATCACTTGATGATGATCAGTAGTACGAACCCAGGCCATCAGTGCTGATTGTGGCGCCTAGAATGCTGTCCTGTCTGAGATCAGCTATCTCAACAAAGACCTGGGATGAAATTTGGGATAGTGCTGGTCAATACAGTTCAGCCACTGGCTGGATAAACTTGATGAACAATCGTAATTCAAAATTCTGCAACCTTGGATCCCAGTAACCTGTATATCACATTGTGACACAAATCTTAACTGCTGTTGTTTTCAGAATTCTATCACAGTTTTGGTAGAATCAATTGAATGTTGTCGCTTTGGGTTCTCTTATTCTGTGTTTGCATTTTTGCACGATGGATTAGCCATATTCCCGCACCATTTACGTTGTCTGCTGAACCCATCCCATCTGCTGCAGTCTGCACACTTGCACATCCAGTGGGGAAGGTTGGAATTAACGTATGAATCTTTTAGTGTGATCAATTTCTATTTCAGTCTGAGAAACGCATCATGTAACAAAAGCAAAGCAAATGACAGTAGCTTTCACATTGCATTCCTCAACTAGACTCACCCACACCCTTTCCTATTCTCAGTAGCAGTTCACGGCCCTTTTGTAATGTTACCTTTTCTGTTGATTTCAGGCTTTTCGCACAGTTGCTTGTGGGCATTGTGGGACATGCTGTATAATGTATTACTGCTAGTTCAGTAGCAGTGTGAAAATGTTGGCGCTAACCAACTTTCACTCCAACTTCTTATATCATCTTTTATAGTGACTGAATCTTCTGGTTTCCTAGTGCAGTCTATACAGTCATGCTGTGACTTTAGCTGGCTATAGAGGTGCACATTTTACTCTCCTTTTACCATTCATCTGCTATTAGTTTGGTTGTACTGTGGATGATTGCATGGTTTCCCCTTTGGGTAACATAAGCTATTAAGTACGCCAGTATTACCATAGCAAAAGATTGTCAGATGTGTTGAATTTGCAGTGCTTATTGTTCTACCATTTGAATACCTCTTTGGTATTTAATCACCAGCCCATTGCTTGTGGCATTGCTTACAGGTAAAAGAATGGGAGTAAGCAAAGTTTTGGTGCAGTCCTGCCAAATTTGACTGGCAAGAAAAAAAGGAAAACCTGCAGCAGCAGCATTCATACATCACTCTATGGCTTTGTGTTAGTGCTTTAATGTTAACCATCACTTTGCCTTCCCAAAAGAACTTGCATTTAAAAAGCGCTTTCATGACCTCGGGGTGTCCCAAAGTGATTTACTTTTGAAATGCAGTCAGTAATGTAGGGAAACAAAATGCATATTGCCATGTCCCATGAACAGCAATGAAATAAATGACCAGAAAATCTGATTGTAGTGGTGTTGGTTGAGAGATAAAAATTGACCAGGACACAAGGGGAAGTCTCTTGCTCTTCAAATAGTGTCATGGGATCTTTTGCATACCCTGAAGAGGGCAAACGGGGGCCTTGGTTTTATGTCTCAAGAGAAAACAGTTTTGCCACTGGAACAAAATGGCAAAGGATACGAGCTGAAATATTCTGCAGGGACAGGGCTTTTAATTGACAGGGCTATTTCTCTTTCAAAGTTACTTTTTCTTCTGAGGGGATCTTTTTAGGTTCCACTCCTTTGCAGGAAACTCCCCCATGGCGGCTGTTGGTTTTGTTGCATCAAACTCAACATCTGCTGCAATCTGAACCATCACAAAAGGCTTTTTTATTTAATTTAATTTAATAGTTGTTGAAGTCTGTGGGGTGGGGAGAGGCGGTGGTAGGATTGGTGACTAAACAATGTAATTTGACATGTATGTAATCTTGAGGCGCCCCATCTAGAGTATTGTGCCCTGTTACATTGAATATTTGTTTTATTCCTTTTTGTCTCCTATGTGACAACTTCTCACTCCATAAAGAACGATGCCTTTGTCCCCCAACCTTATGGCAGTGACGGCAATTATTGTAGCTTGACAAATTAATTATATTGTATAGGAGAGACCTAAAGTACACTTTTATAAAAAAGTGAACCCCAGTGAGATTTGCCCATGTGTTTGTACAAAGGCGCCCGATTTTAATTAAGTTTTATTCTCGGGAGTTTTGTAACTGCCTTTTTCTGTTAATTTATTAAGGGGAAAAGGTCAGCTTTGTAGGAGCATTACTCGTAGTCTGCTGAGAGGTTCACAGTACTTCATGGAGGAAGTGCTGTGCCCAAACAGACCTCCTTTTGCATTGGTTAAATGAGAAAATGCAAACTCTGTGATTAAATCAAAAACATGACTATTTCCTTTGCCACGGCATTGGCTCTCTAATCTCCTTATATGGGAAAGGAATTTTCAAAAGCAGCCGACCGGCTGTGGATCTAGGGTTGTGCTGGAAATTTCTTGGATATTACAAATTTAAGGATTGGGAAAAGGAGGTCCCAGACAATAGCAGTTGTCAGTAAACTGAATGCATTGAAACCTTGCAAAATAAGGGAGATTTTGATTAAGTGTAGTAGTGGTACTGGCATACAATTTTGGGTTCTTGGTGACCCTGATTAACTGTATCGCTATTTAATTATCAAAATTAACAGTAAGAAACTCATCAGAATAAAATCACGTTATGGTTGTTGGTGCTCATTCTTTAAGGCTAGGATTTTTCCTGAAGATCTTGGCTGTCCTCCTTGTGAGCTGTTTGCACACAGTGTTGCTGCTCCTGTTGATGGTCTGCTGCCTGCAGAGGTGAAGCCAGGTTCCATCATCTATGAAAGGCTTATGAAATTTCTGATCGCTTAAAGCTGCCCCCTTCTGATGATGTAATTTAGTTGAGCTAGTGAAATACAGGGCTTCAACAGTCCACCGTTGGATGGCATGACTTCCTACACTTGTTAAGTTGAAAAGGGTATAATGTGGGGAATCCAGGCACTGGCGCCAAACTGCTGTGCTGTTACCTGAGAAGAAACCATTACAGCTGCTCTATTGAGTAAGGTTACGACTGAGGTGGGAGGAGTGCACTGTTCATTCTAGCTCCACTTCTCCACAGGTCACAACATATATTTAAATTTTCCCACTTACTGATATGGTCAATCATATACTATAATTTTCCCAGAATAAAACACACTACCAGGTTTCTTTAATGAACAACAAAATTATGAGTTTATTATAAAACAAGTATTAACCAGTAATGAAGTAAAGCATAAACACACAGATTGAAATTTTAAAGTTCCCTTTTTACCATAGCCCTTCACACTCCCACACACACACCAGTTAATCAGAACAAATAAAAGGGATTTTCGTTCAGAGCTCTGTTACAGACAAAAAAACCCTCCTGGGCTGAATACTTGTTCATTCTTGAAGAAAACAGGACATAAGATATGTTCCAAAACTGGCATAGAGTCTGGCCTCTGAGTACATGTAGACGGGTCACTGGGATCTTTTCGAACAGTTCTTTTCAGGCAGCAATGAGAATTCATTTAGCAAGCTTTTATTCAAAGACTGGAGACGGGATGAGTTGACACAGTGGACTTCTCAAGGTCTTTGAGAGGTGCTGGAAAGCTGAGCTGGGTTGTGATCTTCTCTCCTTCCTTGGGAATTCTCTTCTCCTTCAGCAGGCTTGACTTTTATCACATTCCAGAAGGTAAACTGACACTACAAACAAAATCTTGCCAGTCTGCTGCATTCTCGGGTGCGCTCTGCTGCTCCCCAGCTTGTCCTGTCAAGGAGCGGAAACAGTCACTTCCCTGCCCACATCTTCCCCAGTTACCACGGTTTCTGTTCCGTTTTTAACTTGAGTCATTTGACAACCAGTAAACATTGTTGCCAAACCAGTTTGTTCAATGTCCTCTGATAGACCCTCTTGAGGGGGGAAGAAAACTGGTCCAACATTTCTCCAATTTGACTATAAATTCCTCAAAAAATATTTTAACAAAAAACAGAAGCACTCTCATAACAGTAGATATATGTAAAATAATACTTGCATTCATATGGCATCTTAGGAAAGTGCTTTGCACATTTAATTATTTTCAAAATGCAGCAACTATTGTTTTATAGGTGCGACCCTTGACCCACCCACCAGTTTAGGACTATATTTGAATGGATAGATGAGAAGGGGCTCTTCCACAGCCTCCAGATGAATCCAGATATTGCAGGCAGCACAGTGAGAATTGTTGATCGATAAGAAAAATAGACAGGGAAGGAAGGAAAATCTCATCTGACAAAATTTTAATGTGTCGCTTGGGAGTGTGTTGTAAGGCGGGGGGGGGGGGGGGGTGGTGTGAAAACAGGAGAGAAAGCACGGGGTAGAACACCACCACATTCCTGATGCCATACAATTTTATTAGTGGCAGGGAAGGTCAAAGATTACCTTCCCATCCAGAGGCCAATTGAGCCCTTAAGTGGCCAATTAAGGGCCTCTTTCCACTGCTGCTGGTATTCTGCCATTTGGGGGAGGGGGGAAGTAGGTGGAGAGCCTCTGCTGCGTGGGGACACCACCCAGTAAAAGCTGGCGACTTCCCTGCAGGTTCGCCCGTGGGGGGAGCTCACCTGATTGGGCAACATGTGGCCCACAGAAGGTCCACTGTCAGCAAAGGCCACCCCTGCGGAAATATCCCTGCCTTCACCAATGATCCTCCCCCCTGCCCCCATCACCGGAGCCAGCCTGACTGGCCCTGACGAGCCCAACCCTGCTTACCTGGGTTCCAGGACAGGGTCCATGATGCTGCTCTGGCCTGGTTGGAGTCCCATCAGTGGCCACTGCTCCCAGTGGCGCTACTGGGACTGAAGAGCTGCTGGCCCGCCGATTGGCTGGTAGCTCGTTTTTTAAATTCTTTCATGGGATGTGGGCGTCACTGGCAAGGCCAGCATTTGTTGTTCATCCCTAATTGCCCTTGACAATGGAGTGGCTTGCTAGGTGTTACGACCAGGTGAAAAGGTGTCTAGGGGTCTCCTTCAGCCTTCATCTGGTCTTACTGTAACAGGATTTAATTTTTTAACAGTGTTTTGAGCTCCCCCTTTTGTGACTCCTTGTTTACTGCTTTACAATTATAAGGCAAAGAAATGAGCACAAACAGGCTTTTTTAGGTTTAAAGAAGAAAAGTGAAATTTATTAAAACCTAAACTCTACTTGGGTTAACGCCTACGGACACACGCTGTGCCCCATACTAGCATGCATACATGATACGCACGTGCAAATAGAGACAGAAAAGAGCAGAAGAAAAAATAAAGTAGAGAGGTTTGAGGCAACTCTGAAGAGGGTTTTTTGTTACTGTGCTTCAATCTCGCTGTAGTCCTTGCTCGTAGGTAGATCATGCTTTTCGCTGGGCCCAGTATTCGTCTTAAACCTTGTTTACTGTAGGAGACTTTTCTCTCTTGGGGTTCATATGTCTTCAGTGGATTCCGAAGCTGGTGAGAGTGAGATGAGAGCAGACAGGAGAGAGGTCTTTTCCAGTCCAGGAGCAAACAGCTTTCTGAGTTCAAATTCTGTTTTCTAATTAAATCTCCCCAAGTTGGCCAGCACCTGGGTCATGTGGCCAACTGGTTTGACCAGGTCTCTTTTGTCTATTGGGACTGGGACTGGTTCCTTTGTTCCAACACTGTCTGCTAGTATGAAAAAAAAATCTTTCCAGCCAGGGGCTTGGCTATCCCTTGTAATAGGCATTCTTTTCTTCCCAGCAACAATTTTAAAATTTAATGTCCATGTGGTGAAATATATGTGCCTCATTCTTAGCAGGTGGGGGCCTGCATGACACTAGGTCATTTCAGAGGGCAGTTAATAGTCAACAACATTGCTGTGGCACATGTAGGCCAGACCAGGTAAGGATTTCCTTCCCTAAAGGACATTAGTGAACCAGATAGGTTTTTATGACATTTGATAATACTTTCATGGCACTATTACTGAGACTAGCTTTCAACTCCCGATTTTTATTAATTCAATTTAAATTCCACCAGCTGCCATGGTGGGATTTGAACCCATGTCCCCAGGGAATTAGCCAGGGCCTCTGGATTATTAGTCTAGTGACATTACCATTACTCCGTCTCCCCTAAAGTGACAGGAACCCCGACACTAGGCAGTTAATTACTTCATAGGTATAGAATCGCGTCAGGCCTCCCAGAAATGGCAGGCAAGGGGTTGCCCCTGGCTTTTCAGCCTGCCGTCGGGGCCACTGCTAACTCAGTCTTTGCGCAACTCCAAAAGCTAACGGCTATTGCAGATTCCACTGTGAAATAACCAGGTGGACAAATATTTGGAGATTAAAGTTTGGATAGAGAACAGAATGAATGTCAATAGGAATCTGTGAGTGACTCCTTTGCTAGTTTTGACTAATTATGAAAGAACAAACTTACATTTATATTGTGCCTTTCATGACCTTGGGATGTCCCAAATTGCTTTACAGCCAATGAAGTGTACTCACTGTGTTGTAATGTAGGAAATGCATCTGCTAATTTGCTCACAGCAAGGTCCCACAAACAGTGATGTGATAATGACCACATAATGTTTTAGTGATGTAGGTTGAGGGATACAGCTTGGCCAGGACACCAGGAGAACTCCCCTGTTCTTCTTCGAAATAGTGCCATAGGATCTTTTACATCCACCTGAGAGGGCAGATAGGGCCTCGGTTTAATGTCTCATCCAGAGTCAGCACCTTTCACAGTGCGGCACTCCCTCAGTACTGCACTGGACTGTCAGCCTAGACTTTGTGCTCAAGTCTCTGCAGTAGGACTTAAACCTTCTGACTCAAAGGCAAGTGAGCTACCGCTGAACCAAGGCTGACAACTGCCTCACAAGAGGTCAATTCTATTCAGGCTTCCATAGCATGACAGCTGTTTGCTAAACAACAACAAGTTGCATTTATATAGTGCCTGTAATGTCATAAAACTTCCCAGGGTGCTTTACAGGAGCATTATCAAACAAAATGTGATACTGAACCACATAAGGTGATAGTAGGGCAGAAGGTCAAAGAGGTAGGTTTTAAGGAGCATCTTAAAGAAGAAAAGAGAGGTAGAGAGGTTTAGGAAGGGAATTTCTAGAGCTTGGGGCCTAGGCAGCCAAAGGCACCGCCACCAATGGTGAAGAGATTAAAATCGAGGATGCACAAGGGCCAGAATTGGAGTGCAGATATCTCAGAGGATTGTAGGGCTGGAAGAGGTTAGAGAGATGGGAGGAGCAAGGCCATAAAGAGATTTGAAAACCCAGGATGAGAATATTGTAGGAATGTTGAGGAATATACATAGATATATTTTCCATCTGGTATTATTCCCATATGAGCATTTAATGTGAGCTTTGAATTAAATGCTCACATAATCTTCGAGTTAATGAGAAATATGCATCTGGCCAATAGGTGACCTTTTTGGCTGCTGATACCCCTACAAGAAACTAAAGGTTGAAATTACTGTTTTTGATTGTGAGCATATTAACACTTTAATACACCAATTAATTCATATTTTGATGAGGCATTGTCCTGTTTATTTGAGATGGATTACCACTTCCCTTAAAATAAGGGACAGAGAATGTCATACAAATGTTAAGTGTCAATGTCACATCATCATTTCCGGGGTATATGATGCGACAGCACTTAAAATATTTTAGTAATAATCGGCTGAGCAAAAGGCTGTTGTTCAGTAGCTCCACTCACATTGTATTAATTTTCTAATTCATTATCATTCCATAACACAATATTGCAGTGTGGCAAAAGATCCATGCCCTCAATATCTCAATCAAGCCATACCTTTAGTGCACCATACGTTTTTGAGTGAAAATATTTTGAGGTCAGATTTGCTCTCTGTCTAGGTTTAAAATGATTGTTGGCATGAAGTTTTCCATCTTTTATGTGGTCTGTGCAAAAAGGTACAGTATAAGGTACATAATTGGTATTTTGGCACTCCTCAGTTACTGTATAAGCTTCCATTGTCTACCATGCACAGATTTTTTACGATGTCCTTGGGCAAATGGGAGCTAACTGTTTTGCTGTACGAGGCTTATTTTATGTCTTTGAACCATTTGTACATTTCCACACAGTTGGCAGCATGAGTATATGTGAGTTATAACTTCCTGCCTCCATACAATAAACAGGATGGTCCAGAACCATGAAGATCCAAAACAAAATAAATTCCTGAGCTGTGCTTGGTTGGTTAGTGGTAAGGATGCTACAATGGGTCTTGTGTGTCCCTGGGACACAGGGGAACAGCGGGGGGTAGAATAAGCCAGGATTCTCACTCCTGATTGCTATGAAATGGAAATATGTATGAGTGAGTGTAGGCAGGTGTGTTCGTTAGTGGGATGGGGCACTCACCCATAATCCATAAATGGGATCCTTCACCAGGAGTCGCTGAGTAGCATTGGAAGTCTGGAAGACGGTTGGCTTTTCTCACACCGCCCCTCCTGCACCCCCCCCCCACCTCCCCCCCCCAACCCCACTTGGCTGGGACATTGAAGCCAGTTCTACCAACCCACCAGCACCCCAGCTGAGTTTGGCTAACAGTACAGAGCAGAAATCAAAACACCGCCTTTCCTGACCCATCTACAATTACCTGCTGAGCCATTGGGTATGTATTCTGAAGTATTCTTTTATCTAAGAAAGCTCAGTGCTCGTAGCTTGGGCTTCTTCCAATACTTTTTATCTGGAATCAGTGCAAAGGCCAGCTTCCATAGGCAAGCCCGTGCACCAAATGTAGATCTAGTGTTTGGGCTATCTGGGCTAGCATTGCCGTGGATTGAACTGCTCGACTGAACTCTTGCTCTAAATCTTTTCAAACCAGCAGGAAAGATTATGCTAACAAATCATATCATCCGGGCATGATGCTATCAAAAAGTAAAATAATAGAAAAGCATACATAAAACAAAAGATTTAAAACAACTCTAATTCTTAGTGTTATTTTAAAACAACTTTTCTTGTACCAACATAACTAAGATCTTCTGAGGTGCTGTTATGTAACTGCACACGGTTGGACGTGTTGAACCCTGCCTTTGTGAGACCTGTACATATGCTGGAACCAGCTGAATTGAACCAAAGAGCTAGAGAAAACTTTCCGCATTCTGGCTGCAGAACTTTCAGCCTTAGTAAGATTCTGTGGTTCCTTTCAAAGAGCCAGCACTAACATGGTGGGCCAGATGGCCTCCTTCTGTGCTGTGAGATTCTATGAGAATTGTCACTCAAGAATCAGAATGAAGGCAGAATACAAGGAACTAGATTGGTTATCATGTTCATTGGCCGGAACCGAACCTCCAACATCTGTTTTAACCAGGTGATGTTAACTCTGTCTAGTTTTTGAAAGATGAAGCATGTTTTTGATAGTTGAAACGTTAGGGACAATAGCACAGTGCTGTTATAATCCTGTGATTCTGTGACAATTTCTATATATTAATGTATCACACTCCTAAAGCATTTGACAGTCAGTCTGGACCTGATTAGGGGCTGTTTATAGACCAAGTAAACAAAAGGCAAACTGGCCCCTCCCCATTCACTTCAGTGTCAAACTCAGATTGTATATTCTCTCCTCTACAAAGGCAACAGGGATCACTCCCAAAGAATCTGTCACAGAAGCCATTATTATATTGTAATACTGCTAGGGATGACAACAATGTCTGCTAAAATATATACCATATAGACATTCTTATGATCTGAAGCAAGATTGATCTTCTGTTCCATCACAGCCCCCGCCCCCGCCCCCAAGGAGTGAATACTAAAGTTGTACTTACCAACTCTGATCTGATAGATGAAATTTCTTCTCCTTTTGCTATCAGAGTTCTATGTGAGACAGGTTTCAGTATCCTCAGTCCAATTTCTATTGATATAATATAAGGCAGCACTGAAAAATGTTTATGCTCCAGGGCTCTTTGTTTAGAATCCAAACCCACCCCCACCCCCACTATTATAGCAGATGAGTGCCTTTACAAAGCTGCTGTGTGTATGCCCGTACTTAATGTTTCACCAATTCAGTCTCCTGCACTGAATGCAGAAATGTGGCAATTTTCAGTCACTTACCAGCAACTCCAATATAACTTGATATAGTTGAGGGACACTTCATCAGTCGGGGCATAGAGTATAAAAATAGGCAAGTCATGCTGCAGCTGTACAGAACTTTAGTTAGGCCACATTTAGAATATTGCATGCAATTCTGGTCGCCACACTACCAGAAGGACGTGGAGGCTTTGGAGAGGGTACAGAAGAGGTTTACCAGGATGTTGCCTGGTCTGGAGGGCATTAGCTATGAGGAGAGGTTGGATTAACTCGGATTGTTTTCACTGGAACGACGGAGGTGGAGGGGTGACATGATAGAGGTTTACAAAGTTATGAGTGGCATGGACAGAGTGGATAGTCAGAAGCTTTTTCCCAGGGTGGAAGAGTCAGTTACTAGGGGACATCGGTTTAAGGTGAGAGGGGCAAAGTTTAGAGGGGATGTGCGAGGCAAGTTCTTTACACAGAGGGTGGTGAGTGCCTGGAACTTGTTGCCGGGGGAGGTGGTGGAAGCAGGTACCATAGAGACGTTTAAGAGGCATCTTGACAAATACATGAATAGGATGGGAATAGAGGGATATGGACCCCGTGAGTGCAGAAGGTTTTAGTTTAGGCAGACATCAAGATCGGCGCAGGCTTGGAGGGCCGAATGGCCTGTTCCTGTGCTGTACTGTTCTTTGTTCTTTGACACTTGACCGTAACAGGGACATAAGCATTTTTTACTGAAATATTTTTGATTTATGAAGAATGTTTTTAAAATGTGTTCATCTTTTTATTTGTTTGTGGGATGTGGGCATCACTGGCTAGGCCAGCATTTATTGCCCATCCCTAATTGCCCTTGAAGCGAGTGGCTTGCTAGGCCATTTCAGAGGGCATTTTTAAAAGTCAACCGCATTGCTGTGGGTTTGAAGTCACATGTAGGCCAGACCAGGTAAGGATGGCAGATTTCCTTCCCTAAAGGACATTAGTGAACTAGATGGGTGTTTACAACAATTGACAATGGTTTCATGGTCACCATTAGACTAGCTTTCTAACTCCCAGATTAATTGAAGTCAGACTTCACCATCTGTCATGGTGGGATTTAAACCCATGTCCCCAGAGCAGTAGCATGGGTTTCTGGATTACTAGTCCAGTGACATTACCACTACGCCACTGCTTCCCCATATATGTACACTTTTGAGTCCAAAATTATCACTCATTATAAGAATATTACTTCCAATTAAAGTCAGGAATGCAGGGCTAGAGGAGATATATTTAAACTAGTGAGAAATAGCTTCGAAATGGATATTAGGAAGAACTTTATTTCCTCAAAAATAAATATTCAGACCAATTTGCTAGTGAGAAGGTAGCAACAAAAACATTTCTGATGAGGTTTTGTAAGTGGAGACTGAGTACTGGTGGGATGAGCTTTAATAGGTTAAATTATTGTTTCTCATCCTTGCCTGCTCTGGCATTCTTATAGAATTGAACGTTCCAAGTTCCCACAGCTAAAGTTACAGTAGGAACACTTTGTGCATCATTACTGCTGGAAAGTTAAAGCAAATGCGTTGGGTGAATTGCACTTTAAATTCTGCACTGTTCATATATTTTTTCCTGTCCTTTTCTTTTTGTAGGGGAGCAAAGGTCACTACAGGTATCACTGGCAGAGCCACAATGTCAAACAGAGTGGAGTGGATGATATGGTGCTTCTCACGAAAATAACAGAAGATGGCATTGTTGACAACCTGAAGAAGCGATACATGGATGACTATATTTTTGTATCCTTTCAAAGCCTGATATAAAATCCAGGCAGAGGATGAACTTGAGGAGGATGGCCTATCAGTTTTGGGAAGTCTTGATCACCTTGCGTTTTGTACATTCTGGAACTAATTAAAAATGACTCCAGGCACCTCCCAAGTCATTGCCAGCCCATCAGTGACCTTTGTTGGCACTGATCATGCAACACTCCCTTCCTGCCTGTAACAGGCCTCCAAATCAAAAGGCTAAATGAAGAAGCCTCAATTTCCTTGGCAGCAAAAAAAAAACCTGTACTGTATAAACTGTTAATCACATGACTCAAGATTCCACTTCTTGCATAAATATTTGCCCTTAAGTCTGGGCCTAGGCCAAAAGTTTTCTTCCCCAAATGAAACGATGAAAGCCAAGGTTTTGGTGGAGGAAGGGAGGGGGGGAGAGACTTGCAGCTGACAAAATGTGTTTCTCCCTTAAGTGTGTTCAATATCAAGCTTGCATCACAATAAAGTGGTACTTGGGCATTGAGCAGTGCATCAGTGTTACAAAAGTCTTGGCCAGAACGCAATGTCATTCTTAAAAGTAACTCTGTTGACTAATTAGGCTTAGTTTCTTTTTGACTCATCCAGAAAATAAATTTTGATACAAAAATTGCTGACTAGTAAATGCATTTTATGGTTTTACTGTTTTAAAATGTTGACTTTGTTACAGTCATCCAGACCAGCATTCAAAATATATCCAGGTTTCTCTCCAGAGAACAAATTCCACTTGGCAGCATTTTTGCTCTGTGTATGGACTTTATTCCCCCCAAACACTTTAGAGCAGCTCAAATCCTGATGAAAGGAAATTATTTCCAACGTACAGCTTGTAATGGGGAGAAAGCTGTGATTATCTGTCTCATGTGTCTAGCTGCTGACTACAGGCTTTTGTTAAGCTGCAAGTTTAGCCAGTGGGTATCTGGGCTCTACAGAACAGTAATTCCAAAGATTGATCTTTATTCTGTGCTGAGTTGAGTTTTTCTCAGCTGGGAAGGCAGGAGGAATGTTTCAAGTGGTTTCAACCCCATTGGATTAGGGGGAAAATATCACAGATTCCCTACACCTTCCCAATATCCAGCAACCTATGCTGGAAGTAGACCTATGGAGACAGGATCACGCTTTGCTGTAATACCCTTTGTGAATGAATAGCTTGTCAAGACTCCACACTCTTGTGTGAGATACCAGAAGGCACTCAGTGTTTGGGGAACATTATTAAAGTACAGAGTCAACACATTCAGGAGAGGAGGGGGAAAGAAAACCACTGAGAGAGGAAAAGGTATTATCAGTAGCAAAAACAAGAAATGCTGGATTCACTCAGCAGGTCTGGCAGCATCTGTGGAAAGAGAAGCAGAGTTAACGTTTCGGGTCAGTGACCCTTCTTCGGAACCGAAGAAGGGTCACTGACCCGAAACGTTAACTCTGCTTCTCTTTCCACAGATGCTGCCAGACCTGCTGAGTGAATCCAGCATTTCTTGTTTTTGTTTCAGATTTCCAGCATCCGCAGTATTTTGCTTTTATTTTAGTATTATCAGTAGCAGTTCCTCGTTCTGTAATCAATCATTAACTGTTAAACATTCGGTTCCTAATCAACAAGGTAAGTTTCTTTTATTCATTCATGGGATGTGGGCGTCGCTGGCCAGGTCAGCATTTATTGCCCATCCCTAATTACCCTTGAGAAGGTGGTGGTGAACTGCCTTCCTGAACCGCTGCAGTCCATTTGGGGTAGGTACACCCACAGTGCTGTTAGGAAGGGAGTTCCAGGATTTTGATCCAGCGACAGTGAAGGAACGGCGATATAGTTCCAAGTCAGGATGGTGTGTGACTTGGAGGGGAACTTGCAGGTGGTGGTGTTCCCATGTATTTGCTGCCCTTGTCCTTCTAGTTGGTAGAGGTAGCGGGTTTGGGAGGTGCTGTCTAAGGAGCCTTGGTGCATTGTGGATGAGAAAGACCTCTACAGGATGGTCTTTGGCCGTACCCCACCCAGGCAGGGAGGGAGGGCTTATAGGCCTGCCAGGAGCACTGGCACTCTGGCATTCCACTGCATGACCCCCTCCAGGCAGTTATTCTGTCCACCCCCCCCCCCCCCACCACTCCCCGTCAGGAAACTGGAGGCCATCTGGAAAATTCCAGTCGGCCTCCTAAATTCACGTTTAACTAAGCTCTTAATGAGCCTAATTGCCTGTCCGGGCCTCGAACTCACTTCCCCAACATGGCCGCTGTCAGATGTGGCATCCTGATAATGAGATGCTGGCTGCCGCTGGTATTTTCGGGGCCTCCCCCCACCCCCAGCCTCTGTTCCCAGCTTCGGGTGAGCGAGGGGGTGGTGGCCTGAAAATTCAGATGTATCTTTCTTGCTGTAACTGGAATCAACTCTACAGGTAAAAAAAAAATGGCATTTGTACTTCATTGGCTGTAAACACGTTGTAATGTCCTAAGATTGTGAAGGATGCTATATAAATGAAAGTCTTTTATTTGCTGACGTGATGTTTATGGAGTTTTTAGGTCACTAGACTGTACACTGTGATGATGCTCCCTGCCATTTTGAACTTTGTTTTTCTGCCCTTATTTTTGGTCCCCACATCACATACCAATCCCTGGTTCAAAAATGCAGGTTGGTGATCCACACCGGGCCTCCGTTGATAGTGTTCCTGAACTGATTGCCCCGAGACCGTGGGAGGTGTACACTCTGGGACTACAAACTCTGCAGTTTTCACACTGTTGCCTCTGCAGGGTTGCAGGAAGATATGTTTAATGCATAGTTTTGAATGCCAATTTATTTTGATATCTTGGCAGTGGGTGGAGAGGGGATGATCAATCTGAGGCATCTAGAGGGCACTCTGTTGCTGCCATTTTGGTTTTTCAACATTAATTAAGTGGATAGGAAATGGCACATATGGTAATATCTGCATGGCTAATGTCTGCCTGAGTTCAAGGGGTTTGGCCAAGGATGGTGTGGTGACCAGAGTGGGACTGCAAGGTCACAGTATTGGAACAAGGACCAGGGTAGGGTGTGTGAGGTCACAGTATTGATGTGGGGTATGGGTTTTCTGGTCTGTGTACAAACTTGAATTTGCTTACTAAATTTCTGCCTCTATCTTTTTACAGGGATTCCAGCCTGCAGGTCAATGACATCACAGCGGTGTCTTCTTTCAGTTAAAAGTTACCATGATTATTCGAGGGGAAAGCCCGCTGCCTGTGAATGGTGCAGGACGATGCAGGGTTGTGGGGGACGCCAGCTTTTAAGACATTTTGCAACCTGTGAAATTTTAAATGCTTCCATTCAGCAGAATTCAAAAAATGTTCTCATTGGCCTAAACATTTTAATTCTTTCAAAGATTAAGAAGCATTCCGCTTTTTGCTGAGTTGAGTTAACAGAACACGTCCACAGTCTACTTGTTTGCTGCCTGTCTGTGTTAAATAACCTCATGTTGGCTAATATTTGATTTGTTTATTTATTTTATGTAAGCATTTGAAAGTTTGCACATTGAATGAACTGGCGGACTGTGAGAATAAAGACAAGGACTCATAACATGTTGCCTGGCTGTGTCATTGCTGCCAGGGATTACAGCATTGGGCCATTGAAAGTGAGTATTGTTTGTGGGGTGGCTGAGTTTTCACTGCACAAACCAAACACTGTCACATCTGAAAGGGACCTGGAATAGTTTTTAATGTTTTTATCTATAGTTTCAAGTAAACATTCTGGGAATTTCATTGACCCACCCACATGATATTATTCATTGCATTACATCACTTCAAGACATTTTGCAGCATTAATGTTTGTGTTCACTCTCTCTGCTCTCTCATTTCCTCCCCTCCTTTCCTGAATCTGTGGCCTAGCTGGGTACAGCTTCATTGGTGGCAGCAGCAATCCAGAGCTTTACTATTCCTCACGTGAGTCCAGAGAGTGATTGTTGCTCGACTAACCACCCGTGGAGGTCATTGCCTCTGCGTGCTGAGTCTGTTCATGCCCAGTGTTCAATCTTGGGAACTTTGGATAGCGAGCAGGAATAGAAATCCCACTATCAAGAAAAACGATATGCCAAATGAGGAATTTTAATTCATCAGTTGGAAACTTACATTAAACTTTTAATGGAAAAAAAATCCTACAGTTAACTTTTTTAAAAACTGCCAGCCAAGATGGCCACTGCATTTTGCATCTGAAACACATTTTCACATTCCAAGACCTCCAACAAGAGACATATGTCTGATGAGCCTGCACCCAAAACAATGGTTTGCTCTAAGTGATTGAATGACCTAAGATTGCTTCATTAGCACAGCATTCAAGGCTATCCTGACACATTGACTTTGAAAGAGCAAACCCCTCCAAGTGTAAATATTGGCATCTTGGGTCCTGGGGAAATGGAAATTCCTAACCTTGAATCTCATTAGAAGGTTCCAGAGAATACACTGAGGCAGTCATGTGACCATCTCTGTGAAAGCTGGGAGTTTCCTTGGACAAAGAGAGACAAGCCGTGTCCAAAACTGGGCAGAAGCAGAAGTGCTGTGTCTCTCTCTCTCTCTCTCTCTCTCTCTCCTCTCTCTCTCTCTCTCTCTCTCTCTCTCTCTCTCTCTCTCTCTCTCTCTCTCTCTCTCTCTCTCTCTCTCTCTCTCTCTCTCTCTCTCTCTCTCTCTCTGTGTCTCTGTGTCTCTGTGTCTCTGTGTCTCTGTCTCTGTCTCTGTCTCTGTCTCTGTCTCTGTCTCTCCAGATAACATCACAAGTTTGAAAACTGTCTTCGACTGTGGACCCTCCAAGCCTACAGATTGCGACAAACAGAGACACCAGGGGAAGAGAGCCACTTACAAGTCTGCCTTCAAGAAAACCCTGAGCCAAGCGGGCCAGCGACAAAGTGCACTTTGACCAGCCAAAGACTTCAATAATACAACTAGAGCTGGAAGACCACTGAATCATCCAACCTCACAGACTGTGTATTAAATTTTTATTTATTCTGGACTCTAATCCAACCACAAAGTCCACTTAATTAAAAGCAAAAAACTGCAGATGCTGGAAATCTGAAATAAAAACAAAAAATTCTGGAAATACTCAGCAGGTCTGGCAGCATGTGTGTAGAGCGAAGCAGAGTTAACGTTTCAGGTCCATGACCTTTCATCAGAACAGTTCTGATGAAAGGTGACTGACCTGAAACATTAACTCTGCTTCTCTCTCCTGAGATGCTGCCAGACCTGCTGAGTATTTCCAGCATTTTTTGTTTTTATTACAAAATCTACTACTCACTCTGTAATCTATTTGTGTGTGTGATTCTTGTGTGGGTGTGTGCGTGAATGTAGCCTTTATTTTATTATTGTATTTAGATCGGCTTTAGATTGTTAAGTATCATAAACTCACCTCTTGTTTAAACTCGATATCTGGTTCTTTCACGATCACATTAAAGGTAAAAGGTAAAACACTCACTGAGGTGGTGAGCTGTTTAAAAAGGAATAAACCCTGTTGCGGTCAAATAAGAGGAGGGACACGAGGGGAGCCTGTGACCCCTCCTCACCTGGCCGTAACAGCACTCTTTTCTTTTTCCCCCCTTTCCTCATCCATGGGATCTATTGTCTTCCCAGCCCCAGAACAACTAACTCAGCACAAAGCAGGGATTAAATTTGGGAGCATCTGGTCTTGATACCTTGTATCACAGGTCGGCAGTGCATTTACACACTAAGCTATACAGGAGATGCCCATAATTTTTTTTAGTCCATTTCCTTTTGCTGGTGGGAATTGGTGTCTGTATTGCCGCGTTGTACAGTGTAGCATTAAACTCAGGAATGTCCATGCAACTCTTTCTCAAATCTGAAGTCAGTGGGTGGATCAAACTAGGCCACCCCTGTGCACAGCTCCTGGTGGCCAGTACAGAACGATGTGGGCAAACATCACCTGGCAACCCTGTTGGTTGGGGAATGTTTCATTTATCCCTCAACTAACAGATTATCTGGCCATTGTCACACTGTTGTTTGTGGGAGCTTGCTGTGCATAAACTGGCTGCTTTGTTTCCTACATTGCAACAGAGACTACACTTCAAAAAGTACTTCATTGGCTGTAAAGCACTTTTGGGATGTCTTGAGGTTGTGAAAGGTGATATATAAATGCAAGTCTTTTTTGTTGTCTGGAGAACTCGGGGTGGGGGGGGTGGGAAAAGAAGCAGAAATCGGCGACAAAGTGGGTAATTTTGCGAGGCGTAGCTGTTGGGTGTGAGTGCAGGTCGGAGACGGCCCCATAACGCTGCAGATTAACTCCTGCGAATCATTCCAAAAGTCAAACTTCACGAAAGAAACCCTACGTTCCCATCTCCTGGATTAAAATTTAATTTGGGACCTTGTACTAATATTAACAAAGTGTGACTCTCAACAGGTTCCTGGAACAAGACTGTTATCATTTACAGAGGTATTGAACTTTGAAAAAAGCATGAAACTGATTTGTATTGACTTATTCTGCAGATGAGTTCTGAGACCATTCATAAAGGGGGGAAAAAAAGCTATTTCCTCTAAATTGCAATGTTGCAGTTTCTGGCTGGCAAAATGGTTATTTTGGAATAGAATATGTCTCAAACAGTGTTCTTTCACTAGTTTAAGACAAGAGTCCTTCTTTTGAAATGCTTTTTAATGTCAACATGACTTTTTTATATTGCTCTAAATGTCCTTTTCCTAAATACTAAGGGCTTAGTAAACTGATGATGACTTTGAAGCTCCTTTTGGAAATGATACTGAAATTGTGTTTGTATCATGCATTTCTTGTAAGCTTTGGGTTTATATTCCTGAACAGACTGGAGCATATAACATTTGGATGCTGTGGTGTAACCATTATTAACTCTTAGAGATCAGATACAATACTGTGTGCAATATTAGGCTCCACACTATGGGCTGGATTTTAAGAGCCTGCCGCCACTCTCGGCAGCAGACTCAAAAAAATGGCAGCCTGCAAGCCGCGGAGTCGCCGCGATCTCCCACGCGGTGGCTCATTAGCATGCCTGGGTTAGCCTGCGTCCCCCCCCCCCCCCTCCCCCCAATCACATCAGTTGTAATATATGGTAAGCGGCTATTTACATATTTAAATCCGGGTCCCGTCGCCAAGCGTTTGGGGGGGAGGGGGAGGGGTGCTGCCACTGAGCCTCACTGTCACCCGAAAGATCGGTCCTGGCACTCCGGTATCTCCTCGGTGGCGGGCCTCTGCTGGACCCATCTTCTGGCCACGGAGCACAATGTTGGGGGCTTGGTAAAATCCAGCCCTATAGCTAGAATATGGAGGCTTTAAAGAGGGGACTGCTCAGTTTCACTAGGATGCTGCCTGGTATGATGATGTAGAACTGCAAAAAAAACACTTGGAAAAGTTGGCTTGTTCTTTTGTTCAAATAATGCAGAAAATGGGCAATTATGATAGTGTTTAAAATTATATTGGCAATGGGAGGATAGAAGACTTTTCCCAGTAGTTGTGGGTTGAAGATTGAAGGGGCCGAGATACATGATTAGATGTAAGATTTAGAACAGAAGGCAGGGGGAAGGGAGAGTTGATGCTGATGAATTCACTTCTAGGGTTAAAGCTTTGAAGCAGAAACTACTTAAACATTAAAGATGAGGTTGGGTAGGTGGATGAAGGGAAAGGAGTTGAAGGATATGGAAACAGGGTGGGTAAATGCGATTAGTGTGGAGGGTAAATACAGTTTGGACTGTTGGGTGGAATAGTCTGTTCCTGTGTTGTGACCTGTCTGTTTCTGCCAGAGATGGTAGTTCTTTGGGAAGTTGTTGTTAACCCTCGGTGTGGGGTGGGGGTGCTGTGTTTTCTGGTCAAAAATAATGATTTGCTTCAATTAAAGCTTTTATTTTTATGCCTAGAGGAAATGATGCAGTTCTGATTGAATAGAGTTGTACTGGTATTAAGATAACATAATGCATATAAATATCATGCTGATCCTAAAATTAAATTACAGCCATTAACCCTTTTCCTGATATGTCGTCTTGTGTATATACTGTGTATTTGGAATAATTGTTAATATTCAGAAAGTGTTCTAAATCTTCCTCAGGTGTGGATGGGGGTGGGTGGTGGATGTCACTGTTTCTTCTTATTGTTGTTTGAATAGTGCACCTGACCAACCATTGAACTCCTGCATCTCCTTGTACATCATCTTTTGCCAACCAGCTTCATATTGAATTGTTGCCAAAATGGAGGCAGGGCCACTCTTAACCATCCATAACCACCCTATAAAAGAAGTAGAGTCAGCCTTCATCGAAATGAAAGAATGACTTGCATTTATAGAGAGAAGATACAGCACTGAAACAGGCCCTTCAGCCCACCGAGTCTGTGCTGACCATCAACCACCTATTTATACTAATCCTGCATTAATCCCACACCACATCCCCATCTTCCCTCAATTCTCCTACCACCTACCTACGCTAGGGGCAATTTACAATGGCCAATTTACCTATCAACCTGCAAGTCTTTGGCTGTGGGAGGAAACCGGAGCACCCGGCAGAAACCCACACGGTCACAGAGAGAACTTGCAAACTCCACACAGGCAGTACCCAGAACTGAACCCGGGTTGCTGGAGCTGTAAGGCCGCAGTGCTAACCACTGTGCCACCCTATATAGTGTCTTTCATGACCATCAAATGTCTTAAAGTGCTTTACAGCCAGTGAAGTACTTTTTGAAGTGTAGTCACTGTTGTAATGCAGGAAACACGGCAGGCAATTTGCACACAGCAGTCTCCCACAAACAGCACTGTGATAACGACCAGATAATCTGTTTCTGTGATTAGTTTTAGAGATACAGCACTGAAACAGGCCCTTCAGCCCACCGAGTCTGTGCCGACCATCAACCACCCTATAAAAGAAGTAGAGTCCCAGTGATGTTGATTGAGGGATAAAGATTGGCCAGGACACTGGGGATAACTCCCCTACTCTTCTTCGAAATAGTGCCATGGGATCTTTTACATCCACCTGAGCAGATAGGGCCTCAGTTTAACGTCTCATCCGAAAGATGGCACCTCCAACAGAGCAGCGCTCCCTCAGTACTACGCTGGAGTGTGAAAACACTTTAAGGGGCAAAGTGAACTCTGGTTTCTAAAGTTTCTCTGTTGGAAATTTCTGTCTGTAATTTAAATATCGTCTCCCTCCTTCATCTGCTACCCCTTCCCTTCATCCAACCCAGTCAGTTCCGTGTCTGATTACAACTACCTTGAGTAGGTGGCAATAGCCATAGCTGATAGTGTATGTAGAACAGACCTCTGGCACCATCATCTTATGCAGAGATCATTTATTCCTTCAGAAAGGAATTGGATAAGTATTTGGTGAGGAGTGAAATTCGGATTATAGCAAAGCATGAAATTAACAGGTGGATTTACTGCTCCACCCAATTCAGCATCTTAAATGTACAAAAGGTCATTTTGTTGTCCTCTCAATAGAACACATAGAACTAAGCACCTGTCATAAACTTCAGATTATCCAAGGTGATGTCTCTCATTCTTTCTTTGTCCTCTGTTGCTATTTCCACGGTGATTTTAATAATTTGTTCAATGCTAATATGTGGAACCTTAACCAGGAGTGTGCAGACATATATTGGGCCTGTGCTTATCTCTGTGAACCCATTCAAACAAATGCCATACTTTGGAGAAAAGGAAATCGAAATGTATCAAGGAGCAGTGAGTATACTTCACTTGGTGATGCTGTGAAAAGATTGGGATTTCAGAAAAGATTGAGAATAACATAGGCAGATCTCACTCAACCGCTCAGTTGATAGATGTACCATTTGTTGTGGTAGTGACTCACACTGGCTAGCAGGACTCCAGGATCAGTGCCTAGTCGGGCTGTGCTAAATGCACTACAGTTGGCTGCTGTTCCCCTGAGGCAGGTGGTGGGGGTGGGGGAGAGCGGAGAATCAGCCGCACTTCTTGCTCCTGATTACTCTCCAGTAGCCTGCACTGAAAAATGGATGCACATGATCATGGGTTGGGGAGATTTCTGCTGTTCGTAGTGAAATCATTGGCACGTACTTTATACATGGTTATAATTCCATTATAAATAATAGAGTTCATCCACTGACTGTGAGGGTAGGATAGGCCTCAACTGTATGTCTCAACTGTGGTTGTATAGTTGATGTTGTCTGTTTGTTTAGCCTCATACATGAATAATAGTTACTTGAGTGAGATAAGAGAGATAAGAAAGCTGGGAGGAAAAGTAAAATAGAATTCATTTCAAAAAGAATTTTAAGTACTGTATACGAAGGGGATAAAAGTTGTTCCACTCAAAATATCGCTCACCAACTTGCGATATATGTTGGGGTGAGTTTGATAGTGAAAGAACATCTCAAGATGAATAACTGAAAAGGAAAACAATTGAAGAGCTAAGGGGGTAAAAGCAGGGGAGTGGGACTAATTGGATAGCTCTTTCAAAGAGCCGGCACAGGCAGGATGGGCCGAATGGCCTCCTTCTGAGCTGTATCATCCTACATCTACATTTTGCAGTGTTTCTTTTGTGACTTTAAAGTAATAAGGAGTGTTGTATTCTGATATATACATGGTATAATAGTCTGTTGCTTCTTTCTGAAGCAGACAAATAAATGGGCTTTCAGCTCTTGAATTCTACTGGAATATTAATGTGGTAACTTTTAACAGATCCGTATGAAGTTTTCCCCCTCAACTGTTTTAGTGGAGGCATTGAACTGAATGGTCTAAGGCCTTGTTAAATAAAAATAATGGAGAGGATGTACTAAGAGACTGGACTGAATTTTATGAGGCCTCCAGTGTCGGAGGTCATGGCGGGGTGGGGGGGGGGGCCCGAAAAATATTTTGGGAGAGGCCCGCCATGACTCCCAACGCTGGGAAGGCCCTGCCACATTTTACCTGCGGCGACAAGTCCTCGGTGCAGCCCTCACACCCCTCTGCAGAAGAGCCTTAATCTCCATATTGAAATCGATGTAAATAAATTGAAATGAACTTACTTGGTCCCAACGGCTGTCCCACGCCAAGATTCCGGCCGCTGGCCGGAAGTCCAGTGCCTTCGGATGTCTGCATGGACATCTGAGGTGTGACAGTGGTGGGGAGCGGGGAGAAGTCAAATTCTTAGGGTGGGGGGAGGGGTGGAGTGGGGAAAACACTTTCTATTGGCTGAGGGAATGGTGGGAAGGGGATGAAGGGCAAAGATTAATGAGGTTCGGGGGTGGGGGGGGTTAAGTTTATTTTGGGTGGGATAGGCCCAAAACCAAAGATTTGCAGGGGGAGGGGGAGGGGGGGGGGGGGGGGGGGTGTGGGAGAGGGGATTCCAGCTTTTGCTTGTTTTTTTACACAAATGTGCAATGAATGTCTCTTTCAAGGGCTTGAAGCCCTTTAAAAATGGTGCTGGCACCTGTGCGGTGGTGCCAGATGCCATTACCTGGGACCAAGCAGCTCTCCCCACACCCCCCCCCCCCCCCGCCCATGTCATTGGTGGCGGCCGCTCTGCCCCCTCCATTTAAATGAGCCCACACGCGAAATATCACTGGGGCTCAGCGACGGCGCGTCCACGCCTGAATACCAGCGAGATCAGAGCTTGCTGCCACGATTTGCAACGCGCTCATAAATTTCAGCCCTGTGTGTGTTTTCTCACTGTGCAATTCCAAGGGATTGGTGTTCTGGTCCTATTACTTGTTTCTAGATCTCACTTTCCCACAGCCCTGATGTTATTTAACCCCCTTCTCCCCACCTCCCCCCATTTAATTGTTGGTCACCTGATGCTATATGGGTAGTTTGTTATTTGGATTTGTGATTCAGTTATCTCCATTCTTCCAATAACATTGCCTGTTTCTTCACAAACCAGGCTCCATATGAAAATCCGCCTCACATCTACGCTCTGGCAGATAACATGTATCGGAACATGATTATTGATGGGGAAAATCAATGTGTCATCATCAGGTAATCAAATTTGCATTCTTTTTTTGAAGCTGAGTAAAACATAATGGGGGAATTCCACCCATTTCCTTTGTTTTTTGGTCTCCTGTTGACCATGTCTGGGAACATAGTGCCTTGCTGGTTACTTTGGTCAAAAATTATCGACAGGAGGATTTTCTAAATCTTTTGTGGCCTTCCTCTTTAAATGACCAGTGTAATTGCTGTAACCCAGTCCTTTGCAGCTACAATTGTTACCTCAAAAAGCTTGGTTTCTTCACAATCCAGTTTATTGCAGTAACATAATTGCTCTATTTTGTAAGCTGCGGAGAATGAGTTTGCACTTTGCATTCTGTAGGAAATCAATAGCAATGGATAATCAATTAAAATGCTTACAACTTAGTGCCTTGCTGGTTAATTTGTTACCATCTCTAATACAAGAGAGCTATTTCAGTCCTTTTGTATTTTTCTTTTCATGGGTTTTGATTAATTATTCAAAGCATTAACTGCTGTGATACCCCAGTGAGTTCAACAGTTTGCATTTGAATAGAACAACTCCCAAGTCTTCACTCTGGTTGAATCAAGTTGCGTTTATACTAGAGCTGTACTGATTCCTAGAGATCTGTGTTTGCGCTGTAACATCTGGCTCCTTTATCCCAGTGGCAAAATTGCAGCTCCAGTTTGTTGAATGTGTATGTCTGCACTTATATTCTCAAAACTCTGCAGAGTTCGGTAAATGATGGAGAGGCAAGTTCTAATCCAAGACATTTTTTTTTGCCCCTGTTTTGCAAATGCTAACCATCAATAATGAATGACGTGCTTGGGCCTGATTCCACACATCTGTGCAAAATGGCACTGTGTGACACCGGAGAAATTGTGTGCTTGTTAATTATAATAACAATGTGTGCATTGTTCTGAAGTTTCAGGGAAGCTCATCCATTGTAAAGTCACTTGAAATCAGAGCCACCAATGTTTTCAACATGTTCCCAGTGGGACTGTCTCTTAAACACATACATTAAATTTCATACACGGCCATATGAAATCAGTTTCAGTGTTGCATATCTGTTGCCTGTGCTCTCCTGGAAGTGTGCTGAGCAACGAGGATGTAACTAAATAAGTTGTAAAATTCCACACTGTTGACTAGAGATGGACGGGTATGAGATGCAATCACTAAAGAACTGTTAGTTAATGATGTATGGGCTGTAAGTCTAAACATTTTATTCAGTTTAACCCTTTGCCAATTAGACTTTTTTTTTTGGATGTTCCCTTTGTCCCCTCTTTCAAACCGAGATGTTCAATAAAATGAAAGGTTGCATTAGAATTAATTAAATACTTTAAGGTTTAAAGACATCACATCAGCTCTTTCTTCAACAATAACATGCAATTATATAGCATCTGTATCATAGAGAAATGTCCAAAGGTCCTTCGTAGAGGCATAATCAAACAACACTGGACACCAAACCAGAAAAGGAGATCTTAGGATGGGAGGGGAACAGAAACCAAAGGGAGTCATTTACAGTGTCGGCTAGCATGAGGGCCAGGAAGAGTAGTTGGATGGTTGGCAGCAATACAAACGTACATCAAGTTAGGAGAGCATTTTAAAAGAAGCAATTGAAACTCTGACGGATATCAACATTGGTGACACTGTGACCATTACTGTGGGCAGTGGGTTTCATATACTCTTCAAGTCAGGTGCTACATATTGTCAAATGACCCAAATAAATAGAGTGGTCATTGCTATCAGTCTGCCTGGATCTTCATTCCAACCTCCATGGCAATAGTGTTGCAGCATTTTCCATTTACACAAATCTTCCCATACATTTGTGCTTTGTTTGGTTTAAAACTTAAATTCGTGACGCACAATTAATTTTCTGTCATGTTTTGTATTGTCTTGCTTGCCTTACTGCAAAACCAGCATGTTTGTGCCATCTTACACAGTACCTCTTAACTCATTTTGCAGATACTATAGATGCTGTGATTGTGTTTTTTTCATGCAAATGCAATAACGGACTGGATGAAATGGAAACCATTTGTCAGGGTTTGATTGCTGGACTTGGAAAGTTCTTTGGATGTATTGGCAGAGGAGAAATGAGAACAGGAAGTTGTGTTCTGAAGTTCAGGATGTGATTAGTAGTGGTCAATCATCTCATTCAGGAACTCTTATGCATGAGTTTGAAACAGTTTACAGTGGGAGAATTTTTTTATTGTTTTATTTTTATAAGAAACTTTTAGTAAAACATGAAAAAGAAATCACACCCAACATTTTGAAGACTTGCCCAAACATTTAGGGGCCAATTTCTAAGTATTGTCAGTCAGGCCCTTAACAAACCATGTAACTTCCGAAATTGCCAGCATCCACTGGAATAGAAACAAACCATCTAATCACGACTCAGCTGTTTATCAGCTCACTAAGCAACTGAGAAGCAAAGAGCTTGCACTGATGTAGGGCTTTATCACGTCACTATACAACAAATTATTTTTTGGAGTATACCCACTGTTATTATTTTAGCAAACATAGATTTTCTTTTGTTCTAGTCAGAAGCTTGAGAGCACACCATAAAAAGGCCCATTTCAAGGACAGTAAAATGGGCCATTATAACAGAACCTATGGTATCTGTAGAATGAAGAATATAAAAAGACACTGAAATAGACCTTTTCTGTAGTTTTGTTCCTATAATTCTTTGTACCAATAAGGAGGGGGTAGTTAGAGTGTAGCAGCTTCAAAGTATAACCTCCCTCCCCAATCCACATGTATTAATGCCACCTAATGATTGGCTGATTGATGAGCTTATACTAGACCGAGCTGTCTATGACCATTTGACATCGCCATTGAAGAAAATGTTCAGCTTTCCCAAGGTATTGTCTTGGCATCTATTTCCCTTCCCTGCTCTAATGTTAGTGATTCAAATGGCAAATAGCCATGGTACACAAACTTTTCATTTAATCTCTCTTTGGAGCCTGCCTACACTACTTCTATCTTCTAACAAGAGTCACAGGCACCACGATAGAGTGACGTCAAGCATAATCAGCGATTACATTTTATTGCTGAAGTAATAATAGCTTCTGTTGTCCAAAACAGACAGAAACTAACACATGTTACAGTGGGCGGTGTGTAAACAGAGATTTACCTTTCTTTTGCCTTTTCTCTTCCAGTGGCGAAAGTGGGGCTGGAAAGACGGTAGCTGCAAAATATATCATGGGTTACATTTCCAGAGTTTCTGGAGGTGGGCCCAAAGTGCAGGTAAAGTAATATGGGTTTGCAGCAAGACTTACATTATTTAAAATGTTTTTTATATAATGTTTCATAGAGGTAGAGAAAATACAAGCTTGCTCAATATGTGACTATGCTGTAGTATGCAGTTCACCCAGAATTTAAAAAAAATTCTTTCTTGGGATGTGGACATCGCTGACCAGGCCTGCATTTGTTGCCCATCCCTAATTGCCCCTGACAACTGAATAGCTTGCAAGGCCATTTCAGAGGGCAGTTAAGAGCCAACCACATTGACGTGGGTCCTGGCCAGACCAGGTAAGGGTGGCAGATATCCTTTGCTAAAGGACATTAGTGAACCAGATGGGTTTTTACGACAATCGATGATAGTTTCATGGCACTATTACTGAGACTAGCTTTCAATTCCAGATTTTTTTCTATTATTAATTGAATTTTATGAATTGAATTTTAAATTCCACCAACTGGTGGGATTTGAACCCGTGCCCCCAGGGCATTGGCCTGGGTCTCTGAATTACTAGTTCAGTGACATTACCATTATGCCGCTATCTCCCTAAATTGATCTGGTTCATGTTGATTTGCTGCTGTCCCATCAACATAGCTTTGGTGGGAGGCCAGATAATGCTAACTTGTTTAGAAGTTCATGATACTTGAATCCATCAAAGACTTTGACAATGTCCAATGTAACAATCAGCAATTCCCAAATCTACAAGAACCAGAGTTCCAGAGATACCCATCTGCCCCAAACTCTGTAGAGTATGGGTTAGTTTTACACCTCCTGTGGTATCACAGTGGCTGTTCAAGGTAAGGTTTATTTCGGGTTAATGAAGAACTGCAGACAGAATTTTATCTCTGTAGAGAGAAATATTTTATTATTGATCAATGCAGCATACTTCCACATTATCGTAGTGCAGTAATTTAGCATTCATTTTTAAGGAGGGATTTTTTTTTTCTCTCTTGCAGCATATAAAAGACATCATTCTTCAATCAAATCCACTCCTAGAAGCATTTGGGAATGCTAAAACAGTGAGAAACAATAACTCCAGCAGATTTGTGAGTTTGAGGCTGTGTCCTGTTTTGACTGTAATATCCTGTGGGTTTGGCTGGGGGATTTCTTATGGAAAGTCTTCATCTCAAGCAATGTTTGGTTATTTTGGGTTTGAAGTTTTTCCTTCAAGTGCTAAATTTCCTTTGTAGATTGCAGCAAGTAAGCATGTTTCTTGTTATACTTCATCTTCAAATATTACTCACTGTAAATTCTTGACCACACTAGCTTTCTGTGTACATCTTTGCATTGTAGCCTGACTGTGGGTTAGATTTTTACCAAGCCCATGACGTCGGGCTCTGTGGCGGGGGGGTTGCCAGAAGATGGTTGCGGCAGAGGCCCCCACGGAAGCCAATGCCGGGAGGGCCCGACCCGATCTTCCCGGTGGCAGCCGAGACTCCGTGGCGGCTTCCCCTGCCGCTGGGCGACGGGACATCAATTTCAATATTTAAATCAATGACATGAAAAAATTTAAATCAACTTACCCGCAATCGTCTAAGGCCCGCTGTGATCTTCAGTGCAGCGGCCAGCTCTACCGCGCCTTCAATTCCCTGTCTGGGGAAAGCAGGCGTGACGCTGGTGAGGAGAGTGGGGGGGGGAGTTAAGATTTATAGTGCGGGGGGGTGGGGGGTGTTTGGACCAGTGTCAAATAAGCATCATCAGTGTAGGGGTTTGTGGGAAGGGTTGAACTTTCAACTCTGTACAGTCTGGCGGGGGGGTGGCGGGTGGAAGGTCAGAATTCAAAGATAAGTGTTTGGTGGGGTGGATGGGCAAATACCTAATGTAAGTTTTATTGGTGGGTTTGAAAGGGGCATTACAATTTTATTTTGTAAATTTTGGAAGGCTTCACTTTTAAAATCCTTTAAAAATGGTGCCAACGCCTGCGCACAGGCAGTTGACGCCATTACTGGTGATGGACAGCCCACTCCTTCCACGTGTTTGGGGAAGGGGCCGGGCGGGACGCCTTGACTATTTAAATGAGCCACCGCGCAGGTGATAGTGGCGGCTCTTCGGCATGCGGCCCACATTTTTTGAGGCGACGGGTTCTTAAAATCCAGTCCTGTGTGTCCTTTATCATCAGCAGCAATTTTATTCTAAGATATATGTGACCATGCTTCCAGAAAATAAATGAGGGTAGGGCGGTGCAGTGGTTAGCACCGCAGCCTCACAGCTCCAGGGACCCGGGTTCGATTCCGGGTACTGCCTGTGTGGAGTTTGCAAGTTCTCCCTGTGTCTGCATGGGTTTTCTCCGGGTGCTCCGGTTTCCTCCCACAAGCCATATCAACTTGCAGGTTGATAGGTAAATTGGCCATTATAAATTGTCACTAGTATAGGTAGGTGGTAGGGAAATATAGGGACAGGTGGGGATGTTTGGTAGGAATATGGGATTAGTGTAGGATTAGTATAAATGGGTGGTTGATGTTCGGCACAGACTCGGTGGGCCGAAGGGCCTGTTTCAGTGCTGTATCTCTAATCTAATCTAATCTAATCTAATCTAAATGACTATTAGTGTTGTACAATAACATCGCTGATTGTAATTTCTCCGGCAGAATACCTTTTCCTAAGTCCTAATATATTTTGCTACAAATCTATTATATAATTCCTATATTTACCCCTGAATATAGGAATATGGGATTAGTGTAGAATTAGTATAAATGGGTGGTTAATGGTCGGCACAGACTCGGTGGGCTGAAGGGCCTGTTTCAGTGCTGTATCTCTAAATAAAAACCAACATGGTTCATGTTTCAGTTGACTCACACTAATGGCTCTATCTCTTATTTTCCAATACTCTCAGTGAACAAATAGAATGCTCTAAAATTAACTCGACCTTAATTAAATATTTAAGCAGATTTAGAGGTTATATACTGTCTGCTTTTGACCATTAGCACTGAACCTCCATCAGTTCTAGTTACATTTATATTTGGTGACGCAATTTAAAATTTCTTGCTAATGTTGCTATTGCAGGAGTTACCAGACATGTGAACAGTGTAAAACAATGCAACCTTGATGTAGGTAAAATAAAATGGAAATAATACTTTTTCCAACCCTGTCAGGAGGTATACTTAACTTTGTTTACATTTCAGTACCAAATAATTATCCAGGTCCAACATGAATGCTGAGTCTTGCTCAGATGAAAGGCCCCATCTGGTTGCCAAACACCATGTCACCTGAGCAGATCTTTTTATGGGTGGGAGACTTGATTATATATTCTCTCTTCTCGTTCTGAAGGCACTCTGTAACTGTTGGTTGGCTGTACAAACTTGGGAGGGGGGGGTGGAGTTATTGCTTCTGCATGTGTACCTGATGAGCAGCAGAAGTCACCTCGATCATGCTCAACAGCAGGAATTGGCTGCTTTCCTTCCTGCCGCACCCCCCTCCACCTCCTCCTCCCCAGCCCAGGTGCCTGAAACCACCTGGACTGTTTCATCAGCTAATATTAATTAACAGCACAGATAAAAAACCGAACCTGGGACCTTTTCAGGTCCGTACAACTGAATGGTTTATCCACTTATATGAGGCAGTTGGACAGTTGAGACAAACACTTCTTCCAATTACACTCCAGTTTTGTTTTCTCTTCTTACTCTCTCGCTCTTGAAGGAACAAATTAAATTGTCTCTTTCAGCATCACCTCACTCAATCCTCACTCTTTTACTGGCACCAGTCCTTGGTTGCACTCTTTTCCTAAAGTGGCTCCCAGTGGTCTTTTGAGGGAAGGGACAAACTACATAATCAGTCTCTTTTTTTTTCACCTTGTGCTGTCTTCCATGAACTGGAATCTAATTCAGGACCAAGGTAAGGGTGGCTGGGAACTCCCTGAAGGATATTAGTGAACCATTTGGGTTTTTACAACAATCCAGCAGCATTCATGATAGTTTTGCTGGTACTAGCCCACAAATTACCAGATCTATTGACATCGGGTTTCACAACTTGCAGTCGTGGTTATATGAAGCTTGATTAACACCCAGAGTTTATGAACAGACTCCAGTTCTACACTTTGTGGTTGACACTTCAATGCCCTCAAGGCAACAGGGATGGGCAATAAATGCTGCCTTACTATGTCGCCCACATCCCCGAGAACAAAAATATGATCCAGGACAGCAGGCACAGTGAATGTATAGGTTTAGTATTTGTGCCTGAACCACAAGGTGAGAGGCTCTGCCAGGAATGAAATGAGAAGGCCTGGGGCAGATGGTGGCTTGCATTAAATAGTCTCTGCATTATAATCTGCTTCTTGTTAAATGACGGTTTCAGCAGGCTCTCCGACACCATGTTAAAATAAAGTGTTTGTTATACAATGGATACAGGAAGTACAGAGACAACAAAAGTTAGAGAATATTTCGAAGAAAGGAATAAAGTTCAAATGCAAATGTAGTTTGTGGCAGTCCTCTTTCTGTGTTTGTTCCCCTCTGTGTTCGTGCCATCAAAGGTCAATCATGCGTTGAGTATGTCTTGTGTAACTCGAGCACCTGCACAATGAATTGGGAAATTGGCTGGTGTTATTGGAGGCCTCACCGAGCTTTTTAAATGTCAGAAACTGAAGTTAGAAAATCAAAAGTAGTAGGTTTCGGCATGTGGGTGACTGATAATTACTGTGCTGGGAATTCTATAATTTTATTACACAGTGCTACGCCTTTAATTATTGGAAGCCTAAATAAAAGGAAGGAATACACCAACCAAAAATACAGGAAAGAAAAAGGAATGAAAAGGAGAAATGAAAACTTTTCAAAAAGAAGTAGCAAGATTGCTAAAAAGGTTGGCAAATTTGTGCAACTGAAGAGCTGGCAAAATTAAAAACAAAAGTAACCAACTCAATATATGTCTTTTATTTTTTTTTAAAAAAGAAAAATAATTCTGCTTGCAGAAGGATTGGCTGTAATAAAACATTCTTTGTGGTTTGTATTTTCATTTTTATAGACTTTAGTTTACTTGATGTTCAGATTGCACCAAATTGAGCCATTATGCACTTCAGGTGATCAAAGGTTCCCCAGGATGCTATGCATGCTTTGATGAGAAGTTATAAAATAAATGTAACATTTGTGGGAAGAAGTTTGAGACGACACACTTTGTAACTCCTGCGGAAGTTGCAATAAGCAGCAAGATGCTCAATGTTCACTAAATGTGGAACACAGCTTCATTCCCAACATCCTCGATAACCTATATTCCAGATGTCGCTGGGGTTGATGTGAGGAGATGCTAAGGCAAGCAGATAGTAGGCCCCTCTCTAGATGAACGGAGGGATGGACAGTAATCCTAGGACGCCCTTGTGCACTTCCCAATAGCCAGCTTCAGGGCTGCACTCTAGGAGGAAATTATTTATGATCCTAGCCTGGGCTGTTGCTGATAGGATAGAAAATGCAGCTAGTTGTTCCTTGAACTTATGTGACTTACTTCTGGCGGATTGTTTGTGTCCAATCAGAAGAGTTGGTGGGATTACAGATCAGAACCGGACCATCATGCCCATTCTTTAGTCTTGATTACTCAATCGTGGACTCCCTCTGACTCACCACCAAGATCTTTATTCTCAATTCTTATGTGAATCCAGCCAATCTATTAATAGCTCTGTACCACTTTTCTTGAAATGGGCCCTTTTTAAAGCTAATAACTAACTCAACTTTCTAATTTTTCTGGCAATCTGTTCCACATCTGATCCGATACCCTAGGGAAAAGTAAACATTATCTCATCTCTAATCTAGTCCAAGTGAGTTGTGTTCTCAACTTCTGTACTCACAGTCCAAAATAAATAGTCTGCTTACCTCAACTTTATCTATACCATTTTCAGAATTTTAAAAATCAGTAACACAGCTCCTCTCAATCATCTTTTCTGTATTGAAAAGAGGTTTCTGCATGCCTGTGCATACTACACCTGTAACCCAATGGGTGCTGGGTGACACAAACTCTTTGTGGATCAGCCTTGGACCAGACTCATCTGGGCTTTTGGTTGGCTACAAGGCTATCCTTTATCACTGGAAAAGTCCTGATCATATCAAATGTGGCTGAGGAAAGGAAATACACTTTTTATTAGCAGCCTTGGGGTAAATTGGCAAGAAGACAAGGAAAGCTTTATTAAAATTTTTTTTAAATCATGAGGGTATGAAATCTGCTCCAGTTTAATTTTGCTAAGTGTAGAAGGAAAAGACTGTAATGCTTTGGGCTGTACTTTTGCTCTTGCCCAACATAAAACCCAGCTTTTATAGCCAAGCCAAACCTTGTACCCAACCCTGCCATCTGGGATAGCGTTCCCTGGTTAACAGCTTGATTGATTTACTGGGAGAATTTTAACTGGGAAGCTAAATGGAGCAGGGACCTATCCACCCTTTTCTCCCCCTGTATGGCCGACTGCAATTTTAATTTGCCTGCGGCATGGATACCTGCACAAGGCAGTGACTCCGCTTCAGTTACACAGATCAGGTTTTGATTACTTCACTGGGGCATGATCTGCTATTTTTACCTCAGGCCTGAGCAGGAAGCAGTGACTGGGGCCCCACAAGACAACCTTGGGTCTACAGTACCCCAGGCTCCCTCAGCCCAACAGAAATGCCGTCCTCACCACTTACTATGTGCCAGAAACCATTAGTCCTCGGAGGCAGCCTCTGAGCCACACAATTTTAAGTATCGAGCAGCTGCTTCCTGCCAACTTCTTGCCTCTTTTGGTTATGAAGTGACATTTTCATGAGGCCTGGTTGTTAAAATCAGCCGAGCCTCCCGACTACTGCTGCTGGACCGTGACGAGATTCGCTTTGCCGCATTCCTGCCCAGGAGGAAAAATCAACCCCATTGTCTCTCGATTACACTTCGGATTTCCAACACATACCACGCTACTTCAGAAGTCAATTAGTATCAGTCACATTAGACACTTTCCTAGCAGACTCTGTACTAAACAGATTTAGTCACACACTGTAATTTACAGCATGGAACAAGAAGTTGTTGAAGCTAGTCAAAAAAATGAACAGCTTTGAACCAGTTCATGAATGGCTTCAGTAGACAATCCAGTCTGTCAAGTCGCAATGAATGATTGTATTTGCCAACGTACTCCCGCTTCTTGGAATAACTGCCCGACCCTTACCAATTACATTCTTCCTTAGAATTCTGTAGGCATCTTGCCCATGGAGCTACATCTTGTCTCAGTGTTTGTTGTGGCTCAGTCAAAATTATAACGATAACTGGTACATCAAAAATGTTTTAAGTGGGAAGGAAAATCAGTTGGTTTGTGTAACAGGCTTCCGATTAGCAACTGCTTGTAATTACCCCCGTGTATCGCTTTCTCCTTATCCCTTTGCCACGTTGTCCCATTTCCCAATCAGTTGTGTTCCGGTGATACATATTTTTAATGATATAAATGCCTTAGCCATAATCCAGTGCGGATGAGTTTATGCAGCCCGCTTCTGTGGGACAACATGAACTTGCTTGTTCATTGACCACTTCCCTGTTTTGAGATAGCCGAGATTGACTTTTGCTTATACCTATGGCATAACGCTATCAATCTCAATGTCTGAATTCTCGATTGGCTGAAGATCCAGCCTCTGATGCTGGCTTTACAATTCTTCTGTGGAGTTGCTTCCACCCCAAAAATGGCAATGGTGGGAGCCAAAAGGGGGAATAAATAAAGTATGCAAATTGTTAAAAAGCTGTTTTGTGGGGTGACAAAGATATCAAAAAGAAAATTGAAACTAAAGTTTAAAAAGATGATGATTGATCAGAAAACAAATTGGAAAGGAGGAATATGTAGAAGAGGCATGAGAGGTCAAGCAGATATGTTTGCATTTTAATTTTAATTAAAATGAATGCTTAAGAACTGTTCCAGTTGTATAGGGTTTGCATTACTGCTCATTGGAGGAGCTTTATTACTGTAATATTAGTGTTGTTTTCAGTATTGCTGTGTGTTTCTTAAAACCTTACAAAACTAAGCATTCCAGGAAGGTGACTAGCTCTGCAGACTTGATGATGAATTAAAGGGCTGATTCCATGAGTACGTTCTCTCAGCAGGAAACGTTGCTCACAGAGAATCGCCGACCCGCAGACCTTGATTTTCCATCCTTTTAAACGAATAGATGGAAAATCACGAGCTCCAAGCCGGAATTTCTCAAGCTGTGCTTCCTGTGAGTGCCCGATAGGGGAATTGGCCAATAAATCTGTAGCACCCCTCAACTCCATTCCGTCCCTTTTTAAGTGGTTAAACCATTGAGATGCTGAAACGTTTGACTGTGCTATAAATTATAAATTCAAATGCAAGATCCAATTTTAGTTCAAGTATAAACACTAATTTTTAAAAAGACGAGTTGGGAGACATCCCAGGAACATTACTGCTGATTTAAGTTTGGTACTGTACATTAACTGTTCCCTCCTCAGACATACAGACATCATTATTATATACCCTGTATCTAAGGAGGGAACCTGAAGTGAGCTATTTAAATTGGACTTTCTATATTAAACAGGTCCAATAAAAAAGGTTCAAAATTGATGTCGTGATTGTTGGTAGTAACCATGATGCATCAATTATATTCCTTGCTGTGTAATTTATGGCTACTGCTTGTTCTGTGCCTGTGATTTTCCCTGATATTGAAATATGACTGATCTGTGCAGGGGAAATACTTTGAAATCCAGTTTAGCCCGGGTGGGGAGCCAGATGGTGGAAAAATCTCCAATTTCCTACTGGAAAAATCCCGGGTTGTTACACGGAATCCTGGAGAACGAAGCTTCCATATTTTTTACCAGGTTAGTAGTAAAGCTTTAGTTTCCTTTCACAAGAAAGAAAGAATTTGACTGAAATTGCGGGAGGCAATGCTGACAGTGGAAAGTGTGGGTATCCAGCCATTCTTGTCTCTGCAAGATGTGTTTTAAGGGTGCTTAATAACAATGTACTATTTAAAAACCCCACAACTGGTGAATGATGTGACTCAGATTCACTCAGTCTGTAGATAAAGTATTTCATACAAATACAGCTGAAACATTTAAAAGATATAAATGCTTTACCTATAACCTGTGACTTTTCTAATATTTGTCAGTTCCGAAGAAGGGTCACTGACCTGAAACGTTAACTCTGCTTCTCTTTTCACAGATGCTGCCAGACCTGCTGAGTGGTTCCAGCATTTCTTGTTTTTATTTCAGATTTCCAGCATCCGCAGTATTTTGCTTTTATTAAATACTTTACCTACTTTAGTTGCCAATTAATTACATCTGCTACATTATGGAAATTCCTAAAGGCTGGGCTTTCTGTTCTCCAGTTTGTCATATGGACACTGGCAATCTGAAACAATGGGCTTTAATCATAGAATGCTTACAGCACAGAAGGAGGCCATTCGGCCTGTCGTGTGCATGCCATTTGGCTCTCTGCAAGAGCAACTCAGCTTGTCTCACCCCCCCTGTGCTTTCCCCGTAGTCCATTCTCTTCAGGTGCTTATCCAAATCCCATTTGAAAGCCATGATTGAATCTGCCTCCATCACTCACTCAGGCAGTGCATTCCAGATCCTAACCACTCGCTGCGTAAAAAGGTTTTTCCTCATGTCGCCGTTGGTTCTTTTGCCATTTACCTTAAATTGTGCCCTCTGGTTCTCGACCCTTCCACTAGTGGGAACAGATTCTCTCTATCTACTCAGTCTAGACCCCTCATGATTTTGAACAGCTCTATCAAATCTCCTCTCAACTTTCTCTTCTCTAAGGAGAACAGCCTCAGCTTCTCCAATCTATCCACATAACTGAAGTCCCTCAACCCGGAACCATTCACGTAAATCTTTTCTGCACCCTTTCTAAAGCCTTCATATCCTTCCTAAAATGCGGCGCCCAGAATTGGACATGATTTTCCAGTTGAGGCCAAACCATTGTTTTATAAAAGTTCATCATAACATTCCTTGTTTTTATACTCTATGCCTCTATTTATAAAGCCTAGGATGCTGTTTGCTTTATTAACCACTTTCTCAACCTGCCCTGTCACCTTCAACGATTTGTGCACTTACACCCCCAGGTTTCTCTGTTCCTGCATCCCCTTTAGAATTGTTTTGTTTTATACGGCCTTTCCTCATTCTTCCTACCAAAATATAAAATTTCACACTTCTCTGCATTAAATTTCATTTGCCACGTGTCAGTCCATTCCACCAGCCTGTCTGTCTTCTTGAAGTCTATCACTATCCTCCTCACAGTTCACAATACTTCCAAGTTTTGTGTCATTTGCAAATTTTGAAATTGTGTCTTGTACACCAAGGTCTAGGTCATTAATATAGATCAAGAAAAGCAGTGGTGCTAGTACCGACCCCTGGGGAACCCCACTGTATACCTTCCTCCAGTCTAAAAAACAACTGTTCACCACTACTCTCTGTTTCCTGTAACTCAGCCAACTTCATATCCATGCTGCCACTGTACCTTTTTATTCCATGAGCTTCAACTTTGCTGGCAGGCCTATTATGTGGCACTTTATCAAACACCTTTTGAAAGTCCATGTATACCATTTCAACCACATTACCCTCATAAATCCTCTCTCCATTACCTCATCAAAAAACTCGATCAAGTTAGTTAAACACGACTTGCTCTTAATAAATCTACTGGAGTTCCTTAATTAATCCACATTTACCGAAGTGACCTGTGAACTTTGTCTCGGATTATCATTTCTAAAAGCTTTCCCACCACCAAGGTTAAGCTGACCTGTAGTTGCTGGGTTTATCCTTACATCCTTTTTTGAATAAAGTTGTAACATTTACAATTCTCCAATCCCCTGGCACCACCCCTGTATCTAAGGAGGATTGGAAGATTATGGCCAGTGCCTCCACAATTTCCTCACTTCCCTCAGTATCCTCGGATGTATCCCCTCTGGTCCTGATAGCTTATCATAAGAACATAAGAAATAGGAGCGGGAATAGGCCCTTCGGCCCCTCAAGCCTGTTCCATCATTCAATAAGTTCATGGCTGATCTGATTGTGGCCTTTCCTGTCAGCTCCCTATAACCCTTGACTCCCTTGTAGATCACAAATCTGTCTAACTTGAATATATTCAATGACCCAGCCTTCACTGCTCTCTGAGGTAGAGAATTCCAAAGAGTGATGATCCTCAGAGAAGAAGTTCCTCCTCCCCTCCATCTTAAATGGGTGACCCCTTGTTCTGAATCTGTGCCACAGTTCTAGATTTCCCCACGAGAGGAAACATCCTCTCAGCATCTACTCCGTCAACCCCCCTCAAAATCTTTTATGTTTCAATAAGATCAGCTCTCATTCTTCTAAGCTCCAATGGGGACAGGCTCAATCTGCTCAACCTTTCCTCATAAGACAAACCCTTCATCCCAGGATTCGACCTTCTCTGAACTGCCTCCAATGCAAGTATATCCCTCCTTAAATAAGGAGACCAAAAATGTACAGTACTGTAGGTATGTTCTCACCAACACCCTGTACAGTTGTTTTTATCCGTTCCTGGGATGTGGGCGTCGCTGGCCAGGCCAGCATTTATTGCCCACAATTTATTGCCCCTAATTGCCCTTGAGAAGGTGGTGGTAAGCTGCCTTCTTGAACCGCTGCAGTCCATGTGGGGTAGGTACACCTACAGCGCTGTTAGGAAGGGCGTTCCAATATTTTAACCCAGCAACAGTGAAGGAACGTCGATATAGTTCCAAGTCAGGATGGTGTGTGGCTTGGAGGGGAACTTGCAGGTGGTGGTGTTCCCATGCATCTGCTGCCCTTGTCCTTCTAGGTGGTAGAGATCGTGGGTTTGGAAGGTGCTGTCTAAGGAGCCTTGGTGCATTGCTGCAGTGCATCTTGTAGATTGTACACACTGCTACCACTGTGCGTTGGTGGTGGAGGGAGTGAATGTTTGTGGATGGGGTGCCAATCAAGTAGGCTGCTTTGTCCTGGATGGTGTCGAGCTCCTTGAGTGTTGTTGGAGCTGCACCCATCCAGGCAAGTGGAGAGTATTCCATCACACTCCTGACTTGTGCCTTAGATGGTGGACAGGCTTTGAGCAGTCAGGAGGATTCCTAGCCTCTGACCTGCTCTTGTAGCCATGGTGTTTACATGGCTACTCCAGTTCTAGGACACTGCCCTGAGGAACTCCTGCAGTGATGTCCTGGAGCTGAGATGATTTACCTCCAATAACCAACAGCCACAACCATCTTCCTTTGTGCTAGGTATGACTCCAACCAGCAGAGAGTATTCCCCCTGATTCCCATTGACTCCAGTTTTGCTAGGGCTCCTTGATGGCATACTCGGTCAAATGCTGCATTGATGTCAAGGGCAGTCACTCTCACCTCACCTCTTTTGTTGTAGATGTCCATGTTTGAACCAAGGCTGTAATAAGGTCTGGAGCTGAGTGGCCCTCGTGGAACCCAAACTGAGTGTCAACGAGCAGGTTATTGCTAAGCAAGTGCCTCTTGATAGCACTGTCAACGACAGCTTCCATCACTTTACTGATGATTGAGAGTAGACTGATGGGGCAGTAATAGTCTGGGTTGGATTTGTCCTGCTTTTTGTGTACAGGACATACCTGGGCAATTTTCCACATAGCCAGGTAGATGTCAGTGTTGTAACTGTACTGAAACAGCTCGGCTAGGGGTGTGGCAAGTTCTGGAGCACAAGTCTTCAGTACTATTGCCGGAATGTTGTCAGGACCCATAGCTTTTGCAGTATCCAGTGGCTTCAGTTGTTTCTTGATAACACGCGGAGTGAATCGAATTGACTGAAGACTGACATCTGTGATGCTGGGGACTTCAGGAGGAGGCTGAGATGGATCATCAACTCGGCACTTCTGACTGAAGATTGTTGCAAATGCTTCAGCCTTATCTTTTGTAGTTGTAGCAAGACTTGCCTACTTTTATACTCCATCCCCCTTTCAATAAAGGCCAACTTTAAGTACAGCCAGCCTTTCTAATACGTCCTTTTTTTAAATCAACGTTTGGCCCATCTAGTGTCTGAACTACCCCCTTTTTCACTATAACGTTGTCAGCATCTTCTTCCTTGGTAAAGACAGATGCAAAAGTACTCATTTAGTACCTAACAACAGTTTATTTCATGGTATTTATTAGCATTTCCTCCTCCCCCCCCCCCCCCCCCCCGTCCTAATTTTCTCCTCCACCATTATCCTGTGATCTAGATCCCCTTTACTACCTTGGTCAAGAAAGCAGACAAGGAGTGTTGGTATGCTGCTAGGCTTTTGTGAGGCAGCTCGTCCCAATCCTGCCTTTCCACAAGATCTGCATATGGCCATTTTGCAACAAGTGTTACTGGATTGCCAGGCGTGGTATATTTGGCCGAGTTCCTTCCTTCCCTAATTCAGAGGTGTTGAGGCTATTTGTAGCACTCTTTCTTCTGTCCCAACTGAAAGACAATGTCTTTTAACTCCAGGACCAGCATGATAGCATTTTATGGCACCTTATGACTTTTTCTCTTCATGCAGACACTCAGCAGAAATACTTGTCTTTGAAGAGCCATTTTCCATTATTTTCATCATGTGACTGTGCTTCAATATGATTTATATCGATATTCCATTTGTATACAAGCTTGAAAAGGTTCATTGACCACTTTTTCATGAAGATTGTGTCCTTTTTAAGTGAGTCCTATTTTAAATGCAGAATGACGCAATTGACAAGAGCCTGTCTAAACTGGTGTGGTACTAGTTGACAGATGAGGCCCTTTAGCGCTTTGACGTGTTTACGTGGACTACAGGCAATGTAGAGGACACCACACTGACCGTGAGCAGTAAAGCTGATGTGTTCAAATGGACTGTTATCAGAATATCAGTGCATATAATGTAGTATCAGCTGTGGCTCAGTTGGTAGCACTATCGCCTCCGAGTGACAAGATTCTGGGTTCATGTCCCACTCTAGGGGGCTTGAGCCCAAAAATCAAGGCTGACACTCCAGTGTAGTACTGAGGGAGTGCTGCACTGTCAGAGGTGCCATCTTTCAGGTGAGATGTTAAACTGAGGTGCCATCTGCCTGCTCAGGTGGATGTTAAAGACCCCATGGTGCCATTTTGAAGAAGAGCAGGGGAGTTATCCCCAGTGACCTGGCCAATATTTATCCTTCAATCAACATAGCAAAAACAGATTATCTGGTCGTTATCACTTTGCTGTTTGTGGGAGTTTGTTGTGTGCAAATTGGCTGCCACGTTACCTGCATTACAACAGTGACTGCACTTCAAAAAGTACTTTATTGGCTGTCAAACATCCTGTGGTCATGAAAAGTGCAATATAAATGCAAGTCTTTTTATACGCAATTGTGTTAGTAAAAGCATCAAGCTGTCCAAAACTTGACGTGTTTAAGCGATGTTGCACTGTCTGCCAAATCAGTTAGTTACATCTTTTTTTGATTTTATTTACTATTAACTTCATTACTGGACATTGTTTGGACTGTTTTTATAATCCTGGAATTAGCAATCTAATATAATTAAAATTCTGACATTACACAGCAGGTTCATCAGTTGATAGTTTAATATTTGTGAAAGCTTTGTCAGAGATACCAATTTTTTTCCCTTTTCAGGTGCTGAGTGAGTGACTAGCTGTGCATTTCCAGCACGTTCTATTTTTATTTCAGATTGCCAGCTTTTATCTTTTTATCTACCTGTTGAATTGTCTTACCTAACGTTACATTAACAATTCTCCTTGCTTGAACTCTAGTTTGGACAGGGGCTGTGACCACGTTTCATTTATAGAACAACTGCTCCTGGCAGCAGTAATTTTTTTTTTTTGTGTGGTATTATTTTCCACCCAGGAATTTGTTTGTGTGCATCATCAGAGATTGGCCATTTCTTTTGTTAATATAATGCAACACGTAGCAGAAATTAAATTCAATATCAGCAGCCACATTACTCTGTTTCCCTTTGAACCTATGTATGGCATATTTCCTGATGTCATTTGGTGATTTCCTTGCAGTAAGCGGCTGCTCCCCTTGCATTTCTATTGCACGCAAATCGTTGTACCTGGGCTTTCGAATTGAGAAGAATGGCTGATGTCTCTCAGCTTGGCTTCATTGGGTGTGACAAACTAATGATTAATATCTATTTATCAATACTTTTTATAAAAGATTTCTATATCCATGCCTGCTGCCAGCTGTGAAATATTGATGCCCCTTCTGGACAAATAGAACCAAGTTACAGTAAAGTGAATGAGTGAATAAATGTCCTTTATTCAACCAATTTATCTGTAATCCTACCCTCACAACAGTACAAGAACACAGATTAATGATCCTTTAATTGATCTCCAATTTTCCACACTATTCATGTGTGTTTTTTTTCCATATTTTGAAGATGGCATTTATTAGCACAGGTATTTTACCACCAGTGAGACGGTTCAAATTCAAGACATCGCTGATAGGAAAGGAATGCATGTGTATCACTGTGGCTGCACTTTCTTCACAGCCAATGAGGCAGAGTTTGTTCTGCTTTTACTGGGCATAAAGTATCACCTGGGTGGAACACAAAGGAAAATCAGGCAGGGAGGATTCCACACCTACAACCACCCTGCCAGACTTCCCTCTCTCTCCTTCGTCCAGGCAACCCAGATGAAAATCTACCTTGGTGACTGTTCCATGGAGGGGGCTCGATTGTGATTTTACACTTCGGGTTCACTTGGTCAAAGCACCATGTATGAAAGCAAAACTGTACCCCATCTGCCAGGTGTGCTCGGCTTGATTTAAGGACTTGAGCAAATAATAATTGTAAAATATAATGGAAAACAAACCATTCCTGAGTGATTGGGTAGATTAATTCATGGGATTCTTTTCCCTTCCCTTCCTCTCCTGATAGCGATAACTCTCGCTGAGGTTTTACAAGCACTGGAGCCTCCTACGACTGCTCCCATGTGGTAATTTGTCATGTGTGTGCCCTGAAAGTACCAGCAGGCTCTTAAACTGGGGAAGCATCCCAGTTGAGCCCAGTCATCACCTGCCATCGGCTTGCTGTCTAACAACAATCACTGAATAGCAATGAGGAGGCAGGAATTCCAGCTGATTTCCCCCGCACCCCTGCCCTCATATCTACAATGCAACCATTGCATTTTTGTTAAGAGTTGCATCCCCATACTCCAAATCTCAGAATATTTCTGGTGGTTCCTATGTCTTTTTATATATGCCTTTGCTTCTGTTCCTGTTACAGGGGTGCTGAGTCCAAATGTTAGTAGCCCAACTATTCTGAGATGGTGTCTTCCATTATAAATGGGGAACAGTTCACTGAAGAGGAAAACTCTTCTATCATGTATCCGATTTAAGCGGTTTGGTTTGCGCTGGTCCAAATTGAATTTGTTTGCTGTTAGCATTCCATTTGCAGCCTAGTCATGTAATTATGTAACTAGAGTTGACGCACGCATTGACTTTTGTTAAAATGTGGCCTGTTCTGCAAACATAGTGACCAACTGGCCTGATTTCTGTCCCTCTTTAAGCTTATTGAAGGTGCATCTGCAGACCAAAAATCAAACCTGGGAATCACCAACCTGGAATACTATTTTTACCTCAACCAATCGGGTTCCTACAAAGTGGATGACATTAATGACCGGAAGGATTTTCAAGAAACTTTGGTGAGGTTTTAATTTTAATTCCGTGCTTCACATAACCAGTCATCTTACTTCCGAAGAAGGGTCACTGACCCGAAACGTTAACTCTGCTTCTCTTTCCACAGATGCTGCCAAACCTGCTGAGTGATTCCAGCATTTCTTGTTTTTGTTTCAGTCATCTTACTTACTGACTTAAAGCATCTCTCTGGTTAGAGCTGTGTAGCCCACAGGCTCGATGGAGTAATTGCACAACATGGTGCCTCACTGTGCCCTGCAGACTGACATTTGCCAGGTTCCGTCAGAGTTGATTTCTTTATAATATGTCCCCCATTATTTGTAAAGTCTTCTCCCTTTTTTTAATTTGAAGGGTCAGTCAAACAAAGTATGCAATATCTGCCCAGGTTTTACAAAGCCAACTGCAGATCTGTTGATTCTTCTACAAAATCCTGAGATATTTGTACTGTTCAGTCACTGTTCTGAAAGGAATGAATGGTCAGAATTCCTCACTTGCGTGCTTTTTTGTAAATACTCATAATTTAACAGAACAAAACATCCATAAATTACAAACCAACAGTGAGCCCAAGGATTCTCCACATCACCCGTCCCATCAGATATTAATAAGCTTCAACAGCAACTTAAGGAGTTAATAGGTCTGTTTTGCATGTATGAGCTCTCTTAATTTTAAATGATTATTTGTTTGCAGCACGCTATGAATGTGATTGGAATCTTTGCTGATGAACAGACTATGGTTCTACAGATTGTGGCCGGTGTGCTTCACATGGGGAACCTCACTTTTAAAGAGGTTGGCAACTATGCTGCTGTAGAAACTGAAGAATGTGAGTACTTTGTTTCTGAATTGTACTGGAGTCTCAACTTTGTTACAAGTCAAGATGTAATGGTGAATTTGTACAAGAACACAGCTGGAGGACAGTGTGCAGTTTTGGGTTCCATCCTAATGGAAGGATATTGAGGCAATGGAGAGGATGCAGCACAGATTCACTGGAGTGCTGCCTGGTCTGAAAAAGGACCTGGAAATATTGGAGCTGTTTTCATTCAAACAAAGGGGATTACTGGGGGATTTGATGGTGTTTATAAATAAATTATGAATGGTCGGAACAAGATGGATAGAAACAGACTGTTTTCAGTGGACACAGATTTAGGGCAGAGCAGGAGAAACCTTTTTATACAAGGGGTCATGAGGAACATTCCATCAGAGTTAGCAATTAAAGCAGAAACCATGACAACATTTAAGAATAGTTCAGATAGGTTATTCAAGGAAACAGGATAAAAGATGTAGGAACAGTCTGGGCACATAGGATTAGGATTACTGCTTGTGTGCAGGATAACCACCAGTTTGGAACTAGTTGGGCCAAATGGCCCATTCTGTGTAAGCATTAGCAAAATCAACATAGACGTCGAGATTTAAGCACATTGCATCTACATTCTTGGAAACATTCATACATACTTTCCCTGCTGTTTTCATTCTTTCTTTCCATGGTTGTATTCAGAATCTGGAACGTACTTCCCTCGCCTGTGACACACTGCTCTGTGTGTCTCCAGCCATTCAGCGACGGCCTGGCAATCTTGCAATGTTGGAGCTGCTGTGTACATGTGTGCGTAGAAATATTGTGGTAGATTTTGACTTTGTGCGATAGCGTAAACAGGCAATAGCGAATCAGCAGCCTGTATGACCTCTCCTCTGATATTTATTTCCAATGTCCTCCACCAGGAGAGATGAAACGGCTGCCGACTCACCTGTTTTGCACTATGGCACAATGTCAAGATTGATCCCATAGAGTGAGAGACAGGTATTGGGGTTCTGACCTTCAATAAAACAGCAAGAAATTTTCAATCAAAAAAGGAGCAGGTTGGTGGGACATAGTTGGGTTTTTCTTTTCCTAAATTGTTCTTTTCTCATTGCAAGCAGTGGTTGAAACTGTTCTCCCCATTGAAGTTTATTAACCTTTGTTAAATCTGTTTTTGAAAGAGTGAGGTAAAATTTCCTCTCGATGCAATGAGAACCAGACAGGTTCTACAATGGGCGATCGGCTCCTCTTGATTTTGGCCCAAGTGCTGTAGGTTAAAATTTATCCCAGTGTATCTAAGTTGGAATTGGAGTCTCTCCTGAAGGTATGAAAAAGCTGATGTTTCATTTGACGGTTTGATTTACTGTACGATATAGAGTACTAAAAATAAATAGAGCCCTTGCAACAATAAACAGGAGTTCAGATGGCTACTGTCGGATTTCTGCATTGAACATTCTTTCTTGCCTCAGGAAGTGTTTGATTTCCTGTTGCTGTCTCTAGTGCGCAGTTTTACCTTGTTGCTGCACATATCTGCATTCTTTTTGCAGCGTTCCCTAATTACGGAGCATTTTTTCCCCCTGGGATTTTAGTGCCTGCCTGTAGTAGTCTACATCCTGTACTGTAGCATCTGTGCCTGCCACAGCTGCCAAAACCTACCAACTTTAATTTAAAACAGGACTCCTTCAGCTGATTGCAACCATCTTGTGACCATTCTGTGACCAAAATTCAGCATCTATAAAAAAATTTCCGTTTAAATTCCCAGTGGCATGAATTCCCAGAGCTCTTGACAGATTCCCAGAAACTCAATTCCTCTGGTTGGTCTGTAATTGTAATTTCAGGAGGATTAAAGGAGGCTTTTGAATCCTGTCCAAAAGTACGAGAATGATACGACCTCCTAAGGGGTTGTCTCCCTCCAGTTTACATCCGCCTCTCTTGAAGCCATTGGCTCAGACCTATAGTCCCACAAGTGTCAGTCAGCCTCCACGGAATGTTTGTTTCCTTTAAAGCTTCCTGGTGTCTACCCCGAGAAAGCAAACACACACTTGGGCAATCAATGCAAGTCTTAAGTGACTCTTCTGTTTCTTTATGGACTGCTGCGGGTAAGTTTCCCTCACTGTAGGAAAGAGCCCATTCTCCACTCAGCACCTCTCGTGATTGCATGGCCAACTTTGGGAGCCCATCACATGGGATAGCAGGAGCACAACTCTGCCCCACATCCAGTTGACAATGTGGGAGAGCTGATTGCCAACCCTCTGGAGAAACCGCCCAGTTTACATCCCATTGAATTTAATGGGGTGAAAATCGAACCTTTTCTACACGTGGCAAGTGGTCCGACCTGCCAGATTACCGCCCAGGTGGTGAAGATAAAAATTAGTGCCATTGTGTGGAGCATCAACACACATTGTCACCTGATCTTTTCAATGCATTTACTGTGTCAGCTGCGGGCCAGTGATAGCATTCTCTCTCCTCTTGAGTTGCAAGGTTCAAGTCCCACCACAGAGACATGAGCACAAAATCCAGCTTTATGCACCAGTACGGTGCAGAAAGGTAGCACAGGGGAGTTGTCCTTGGTGTTCTGGTCAATATTTATCCCTCAACCATCACCACTAAAACAGATTATCTAGTCATTGTCACATAGCTGTTTGAGACTTTGTGCAAATTGCCTGGCGCCTTTCCTGGCACAGTGGCGCAGTGGTTAGCACCGCAGCCTCACAGCTCCAGCGACCCGGGTTCAATTCTGGGTACTGCCTGTGTGGAGTTTGCAAGTTCTCCCTGTGTCTGCGTGGGTTTTCGCCGGGTGCTCCGGTTTCCTCCCTCCACCAAAGACTTGCAGGTTGATAGGTTAATTGGCCATTATAAATTGCCCCTAGTGTAGGTAGGTGGTAGGGGAATGTGGGGATGTGGTAGGAATATGGGATTAGTGTAGGATTAGTGTAAATGGGTGGTTGATGGTCGGCACAGACTCGGTGGGCCGAAGGGCCTGTTTCAGTGCTGTATCTCTAAATAAATAAATAAAAATAAACAGTGCCTACACTTCAGTAATGCTTCATTGGCTTCAGAGCAGTTTGGAATGTCCTAAGGTTGTAAAAGGCACTATATAAATGCAAGTTCTTTCTTTCACTGTTCGTGAAAATGTTTTCTTTGACACAGTACACCATGATTGACCTCCCTGCACACCTGTATTTTTAGTCTCATGCAACTGCATTTAATTCATAAGTGGCTTCAATCCAAATCCAAATGGAACTCCTATAATTAATTTAATGAGCAGCATGTGAATTATGCCTTTAAAAGTAAGAGTGTTGTGGTTCAGGGCAGTGAGCATGGTGCGCTGGCATTGTGAATTCTAATCACTCTTCGGTAATTAGGTTCATCTGAGTCTGAAAGTCCAAAACTTTGAAGGATTGTCATTCCCGTTCTAGTCCTTGTGGGCAGGAATTGCCAGAGCTCTAGTGCCTTGGGTTTGCCAAATAACCATAAATGCCTGTAACTGTAGCTCTGGCAAGATGAGAGTGTGAACGTTGAGATTGTGTAAAAGAGGATATCATTTGCTCCAACTTTCTGCTTGCTTTGCTGGATGACACTGGCTCATACTACCTCCCAGTAGTTAGGGGGTGGTGGTGGCGCAATGGTAATGACACTCCACTAGTAACCCAGAGCCCCAGGCTCTGGGGACATGGGTTCAAGTCCCACCACGGCAGATGGTGGAATTTGAATTCAATTAATAAATCTGGAATTAAAAGCTAGTCTAGTGGTGATCATGAAACCATTGTCAATTGTTGTAAAAGCCCATCTGGTTCACTAATGTCCTTTCGGGAAGGAAATCTGCTGTCCTTACCTGGTCTGGCCTACATGTGACTCCAGACCCACAGCAATGTGGTTGACTCTTAAATTCCCTCTGAAATGGCCTAGCAAGCCACTCAGCTGTATCAAACCACTACCAAGTCTAAGAAAAGGAATGAAATCGGACGGATTGACCTAGGTACTGAGAACGGCAAACCCAGCCCTGTTGACCTTGCAAAGTCCTCCTTACTATCAACTGTGGGCTGGTGCCCGACAAAGTCATACTCACAGAATCATACCTTGCAGACAATGTCCCAGACACCACCATCACCATCCCTGGCTGTGTCTTGTTGCAGATGCATCTGTCCATGACAGTATTGGTCGGAGTGAGCACTGCACAGTTCTTGTGGAGACAAAGACCCATCTTCACATTGAGGGTACACACAATTGTGTTGTGTAGCATTACCACCATAGATTTTGAACAGATCTAGCAACTCAAAATTGGGCATCCATGAGGCACTGCGGGCCATCAGCAGCAGCAGAATTGTATTCAGCCACAATCTGCCTGAAACAGTGGTGGAAGCAGATTCAATAGTAAGATTCAAAGGGGAGTTGAATATATAATTGAGAAGGAAAAATGTGCAGGGCCATGGGGAAAGAGCAGAGGAGAGGGACTAAATAGCTCTTTCAGAGAGCCAGTATAGGTAGAATGGGCCGAATGGCCTCTTTCTGAGCTATGTGATTCGATAAATTCCAGAGATATCTGATAATCTTAGTGCCTGATGATTTAAAAACAAATGATTCAGATGTATTGTATTTTTAGGAAAAGTCTACCAATTTACCTGAACGTAACATTTGGCCTGTGAAATTACTCTGATGAATATTAACTTTCAAGTGCTTAAATTGTTTGTCTTTAAGTCCTCTCACTATTCCAGTGGGAATGTTAACATATTTATTTTGAACAAGCTAACACCCCCAGTAAAATAGTGCCGGGAGGAAATTACAGACGAATACGTTGAGTATACGTATGCCAGCATGTCAGTGTCATTTTAGGGCTTATATTTATCTTATCTATAATTTAATCTTTCACAAGAAACTTGTTAATTATATCATTGTAAATCAAGCCACAGTAAAATATTTCTGAGTAAAGAAGGTTATCAGACTTGCAGCATTCTTATAATTTTGGTCACTGAATAAACCAGCGTGAAAATTCTGCATCAACTGACAAAATGTATTTTTTGCATTTATTTAATCGAAGCTGAATTTTAGTGTATCCATCGATTTTAAAACATGAGTTTGCCAAGAAGCCAAGACTCCCATATACATCGGGTGAACAAAACTCCTTAATTGAGCAAATGAATAACTCTTACTTATTTCTCCCACAGTCTTGGCATTCCCAGCTTTCCTACTTGGTATTGATCAAGAGCGACTAAAGGAAAAATTGACCAGCAGGAAAATGGACAGCAAGTGGGGAGGAAGGTCTGAAACCATTAACGTGACATTGAATGTGGAGCAGGCATGTTACACTAGGGATGCACTTTCCAAGGCTCTTCACTCACACATCTTTGACTATTTGGTAGATGTAAGTAGAGTTGGGCACTTTGTCTTGGCACAGACACAAATGTGGCTTCTAATGATCATGAAATGAGGTCATCCTGTTAAGTATTTAAAGGGACAGTACCCAGCTGGTCACGGTTCTAAATCGCTTCCTAGGTGGGCCTATAAAATGAATGGAGCTGTTTTGGGACATCTTTACCAGTCAAATCAGCAGTTAGGCTGTGAAAAGACTGCTTGAAATGATGGGTTAATATGAAGCAGTAAACATGACAGTACAGTTTCTTTTTATATGTTACTAATGCATTTGTGGGTGTATTTAATTCACACAGATCCGAGGAAGTGCTTTGAACAATGAGGACTCCCTCAGACTGTCCTTCCGCTTTAGCTGAATCCCTTAGACTAATTGAAGTGCTTTTTACTGTATGGCATTGTTTTGTATTTTATTTCCCCCCAACAATTGCAGATGTTTTTTGCGACATGTGTTCTGTTGTTGCTTTCACAAAAGTAACCTTGTTTGACTGTGGCATGAAGAGAACATTAACTCCCTTTGTTAAATTTTCCCATGTACCAAGTGCATCATTGATACGGCATTTAAAAAATACTTGTTAGAAGCAGCAGAGAGAATACACTGCACAAAACAATGGACTATCAGGGCAGCTGCAATTAAATGCTTTGGGAGGGTTAGGAAGGCATGGAGGATGGGAAAGGCGTGGGGGGGGCGGAATGTTGGCAGGATGGAGGGCAGGGAATGCATGGAAGGAGGGGGAATGCATGGGAGGTATGGAATGGGAATGGGAGGAATGGAAAGGGGGATGGGAGGGTTGTGGTTGGCATAGGAAGACTGGGTGGGATGGGGGTGACACGAGAGGGATGAAAGGAATGGGATGGGAATGGCATGGGAAGGATTGAATGGCATAGGATGGGGATTTAAAGAAGTACCTTTGCAATAAAGGTTCTAATTTTACCGCAAATGTTTTTCAGGTCAGAAGGTAAGGAGAGCTCAACAGCAAATTCACCCTCGCTGGTGGGATTGACAGGGTGGGGGAAGAATGGGATGGCATCAGAGGGGCAGGGGGAAGGAATGGGGTTGGCATGGATGAGAAGGAATGGGAGATGGGATGGGAATGATATGAGAGGGATGAAAGAAATGGGATGGGTATGGTATGAGAGGGATGGGATTGGGATTTAAAGAACTAGTGATGCAATAAAGATACTGATTTCACGGCTAATGTTTCGTGGGTCTCTGCTCGTCTAATATGTTAGGGCATTGAGCTGATCGGTTATCCAGCAGATTTGGAGCCTCACTGTTGTTGGTAAAAAGAGAATGGACTGAATTTTATGTGCCTGCCGCCATTTTGGAGGCAGGTGAAAAAAATGGCGGCCCTCACAGCCGCCGCAATCTTCCGTGCAGCGACTTATTTAATAGCCAGGGCGACCACCAACCCGCCCCCCACCCCCCAACCAATCAAATGGAGGGGGCGGGCTGTCCGTCCCTGGCAATGGCGTCAGCTGCTTGTGTGTAGGCGCTGCCGCCATTTTTAAAAAGACTGTCAGCCCTACCAGGAAATTTAAATATTTAAAGGGAAATGTAATTAAAATAAATAAATACATACATCTCTTTTGTCCCTCTCCCACACCTCCAATAACAAATTAATTATTTGCACTCCCCCCCCCCCCCCCCCCACCTCCCCCACAAAACACTTATCTTTGCCATCTGACCTTCCCCCCCCCCATAAACTGCACAAACTTTCAACTCCAACCCTTCCCACCATCCCCTACACTCATGACACTAATTTGACCCCATTTCTCCCCCCACCCCCCCCCCATAAACTGCACAAACTTTCAACTCCAACCCTTCCCACCATCCCCTACACCCATGACACTAATTTGACCCCATTTCTCCCCCCCCACCCTACCCCCGCACTGATAAATTTGCCTCCCCCCTTCCCCACAAGTGTTCCGCCTCATTTCCCTGGATGGGGATCCGACGGCGCGGGAATGCCGGCTGCTGGGGTGAAGATTGTTGGGGGACATCAGGAGGCGATGTGAGATGAATTAATTCAGTTATTTTAATTTCTTTAAATATTTAAATTGCGGTCCCATTGCCGAGCAACGGGGCGGCCACCACGAGGCATCGCGGCCACCACGAGGCATCGCCGCCACCAGCAGTATCGGGCCGGGCCCTCCCAGCGTCAGGATGCATGGCGACCTTTCCCGCTGACATTTTCTGACCCCTTGCCCCCCCCCTCCCACCCCCATCGCGAAACCCGACATGGTGGGGGGGGGGGGGAGGGTCAGTAAAATCCAGCCCAGTATATGGATTATTGGTTAAAAATGAACAATATAACTTCATGTAAATAGGGAGTTAACCATTTGGTTGAAAGCAAACTTTATTCAAATCCTATTTTTTTTTGTGTGTGATGTTTTCTGCTCAATATGAGGGATATGTGCTCTTTCGAAATGGAACACCTTCCTCGCTGCCTTGTCAGTAGCAAGACGGAACAGTTGAATGTAGAGTACTGCTCTTTTCCCATCAATGTTCTCGCTTTCTCTCCTTTAAAGTGTGGGCTCTTGCTGGGTATCACGTCTAAGTGGTCACTCTGCATCTGTGAGCCAAGACCAGAAGTGTCAGCAGGCTATTGAGCCGGGGAAGGTATCACAGCTGATTCTGTCTGTACTCAATGCCCAAAATGTTCACTTTCCAGCATGCTTCACTGGAACCATCAGGTGTCAGGTCCAATCTGATCATCTGCCCCCTCTAGCTCAGGGGCACTGAAATCAACTGCAGCATTTGTATCTCCACCCCTAGTGAGATCTGCTAACTCCGGGCAGATCGGACAACTCCCAGTTTGTATGACTTTGGTGTTGCACCAGATGCTCATTAGGCCATCAGGGGAGATTCCCCTTTCTCTGATCCTGCTGAATGATTTCTCGGGAGGTATTTGACAGATTTTCTTTTCTGGAGGGCAAGGTTGCAGGATGTAAGCTGTCAATCTTATTGTCCAACTTTCCCATTTATTTTATATTGTGCCTCTTGTGACCATGTGAGAATCGTGTGCAGTGAATGAATTGAATGAAGGTGGAAATTGATGAGGGGGGTGTTTGTGTCTCCAGTACTTAAAGCATTTTGATTTAATCTGCACTGATACATTGTAATAGGGAATGACTCCAAACATTCATGCCCCTTTTTTAAAAGCAGTGATAGCTCAGCGGGTAAATGCCCTGCCAAATGTTGGTACTGAGTCGTGCAGACTAGTAAAGTTTCAGGTTTGATTGCAGGCCTTTGTGAGTTAGCTGATCTCCACTGGATTAACAGTGGAAACACAGTATTCTCGCCTAGAAAGAGGAAAACAGTCAGCGAGCCGACTCCTGACTGCTGTCCAATGGTCCCCACTCCTGTAAAGTGTGTTTTCTTGAATGTCATGGGAAGACAAGGTTGTGATTGACAGTGATGCTCCTTACAGTTCATTAGCCTACTGACGCTCTCTGCGTAGGCTAAGATTCATGGATGAATGTAGGCACGTGGGTTAAGTATCCCGCATGGGATATTGGTTAAGAAGGTTGCAGGAGCCCATGGGATCCAGGACTATTTGGCAAATTGGATCCAAAATTGGCTTAGTGGCAGGAGGCAGAGGGTGATGGTAGAGGGTTGTTTTTGTGAATGGAGGCCTGTGACCAGTGGTATACCACAGGGATCGGTGCTGGGACCCTTGCTGTTTGTAGTGTATGTTAATGATTTAGACGTGAATATAGGAGGTATGATCAGTAAGTTTGCAGATGACACAAAAATTGGTGGTGTCGTATATAGTGAGGAGGAAAGCCTTAGATTACAGGACAATGTAGATGGGCTGGTAAGCTGGGCGGAGCTGTGGAAAACGGAATTTAATTCTGAGAAGTGTGAGGTGATGCATTTTGGGAGGATTGACAAGGCAAGGGAATATACAACGGATGGTAGGACCCTAGGAAGTATTTAGGGTCAGGGGGATCTTGGTGTACTTGTCCATAGATCACTGAAGGCAGCAACACAGGTAGATAAGGTGGTTAGGAAGGCATATGGGATACTTGCCTTTATTAGCCGAAGCATAGAATATAAGAGCAGGGGAGGTTATGATGGATCTGTCTAAAACGCTAGTTAGGCCACAGCTGGAGTACTGTGTACAGTTCTGGTCACTGCACTATAGGAAGGATGTGATTGCACTGGAGAGGGTGCAGAGGAGATTCACCAGGATGTTGCCTGGGATGGAGCATTTCAGCTATGAAGAGAGACTGGATAGGCTAGGGTTGTTTTCCTTAGAACAGAGAAGGCTGAGGGGGGACCTGATTGAGGTATACAAAATTATGAGGGGCATTGATAGGATAGATAGGAAGAAATTTTTTCCCTTAGCAGAGGGATCAATAAGCAGGGGGCATAGATTTAAGGTAAGGGGCAGGAGGTTTAGAGGGGATTTGAGGAAAAAGATTTTCACCCAGAGGGTGGTTGGAATCTGGAACACACTACCTGAAGGGGTGGTAGAGGCAGGAACCCTCACAACATTGAAGAAGTATTTAGGTGAGCGCTTGAAATGCCATAGCATACAAGGCTAAGGGCCAAGTTCTGAAAAGTGGGATGAGAATAGATAGGTGCTTGATGGCCAGCACAGACACAATGGGCCAAAGGGCCTGTTTCTGTGTTGTATAACTGTAAGTACTTTAAGGCTTCTTGCACCTGTAGAACTATACTGCACTGAGGAGAGAAAATGTGGGGGGTGCGGGGGGAGGAAACAGAATTACTTTTTTTTTATATAAAAGCAAAATACTGCGGATGCTGGAAATCTGAAACAAAAACAAGAAATGCTGGATTCACTCAGCAGGTCTGGCAGCATCTGTGGAAAGAGAAGCAGAGTTAACGTTTCGGGTCAGTGACCCTTCTTCGGAACTTTTTTTTTATATAGAGATACAGCACTGAAACAGGCCCTTCGGCCCACTGACTCTATGCTGACCATCAACCACCCATTTATACTAATCCTACACTAATCCCATATTCCTACCACATCCCCACCTGTCCCTATATTTCCCTACCACCTACCTATACTAGGGGCAATTTATAATGGCCAATTTACCTACCAACCTGCAAGTCTTTTGGCATGTGGGAGGAAACCGGAGCACCCGGAAAAAACCCACACAGATATAGGGAGAACTTGCAAACTCCACACAGGCAGTACCCAGAATTGAACCTGGGTTGCTGGAGCTGTGAGGCTGCGGTGCTAACCACTGCGCCACTGTGCTGCCCGTCTTGTACTGATTGCTTATTAATATGCCTTATCTAATAACCTTTTGCTTGTAAAAATGGCTCTGCTGATAACTTTGTTCCTTGTCGCTGTGGGTTCAGGAACTCCTCTGAACAAGATTCCATTAGGTTGGCATTGACATTGATTGTTTCAAACAGAAGCAATCAAATCAGTAGATGATTGACTAAAGGGTGTCAGTCATTTGTTTACATTTTTAATAGCGCCTAGTGATTCTTTTAAAAGCTTTTATTATGATGTGTAAAAGGGTTGGAATTGTGTGATATCTGAACATTCACATTGAAATTCCATTCTCTGCTATATTATTGAAGGTGATATTTTTATTAACACCGGACAGGGGAATCTCATACCATGGTGGTAACTTGAACTGTACAGCTCCATTTCGACTCCAAAATATTTTTGCAAAACATGTGTAATCACAGTTATTTTGTATTTTTTCAGTCTATTAACAAGGCCATGGAGAAAGACCATGAGGAGTACAACATTGGCGTTCTAGACATCTACGGCTTTGAGATTTTCCAAGTATGGCTTTAGCTAACTAGCTACAAATTGCTTCTGTATTGTATTCTTTCACATTTCTGTTCGTGTAAATTTCAACATCAAATACAGTATTTAGAATAAAATCACCCCAAATGACTTTTAATTCCTCTTGGAGTGTTTCAATGCACTTTAATGCCAGATGTGTTCAGTATGTGCCTGTATCCAGCTAGTGATTGTGAATGTCAGTCAATGTTGGCATTTTCTCTTAAGACTGGAAACTATTAGCAATATTAGCAGCTGAACACTGAATGTGTTTACATGATATCCCTTTATCCACTATTTTTAACTTGGGTGTTAAGTGGTTAATTTTAAACGGGTTAACGCCCTGCTAAAACAGCAGAGAAATGTCACCGGACTGTGTGATTTGTATTACGAATACTAATTTCTAGGCTTCACTGAAAGCTCTTATGTGCAGCCATTTTTAAGATGTTCTGCTGTGTATTTGCAGAAAAACGGCTTTGAACAGTTTTGTATCAACTTTGTGAATGAAAAGCTCCAGCAGATATTTATTGAGCTCACGCTGAAAGCTGAGCAGGTATGTCCAAGGTTCTAATTTATTTATAATCTTGAAATAGCCCATCCCATTAGATGGACTCTTTTTATTTAAAATGAATTCATTACAATGTCAAGTTGTGTTTCCATATAACTTATTCAAGCTCTCTGCAACTATGCAAGATATTTGCATTTTTATAATGAAAGCACAACACCTAAGTATGGATATAAGTCCTTGAATGATGTGGTATTATGACAGCCTCGGGAAGCTAAATGGCCCACTTCCATTCCATGTTCCTGTTATTTAATCTGTAATCCTATTTCATGTAAGAGTCCTACCATTGAAATACATTTTGGCTTTGCTTGGGAGTATTGTTGAAGTGGGGTTGATAATCTGAAATTGGAAATATGCAGTTTGATTTATTTATAAAGATCACCTGAACCAGTAGATTATATTACAGCCCTTAACTAGTTTGTCGAGGCTGCTTATTTTTCACAAATTGGGCAGGTTTGCACATCAGTTATGTGCAATTTTAAAGAAAATCTAGATTTTCGTTCTCCATCTGTTTCAATTTAATTCTCGTCCATTTTCTATGCAAGGAAGATCAGCATGAACTTTTACCTCTCCCGCACCCCTGTCTTAAATCGGATTGACCTTGGGCAGGAGGACAGATAAAATAGCGTTGATTCTGAAATCTTTGCAACAAAATATATAGTCTGGAAAAGACTGTGGCAATACCAGCAGACAAATGCTTAATATATTCACACAATGTCCATTATTTTAATAGTGGTGTTACCCCGTTTATTTAAATGTCATCTGCATGGACATATAAATATGTTAAACATTCATCCACTATTATTTCTAGCCTGATGAATATAAAACAGCAATTGGTCTTGGAGTTTATAATGTAACCACAAAGTTTTGGGTTGCAGACCAAACTGTATTCATGCTGAATTTAAAACAAACTGCATCAAGTCTTTTTTTTTAATCACACATGTTGAATATAAACACTTCAATTGGATCACGCCTTAACTTACTCAATTCCAGGAAATATACCCACTCTGCCATCATAACTCTGACTCCTGTCACCCCCACCTCAATTAAGATACAGACCATTTTTGTCAGTAGCTAAAAAGTGAACAGTAATCTCCTGGCTGCCCAATGTTCTGTCTGCCTTTGACACCTAATACCAATAGTTTGATGTGCATCCATTATAGAAGATGAATTTTCTCCGTTTTAATTAACATTGACAAAGACTAAGACATCAAGTAATCCTCTGATTCAGTAACTTGTGAATAGAGGCAACCATATTGGACAAAGGACTGCTGTACAAACGATCAATATTCTCAGTATTAGCAAGTCAAAAGAGTTCTCTTAAAGATATAGTTAACTAAAGCCAATTTTAAATTCACATTTTATCAAAATCAAAAGATATAATACAGAAAATGTTGCCTATTTGCTCCAAGAAGTAGTTTTGTTTTTATTATACTTAGCACTAACATGTCTCACCTGCATGAGCAGAAAATTTACAAATATACACTCGAGACTGAACTCTTAGCAGAGGCTGTTGGACAGCAATTGTGGGTTACAGTCCCACAAGATTGGGCACGATGCTTTAGTGAGAACTGTTGCTGTTCAATGTCCTTTATTTCAGCTCTACTGCAATAAAAGAATCTTTGTAGGTCTGAATGAGCTTATCAGTTATTATGTAATTCTCATCCCCCTAGGAAGAATATGTGCAAGAAGGGATTAAATGGACTGCAATTGATTATTTCAATAATAAAGTAGTCTGTGATCTTATCGAGAACAAAGTTGTAAGTATCAAAACTGATTCTTGTATGTACTTAGAATGATGTCCAAATATATGAAACTGTATCCTCTCTAATGTTTCATTGTTCAGCAGCAAAGACCATAGTGCCATTTATTTAAAAAAAACAAACAGGGCTAATGCTTTTTCCTTCATTTAATTGTTGATTTTTCTTAAAAGAATTCCCATAAAATACTTTCCGAGTACTTTGATGTGGTTGCATGGTTACTCCTGTGTAACATGCCAAAATTTAAGAAAAGTTCCTTAATCTATTTTATAGTAAATCTGTTGCCCAATTCTAATTCTGCAACCTTTCCAATTGTTATTGGTATTTCATTGGCTAATAGTGGTTTATTAGGCCCTGGTAACCATCCCTGTCCTTAGTATTGAGTGCTGTGATTGGTCCGTAGGAACAATGTATTTGGAAAAACAAATCTACCATTGGTCTGTGGTAACCACCTGACTGTAACCTAGGAAGAACATTGCATGATAAAGGTGACAACCCAGAGCATTTCTGACTGAATAAATCTTTCAAAAGTATGTCACCAGGATCATAAATTCTTATTACAAATGTATAGAGATATATCTCATACAGACAGATCTGCAATGCAATAGTAAAAATATATACATACATTTATAGCATAATGTGTAAAATATTTTTCTCCCTAAGCAACACCACAGATAAACTATTTCATCTCAATCTTTAGCACATGACCTGAGCACATGACTACAGATGTATTTTCTATATTTCCTTCCTAATTAGTACTTACTGTAGGCAGAAATTCTTACTTGGGCCAGTCAATAAAATGATTATTTGCTATAATTATTTTTCGATCTTCCTCAACTTTGGATAGTTGAAATCAACAAATGCTCCCATGGAGTTGGTCATTTATGATGCAGACAAAAGAAGCTGTTGTCATTAACCCTGCCTTTTAAATACATTTCTCAATACTATTCAAATCAGCAATAAGGTTAATAATTTTAGTAAGGTGGGATAACCGTGCGGACCAATTATTAGGAAGGCGAATTAACTAAAATTGACTGACATATGAAGAGAGATTGGGTCGATTAGGCTTGTATTCGCTAGAGTTTAGAAGAATGAGAGGGGATCTCATAGAAACCTACAAAATTCTAACAGGACTGGACAGACTAGGTGCAGGAAGGATGTTCCCGATGGCGGGGCAGTCCAGGACCAGGGGTCACAGTCTAAGGATAAGGAGTAAGCCATTTAGGACTGAGATGAGGAGGGATTTCTTCACCCAGAGAGTGGTGAACCTGTGGAATTCTCTACCACCGAAAGCGGTTGAGGCCAAATCATTAAATATATTCAAGAAAGATTTAGATATTCTCAGGGCTAATGGGATCAAGGGATAAGGGGAGGAAACTGGAACAGGGTTCTGAGTTTGGATGATCAGCCACAATCGTATTGAATGGCAGTGCAGGCTCGAAGGTAGAAAAGGGGTAAAGTTAGTGGTTGGAACATATTAAAAGGTCACCATATAACACAACAGAGATGGATTACTGCTGTGGGAGATCAAATATAAAAGATGATTGTCAGGAACCAGAGAAGGGTAGTGAAGATCATAGTAGCAGTGGGGAGGTGGTGTGTGTGAGAATAGGGAAGTGGCAGAATTACAGAATCTTTACTTCACAGCTCATGGAGAAGGAGCGATTCCTGAGTTGAAGGAGGGACATAAGGGAGGGAGCAGACTGATAAGCCTGGCTGTCACAAGGGAAGTCATGGTAGAAAGGAAGCTGGATAAATAACAGCCTAAGGATCCACTGGCGGAGTGGTCGAAGCGGATCACATCTTTCTTCACAGTACCTTTTTCAAAGCTCATTGGAATGCAGTAAAATCCAAAAAAGGCAAATATGTCAACCATCTTTCAAGCAGAGGCATAGGATGTGTCCTCAAATTACAGGCCTGTGCTTTACCTGAAATGTGGGTAAAGTATTTGAGATTTTGATGAGGCTTGGCATAAGGGATCATTTGGAAGGACAAGGACTGATCAGAGAGAGCCAGCATGCTTAAAATATTCATGAATTTGGAGAGTTTAGATTTTAGAAAGCTGTTCTGATGGGCATGTGATTTGAAGACAAGAGGGTACATTTAAAAGTTAAAACATCAGAAGAAAATAGGAAATTTAGGCAATTTTTTTTTGTAAAAAGCGATAGAATTGTGAAACATATTTTTAAAAAAACTGGCAGGTTTTGAAAAAGGACTGGGTGCAATTCTATTAGGAAAGGGATACAATTCCAGAACTGTTGGATTGATAGTCTTCGTGCACCCAAAAACAGTACAACGCCACTGTGAACGATAGATAGTGTTCAATATGTGCCATTTTTATAAGTAATGCAAGGAATCTGCTGAGCACTAAATCATATCATCATTCTGTTATGTATATCATATGGTCTGTAATAATATGTATTGATTCACAGAATCCACCAGGCATTTTGAGCATTTTGGATGATGTCTGTGCAACAATGCACGCAACGGGGGAAGGGGCAGATCAGACATTGTTGCAGAAATTGCAGATGCAAATTGGAACCCATGAGCACTTCAACAGCTGGAACCAGGGTTTCATCATTCATCACTATGCAGGCAAGGTAACCAAACATGGTAGCAATGGAATTACTGTCCAAGGTTTACTTCAAGTCTTTAGAATGGTGCTACTTGGAAGTTCCTGTGTTGTTGTGATCAGTAACACTGCACTACTGTCAAGATGTTGAGAATCCTGGATAAAGGCCTAGGTCAGAACACCACTGAGATTAGAAAAAAAATAGATGAGGCGAAACAAGAAATAGTGGTGAGGTGACAGCAAGTTTGGGTTTTCATACTAGTTGGAACTCTTGATTTAATGCCAAATGATGTATCTTCTAGAACCAGAATGAGACTGTCCAAACTCTGCTGTAAAATCCATGAGATATTATACAGGTCTACAAATTCAATCTTATCTTTGGTTATTTCATAGCATCTATGTGCGAGTGTTTTCTCTTTCTTCCCCAAATTGACATCTTCTGAAGGTGAGCTGACCTACCAATGAAGCAGTTAACAGTAGCAAAGCACACTGGCTAAATCTTACATGATCTGCCCTACATAGATGTAATGAGTTCTTTTTATGTTGTCTGATGCAACATAAATGAGATGCGTGGAGTCCAGTTGGTTGAAGATCTCAGATAGGTTTGTTACAGCAGAAATATTATACAGTACAGAGCTAACTATTTACAGAACCTGCCTCTAGGTTTTTACAGTAGCAGAGTGACTCTGGTTCCAAGTCAGATGATTGCATCCTGGTACTTAGCTCATTAGCATACTAAGATCTTAAAGGGACATCACTCTTAAAGGCAATCATACAATAGACTACATAGAATTGGCATTTACAAGTAACTTCCAGACACCCATTTTCTTAAAGAAACTTCCAGTCTGTAGCCGTATGAGTGGCTAAGCCACGTGTGCAAACTAATGAAGGATCCCATTTTCTTAAAAACTTGCTGTTTTCAGGACCTTTAAAAACTGTGGAACCCCTTACCTTCCTGAGTTGTCATCTCCTCCCACCTACAGGCTTTTAAAACCCAAGCTCGCCATTAGCTAATTGCTACTTCCTTCCTTCCTTACTTTGCACCTTTGTTCATTACCTTTCCTACCTCAGTGGTACTTTGTACCAGGTCTTGCCAATTGTGTTGTATGCTATGAAAGAAAATGCACCTGAAATTGTACCTCCTGACCGTCCTTTGTGTTGTATTGTACTTATTGGGTTTCCTTTTCGCCACTCATAACAAATTACGTTTGACTTATCAGGGTGAACAGATGGCCCAGCTACTGGCGAATGAATTTATTGGCTATAGAAACTGCAATCAGTATATGCCAGGGCCAAGTCTTTAAAATTGTTGAGAGAGAACTACAAATGCTCGGAGACTTAGTAGGAGAATTCCAGACCCATTGTGCATCCAGCAGATGGACTAATGCCAAAACCCCTTATTAATGCAGCCCAATGCAGATAGCCATGTAACATTGTTTGTGAATAAATTTTCCACTAGGATCAGGGGGTCTAGAAACAGCCAATTTGTAAAGCTCTGTACCAGAGGCCGTTTCTCATTTAGTCAGCAACTCCCATCTAAACAAAAACAGGAAACACTTTCTAGTTAATGCTCAACAGTTACATATTTAGTACACAGCTCACTGGCAGAACTTTTCAGAGAGGCAAACACAATCAGCCTTTACTGTCTACAGAAATAATCAGGGGCCTCCATCCTAGTTTGTTAGCATCATAATTTACCCCTTCACTCTTCCTTTCTCCATTCGACCATTCTGAAGTTTAACACTCGGACAAACTACTACCGCTGGCATGATTTGTGGGCCAGTAATGAAATGTGGTTTGGAATGCGGATTTAAGATATAAATGTAGCCCCTCTCCTCCTGTTGCTGTGCTTGTATATGTCTGGAGAGTTAGAGTGCAGCTGCCTACAGGGACAGAATGGTATTAAGAAGGAAAAAGAAAGATTTGCATTTATATAGTACCTTTTACGACCACAGAATGTCCCAAAGTGCTGCAGCCAATGAATTATTTTTGAAGTGTAGTAACTGTTGTAATGTAGAACACCTGAAGCTGATTCTCGTTCCATATCAGAAAATTTAAAGCAGGTGGCAGTTACCTCTTGAATTACCCAGATCAGCATAAAATGTATATCCTGGTGCATACCCAGAAGTTTCCTTTATACCTGGCTGAGTAATTCTGTATAGGAGTAAGTAAGGGTGTATAAGAAATGGTTTAGTAAATTGTAATTCTATAGGAGTGACTGAGGACATTGGAATTCCAGATGACCAAAAGCTTGGTTAAAGAGGTAGGTTTTAAGGAACATTTTAAAGGAAGAAAGAGAGGTGCAGAGATTTAGGGAAGGAATCCCAGAGTTTAGGGCCTAGGCCAGTGATGAAGCAGTTAAAATTGGGGCCGGAATTAGAGGAGCTCAGATATCTCGGAGAGTTGTGGGGCTGAAGGTTTTTACAGAGTGTTATGACCTTAGTTAAGACTGTTAACTTTAAAAACAAGAGATATGAACTCCCTTGACTGATTATGCAGCAAGATTTCTCATTTTAGAACTTTTACTATAACAACTAAACTCAAAATCAACATTAACTAAACAATACTTAGTAGGTAGCTAATACACTAAATTACAGAGAAATGTGTTAACACGCTCGAAAGCCCCACATCACATTTATATGTTACAGTGTTTTCTTTAAATCTGTATCTTTGCAGTTAAAAGTCCCAAACTCCTCCCAGTTGCAATGGGTTGGATCTCCCAGACCTTTCTCAAAAACCTGTGTCCTCTTTGCGCTCTTCTTCTGAGCGTATTCAACACGTCTTCTGTTTATAAGGCAATCTCTGGTGACCCTGTTGATCTTTTCTCCTCTGCAAACCTCGAGCCTTCAAGCCGGGTTCAAATCTTAGCAGCCTTTCGCTGTATCAATCTTCTGAGAGCAGTTGTTTTCTCTCTGTCTCTCTTCTGAGGCTGTGCAGCTCCTGCTGGTTTCTTCGTGTTTCCCTTTCTTCGTTACAGCCTGTCAGATTTAGATAAGCCTGTTGATCTATCCAGAATCAAAAGTCAATAGTCTTTTGCCGTTTACCATAAGTCTGGCCACATCAAAACCAGCTGGGCCTTCCTTTGTTTCCAGGTGTTACAATTGCAACTTGAATTTGCATTTTCAGAGCCTTGGCTCCCTGTTTATGATCTGAGAGAGTCTGGGGAAGCGAAACCCATTGTTCGTCAGGTGTTACAATCTTGCACTCTGCTTTCAAAATGATATTTGATCTGGGTTCGTCGTGTTCATGGTAACCAAGATCCTTGGCTTGCTTCTGGGAAGATGTGATGTGAGATCACATGTCTCCTCTGAATCCTTCTACACTGTATTAAAGATCACAGGTTTTTAATCATAATCATACTACTAAGTCCAATAGGTATGGTGGGGAAAAGCCAGGGAGGGATTTGAAAACAAGGATGAGCATTAAAAAATCAAGGCGTAGGTCAGTGAGCACAGGGGTGATGGGCAAATGGGTCTTTGTGCAAGTTAGGAGCAGAAGTTTTGATGATCTCCAGTTTGTGGAGGTTGGAAGATTGGAGGCCAGCCAGAGTGCATTGGAATAGTCTAGTCTGGAAGTATCAAAAGCATGTATGAGGGTTCAGCAGTAGATGAGCTGAAGCATGGCGGAGTTGGTTAATGTTATGGAGGTGGAAATGGGCGGTCTTGGTGATGGTGCATATAGGTGACCAGAAGCTCATCTCGGGGTCAAATACATCACGAAAGTTGTGAACAGACTGGTTCAGCCTCAAAGTCACCAGGGAGCGAAATGGAGTCAATGGCTAAAAGACCGAGTTTGTGGTAGGGACTGGGGACAATGGCTTCAGTCTTCCCAATATTTAGTTGGAGGAAATTTATGCTCATCCAGTACAGACAGTTTAGAGAGAGAGAGATGGTAGAGCTGGGTGCCGTCAGCGTACACGTGGAATCTGATGTGATGTTGTCGGATGATGTTGCTGAGGGGCAGCATTGTGACCTTCAACTGAGAGCTTTAAAAAAAATTTTGTTGCAAAACCTGCAGGCTGGAAAGTCGAGCTCAAGTCTTTCACATTTCCCTCCCTCTCCAGGTATCCTATAACGTGGAGGGTTTCTGCGAGCGGAATCGAGATGTTCTTTTCACAGATCTGATTGAACTCATGCAGAGCAGTGAGCTGTAAGTGGAAGAGAAGCTGCTTGTAATTGCGCATGGATTGTTTAGAGCTGATTGTGTAAAACGTTCGCTTTGCTCGCATGTTTAATTTTATTTGTTGCTGCTTCACAGCCCTTTCATTCGTGCACTTTTTCCTGAAAGTCTACAAGCAGAAAAGAAAGGTCGGCCCACAACTGCAGGCAGCAAAATTAAGGTACTTACAGTAACCAGCGTTGCTCACTAAGTTTTCTTTGAGGATCCCAACCATTGGCTCGCTTGAGCAACACATATACCACTGAGTGATGGGGACATTATTCTGCAGCTGCAATTCAATTCTATCATTATTGGCAAGTGGAGGCCAGGCAGTTCCTACAGGAAGCCAAAAAGCCCAGAGGAAGAATAGTTCTATTTGAATAGGGTCCCTTCATTTGCTGTATAGAAGCTGGGATAACCCTTGCCTCCTAATTATCCTTCACTTGCTGCCTTTGCTGGGGAGAAGGAAAAAGATAGGAAATAGGGCTGTATCCCAGCCCGGTTGCCGTCCTACAGTTGGATAGGCTGTGTAAACAGACTGATCAGCAAGGCAGCCAAGGGGCACAGACGAAAAGGAGACTGGCCACAAATTTCACTTAGGCTGTATTATGGTTTCCATTAGCCGGCCGTAACAAAAATCACAACAACAAGTAAATGGAATGGTGCACAGATGGAATACTTAAGAGGTTTCCTCACTTGTCAAGCGCACACTGGATGCAGTCAGACTCACTGAAGCTTTGAAAAACACTGCTTGTGCAATCAACGTCATCAATTGTATTTGTTACCAATTTCGTTAATATTTTTTTACAGTAGTTACCCATTTGCCGACAATGTGTGACTTGTCAAATTGTATAATACAAAGAAATGCACGCATCAATATGTTTCTCAACATGATGGCTGTGGCTTTGTTCATGGACAGACTGGCACATTGTTACAATGTTTACCTGCTCAGAGAGAGCTGTGTGCAACCTGGTGTATCTCTGTTCAAGGTCAATGCTCAGCTGGTAAGGAAATGTTCTAAACAGGCAGATCCAGAGGTTTATTGAAGCTAATTGCTTCTATAGATTGACAGGTAAATTCCTGGCTCCCGCCTTTGGGCAGAAGTCACATATTTGGCAGGAGAGTGGCAGAAAATGATCTTCCTTTCTTATGCACTTCTGACAATTTGAAGTGTGATAGATATCCCATGTGTGATTAGCACATGTTAGCTGCATATATTATATTTACAGATAAATCGCTGGTACGTTTCACTGCATTGGCCACACCTACCCCATGCATCAGTGTTTAAGATCAGTAGCACTGACACATTCCGCAAAGTCACTTTGACAGACTTCTTGATTCTTAGACACGTCATTGAACTGTTGCAGTGTTTCCTGATCAATTTTTTTCTTCTGTCTTTTTCAGAAACAAGCCAATGACCTTGTGGGCACTCTGATGAAGTGTACGCCACACTATATCCGCTGTATCAAACCTAATGAAACCAAGAAGCCCAGGGACTGGGAGGAGAGCAGGTAACAGTAAAGGGAGGTTAAATGACTAACCAGGTCATCCCATCAGTCTCCAAATCAGAAACCCCTTCAGTATATCGTTATTCCTCCTTTTTCTCTCTCAGGAGACTCTGAACTGTGCCAGGGTACGAGTCCACAACTGCTGGATCCTTCATCCCAATTGGCACGCTTGATGTTTGAGTGTCGGCAGATTAACTGGCCTTGGGATCTTCACGGCTGATCCTGATCTTGCAGGACACTTCCATCCATGCACGTTCCAGCATGAGTCACTGGATAATGATCAGGGGCAGAAAGCCTAGCTAGGTCGACATTTTGCATCTTGAGCCCAGGTCACTGAGACCAATTTTAATAGGCCTGTTGCCTCTCAGCGGAGAGCAACAAACTTGACCTCAGATTGTGGCTTCGACCTAAGCAATGTTCCCTTTAAAAATGTAGTTGTTGTGCGCGGCCAGTTTTTTCACTGCGCGATCCCTATAATTTTCATTGCGATGCCGCACACATGTGGTATTTATCACAGGACAGGGTCTGTGCGGTACCTTCGAGGCTGCTGCATGGCCGCACATCTTCACAGATTAGTGGGAACATTGGACATGTGGCCTCCTCGTATATTGGGTGTTAATGGTACAAATACTGCTGCTCACTATTGTCAATAGCATGAGTGTCAGCTATGACTAAGCAAAGACGCATGAAATTTCCACTGTCAGAATAGATGTTGACGTAATGTGGTGGGAGTATGATTCCTAAAGTGGAACTGCTCAGTCAAGATCTTCTTCTTCTTCTTCTTCTTCTTCTTCTTCTTTGGCCTCCTTGTCTCGAGAAACAATGGATAAGTGCCTGGAGGTGGTCAGTAGTTTGTGGAGCAGCACCTGGAGTGGCTATAAAGGCCAATTCTAGAGTAACAGACTCTTCCACAGGCGCTGCAGATAAAATTGGTTGTCGGGGCTGTTACACAGTTGGCTCTCTCCTTGCGCTTCTGTCTTTTTTCCTGCCAACCGCTAAGTCTCTTGACTCACCACTCTTTAGCCCCGCCTTTATGGCTGCCCGCCAACTCTGGTGATCGCTGGCAACTGACTCCCACGACTTGTGATCAATGTCACAGGACTTCATGTCGCGTTTGCAGACGTCTTTAAAGCGGAGACATGGACGGCCAGTGGGTCTGATACCAGTGGCGAGCTCGCTGTACAATGTGTCTTTGGGGATCCTGCCATCTTCCATGCGGCTCACATGGCCAAGCCATCTCAAGCGCCGCTGACTCAGTAGTGTGTATATGCTGGGGATGTTGGCTGCCTCAAGGACTTCTGTGTTGGAGATACGATCCTGCCACCTGATGCCAAGGATTCTCTGGAGGCAGCGAAGATGGAATGAATTGAGACGTCGCTCTTGGCTGACATATGTTGTCCAGGCCTCGCTGCCGTAGAGCAAGATACTGAGGACACAGGCTTGATACACTCGGACTTTTGTGTTCCGTGTCAGTGCACCATTTTCCCACACTCTCTTGGCCAGTCTAGACATAGCAGTGGAAACCTTTCCCCATGCGCTTGTTGATTTCTGCATCGAGAGACAGGTTACTGGTATCGTTGAGCCTAGGTAGGTGAACTCTTGAACCACGTCCAGAGCGTGGTCGCCAATATTGATGGATGGAGCATTTCTGACGTCCTGTCCCATGATGATCGTTTTCTTGAGGCTGATGGTTAGGCCAAATTCATTGCAGGCAGCCGCAATCCTGTCGATGAGTCTCTGCAGACACTCTTCTGTGTGAGATGTTAATGCAGCGTCGTCAGCAAAGAGGAGTTCCCTGATGAGGACTTTCCGTACTTTGGTCTTCGCTCTTAGATGGGCAAGGTTGATCTTGTGTGGAGGAAAATTCCTTCTTCTGAAGTCTTGAATGCATGTGAGAGCAGCAGGGAGAAGGAGATCCCAAACTGTGTAAGTGCGAGAACACAGCCCTGTTTCACGCCACTCAGGATAGGAAAGGGGTCTGATGAGGCGCTGCTATGCTGAATTGTACCTTTCATATTGTTATGGAATGAGGTGATGATACTTAGTAACTTTGGTGGACATCCAATCTTTTCTAGTAGTCTGAAGAGACCACGTTTGCTGATGAGGTCAAAGGCTTTGGTGAGATCAATGAAAGCAACGTAGGGGGGCATCTGTTGTTCACGGCATTTCTCCTGTAGCTGTTGAAGGGAGAACAACATGTCAATGGTGGACCTCTCTGCTCGAAAGCCACACTGTGCCTCAGGGTAGACACGCTCAGCCAGCTTCTGGAGCCTGTTTAAAGCGACTCGAGCTAAGACTTTCCCCACTATGCTGAGCCGGGAGATCAAGATACAGTCTTAAAAAGCCTCGACGTCTCTGCAAGGCCTGCCCCCAGTAATTGGGGGTAACTTTATATGCAAAATATACAACCACCCTCTATACGCTGGAGTCCTGTACCAGGAGGTATGAGACTGGTCTGTCAGAACAAGAAGTAGGAGCCATTTCTCCATTCAAGCATGCTCTGCCATTCAACAAGATCATGGTTGATATTCCACCTTCCCATAATTCCCTTAGTGCCCAAACTCCTCTCAGCCTCTGCTTTGAGTATACTCCAAGACTAAGCATTGACAGCTCTCTGGAGAATTCCAAACATTCACAAACCTTTGAGCGAAGAAATTTTTCCTCGTCTCAGTCCTAAATGGGTGACCCCCCCTCGTCCTGATACTGTGACTGCCCCACCCCCCGCCCCCGTGTTCTCGATTCCCAACTAGGGGAAACGTTTTCTCAGCATCAACCTTATCAAGCTACTTAAACATTTTATTTGTTTCAATGAGATCACCTCTCATTCTTCTAAACTCCAGGGAATATAGGCCTAGTATACTCAATCTCTCCTCATAGAACAATTTCGTCATTCCAGGAACCAGTCTAGTGAACCTCAGTAGCACTCCCTCTATAGCAAATATGTCCTTCCTTTGGTAAGGAGACCAAAACTGCGCACAGTACTCCAAATGTTGTCTTACCAATGCCCTGTATAATTGTAGACATGTACATGTCTATCAGGTGACCATTCAGAATTGGATAAACCTAGAAAGCTAGAGCAGATGGAAGGTCCGAGGTGGTGAGTCTAACCCACTGATGCCCTACTGTCCTAGAAGGCATTTTTTTAGAGGGAGATAATTTAAAAAAAAAAGATTATTATTGCAATTTATTTCTTCATGGGTGTTGTATAGATAGATTGGCTCCTTTTTCAAGAATGCTACACACATTCAGTTTATAATTGTCACCAGAAATGAGGCAGTGATGCTGAGCAACATCCAAGTCATATTGCCGATCACTGAATCTATTGCAGTCATTTGAGCCTTAAAATGATGCTGTGGAAAAACACTTTCTTTGTTACTTTCAGCCCATTATTTTGAACAGATTACCCTACCTCTCTAATGGCAGTAAGAACAGTGATAAGCATTCATATGTAAAGAAATAACTTGCATTTATATAGCAGCATTCACATCCTTGGGGCATCCCAGAGTGCTACACATGCAATTAAGTACTTCTAAAGTGTAGTCACTGTTGTAATGCCAATGTAGCAGTTGTTTAATGTACAGCGGGTTCCCACAGAAAGCAGAGATAGATAACCAGATCGTCATTTTTTTATAGTGGTTGAAGGATAAGTATTAGTCAGGACAACTGCCCTGGTCTTTCACATAGCACTATTTGATTTAGTCGTTTGGTAGTACAGAACTTGAGTATTGCTGAAAATAGAGACATTTTGTCAAAGCATTTCATCTTGCACTCATCAGGACAATTCCCAAGAATACCAGTGTAAGGGAAGCAACAAATTTATACTGTATGAGAAGAGGGTGCTGATTGGTTGGCAAGTGGACTCTGATTGGTAGAGGCGTTGCCATGGAGAATGCACCACTTTGACAAAATGTCTCTATTTTCAGCAATACTATTGATTTCTTGGGTCCACCTGAGTAGGCAGACAGGACCTCACTTAAAATCACATCAGAAAGACAGCATCTGCAACAGTGCAGCAGTCCCTCAGATTTTGTGCTCAAGTCATTGGTGTAAGGACTTGAACCACAAGCTTCTGCCTCAGTAGCAAGATTACCATCACTGTACCAGGTGCCTGTTGGTGTTTAATGGTGTAATTTCAAATCCCTGGAGTATGTTCAGGAAGGTAAGTAATAAGCTTGAATTTATGATCATAAAAGGGATATATTTAAACTAGGCAATGAAAGAAATAGTTCCAATGAAAGTGTTGGCCACATTTTATGTATGTTATTTTACCAAAATAAAAAATCTAGTTCCTGTCATACAGTTAATGTTTGTCATTTTCTTTTTAGAGTTAAGCACCAAGTGGAGTATCTGGGTTTAAAGGAAAACATCAGAGTGCGACGAGCAGGCTACGCTTACAGACGAGTTTTTAAGAAATTCTTACAAAGGTGAGGCTTATCATGGGAGTTTAATTTCACCCTCTGTTCCTCACCTGCCAGCAGTGTTTTAGACACTCTTCTCCCTTTTACCTTTGCTCTTGAAAATGCCAACTCTTCCTGGAGAACGGTCCTGCGAGTGTTGGTCACTTTGCAGTACCTTTCAGTGGTCATCGTTCACTTGTGAGCCTAAACAGTGAGTCCACTATGGGGAGACATCACAGCTGAGCCTGATTCTGTCCTCAGCTGATAGCTATACAAGGGTACTTTCCAGTAATCAGGGGAAAAAACTAACCTGCTTTATATAGCACCTGTCACATCCTTGGGATGTCCCAAAGTGCTTTAAAATCACTGGATTACTTTTCAAACATAGTCACTGCTTTTATGCCTGCAAATACGGCAGACATTGCCAGGTCCGAAAACAGCAAACGAATGGCTGGCCAGATAATCTGTCTTCAGTAGAAGGAATGTTGAAGAGGAGAACGTTCAAAAGAGCCATTTCCTCTTCTTCATTTATGCTCTTTACATCCATCTGCCAGAAGAGTCGGCCTCGTTTGACTATCTGATACAAAAGATGCCACCTCCGACAATGCAACACTCCCTCAGTAGTGCACTGAAGTCCTAGATTATGTGTTGAAGTCTATAGCATGGCTTGAACCCTTCTGACCCAGAGGTAAAAACTCTACCAACTAAGCAAGTTAACAAGAAGCACTAACCCACGGGTGCTGAGGCTGAATGTAATATTTGTCCCTTTCGCTGACTAAGCCCAGATCATTGAACCTGGAAATTTCTTGTGTCTGTTTGACTCCATTTCAACTGAATTCTTTCAACTGAATGACCAAAAGAGCCATATTGGGTCCCTTGTCTAAAGAATGGCTGATGTCAGTCTGCGTTAAAGTTGGAAATCCCAGCCCATAGACAGGAGCTGGTTGCAAAAAATTAAATCATTTATACCAGCGTATGTTTTTTCTGGTGAATGCGCAACAAAAGGATTTTAAGCTTGTCCACACCTGTGTCCGCTGTCTTTTATACAGATTCAGCCATCCTGTGGTGTGTCACTGCTCTAACATGGGCACAAAGTAAACACTGTATACTTGCTATTTATTAGTGACTGTTCTTAAGGTATTCCATATTTGGGTCATTTTGCCTGGAATAAAACTGTTTAAAAAGTAAGTGAAGATCTAATTATCTTGTCCTGAAACCAATGGGGTAAATGCCCCAACTCCATGGAGCCAGTGAGTTGTCTCAATTTCAATCAAAGCAAGATGGTTGTGTGTTGGCAGTTTCCTGATGTGTGCTATTGGTAGGTGAGGCACTGTGCCGTTGGCCCCACTCAGAAAATTATGTTGTAATGTAATTTATGTGCAAATTTGAACTTTGCATTCTTGAGTCTCCCGTGAATACTGCTTGGGTTCCTTTCTTAACTTGCATCTTTCTTCCAAGGCACTCAGTTTTTAAAATAGCCAGCGCTTTGTGTTGTGTTAAGGCAGTGTTCCTAATACATTTTCATTCATTGCACTTAGGATAATGATGCAGTACTCTGCTATAATTTGGATACTGATCATCAAAGTCCACTGCCACAGATATCACTCTGTTGTGTGCGTCTGCCGGTCCCAGAGAGAAATCCGGGCCAGGATTCCATCGGCACGCCGTGGTTCCCGATGTCGGGGCCCAGTGCGGGTCATGACCCTGCGAGGGTGAATGGTGGGATCCCAGCGGCAATTTTACTCGCAGCAGCCAATTAAGAGGCCGCTGCTGGCACTGCGGTCCCATTAAGGATGGCGGCCTGCCTCTCCAAGCTGCCGACCCAATCAGAGGGCCTGCAGCCTCGGCAGTGCCACCGATAGAGAAGGCTGCTTCTAAGGCTGCAAGGGGAAATAGAGGGCCCCTCCAAACTGAGGCGCCCTTGAAGAATCGGGAGAAAAAAACTGTTGTGCTATGGCCAGGCAGGCAGGCAGGCTGCGGAAATCGTAAGGGTTGCCCCTCCAGTGGTGGTGCCAGGGCTATGGGGGCGGCCATTGCTGTCTGGGGGTCCCCTCCATAGGACATGGAGCCTCTGGAAAGGAAGGCCACCCCCCACCCAAGAAGACACTGCGAGGCCACCTCGATGTAACTAGCAGTTTCCCTATGCGGCAGGGTGGGCCATTCAGACACTTGTAAAATCCTGGCGGCCTGGTAAAATGGCCGTCAGCACGCCAATTAGATTAATTGGCCGCCCGCCTCCAGTCGGCAGATCCCTGCTGCTGGGAATATCTGGCGACGGGAACGTGTCGGGCTTCCCTCCTAACGCCATTTTACCACCCCTCCCACCCTGTCTCCAATGGGCTGTTAAAATTCCAACTGCTGTATCATGAAGTTTATGATCTTTTATGTTTAGTAAAAGTATGTTCTGGGCGGCACAGTGGTGCAGTGGTTAGCACCGCAGCCTCACAGCTCCAGCGACCCAGGTTCAATTCTGGGTACTGCCTGTGCGGAGTTTGCAAGTTCTCCCTGTGACCGTGTGGGTTTTCGCCAGTGCTCCGCTTTCCTCCCACAGCCAAAGACTTGCAGGTTGATAGGTAAATTGGCCGTTATAAGTTGCCCCTAGTGTAGGTAGGTGGTAGGGGAATTGTGGGGATGTGGTAGGAATATGGGATTAGTGTAGGATTAGTATAAATGGGTGGTTGATGGTCGGCACAGACTCGGTGGGCCGAAGGGCCTGTTTCAGTGCTGTATCTCTAAATAAATAAAATCACCAACGTCATTTTTCCCAATGAGTTTTAGAAAGAAGACTGTTTTATCGACTTCAAAGGAGATTAAGTTGCTTTTATTCTTATGGTTTGGATTAATCATGTTAAAGTGTTAAGCATAAACACAAGGCTGTGGATATTGCAGGTCTAATAGATTAACTGTCTGTAAATTGATCCCAACCATTCAATCCAGAGCAGGAACTGTTGTTAATTTCAGCATTGTGTAATGTTGCAATGAAATTTTGATCATCTTCTGGTTGCTTGTCAAAACTGAGATCCACAAAAAATGGCTGTCGACTAAACTAAAGCTGTAGTTAGTTACTCCACTGCACTTTTGTTCATAGTACCTTTCAAATGTGACTGTTTTCCTTCTTCATATAAGTTAAGCAAAAACTGTTTGTTCTTTAGTTCCTGCTGGTTTATGAAGGCTGCTCAACAAAATGAGTTCCACAGAGATGTGGTTATTTTATTTCTTGTGATATGGCTCCAAATAGCCTTGTTATCAAAGGGCAAGTGAAGACTGGACTGTTGCCATTCACTTTTCCCGAGTTTTTCTTTTGATGAACTGCTCATGATGTCAAGGGTAGTACTTCATTTAATTCTAAGAATAACCTAAACTTCAAGAAACTGTTTAAACGGCAGGAAGTGAGAACACTAATGCATTATATATTGTAAATTCATGTTGCCTTCTTCCCCAGTTTAAGTCTCAATCACTGTATTTTTGAGCCATTCTTTCTTTCAAATAAATTTGATTAGTTGTTTTAGCTATTGAATCTTTGGCCTGTGTATAGTTGTTTTATTTTCTTAGCCTGCTGAATCTTTGACTTAGTTTTCCTATGTGTCCAAATTGAGTGTTGGATTCTACATTGTACTTGTCCGTAAAATTATAATTGGGATCAGTGCGCTCAATGGATTCTGAAGGGGCAGAAAACAAAAAGATGCAGATTTCAGAAACTGTTGTTGAGCAAGTGTGAACGAATTTGAATCTGTAGCATACTTAATATACAGTACAAGTGAATATGACCACAAAATCAAGCATAAACATTCTTAGTAAATCAACCAAATCACATTATGAATTGAACACTTGATTTTATCTCATCGGCTTTCATTGGATAGCTGTTTAATTGCAGTTTCGCTTAATTCAATTTTTGAGATTAACTCTTTGTTTGCCTTGCTGGAAGGATTGTAACAATCAAACCTAAATCATAGAATGATACACTACTGAAGGCCTCCATTCAGCCCATCGTATCTGTGCCAGCTCTTTGATAGGGCTATCTGATTTATTTCACTCACCTTCTCTTTCCCCATAGCCGTGTAAATTTTTCCCTTCTTCAAGAATTTATTCAATTCTCTTTTGAATGTTACCATTGAATCTGCTTCCATCGCCCTTTCGAGCAGTGCATTCCAGTTTCCTCACATTGCCTCTGGTTCACCTTAAATCTGGTTACTGACCCTTCTGCCACTACTCTATAAAAACCATTCATAATTTTGAACACCTCCAGCAAACTCTCCTTTAACCTTCTCTGCTCTAAGGAGAGCAACCCCAACTTCTCCAGTCTCTCCACCTAACTCAAGTCCCTCATCCCTGGTACCATTCTAGTTGATCTCTTTTCCACCCTCTCCAAGGCCTTGACCTCTTTCCTAAAGTGTGGTGCCCAGAATTGAACACATCGGGCTGAATGTTTTTTCTGGTGAGAGACCCTGTCTTGGCCCTCCATTGGATCCCCGTTGCAATTCCACGGCGGGCAGGCAATTAACTGCCCACTGTCCGGGACACCGTCCCTTTAAGGGACAAGCTCCCACCTCCAAGAGCCGCCATCCAGTCGGAAGGCCAGCAGCTCTGCAGTACCAGAAATGGCCACTGCCGGTACTGCAGGAGGCTCTGCAGTACAGAGGACTTTGGTGACCCCTGGAGAGTGTGGGTGGGGTGTATCTTCCCGGAGGGGACAGTGATCACTGCCGGGTTGTGGTGGGGGGAGGCCCTGACCCCACTAGGAGGCCACCAGGCTTTACAGATGTTAAGCTAACTGGCCTGTAGTTTCCTGCTTTCTGTCTCTCTTTTTAAATAAAGGAGTTACATTCGCTATTTTCCAATCTAATGGAATCTTCCCTGAATCTAAGGAATTTAGTAAAATTAAAACCAACACATCAGCTATCACACTAGCCACTTCTTTTGGGACCCTAGGATAAAGTCATCAAGACCCGGGGACTTGTCAGCCCACAGCTCCAACAATTTGCTCAGTACCACTTCCCTGGTGATTGTAATTTTCTTGAGTTCCTCCCTCCCTTCCATTTCCTGATTTACAGCTATTTCTGGGATGTTACTTGTATCCTCTATAGTAAAGGCTGATGCAAAATATCTGTTCAATTCATCTGCCATCTCCTTATTATCCATTATTAATTCCCCAGACTCACTTTCAACGCTCACTTTGTTAACTCTTTTTTAAATATGTATAGAAACTCTTACTGTCTGTTTTTATATTTCTAATTAGCTTTCTCTCGCACTCTAATTTTCCCCTCCTTATTAATCTCTTAGTCATTCTTTGCTCTTTTTTATATTCTGTCCAATCTTCTGACCTGTCACCCATCCTTGTGCAATTATATGCTTTTTCTTTAAGTTTGATATCATCTTTAACTTTTTTAGTTAATCATGGATAGTCAGTCCTCCCCTTGGAATTTTTCTTTCTAGTTGGAATGTAGCTGTTTTGTGTATTCTTAAATATCCCCTTAAATGTTTGCCACTGCATCTCTATTGACCTATCCCTTAACCTAATTTGCCAGTTCACTTTTGCTAGCTCTGCTTTCATGCCCTCATAATTGCCCTTATTTTAAGTTTAAAATACTAACTTAGACCAACTCTTCTCTCCCTCAAACTGAATGTAAAATGTAATCATATTATGATCACTGCTACCTCTGGGCGCCTTCACTATGAGGTCATTAATCCTATCTCATTGCACAATGCCACGTCTTCTCAAGCCTGCTCTCTGGTTGGCTCCAGAACGTGCTGTTCTAAGAAACTATCCCAAAAACATTCTATGAACTCCTCATCTAGGCTACCTTTGCCCATCTGATTTTTACAGTCTATATGTAGATTAAAATCCCCCATGATTATCGCTGTACCTTTCTGACAAGCTCCCATTATTTCTTCCTTTATATCCTGTCCAGTCACCAGGGTTGAGCTTCTGGGGAGAGAAAAGCCAGTTCTTGGTATAAGAACAGTTCTTGGCATGGAACCAGACTTTGGTATGAGGGGAATGTATGGGGTAGGCAGTTTTTGGCATGATAGAGTATGAAGAGAGAGCCCAGGCCTTGACATAAAAGGTTAGAGGGGTAAGATCCCCTGTCTAACTGAGGAGCAATGTAGGACAACTATACATTTTGTTTGAGAGAAGGAAGAGAGAAAGGAAAGGGTTGTAAATTTGTTTGTGGAGCTGTGGGTACACAGGTCTGTGTGAGTAATTCAGACTATTGCTCAATTGGAATCTTGACTGAAACCTCTAACAGAGATATTGAAGATATTCCTTGGCTTCAGGGCTCCTGTATGAGTTATTTCAACTGCACAAAATCACGGCTGTCATATTATTTAGAACTTGGTTATTTAGTACTAAAATGACCTATGATTGACTCAAAATCCACAGTGAAAATTGGTCAACTATTGTTGATGATGCCATGTGTGTGGGTTCTAGCTTTGCCCAGAGGGTTAATGGACTACTCGCTATTTATACTTAGCTGTTATACTGGGATTAATGGCATTTTTAAATAAATAAACATTTCCAACATTGACCATGAAAGAAACCATTTATAAATTGCTGAATTTTCAAACTATTTATCCATATATTTTACATCTGTTTATCTTGAACAAAAACTGTTTAGTTCCAGGGCCGAGGAAAATGAAATTAAAGTTGAGAGATGTATAAATGCCTTGAGTTATGTTTTTCTAAATTCATGTCATCCTCTTTGCTAACCCCGCCTTTTTTATTGCAGGTATGCCATTCTGACTAAAGAGACGTGGCCTTCCTGGAGAGGAGACGTGAAACAAGGAGTAGTCCACCTCCTCAGATCGGTCAACATGGATCCAGATCAGCATCAGCTGGGGAAAACCAAAATCTTCATCAAAGCCCCTGAGTCTGTAAGTGAGCTTGTTGTACTCTACCTGATCTCTATCCACTGTCTCTGGATAGACGTGGTTGCTATGCAGAAGGAATTCATTTGAAAGTTCAGCTCCACCCATGTTGCAATTGTGGTTTCGTTGCAAGTCAATAAACCTTTCAAATTGGCTTCTGCTTTGTTCCAACCAAGCAATTGTGCTGTTCTTTGAATTGTACTCTGCCAATTTAGGCTTGTGGTCTCTACAGTGTTGTCACTTCTTTTATTATTCATTTCATGGGATGTGGGCGTCGCTGGCTAGGTAAGCATTTGTTGCCCATTCCTAATTGCCCTTGAGAAGGTGATGGTGAACCGCTGTAGTCCATCTAGTGTGGGTACACCCACAGTGCTATTAGGGAGGAAGTTCCAGGATTTTGATCCAGTGACAGTGAAGGAACAGTGATATAGCTCCAAGTAAGGATGGTGTGTGACTTGCAGGGGAACTTGCAGGTGGTGGTGTTCCCATGCATCTGCTGCCCCTGTCCTTCTAGGTGGTAGAGGTTGTGGGTTTGGAAGGTGCTGTCGAAGGAGGCATGGTGAGTTGCTGCAGTGCATCTTGTAGATGGTACACACTGCTGCCACTGTGCATCAGTGGTGGAGAGAGTGAATGTTTAAGGTGGTGGATGGGGTGCCAATCAAGTGGGCTGCTTTGTCTGGGATGTTGTTGAGTTTCCTGAGTGTTGTTGGAGCCACACTCATCCAGGCAAGTGGAGAGTATTCCATCACCCTCCTGATTGTGCCTTGTAGATGGTGGACATGCTTTAGGGAGTCAGGAGGTGAGTTACTCGCTGCAAAATTCCCAGCCCCTGACCTGCTCTTGTAGCCACAATACCTCACTTGGCTTGCCTGCTTCTTTCAGTGTGGCACCCAGTAAATTCCTTATTTTCTATTTGTTTGTCTTTTTAAATGGAATAAATTGTTGTGACAGAACTCATGCATGGAATGAGAATGGGATTTTGTGGGAACCACTCTGAAAAGGAAGGATCAAATTGGCACAAGTTTCTTCACACGAACTCCTACAAAGCTGCCTTCAGTTTTCTCCGTTGGGGAAAGACAAAACTCTGCTCTGATGGTGACTGATGTTTTTAGTTTGTCCGGAATGTGGGTGCACTTTGTCCTCCAGAATAACTCAGGCACGTAGGCTGCAACTCTGCAGATGCAATTTTAGCTTGGAGTGAAGTTGTTCTTGGCTCCAGTCTCAAAACCAAGGATGGTCGATTTGGCCAAAAGGCAGTAAAATCTGATTGCTACTGCCAAGCTCCTGCAGTTTCCCAGTGGTCTACTGCTGATCTTGCTGGCACCACGCCCTCTCAGGATCCAGATAGAGAGTGTCATAGGAGCCATTCTGTAGTGTAAGATCCTCTGAGCCCTATACTCTGAACATGCAGTGTGTCAATTTGAACGGTTGGGTGTTGAGCTGACCTCAGTTAGTTGGCCCTGACTATACCGACTGTGTGTGAATGTGTGGATTACATTTTCACAAGTAGTTCAGTGATTTTTGGAGGGCTTTCTTGCATTTTGTGCTCCTTCATGGAGCATGTACTGGTAAGGCACTCTAACCCTGGGTAGAGTCCTTATACTTTCTTTCCGAGGGAAGTGAAAATATGCTCCCTGATCCCCAAAAATAATCTTACAAAATCCAGAATATTTATCCATTTCCACATTTCTTTTATTTCGTTCTGTCCTACTGAATGCCGGATAATATATGTGTGCCTCCTTCTTCCTGGTCACAGCGGGACCGGAACCATTGTATCCTGAGAAGTATTTGACCATCCCATACCAGCAACCACTTAGCCCATTCCCAACCAGATATCAATGACCCATTCACACACTGGCGAGAGAAGCTGGAGTGAATTGCTCCTGAATTTGTTTCAGATTTGGGGAGCAGTCGGATATTGGCATCTGTAAAAGACGATTTTTTTTCCCAGTAGGATTTACTTTGTGATGGCTTTATCGCACATGCACGCAAAACAGATTAATGTTGGGGGAATTATCACCAGGGGTATCCAATAATTGAATTCAACTTTGCCCTTTGGGACCTGATCCTCTCAGGGCTGGGTTCAAACTACAGTCTGCAGTTCAGGTCTCAAACCACATGTTACTGTGAGTTCAGCCTTTGGTTCTGCAGGCCAGTTCGATCTGACCCTCCTCTTTGCAAACTATTGTTAGTGTTCACATTTTTGTGATGTGAAAGATAGTGTGTGAGTACACTGTTATTCTGCTGCTGTTTTAAGTAGAGCTAATTCTCTCTGTCTCAAACACTTTTGCTGGGATTAGATTCCACATTTCTACCGGGAAGAAAAGCTCCTCCTGATCGAGACTTCTCAACTGCCAACTTGCAAGCCTGTGTTCCCAGAATAGTGGAGCCTTATTGACAATTGTCTCAATGTTGCACATTTCATTCACCAATTAGTCACAACGGATGTTTTGTGACCTTTCAAAGGAGAGCTAAAAATCGGACAGGATGTTTAGTCTTTTTGAAACATGAAGTGAAACTGGTCACATGTTGGAGCAGGAAATGACAGGATGCTGTGAAATGCCAGCAAACATCAGCACTGAAAGCTCAAGGCGAACCTTGTGGCTAAGTCTGGCTGGGCAGACGACCAAAACTGTCTGGGCTGACTGCTGTAAAATGGTTTTCTTGGGGCGTCATCAATTGCTGAAATGCACTTTGTCGACTCTCAGGAGTTTCCAACCTCCTATATCTTGTCATTTTTTTTAATAAAATGAAATTCTCATTTGAGGCTTTCAATATCTGTCTGCATCAAAGAGGAAAATCAGAATCATTTTCGGTTGTTTTGAGCTTCGAGCTTTAGAGGCAGTATCCACTTCTTCAGTGGGTTAAAGCCCTGCCCAGTTTGCTACTGACCCAGACACACTTGGAGAATTCCAGGATTGATTCTGAGCCTATGCTGAGCTGAGCCAGGGTAACAGAAGGTGACAACTAGCCTTAGCTCCCCAGGTCTAGGGAGGGGAAATAATCTCCGGAAGTACCACTCCTGATTGTTATCCCCTGGTGAGGAAGAGATTAGGTCTGCTGTGATGCCATACTCTATAATGGTTGAATAACTCGCTGATGCTTGCTGATAGGATTTATGTGCAGAAAATGATGACAAGGACAAGGTACCAGAGGGTAATCAGTACCTGTGGGACTGTGCCCTAGCACAAGGCAGTACCTTTGAGAGAGGTTGGGAGAAATGCTTTTCAATATGTGAATCAAGATGTTCACCTCATTAGTGCCAGCTTTCTTAATGAAGTCAAACTACTTCAACATCTGTTGATGCCAGCAGACAGATTTAAAAGTTGCTTATCTTCATGCCAGCCCCAGCAAGGGGCCTATTTGTGTTTCCACATTGCATGAATTCTTGTCATGTACACTCCCTGCCAAACTTTCCCAAGAGAGCTCGTTGTGAATGCTTGAAACACTGGAACGTCATCTGGGAAGAAAGAATGATGTTGCTCTGTCCTGGGCTCAGTACCAGCCGGAACTCCAAGCCCAGGAGATATTCAAAGCCTGCAAGTCATAGTGACAGCAGATCAGACAGAGAGAAGGCGTTTGAGGGGCCACACAGTCTGCTCCAGACATCTCAATAGTCTGTTTTTCCCCTCCAATTTTTAACACAGTCTTACCTATTACAAGTCTTGGATAGATAACGTGAAGAATTAAATTTGAGCGGATCGATTAAGCCTTTTGCTATTTTTTGTTTCACAGCTATTTTTGCTTGAGGAGATGAGGGAAAGAAAATATGATGCGTACGCTCGAGCGATTCAGAAGGCGTGGAGGAAATACGCTGCAAGAAAGAAATATGTAAAAATGAGAGAGGAAGGTAGAGCAACTCAATCTTGTATGTCTGGTCCAGTTTCAGTAACTCTGTAACTGTCCTGTCCTAATAGCCCAATTGGGTTAAACTGAGTTAAACAGAATGGTCCCAGGCTCTATTCCTGCTGTGTTACATATTATTACATAGAAAGAGCAGCATCTTCAGCCCTACAAGTCCATGCGGCTGTAATTGCTTCACACAAGCCTCTTTCCATCTGTCTTCATCTAACCCCATCAACATATCCTTCTATTCCTTTCTTACCTCATGTGCTTCCCCTGAAATGCATCAATGTTCGACACCTCTGCTACTCCTTGTGTTAGTGAGTTCTACATTCTAATCAGTCTCTGAATAAAGAAGTTTCCCCTGTGAGTTATTGAGTGATTTAGTGAGTTATTAGTGATTATCTTATATTTATGGCCACTAATCCTGGTCTTGCCTAAAGTAGAAACATTTTCTCTATGTCTACCCTATCCTTTCATAATCTTAAAGACCTCTACCAGATGGTTGGGTGATCTCAGCCAGGGTAGCAGTAAGATCGCTACACTTAGCCTCAGTGCCCTAGGATGCAGGGGTGGGGGTGGAAATCAACCAGCGTTTCCATTCCTAAAAGCGATACAGCAATCCTGGCGTGGACATCAGATGTGGACTAAGTCAGGCTTGTCTGTGTCGGTCCTTGTGGTTGAATAGCCCGTTGACACTCCCGGTCGAGGCTCAAACTGGATGATCATTTGGGGAACTAACATCTTCATGAGAAGAAAAATATCGGTACAGAAAACTGGCAAGAAAGTAAATCTCAGTTATTTTTATTTCATCTCGAGAACAAGAAGAGTTTAAAACTATTAGTACATTTCAGAGCACTTCAAAAGGATTAATCTGATCTAATCTGACTGTTTTCTCCTCAGCATCTGATCTACTGCTCAATAAAAAGGAGAGGCGGAGAAACAGCATCAATAGGAATTTTGTCGGGGATTACATTGGATTGGAAGATCGACCTGAGCTGAGGCAGTTCATAGGAAAAAGAGAGAAGGTTGAGTTTGCAGACACAGTTGCTAAATACGACCGAAGGTTTAAGGTATGTCTGATTTCAACTAGCCCTGTCCAGTCTATATTTATTTATTAAATCATCAGTTGATTTTATAAATTGACCTAGAAATTATAAGTTGGTCCTTTATCGATACTGACGTATACTGCGGGAGAGAGGGCTGTCATATTCTTGATTAACCATCAGTTTTTATTTTCCACTGCTGACGGGTTGATCTTCATTATGCTGAATAATCAAGGTTCAACTCTAATATTGAGATTAGATGCCTCCAATGAATTGCTCATGGATACTAATCAGCAGGTAGAACATTTTAAGATTGGTCTATTAATACCTCCCCATCACAATAAAAACATGCTCTCTGGAAAAGTCTAATGCACTCAGAGCAGCATGGTACTGCGACTGAAGGTGTAATCTTTACTAAAGCACCCTCTGCTGTCCAGTCCAGACATTGCAGTATATAGAGGCAGTGAGAACCAGAGGGATATTGGTAATCAAACTTTGGCTTCTGAAGTGGTTTATCAGAAGAAGCTGATCAGTAATTTATTGAATGTTCCTAGTGACTGAAATCTTACTCCAAGAATGGACGTGAATGTTTTGACCACACAACATTAATAATTGAACTCTCCTTTTCTTCCTCCTGTCCCCTCCCCCCCCCCCCCCCCCACCCCCAAATTTTCTTTCCTCCAATGGCTTTTTGCTAATTCCACAGGCACCATCTGGTACCTTGCCCAAGTGGGTATTATTCACATGTATAAAAGTGAGTGTCATCAGGCCCCTCCGTCAAGCAGGCATCATAGTTGAATTTAAATCCCATTCCTTTCCTGTCGTCCAGGAGTGCACTTCTAGCAGGGGGTCACTCGGCATTAATCAAGGGCATGAACCCTGGGTAACATTGCCTTCTTCACCCTGGCTTCCTGAGGCCAGTTGTGGCACAGACTGAGCATTGAACCACTGATCATCATGGGTCATTGGATAGATTGATACAGACAGGTTTTATCCCCATCGCTGCTTTAGCTCTGCTGCATTTGCTCGTATCAGTTGGGATGGTTCTTGGGACAGGACAATAGGCCTCAATAACTTTGGGTTGGGGGAAGGGGGAGGAAATCAGTCAGGGCTTCCCCCTCCTGATCGCCACCTAGTGACTGCTGCTGGAAAGAGCAGGGGGTGAATTTTCTCTGCTTTGGGCCTGGAGAAAACTTCTATCTCCAAGTACTAAGCAAAGGAAAAGGGTTGGTGGCCTGTGATGATGTGTCTCAACCATCTTTGCATTCCACATGCACGACCCAGGAGTTTTCCTTCAGGAGACGGTGGACCCTTTGCCCTCTAGAAGGGAAAGCATTGAAATGCAGTGGGAACGAGGAGGGAGTGGCAGCAACACACCAACTGCTTCAGTGGCCTGGGACCCCATTTGCAGTTTGGGTATGATGTACATTTTGGTGAGGTGGAGAGTAGTTGGCACCAAGTGTGTACATGTTGGGTGAGGGCAATATTTGGCTTGGCTGCAGTGCCCATTGTGGTCGAATAGCCTGCCAGCATTCACTATCCAGGTTAAAAAAAATTACCTTTGGAAGAGATACGAAGGGCCATTAACACCTGTGCAACTATAGGTCAAAAAGAGCATGAAAGAAAACTCCAGCTTTCAACAAACCAGTTTATCAGGTGGCCATCCCACAATGGAGGCAATTGTATTCAAGGACCTTTTTGTCTCTGCTCCTAACCTGATAACTTCTCTCAAACTCAGTGAGGCTCACACAACATGTATTTGGAAACCTGCTCTAAGTACTTTTAGTATGTTGTTTCATTTATCCAGTTCTCCATGACAAAATCGTAAAATGAAGTGTTCTGTTTTCAGAATGTGAAGCGTGACCTTGTCCTCACCCCGAAGTTTGTGTACCTCATTGGACGAGAAAAAGTAAAGGATGGACCTATGAAAGGCCAGTTAAAAGAAGTGCTGAAGAGAAAGATTGAGTTGGAGCGGATCCTAACCGTATCATTGAGGTAAGCCAGTTTCACTGAGCGAGCAGCAGCAATCACTGGATACATTGATGGTTTTCACATTTCACTGTTATGGACACACAAACTTTCATGTAGTGTTGCCTCTCAGTTCTTTATCAACTCTGCAGTTCTAATGATTGATTTCTCTGTTGCTGTCACAAATACAAATCTTGTGCTAAATTCTGTAGTTGGAGCTTGGCTCCGTTAGTAGCTCTGTTGCTTCTTGAGGGTTGTGTATCCGTGTTCCACTAATTTATCCTCCAGTGCACATCTAAGGTGAGTGCTGCATTGTTGGAGGTGCTTCCATTTGATGGGTGACTAAGCATGAATCCTGCCAACCTGTCTGGGTCCTGTAGCATTATTCTTCTGCTGTCATTGACAACTTTCTTGCCTTCAACTAATGTTACTGAAAATTGGACCTAACTGGTGATGTTTAATTTAATTTTATTGCAACAATAGTAACACAGCTTCTTTTTATTGTGCAGCACACTGCAAGACGACTTCTTCATCCTACACGAGCAGGAGTATGACAGTCTGCTGGAGTCTGTCTTTAAGACTGAATTCATCAGCCTCTTATCGAAGCGTTATGAAGAGAGAATGCAAAGGAAGCTACCTCTGAGGTTCAGTAATACGTGAGTACCTCTGCAGGCTGATATATTGCTGTACACACGCACCACTCCAAAACCCAATGAATTATATAAGCTGTCAGTGCATGCAAAATAAATTGTTTCATTCTGGAACTCTCATTTCTTTGTGCAGTTCTGAGGGAGCACTGCACTGTCCGAGCTACTGTCTTTTGGGAGAGACATCAAACTGAGGGTCCGTCTGCCCTCATGGATGGGCACAAAAGATTCCATTGCACTATTTTGAAGAAAAGCAGGGGAATTCTCACTGGCATCCTGGCCAACATTTGTCTCTTAATCAACACCGAAAAACAGATGATTTGATTATTTACATCATTATTGGCTGTTGAAGCTTTCTCTATGCAAACTGGCTGTTGTGTTTCCCGAGGCCGTGAAAGGTGCTATATAAATACAGCCCTGTTCCTCTAGTTTAACATTTGTGTTTACTGTTACTTAGACTTGAAATGAAAGTAAGGAAGGATAACTGGGGTCCTTGGAATGCTGGAAGCTCTCGACAAGTACAGTTCGTCCAAGGCGCTGGACACATTGCAGTGCTGAAACCCAGCAGTAAAACCTTGCAGGTCAGCATTGGCCCAGGGTTACCGAAGAACTCACGTAAGTAATGCATTCACTATGCACAGCTCTGTGTAAGGACCCTGTCATTCTATTCATGAGTACCTGTAGTGGTGAATGCTGCACAAGAACTTAACGCACACAGAATGTTAATATTAACAATCTAATTTTGATGGGGCGCAATAAAAGTACAATTGTCATTCATCGGGAATATGATAATTATGAAGTACCCCAAGAACAATATAAGAATTATAATTTTAATCCCCTCCTCTTTGGGTCACAGAATAGAATGCTTCATTTTAGTCCCTGGTTTGTGGTGAGTTTGCCAGGTATAAGTGTGTGAATGAGAGGGATGGACACACGTCCTGCTAACGTTTTGTTGAATTGTTAAGTTTTCTGAACTCATCTCTGTTCACTACCTGCTGGTATTTAGTCTCCATATCCAGGAGTGTACTGCCACACTGAAACAGCTTAATGGAGTAAACAAACCACTGTTAGCAGCTGGACTGAGGGACTATCAGTTCCTTTTTGCTAATCAGAGTGGACAAAAAAATTGTGTTATGAATAAAACAATGAAAGATTGATTCATACTCTATATAACTGCAAGTAATATTGTATTAATGTAAAGAACTTGCTCAATGTCTGATTAATACCAAAGTTCATGAAAACAATAAGGGACTGTGCCAGTAGAGGTGCTAAAATGGGCATGTGTTTGTATGTCTATCTATTTGTGTGCGTGTGCGTTATGTGTGTGCGCGTGTGTGTGTTTGTGCACACGTGTGAATGTTTGTCACCTAACTTTGTACAACCCAGGGAGCAGTAATGGGCTTGTCATACATCTAACAGTAGCACTATTGGAGGGAGTGGGTTGTTCATTTTTCAAAGTGATTCCTGACAACGCAGCCGGCCACTGACGACATCAGGCTGCGCCAAGGTGCGAACATTCGCAAACAGTCTCCTGCTCTTTGCACGTGTGCTGCATTCCGACTTGCCAGGACTGGTTAGCGCATGCGCCGATGACGTCATCGCGTGATGCGTGCATCTTCGGGCAATGCGCCTGGTCGGCCTCTGCTCATGCGCTTTACGGGTACTGCAATGCAACGCTAACGGGTATTCACCCATGCGTCAAGCTCCGCTCCCCCCCTTGCTGCTCTCTCCGGCCGCTCCGCTCCCCCCCTCGCTGCTCTCTTCGGCTGCTCCGCTGTTTCGGCTGCTCTGCTCCCCGCCGGCCCTGACCCGCCTGCTTGCCCCCTCCCCGGCCCGCTCCCCTCCCCCGGCCCCGTCCCTGGCCCGGCCCGCTCCGCTCCTCCCCCCCCGGCCCGCTTGCTCGCTTTCTCCCTCCCGCCATTGTGTGCTGCCATGTGTTTAGGTCAGATTGCCTTCGTGTGATTATTTGAGCAGCGCCATCTTTAGTCCTGGCAGCTGCCTGAAGTCGCAGACTATGACCTTTTCGTGACACAGGCTGCATTTGCGCATGTGTCACAGCAATGCCACCTAGTGGTAGCGTTGTCAGCAAACACAGCCTTCATTTTTATTAGCAATCTCATACTGTTTGTAAAGAAATTTGAAGTCCACACTCATTTATGACTTGCTAATTAATCTTCATTTGGACTCTTTCTCCATATGTTGACTATATGGTGATGAATTTTGCTTAATGAATATCTATTAATTTGTACCTATTTATTCTAGGGCCCACAAGGAGGGACTTGACACAAGTGAGACAACAAATTACTAGGCCACAAACTACAGCTTACCCAATTCGAGCTGCCCCCCCTCCTCCAGCAGGTAAATTTCTTGAGGTTTAAGATTACAATTCTCACTAATGATCATCAGATTGGGGAAACCTAAGAAAACAAATGGAGGGAGAAAGGATAGGGTTGCCAAGCCTCCAGGATTGACCTGCAGTCTCCAGGAATTGAAGATTAATCTCCAGGTCACTGCTCTGATCAACCCAGCAGTAAAATATAGAAGCATTTTTAAAAAAAAGTTATAAAAAATATTGGAGATGTGGTGTGGGGGGGCTGGGGAGGGGGGGAGCGTGGGGGTGGGGAAGGAAACTGCTTGACCAAGTCAAGAATTATCCAATCGAGTGATGATGAATCTGTTTGATTGTCTACCAATCGACATAAGAAGGTGGATCCTAGTGAGGATCGATGTGTCAGGTGACCAATGGCGGGAGTATGGGGGTGGGGTGGTTAGAGGCAGGAGGTCATGTGATGAAACCTCCAGAATACGTCCAACCAGAGTTGGCGACCATAAGAAAGGACCAGTTAGCCTGTTCCTTCCAATCGGCCAACACAGAGACTGAACTCTGGCTGACCTTGTCATTGTTCAGCAAACCCTGCTGGAAGTGAGCACTTGCTCAGATTAGGGCAGGACTGGGCCTTCCCATAGACAATTAGCCTGACAATATTTCCTGCCTAGGTTTCCACACAAAGAATGGCCCCTTGGGTGATGTAGTCAAGTGTGGTTGGAGCCCACGGAACTGTCCACTAAAATAAATTAATGCCTTCAGGAGAGAGATGGGAGGGGGCGGGGCGGCATGGGGTGGGGAAGGAGATAAACAAATTCCTGGTTGTTTATAAAATGGGGCTGTGTTTGTATTTATTAATCAGGGTGCTTTTTTTAAACAATTATTTAAAGATTAGTGCCACTTTTAAAAAATTAAATCTCAAAATTTCTACATAACAAATTAATGGAGGTATTCTCACAAGTAACATATTGCCCAATGAGTAGAATCCAATACCTGTCAGTAGTGCCAATATCCTAGAAAATGTTGACTCGAGCTTCAAACCAGAGCTGTCAATTGTGGATTTGATCAGCAGTGAAAACCCAGCCTAATTCTCCCTTCCCTAGGCCACGAGTACTGAGGCATTTGTAGTGGCCCTGCTGCTGCCCTGTCTCAGATAATCTCACTCACGGCAGACCAAGAACAGAGTCTGGAGCCTTCCAGCTACTTGCTGGATAAATCTGCTGAGCTATTGGAGGTGTGGAATTCATGATAACTGGGTGAGCCTGATTGCAAGTCTACTCGAAGTTAATGTCGGGGAGGAATTGCTCTCGTCATTGTGTGCAATAACAACACAAAAAGGAACATGTTTTTGATTTTATTACACAAAGTAGTTGGAGCAGTTCCTCTGTTGTCCTTCACCCAGCCTGGACTCCAGCTGCTGGGAAAAGGGAGCAGGGAAGAGGTAAAGGGACAGTGATAGAATGGAGAGCAGGAGTAATTAAATGACAAAAGTCCTACTAAACATGTTTTGTAGAGTATGTGGCCAGTGTTGTTGTAGTAGTTCTTTGACAAGTTTGTCTAAAAAGGGCAGAAAATAATTACCTCAATAATTACTACTATCAATGTATTTTTTTTGTTTGGACTAACTAAAACTAACTCTCAATTTGTTGTTCAAAGGTTCCCACCAGAATGGAGTCATAAAGGGTTTCCATAACCCTTCTCAATGGCCACCTTTAAACTCCCGACCCAGTCAGAGAATACCCTACCAGGGCACCACGACAGCCCGCCCATCACTGCCACGGCCAGGCACCAACTTCACAGACAAGGTTGCCCGCGTTCAACATAATCTGGATTTCTTGAAAGTGCCAGAGCAGGGTGCTGCAGGGTAAGAGGGGCTCCAGGCATCCGGCTGCTCTGAGCGTCTGTCGCATTTTTACATATCTCAGGATAATCAGTGGCCTCCAGTTGATCGAGGATCTGTAACTCCACTCCTTGGAAGTGTTCTGGAATTCCACTCAGAGGAAAGACTTGGAGGCCTACAAGCGCCAAACGCTGTTTAAATCTCGGGTGCAAGGGCTTTGCTTATTAATGACGGATAATAGATTGTTTAACAACTGTGGCTGGGTTTGTTAATGATGCCTTTTGCCAGGAGAAGTATCTTAGTGAACTTATCCTGCACACTGATGTATACCTCGCCTGGAAAGCTTATTTTGAGGTACAGATTGTCTCCCTTTGAAATGTGTGGACCAGTTCAACGCGGAAGTATGAATTGGCACAATAAAAAAATGATCAAAAGTGGATAACTACTGCTGTTCCCACATGCACAGATCCTAAAATTCTCTTGTAAAGGGAATGACCCATGCTTCAGTGAGCTATTTCACCATGGGGGCCATCACAACCAGGCTTAATCCTGACTTCGCTCACCACCTTTACACATACGTTCCAGCAAAAGTCACTAGATAGGTATCAGGAGTGGAAACTCGGGCACGTTTATTTTATTCCTTCCCTATTCTATGGAGTCTTAAAACAGTTTTACCAGTCTCACCACTGCTGAGATCAGCTACCATAGTACAGACCAGGGATCTAAAGACTGGAATTTGCAAATAAACTTGCCAGTGTACAGTGGTGGAGCTGAAGCAGGATAGCAATTGAATAACAATCGAAGTGCTGAGTTTTGTATGTCACAGGGAATCTGTTACTCAGAACAGCTTCTCTCGGTTGTGAAACTTCTGTCTATGTTTAGCCAGACTCTTCAGTGAGTAGCTCATTGCTGGGGAGCTCAGTGTACAAGTGAAAAAATGCCCTCTGCTGGTCAGTCTTAGATCTGCAGTCCTACCTGGAGGCGATCGAGAAGCTGAATGTCAGTGAAAGTATACTCCAGATATAATGGTATTATAGAAACCCCTGCATTAAATTAATTCAACCAATAATTGTGATGGCAAGATTCTTTTAACAAAAAGAAACTTTGCCTCACCTGTTTTGCTGTATTAACTTACAGTAGGTGTATATGAATTATTGTTAAAAATCTCTTCCTTTTTATAGTAACCGTACTGGAATGAAAGGACCAAATGGAGGAAAGTGAGTCAAGAATGATGTAGTTCGGTGGTGGTTATAGTGCTATTGCTTCTGGGTTTAGTGCTGCTGGTTTATTTTAAATTAGTATTTTGAAGCATTTAGTAGGTTTGATGGCTGATCACTAGCTTAGATTCTAATTGTGATAAGGAGGTCATCATGCTAACCTAGTTGTCTCTTTAGTCAGCTGTGGTGGTGGGAGAATGATATTTCTGACTGTAATGCGACTGCATTATGTATTGATGTCACTAAAACCATTACGGTCAGTAACACCACTTTAAGCTGTGATATTGGAGGTGGTGTCTATGTTGAAAGATTTAGCTGGTGCACAGATCTGACTGTTAAATTGTACTGCACTTTTTTCCCGTCTATATTGCTATTGCAATGCCTTTTTTAAAAAGCTCTATATAAAATTCGAAATGTTAAAAAGGTACAGGCCGGATGCACCCAATGGAGATACATCAGTATGCATAACACCAGCCCCATGCATTTCTAAATAGAAAGGCCAAGTCTTGAAATCTAGAGGGGAGAAACTCTTTCCGCTGCCAGGAAGGTCAATAACCAGAAGACAGAGAGTTAAGATAATTGACAGAAAAAACCCGGTCGGGGCGGGAGGGAGATGAGAATTTTTTTTATGCAGCCAGTTGTTAAAATTGGGAATGTCGTGCCTGAGAGAAGAGTGGAAGCAGATTCAAGAGTTACTTTCAAACAGGAATTGGATATATACTTGAAAAGGAGAAATTTGTAGGGCTATGGGAACTGGGACTAATTGCATAGCTCTTTAAAAGAGCCAGCACAGGCACGATTTGCCAGATTGACTTCTCTTTCCTTTTATGATTCAATGAAAGCTCTATTCATGTTCAGACTTCCCAAGGGATTTGGGGGATAGGACGGGGAGGAAGAGTTTGCACTTTTCTTCTGGGCTATTAGAGAGAGGAAACTGGTTTCTCTGGAAAGAATTTTGCTCAATCAAGCACTTGCACTGCATGTGTTTGGAGATGTCAACTGTGAGAACTTACACCAAGTCAAGGAAATGGATGTAGGTGGATGAAAGTGAATAGAATAACAAAACTACAGAAACTGATAGCAATTTGCAGGAAAGATCTTGGCTATGGAATATCCAAACTGGTCGATAGAATCACCATATCTTGATTTACGTTGTTAGCTTTTTTAAAAAATACCCTTTTACAATCTTGGAAGTTTAATAAAGACTGATCTAAACAAATCGGTGGTGAAGGTTTCAAATGCCATGGGGCAAAAGTTAATAATTAGGATATTCGGAGTAAGGAAACAGAAGTTGTTGGGGAAAGTTTTAAAATAAAGGTGAACAGCACCATGAATAAGCTCAAGATGTGTTTCTGGAGAAGGGATTCAGGGTATAGACAGATGATGAGTAGCTAGGGTCAAGATAAATAAAAGATACAAGCATATCTGGCCTAAAGGCTGTTCTCCATTCCTAAAATTTCTTCTGTTCTAATGTTTCAAGGCTTGGGACATTGTTGTTACTTTGAAGACTTGTTCTGAGTGCATTGATGCTGATTGCCTACAACAGGGGTGTCCAAACTACTTCACATGACCAAATGTAACCCGTGAGCCCTGGCAAACAACTCTGCTCTCTATTTATGGTTAGCTAACTCGCTCTCTGGTTCTTCCTGATTGAATCTTGTCTATCCTAGAGATCTTGAGCAAGACTGTTCTTAGCTCTGGCTCAGATCAGCAGCTCGAGATATTTGCAAATTAATGGGCATGGCCTGTAAAGCTCCCGCCGTGAAGCTGGGTGGTCCTGAAAGTCAAGGAGCTTGGGCACTTATGATGTACAATTTTTCATTCTCTGATATTTCTCTGTGCAGAAATGTAAGAAATATGATACGAGTGTAATAAAAATTAGAAGTGAAGATTCAAAGTTTAGGCCAACACGTTCCAATAATTCTTTCTTTTGCTTTAGTGCACACAGACAGATGACAAGTCGGCCGCCCCCAGCAGGGGGCCGACCTAAGCCACAACCCAAACCAAAGCCTCAGGTACCACAGTGCAAAGCGCTGTATGCGTATGATGCTCAGGATACAGATGAACTTAGCTTTAATGCTGAAGACATTATAGAAATAGTTAAGGAAGGTAAGTAGTGGCTTAATTTAACACAATTTAACTGGAGTAGCCATATAAACACCATGGCTACAAGAGCAGGTCAGAGGCTAGGAATCCTGCGGCGAGTAACTCACCTCCTGACTCCCCAAACCCTGTCCACCATCTACAAAGGCACAAGTCGGGAGTGTGATGGAATACTCTCCACTTGCCTGGATGGGTGCAGCTCCAACAACACTCAAGAAGCTCGACAGCATCCAGGACGAAGCAGCCCGCTTGATTAGCACCCCATGTACAAACATTCATGCCCTCTACCACCGACGCACAGTGGCAGCAGTGTGTACCACCTACAAGATGCACTGCAGCAATGGTCCAAGGCTCTTTAGACAGCACCTTCCAAACCCATGACCTCTACAAATAGAAGGACAAGGACAGCAAATGCATGGGAACACCACCACCTGCAAGATCCTCCCAAGTCACACACCATCCTGACTTGGATCTATATCACCGTTCCTTCACTGTCGCTGGGTCAAAATCCTGGCACTCCCTTCCTAACAGCACTGTGGGTGTACCTATCTCATATGGACTGCAGCGGTTCAAGAAGGCAGCTCACCACCACCTTCTCAAGGGCAATTAGGGATGGGCAATAAATGCTGGCCTGGCCAGCGACACCCACATCCCATAAATGAATAAAAAAAATCAGTGCTCTCTTTCTCTTTGCTTGTTCTATTAGATTTAAATTTAACTGCAAAGTTCAAAAAACACTGCATTTCCCCAGTTAAGTGGCTTGTGTTAACTTCTGTACTTTCACTGTACCAGGGCCAAAGACGTTGCCAGATTTTTGTGATTAAAAAAAAAACTAACAGTGCTTACTGTTTATATCGGTGTAAATCAGGTTGTAACCTCTGCCCTCCACACAAACAAATGCACAAATCGGGAAGTTGCAGTTAGATGCTCCACTTCTCCACAGATGCACTATTGCATTCCTCACCGATGAACTCGGTATTGAATGCAACAGTGTGAACTTGCTGTACTTGGCCATTAGTCACACCTAAAAATGGTGGAGAAATTTATGGTTGGTGCATTCAGGATTAAGCTAGTTTTGAACTGAGTGTTAAATGATAATTACTGAATAACCTCTCTGGCCCTGAAAAATTAATTTTGTAAGCGTGGAGTCTCATTCCTGCAGAAGTGTGAGGATTTAAGTGTTTTTTTTTACTTTTGCATATTCTCTTTTATCTCTCTCTCTTAATCACATCTGTACTTCCCAATCTTTGTTTTGTTTTCTTTACATCATTTAAATCTCATTTATATTTCCTGGTTTCGGTTGCATGTCTCAGCAAGGATTCTTCAATCCGATTGGCTGAAAAGCCTCACTGTTTCGTGCCCTGCTCTCAGATCCCCTGTAGACGGCACTGCACTGGGACAGAGGACAGATTAGAGCAAATCGGCATTCTAAATCCCAGGAAAACTTTGCGGGCAGTTGTCAGGCAGGCACCGCACCTTCACTGCTAACTGCAAAATCCAGGCCTTTACAACACTGCTGATTCCTCCCTGATTTTTTTATAACGGTGGCAATCGGCTTCAAGCTGTGGTTTCATGTTGTAGGTGCTACATCGTAATTGGGATTGGTGTTAATTTTTAATTACGCCAGCATGTTTAACATAGTGATTTGTTACACAGACTGTAATAGTATGCATGGAACTTTGAGCACTGCACAATTCCCACCTCACTCTGCATGTACACACAAGCACTGTGAACTGATCTTTTTCCCCATCATTTCTTCATTGAGCATTTTTGTTTCTCTCTTCCTTTCATTGACACCATTGCTGCTTTGAATCTTCCTTTCCTGTTCTTCCAAAGCTCCAGCTATGCCATCCCACTTGTTCTTTCCTCTCTCTATCCTCACTGTATTAAGATGAAGTCTTATTGTACTGTCTGCTACTCCAATTTGATATTTTACCAGATCTCAAAACTGTGGATTCCTCTTCAGGCTTTTAAAAATCCAAGCTTAATTTCACCTAATCATTACTTTTTGAATTATTTCATATTTGTTCTTTTTTCAATCTTCCTGGTGCCTTGCACTATTGGCCCTATACTTGGCTATCTCAGTTTTAAAAAAGATGTATAGCTGGAAACAATTTTATGTTTTGAGCTTCCTTAACTACAAAAAGTTAAAAATGACAGATATTTAGTTAAGGATATATTTTTGCATAATACTTAATGAATTGTCAGACTGTTTCCTAGCATGGTTTTTGCCTGTACTATGCATATATACAGTAGGAGAGCTTCTTGCTCTTCAAATTGTGCCATGGGATCTTTAATGTCCACCTGGGAGGGCAGATGAAACCTAGGTTTGATATTTTAGCCAATATTAAGGTTCATGGATCAACCAACATGGCATTTGAGGGGGTGAAAGGGCAGTTGCTGAGAGTCATAACTTGCTTCTGTTCCCCATTTCCATAAGTGGTAGCACTCACCTCTGTGATCCTAAGATCCACTTAGAATAGATAGGTGCTTGATGGCTGGCATGGACATGATGGGCCTGTTTCTGTGCTGTATAACTCTATGATGCTATTATGGATACAAGCCCAAGACAGAATCTGTACAAGATCTTCAGTACCATACTAAGGGAGTAGTGCATTGTGGGAGATGCTGCCTTTCCAATCAGACCTTAAACTGAGGTTCCAACTGGCCTCTCAGGCAAATGTAAAACAGCCCATGGCAATGTTCAAAGCGCAGGCAGTGCTCTCGGTAACCTGGCCAACATTTATCCCACTACCAACACAAGAACAGGTTAAATGGTTATTCAAACCGCTCTCGATGGGACTTTGATGTGCACAAATCGGCTGCTGCAGTTTCCCAGAAAAAATGCCTAAAAAGATAATTTAATTGGCTTTAAAGTGCTCTGGAACATTCTGAGCATGTTCTGGGTACTGCCTGTGCGGCGTTTGCAAGTTCCCCCTATGACCGCATGGGTTTTCGCCGGGTGCTCCGGTTTCCTCCCACAGCCAAAGACTTGCAGGTGATAGGTAAATTGCCCCTAGTGTACGTAGGTGGTAGGGAATATGGGATTACTGCAGGGTTACTATAAATGGGTAGTTGTTGGTCGGCACAGACTCGGTGGGCCTGTTTCAGTGCTGTATCTCTAAAATAAAATTAAAAAAAAAATGTGGAAAAAAACTATAGAGATGCAGATTTTTGCTTCCTTTCTATCAGCAACATTGACCCAGAGAGAGTGGAGCCTATAAGGAGCTTGGCTTTATTTAAGATTCTCCAATTTAGATGCAGATAGACAGTAGTGGTGGCAATGTTTGGCATGACTAAATTGGATTGCAACCCCCATGCAGCATCAAAAGGTTAATATGAGTTATACCATGTCAGGGTCAGGTAAATCCCACTAAGAGTCAATGAGCTTCTCTAATACACATAAATTATTTTTATTAATCACATGCTCTTTAATTCAGTTGATGTTGGCAACCTATTAAGATGCCAGTTTACTGGTGCCTGTTGTGTCAAAAAGTCTCTTTTTATGCTCTTTCCATTGTAGATCCCTCAGGATGGTGGATAGGTAGACTGCGAGGGAAACAGGGATTGTTCCCCAACAACTATGTTGCAAAAATATAAACTGCTGTTATCAAAATCGATAGACAAACCAAATTGAAGTATAGTGATCATACCTGTGATACTATAATGACTTGCAAATATGCTCTTCAGTATGCCCTCTGATGTATAATTCTACAGAAAGGCTGGAGCAGCACAACCATTGTTAGTCGTGAAGGAACTGTAATTTATTGTATTTATACTTTTGTTTCCTCATGAATAAAGATGTGTAACTGGTAGCTTAGGGAGAATGTTGCATTTAACTTGGACCATAAGATACTGTGTATGGGTTTTATCATTCTTGCTTTAAGTGCCTTTTGTCAATTATTGCTTATTAGTCTTTTTACAATATTTCTTAGTGATCTACTGTTTCTTCAGGAATAACAGTGCTGAAATATAAAACTTCCCTTTTCAAGTGCATTCCAAATTGGGAAAAACACTGAACTTTGCTGCTGATTCATGTATGAAGAACATTTGCTGCACATGACACCTAAAGAAAATGGTGTTCTGTTTTAACTAATTTAAACTATCAATCACCATAGGGGTAGTGTAGACTTCATTGGTGAAAAGCATGAAGGTTTAAAGAGAAAGCACTCTGCTCAGTACTGTATAAATGTAACATTTGCATCTTAAAGTGCCTTTTAATAAAATGCATAAATGTGGCTGGTCCATATTTTAAGTGCTGTATCTGATGTAAAGTTGAGGTATTGAGAAAATGTGTTTTGGTCTTTTTCCTTTACTATACATTATAAGCTGAATCCTACAAACTAATGCCTAAAAACTGTATATTGATGTAGTTTACAGCACTTACTCTGCAAGTTTTGTGTTCTTCATGTAGAAGCATTGTCAAATATTTAATCCTGCATTTTCCCTTTGGCCAATGTGTTAAATTTTATAAATTTATACATGGATAAACTTTAAAATGTATTAGGATTCCTGGATTAATAAAAGTGTTCAATATATCTGGAACAAGTGTGCTTAATTTTTCATCGATCGACACTGCAGGGTTGATCAAACATGGCATGACTATCTATTTAAGATTACTTAAGCTCTAAAAGTTATCACATTAGTGTTTATTTGCCCTTTTCCCACATGGTTCTTGAGTAATGCAAAGTGGAAAGAGTGTGTTATAAATTCATTTTTGGCAGAACAGCCCATTTGCACTCTTCCATTATCAACAAGAAAAATCAAATGGAGCCAAAAGTAAGCTGCCAATTCATCACCCATTCTGCACTACCAGCCAAGACTCAATTATTCCAGAGTTACTCAGTGAAGCCATTGATTATTCTATTGTGACTGCTGCAACAAACAACTTGTGTAGCACTTTGAATGTAATAAAACATCCCAAGGTACTTCACAGGAGCATTACAAGGCGCAGTGGTTAGCACCGCAGCCTCAGTTTCAGGGACCTGGGTTCAATTCTGGGTACTGCCTGTGCAGAGTTTGTAAGTTCTCTGTGACTGTGTAGGTTTTCACCTGGTGCTCTGGTTTCCTCCCACAGCCAAAGACTTGCAGGTGATAGGTAAATTGGCCATTGTAAATTGCCCCTAGTGTAGGTAGGCAGTAGGGAATATGGGATTACTGTAGGGTTAGTATAAATGGGTGGTTGTTGGTCAACTCAGTGGGCTGAAGGGCCTGTTTCAGTGCTTCCACAATGAATTTAATGCAAAACTAAAGGCTGCAAACCAACAAAACTTCTAATTTGACATTTTAATTTTATTTTAAAACCTGCTTCAAGAGCACTGTTGCTGTTGTGACATGACACTGGTTTCTCTAGTTAGGTGGTGATGAGGTAGACAGTCAGGCAATAACTTTAAGAACAGAAGTAGTTTTAAATCAATGTTTATACAGTTACAAGGACAAGGGTCTTTGAAACATTCTGCAAAAGGACTGCTAACACTACACTTACTTGAAGTGACTAAAATAATCAATTTTAGTTTATTTGTTCAAATTTGAGTTTCTACTTTAAGCAGCTACGATCCAACTAAATGAGAATTACATGCTGAATCCTGATTATATAACAGCTAATGCATAATAATGAAGGGGGTTCACCTAGTGAAGCTAATACATGTCAAAGCATTGGTAAATTTACAATGGAATGGTTAGACAACAATACATAGCATTTCATAAGATACCTGCTTTAACCGTGCTTAACTGAAGCATGGTGGACAGCAAAGTGAGCTAGCACTTGACCGTATCTGCTTTTCTGTTGCTTTTATATTATAATTGGAAGAGTCTCTACAACTACATGTAACTTTCTTGTATAGGCAAGAATTGAAGTTATTAGGCCGAGATGTTACTGTTCATGTTAAGTACTTACAAGACACGAGTTACCATAAAAATTGCATACATCCTAAAGGAGATGAACAAGGTCTGGATCTATGGGAAGAAGCTTCTGTGAAAGAATAGAGTTAACTGATTCAATTTCAAAAAGATACTCAACTGCAACGGCTGGATGGACTATAATTGGCTTAACTATCTTAAAAAGGGAATAGGCTAGGATTCCTAGTGCCTACTGTTGTCTAAGATCAGACAATGATGTTTCTAGTGAATGCTGGTAGACCATTTGGCTATCAAAAGGACCAGAAAAAGACTAATTGCTTGCACCCCACCCCCTGGATCTTGAATCCATATTATTTATGCAAATTAGAAAACAGTCCCAGCCCTCCACTCCAAGATACCCCAATTAGTCACTTTCCTTTACAACTTAACTCATTCCCCACCCTTCAACCATCTTTTGACTTCCAGGATTTATCCCACATTCCCACTGCCTTGATTTTAGTTGCTTTTCATGTAGAAATTAGACAAAGGCTTCCTGAAATCCAGGTTGACACTTATCCCAAACTATGGTGTCATTTCGCAACACTTGAGGATGCAGGATTTGCCCCTTCCTAAAATCAGTGCTGTTAATAAGGTTAATGTTACAAGATGGTCCTTAAGGTTATTTATGAAAATAAATTCCATTAGTTCTACCTCTACTCCATGAAAAACTAGTCTAATTACCCATGGTGGTTTGGTTTTTCTTGTTTAATTATGCACCAGTTTAGCCTGTTTCCATCTTCTGGTACCTCGCCAATGAGGATTGACAGGTGTAAGGGGGTGGGAGACAGTGTTGGTTGTCAGTGACTTGCACCTCTCCTTCCTGGTCTCCTCACCCCACTTGCCTAGCTGGGACTTACACATTTAACAGCAGTCATGGATTTTACTTGAAATGGAGTAGGTATGTTGTTTAGGGAAGTGTCAAGACTACTTAATTAGCTCATTTTCATCTGCAGCTTGAAATGGTAGCATAACAGTAATGATACTGGATTACCAATCCAGAGGCCTGGCCTAATACTCCAGCGTCAGTTCAAATCCCACCATGGCAGCTGGGGGAAAGTTAATTTCAGTCAATAACATTCTAGTCTCATTAGTAATGATCATGAAACTACTGGATTGTTGCAACTCATCTGGTTCACTCATCCTTACAGAGTCTGGCAGATATGCGACTCCAGCCCCAGAGCAATGCAGTTGACCCAACTGCCCTCTGAAATTGCTTTGATACAGTGTGCTTTGTGAGGCTAAGTTTTGTGGGCATGCTTACAGTGCACCACCTTCGAAGGCAATTAGGGATGGACAATAAATGCTGGCCTTGTAAGCAACAGTCACTTTGTAACCACTAACATTCCTCTTGCTGGTGGGGTACTGGAAGCATTTTTAATGTGATTTTTCAGTACAGCCACTATGCCTCATGCGCATACCTTTGAAGAGGTTCTATTTATAAACTCATTTAGAACAGTAGGTACTACTGTATCACATTGCATAATCCCTTTAAATTCAGCACCTGGCTGCTGCCCCTATATTTGACTTCCAAAAATTGTTTAACATGGCAACTGCAGCACAATGATTATGCACATTTGCAAGCAATTTTATTGAAACTTGAAGCAAGTTTCAATCAAGTTTGCCAAGAAGCAAACTGGATTGAAATTGCTGTATAAATATTTATTGACAGCTGATTACATTTATGCCAGTTGCTTCATTTCAAGAGTACAGTGCAAGGGCTTCAAAATCATTAAAATCACATCATACCATATTGCATTCAAGTCTAAGCATCACAACTTTATTAACACCTGATGAGATTCACACTTAAAACAAAAACTAGTCAGTGATTGCCAGTGTTCTAATTACAGCATGGGAAGTAATACTGAATTGGTTGCTAGGTGATTTTTGTTTTAAAAAAATCACTCGGCTTAACAGGTCACCTTTAGCAAGATGAGGCAGTAGAACATGAATCTTAATTAAATCCAGACTTTTGTAATTCAGTTATATTTGGAAAGAGTTATTTGTGCATGGGCACATTCATAAAACATTTGTGTAAATTATTCATTTACCTAGGCTCTACTACACGAATGCTTCTCCCTTCCTCTCCCCACTAATTTATCCTCAAACTGACCTGCAGTACAGAGCCAAGCAACTACATACATGGTTATCTATTTGGAAATAATCAGGGCTGCTTAACAATTTCATGTTGGAGATTAGATTACAACCAAAATGCACAAGAATTCAGATTAGAAATCTGAAGCATGCAAGATTTATTATTTATTGTTGCACTAAAGTTAATTTTGTTTACACTTCTAAATTCAAGGAGATTTGATGTACAAACAGTACACTATTGTACTTGCATATTTAGGAGACCTTCCTGAGCAGGAGCCTTAGCCAATTCCCTCTCCTACCACAATTAACTAGCAGAGTGTAGTAACAAAACACAGCATCTTTCTGACCCATATAACTGTTACTTGCTGAATCCTTATGTAAATCCAAATAGGGAGATTTAAAGGTTATATAATCAATATTTTAAAACAGTATAGGTTTAAGAAAGTTACAGATCTGATCTCAGTTTAGCCAACAAGTTTTTACTGGGGTGGGTAAAGAAAGAAGTGGAAGGAATTAGATATTCCAGGGACCAAAAAAAAGTAATTTCCCAGCTATTGTAAAAATGGGTACAGCTATCCTGTGCATTACAAGTAAGTCACTTCCACAAGAGCAAGATCAGTGGATTTTTAATTTGTAAAGAAAACTTATAATCCATTTGCATTGCAACAAAAAGGCACAATTTTAGATTAGACAATTAAAATTTACATGAAAACCTAAAAAACATTTAGTGACTGGTCTCCACAAAAATTGCCCATAACCTATGGGTCAGCTTCAGAGACTAGATCAGCCAGGACCAAACTCTCCAAGCGGGCAGAGAGTCTTCAGTTATAAGAGCTGAAATTGCAGACTATAAGCATGCTGGAATGACTCTAAGTTAACACACTGTGACAGAAGTTTTAAATACAGCTATGTGCCCATCTGATACAACTCCCATGGGTACTGGATACACAACTCAACTTAAAGGCTTGACTTGTCAAGTCTAATAGCAGCAATTTTCCCACTTAAACTGCAAAGTGCAAAAATGTCCAGGTTACTCTTTGGAAGGTTACAGCAGTGAAGCAGCCAGTTCTTGAATAAGTGCTGACTTCAGTTGAGGAATGGTGCTTATTTTCAGTAGTTTAGTACTTGCATATTTGTTCTTTATAGCCTAAGAAAGAAAGTACTTTCATTAAACTGATACAAGATGCTCAAGACAAAATCTCAACTAGGCATTTACTTACAACATGCTTCGTGAGGCCTTCATTCATTTTCACTACATTTTTTGCCATGTGTTTCATAGTTGGATGCAAGGCTTCCTCTGTGTAGCCAGTATAGTATTGCTGAACTGGTGACTAAAAGACAAAATGTTCAGGACAAGGCAGATGTTCCACATTCATCAAGGCTATTTTATTTCCTTTTTCAATGGAAATATCTTGTTAGGGTATTAAATCAAGTTATTTATGCAAGCCTGGGGACTGACAGGAATAGAAGAGGGGTGCAAGAGGGAAATTGTAGCATTTCACTCATTCTGCAGAGAATGATGATCAAAAGATTTATAAGGCATAGGGACACCAAATATACCACAGGCCTTTTAAAAAGATTAAAAAGGAAAAAAAAAAGTGCTTCCACCCCTTCACTGGTCAATCTTGAGTGAGAATTGCTAATGTTACCAGGATTTGTGGCCAAGTTACTAATTCATCCAATGTTTTTGTATTTTTTCAAAAAAAATTCTACAGTCAGAATCCATACATCCTGTAAATACCTCAAGGAGATCAGGACGTAAAAAATTAAGTTTATTTACCCATTTGCTTTGATCCAAAACTTTGACAGACAGGCAAAGTGCAGCTGCTGCAATTTCCGAAGGATTAATGTGCACCATACTATAGTCTGTAATGGTTAGCTCCATTAGATATTTTGCAAGAGTGTATTTCTCAGCATCAACCTATTTAAAGGTAGAGACAAAAAAAGGTACAAATATGAAGTGAACAAATGTTTAAATGCAATATCAAACTTCCAAACATTACAGTCCCTGGTCAAATGTGCTTTTTAATATATTGGAGTCAGTGTAAATCTGGAAAGTTTTTAAATTGCCCTTTAATTGTCTTCCTAGTGATGATTTCACAGGTCTCAAGATTCCATACTTACATTGCCAGCCTTTGAAGCCCTTCTCAGGAAGTGCAGTGGAAGGGGACGGCCCAATTTAAAGTCAAGCTCTTTAAGAATAAGCACTTCCATTTGCCTTATCTGGGTCTTGGTATAAGCATTGTCCGTGATGTAAACAAAGTCTCCTATAGCAGGTGGATACATTTCTTCATACTTGGAAGCTAGCAACATGGCAGTCACAGCAACTAATTGAAGCTTCTTGCGAGAAACTGGCTGGCTCTGAAATGATAATTTAGTGTATTGAATAATAAGTAAAATCAACATAGGAACAGGAGTAGGCCATTCAGCCCCTCGAGCCTGTCCCACCCTTCAATGTGATCATGGCTGATCCACAGCTGAACTCCATATACCTGCCTTTGGCCCATATCCCTTAATATCTTTGCTTATCAAAAATCTGAGATTTAAAATTAACAACTGTTTGTGGGAGAGTTCCAAACCTCTACCACCCTTTGTGTGGTTTTGGAAAGAGCAGCCAAGATTTACTGTTACGTAATATTTACTCTGATATCATTCTCATTAAAAAGTCAACTCAATAAGTGAGATTCCTCTACTGTAGGACTTTTTTTCCAGGAAAGCAGGATGTTGAAGCGGTTTGGGTAGAGATGATAAATGACAGGGGCAAGAAGTCACTTGTGGGAGTCATGTAGAGGCCCCCTTAACAGCAAGCACATGGTAGGATAGGGTATAAAAGGAATAATGGGAGTTGTCAGAAAAAAAAAAGTATGGTGATAATCATGGGGGATTTTAAATCTACATTGATAGATTGGGTGGCTAAGGTAGCTTAGATGAGTTCATAATGTTTTTGGGAACATGTTTTGGAGTCAGAACAGGCTATACTAGATTTGGTATTGAACAAGATAGGATTAATGACCTCAGTGAAGGCACCCCTAGTCAGCAATCCTAACATTGAATTTTGCATCCAGTTTGAGGGAGAGAAGAGTGGGTCTAAGCTTAATATTTTAATTTTAAATAAGGGCAATTAGGAGGGCATGAAAGCAGAGCTGGCTAAAGTGAACTAGCAAGTTAGGTTAAAGGATAGGTCAATATAGAGATGCAGTGGCAGACATTTAAGGGGATATTTCAGAATAGACACATTTCAACGAGAAAGAAAAATTCCAAGGGGAGGACCCACCATCTGTGGTTAACTGAAGAGATGGTATCAAACTTAAAGAAAAAGCAATTGTGCGAAGATGGGTGGCAAGTCAGAAGATTGGACGGAAAACAAAGAATGGCTAAAAGATTAATGAGGGAAAAATTAGAGTACAAGAAAACACTAGCTAGAAGACAGTAAGCTTCTACAGATATTTAAGTTAAAGTGAGCATTGTTCCAATAGAAAAAAGTGAGTCCAAAAAATTAATGGAAAATGAAATGGCAGATGAATTGAACAGGTATTTTGCATCAGTCTTCACTATAGAAAATACAAATAGCATCCCAGAAATAGCTATAAAATCAGGAAATGGAAGGGAGGGAGGAACTCAAGAAAATTACAACCACCAGGGAAGTGGTACTGAACAAATTGTTGGAACTGTGGGCTGACAAGTCCCCAGGTCCTGATGAACTTCATCCTAGGGTGTTAAAAGGAATTGGCTGCTGAGATAGTTGAATCGTTGGTTTTGATTTTCCAAAATTCCCTAGATTTGGGGGAAGGTTCCATTAGATTGGAAAATAGCCAATTTAACTCCTTTGTTCAAAAGGGGAAGAGACAAAGCAGGAAACTACAGGCTGGTTAGCTGAACTAACAAGGGAAAATGTTAGAAGCTATTAAAGACATTACAGCAGGGCATTTAGAAAAATTCATGGTAATCAGGTAGAGTCAACATGGTTGTGAAAGGGAAATCATGTTTAACCATTTTCTTTGAAGTAGACAGTAACCTGTCTCTAGATGCAGAAACCAACAAGCGCATGGGAAAGGCTTCCACTGCTATGTCCAGACTGGCCAAGAGTGTGTGGGAAAATGGTGCACTGACACGGAACACAAAAGTCCGAGTGTATCAGGCCTGTGTCCTCAGTACCTTGCTCTATGGCAGCGAGGCCTGGACAACGTATGTCAGCCAAGAGCGACGTCTCAATTCATTCCATCTTCGCTGCCTCCGGAGAATACTTGGCATCAGGTGGCAGGACCGTATCTCCAACACAGAAGTCCTCAAGGTGGCCAACATCCCCAGCTTATACACACTACTGAGTCAGCGGTGCTTGAGATGGCTTGGCCATGTGAGCTGCATGGAAGATGGCAGGATCCCCAAAGACACATTGTACAGTGAGCTCGCCACTGGTATCAGACCCACCGGCCGTCCATGTCTCCGCTTTAAAGACGCCTGCAAACGCGATATGAAATCCTGTGACATTGATCACAAGTTGTGGGAGTCAGTTGCCAGCGTTCGCCAGAGCTGGCGGGCAGCCATAAAGACGGGGCTAAAATGTGGCGAGTCGAAGAGACTTGGTAGTTGGCAGGAAAAAAGACAGAGGCGCAAGGGGAGAGCCAACTGTGCAACAGCCCCGACAAACAAATTTCTCTGCAGCACCTGTGGAAGAGCCTGTCACTCTAGAATTGGCCTTTATAGCCACTCCAGGTGCTGCTTCACAAACTACTGACAACCTCCAGGCACGTATCCATTGTCTCTCGAGATAAGGAGGCCAAAGAAGAAGAGATCTTTGAAGTAGCAAGATGTGCTCTGGATAAAAGGGGAGATGATGGATGTACTGTACTTAGATTTCCAGAAGACATTTGATAAGGTTCCACATCAAAGATTGTAGAAAATGAAAGCTCATGGTGGACAGGAAAAAAATATTGGCATGGATAGACGATTGGCTGACTAACAGTAGGCATAAATGGGTCATTTTCTGATTGGCAAGATGTAATGAGTGGTGTACCACAGGGATCAATGCTGGGGCCTCAACTTTTTACAATTTGTACAAGTGACTTGGATGAAGGGACTGAAGGTATGGTTACTAAATTTGCTGGGGACAAAAATAGGTAGGAAAGAAAGTTGTGAAGAGGACACAAGGAGGCTGCAAAGGGATAGAGATAGGTTAAGTGAGTGCACAAAGATATGGCAAATGAAGTATAAAGAGGTTAAATGTGAAAATGTCCATTTTTGGCAGGAAAAGTAAAAAAGCATATTATCTAAATGGTGAGAGATTGCAGAGGGATCTGGGTGTCCTAGTGCATGAATTGCACAAGATTAGTATACGGGTACAGCAAGTAATTAGGAAAGCTAATAGAATGTTTATTGTAAGGGGCATTGAATACAAAAATAGGGAGGTTATGCTTCAGTTAGACAGGGCATTGCTGAGATCACATCTGGAGTACTGTGTATATTATTGGTCTCCTTATTTAAGGAAGGATTTAAATGCATTGAAAGCAGTTCAGAAGTTTATTGGACCAATACCTGAAATGGATGGGTTGTCTTTGAAGAAAGGCTGGATAGACTAGGCTTGTATCCACTAGAGTTTAAGAGCAAGAGGCAAGTTGATTGAAACATACAAGATCTGAGGGGTCTTGACAGGGTAGGTATGGAGAGAATGTTTCCTCTTGTGGGAGAATCTAGAACTATGGGGCCATTGTTTAAAAATAAGGGGTAATTTATTTAAGATGGAGAAATTGAGGGTTGAATATCTTTGGAACTCTTCCTTAGAGAGGTAGTGGAAACAGTGAATATTTTTATGGCAGATGTAGATAGATTCTCGATAAGAAAGGGGTGAAAGGTTATTGGGGTAGGCAGGAATGTAGTGCTGAGGTTACAATCAGATTAATCATGATCTTGTTGAATGGTGCAGCAGGTTCAAGGGGCTGAGTGGTCTATTCCTGCTCCTAATTTGTATATTCATATGTAGGATAAGTAGCAATTATAGCCACTTGTCCCAACTGAATTTCCCTTCACCACATTTGTTGAAGGAATGAGAAGGACATTACTTTTCCTGCCTTTTTTCTCCAAATGAAGGCATTAAATTTCTTAGTGGGGTAGTTTCATTGATGTCCTTCATAACTTCACTTAGGTGAGGATTATGCATGTCTGGATCTTGACTATAGCAGGCCATAGCAGCAAAGCCCAATTCCATTTGCAGGAAGCCATTAGCGCAGAGGGGCACACAGGGCAACATGACTCAATAGGCCAAGGTTTACCACTGTTGACTACTTCCTCTTCAACTTTGTAGCTAACCAAACTGTGAAATCATCTTGAACTTTTTTTTTCCCCCGAAGAAATATATAAATCCCACAGTAAAGATATAGTTACAGGTCACCCAAATATACAAAAAAAAATCAACCCAGACATTAATTTAATCAGAATTGGAAGCTTTAAAGACAAAGATTGTGCTTTTAAGTGGAGTGGAAAACTCACTAGAAAGGACTAGGTGATCTCATTCTTGAATTTGTATACAAACAGAAGTTGTATAAATTGTATTAAGTGACTATCAAGACATTGTTTAGTACAGTTGACCTATTGAGGAATAAAGCAAATCAGCTTTCAAAATAAACCCTCACCCAATGTGAACTCAGTCTGCCTTGAAAGTGTACTCAAGACATGGAAAGCTGATTATAATCAATCATAGCTTCGCTGTTTGTTATATGAAAGGTAGGTCATAGGAGTAAAACATTGGAGTCAACTTCCATACTAAGTAAGCACTTGGATACTACTTTACCCAAGATACCTACAGAAGGTCCAGATTTGTAATAAGGTGCAAAGAGACCTACTTCAGCACACTAGAGATCAACTTCATATTTCCAGGAAAAGTGCTTGAATTGTGGCCCAACACCATTTTTATAGCTTGAGAAAAAAAAATTAAACTACTGAAGTTTTAGGTGGAAAATGCAACAAGTTCCCAGATATTTGGGCAGTTCATATGTACAAATGCAGTTTAGGCTACAGATCCCCAAGAACATTCTACCATGTCTTTCTTGTAACAAGGTACTTACTTGCAGAAAACGATCCATTATAGCCAAGGTCATGTAGAGAGTTTCTTGCAGAAGGCGGAATCTTGAATGAACCTGAATTAACCAGTCGACTAGGATTGCACGCATACGTTCATTTATTTCTTGCCCCTCAAGGTAACGAGGCCTGATTGTTTGCTGCATCTGCCATGGAGTAAAATGGTCAATGTCTGGTTTAGGTGTTTGAAGTTGCAAAGATGGTAAATTTCAGTTTAATTAGGATATTTCATGCAATACATGAAACAATCTTCCCCTCCTT